>NC_057810.1:339284212-339981311 GCF_018294505.1 Triticum aestivum
GAAGAAAGAGTTTTGAGATTACTGTTCATTACTGATTCTCTCTCGATCTCAATCTTCACATGTTATATGTATTCTATATATCTGATAGTGATTTTCTTGAGAATCTTCACGTCTATATATAGATTTCTACGGGGTCAATCTGATGAAAGATGACTTGTGCCTTGTGGACATATGCACCACGAACTCTATACTCAGGGAAGTAAAATGTTTCCACTCTCGTTGGGGGGATTTTTAAAATTGCTAGACGCGATGAGGTATTTGTTGGCACAACTCAAGTCATATTTACTATCCCTGTGGGTACTCGAGTAACTTAAGGATGCTTTATTGTTTCCCGGTTTAACTCATACCCTACTAAACTATAGAGGTATCCGTCAAAATAGTTTCCATAGCGAAACTTATGATGGAAACAAAGAGGACTAACTTCTCTTTACCATATGCAACATATATTGCAAGCACATTCTCTATGTATCATCTGGGTTGTACTACACATACTACAAACCCGTAGCACATGTTGCGTATGAGATAATTTTCCAGAGTGTCTTTTGCATGACAACTTGGCATCCCCACTTTGGTCATCATTGACATTGGGTTGAAACCAAAACTATCAGCAATTCCAATGGTTTATGATTATTATGATGCTAAATTATAACAACTTTTGGATTTTGTGTGCACTACATGTGACACAGGGGGATAATTTTAAGGCTCGCACACCTTAAAGTCTACGCTGAACCACTCAGACTCCTTGAATACATCAAGTCGAGGTAAGTGGCTCTTCCCAACCATTGACTAGACTATTTAGGTATTCCATGGTTCTAAAAGACATATCTAAATGATGGTCTTAAGTGTGTGCTTTATTCACACGAAACCATTGGCTCATTATCCTGACATCGGTTTCAAGCAAATCGATAGCATTGCAGAATTCTCCTTGAGTGCCTTCTCCATTGCCTCCGGATTGAAGTTTAGCAATTTGTCCTAATGTTTAGACCCAAAATGATTTGGTAGAATCCCATCCAAAGAATTGAGCTCATTGCATGATCTTTACTTTGAAATTGCAACTTACCAACTTTATGTTGGAGTCATGCAGTTTTACACGCTCATGACCAAATTGCATTCTATTATTCCCCTCTATCTTTGATACGTGGAAATCTACCAAGTATTTCCCATCTGCGGTAATTTGGTTGCATATCGATATCACCACCCCAGCATACATCATTGGCCCCTCAACATATAGTTGGGATCTATGTGAGGAATAACTGTATTACCGTCAATACCTCAAGCCCCTCACATGGGGAGTTATTCAAGGCCAGTATGCTGATTCAATGAGGAACATTTTCAGGCATTAGGGGAGGATTTCAAGTACCATAAAGAACGCCTCGAAATTAGTGGAATGTTCAACACATTTCTGCCTCAAATCCACATACTCAAAGATCTGAACCATGCGTTCAGAAGATTTGCAACACATTGCAAATAACCTACCAGATTCATTTACTGTCTATAAAGGTGTCACACAATCCTACAATCCTGCAAAAGTATGCCTAAAAGAGTGGAGGTACCAAGAAAATCCACTCCACTCCCTGTTCAAAGCAACACGGGGAGATGTATGGCAGAAGTACATCAGGATCAAGCTTCTCACAAGCAAGGATATCAAGGCATGTGAATCAGTAAATGGAAGTCAACTTCACGTTGACAGACACCTAATGGATAGTACACACCCAGTGGATGAAAAACCTCCACCAACCCAGGTCATAGTGCACACAATGACCGGGACATCAGAATACCCGACTCAATCGCATCGGGAAATCGCGAGCAGTCACCATGGGTAACGTATTTCCATCAGGTATATATTGATATATAGATTCTAGAGAACTATATAATAGGAAGTCTACAATTGTCGACATATATTTCTCAACTAGATTGCAAAAAAACTTTCAAATGATTCAGATCCAAAGACCATGGCCATGGCAAAGTGTGAACAACACTCAGACTGAACTCAAGCAAAGGGTATAATCTAGGTAGAAATAATCTTGCTCAATAATGAGAAGGTATTCATAAGCAATACCCACACTAGTTTTCTTCTGGAAACGGAATTGAAAACAACGAGGTGGTGAAACAAAGAGCAAGTATTGTAGCACAAGGGTTCACGTAGATACCCAACTATTCTCCGGGGGTGGAATCTATTTTCGATAACTTATATCATTAACAGTACAGAATCATCTATCTCTGTAGTTGATAGATGTAGTGATCACATATCCATGTGGATCACTAGATTCAGACATATATGCTTGATTCCCGATGGAATCTCACTTCTGAATCGAAATGCAATACGCAACATACATTGTGTAAACTCAGTAAGTCACCATATGGCTTATTGTTGCCGGTATATTTGGTGTAACCGACGTAGTGAGTTCCTTATACACAAGGATTACTCCTACAATGATGATTATCCATGTTTGTGTGTCTGCAATGACGACACATGTAATCATCTAAATGACGGAGTTTAAAATGAAGGATTTGGGTAAACCAAAATACCGCTTGTTACTACAAATTGAGCACATTCACTGGCATACTATGTTGTCTATATCCATAATATATTGGAGAAATTCATTGTAGACAAATCTTATACATCCATAACTCTCATGGTAGTTCATTCTCTAGACGTAGAGAAAGATCTATTTAGACCAAGAGATGATGGAAATGAGATATTGGGACTCAACGTTCCATAATACCATTGGATCCACCAAACATAATTGGTTGGTACTCAAGAATATCTTTCGATATCTCCAGGGCATCAAACATCTTGTCCTGGTTTTCAGATTCACATAAATGTGAACCCTGATATCATCGGATACATCGATCAGATCCCCACTATGTCAGATCGTAGACAAGCTTAGTGTTCATAGTAGGTGTGGTAACCCTCTCATGAAGAGTCTTCGAAACAAACCTCATGGCCACATCCACCAACCATTATCTCAACGATAATGTTTCTTGTGTTGCCCGGATGCAAACAGGTTACATAATAAGCAATATCACTATATTGCATATCTTGCAAGTCAAATCATGCGACAGATTAGTTCACCGGGTCTCTATCAACTTCTATGTTCCAGAAATGTGTTCATGAAATTGGTATATGACGACTTCGGAACATGAAAGAATCAGGGGGTATCTTCCTGAATTGTTCCTGTTAAAAGCATTATATTATACTTTTTTTCGCTTCATGAGTTTACTTGTAATATCAACACAAGACCATATGTTATATTTTTCGTTTTCCCCACCAGGGTTTTTAAGAAAGTATACACGACATATTTATTGTCCTCTTGATTCTATGAGTTTTCTCGTATTGAGTTGAAAGAGACAATAACCATTATATGTTGCATAATTTTCTCCTTATTTTTTCCACTGGGTTTGAAGGGGTTTTGACAACATATCAAACACATATCTCCTCATGTTTTTCCCAAAGACTTTCTCAAATTGAAGATGATGAACATTCTAGATATACATACTTGGAGGAGTCTTTATCAAGATGGTGGAGCATTCACAAAGACAAGCATAGATTAGGGGGGTGTTAAGGATTAATTATAATCCTAATAATCTCTGCTTAGTTTAGCAACCCTCATAGTTACCGACTTTGTTGCGTCCCCTCGACGCAACCCCTCCGCCGGTCACGACTCCTCACTCTCTACATATATACATTCATCATCATCAATGAAGAAAGAGTTTTGAGATTACTGTTCATTATTGATTCTCTCTCGATCTCAATCTTCACAGCTATTGCACCGCTGCCATGAAAATGCAGCTAAAAGGCAGGCGGGCACAACTACAATGCAAGTTATTGGGGTTTGCACAATCTACATAATCTATGTGTTTATTGCAGAGAACACCGAGTATTGGTGTAACCAGTTGCAGCTAGCTCTCCGTCATTTAGCTCGGTTCACATGATTCCTATCCTGCTTGTAAGTTTTGTACTTTTTTGAAATTCCTGAATCTTGAACCAAAAAGTTGAATAAGCCAAGTAAAAAAGCCATTAACTCCAAAACCTGTGGTCCAAATGAGCTGACATTTTATAGATCAATATTAGGTACATGTATGATTTATTTAATTTATTAAAAATGATTTTAAACCGAATATTTGAAATTGAATAGAAATTTGTAATGTGGCCAGTTTTTCCTTTTGCCACATATGCTCTTACAAGCAGGACCCACCTGTTAGAAATCATGATAACCAAGCTAAACAATGGATTGCAGTTACCTGCAACTGATTACACCAATAGGTGGTGTTCTCAACCCGTAGAATAGATAGTCTGCAAAACTGACCTCTATAGTTGTGGTCTATGCAATTTCCTCCAGATAAATCACATCTTCAGATTATTCTACTGATGATCAAGCTGTTACTATTGGCGCCGCTAGAAGCAGTGGAGATTGGCCATTCAGTCTCCATCTACTACCTCTGTTCTTAAATATAAGACGTTTTGGTAGTTTAAATTGAACTGCCAAAACGTCTTGTATTTATGAACAGAGGGTGTAATTCACAAATCCGGATAATTTTATGCACATAAAAAAATTGCATCAAAAAAGCAATAGGAAAAAATGGCAGCGTTTAGTCCTCAGTCAGTCCTGGGAATATCTCAATTCACAACAAAAAAATATCGTGAGCCAGCAACGCCTCTGACAAACAAAATGTAAAGTGGCCGCAGAAAAACTGTCGTGTTACCCGACAGGCAAAACCTTCTTTTACATATATGATGATAAAGACCTGAATTGTCAATAAGGCGTGCAAGTGATGCTATTTATTACCACTGTTGAGTGAAAAGTAGCTAGAGAGAACAATTTCCTTGTCATTTTAAGCTATCAAAGAGCTTCTCAGCAACCTGTAGGATAGAAGTAACAAGCACAAGCAAGTTAGATCAGTCCAAGAGCTGCAAGGAACAAAAGAACACAGGAACAGTTGGCTTCTTCGATCAGCAAGGCACCCATAAATTTGAGTACAACCAGGAAGAGAGCACTCACATGCTTGTCAATGCATTTCCAGTAATCGAAGTACTGGCCAGTACAGTGCTTCTGCCCGGTCTCGTCACCTTCAATTCTCTTAACGCATTTCTGTGCATAACATAGGTGACATAAGATCATGTTCCAGTGGTAACAAAACAGAAGGTGTTCAGGAAACGAATAGTCTACAGCAAAAACTTCTCATAAATACTCAGATCAACTGACAATTAGATAGCCAATATGAAGTTCTTGATTGTGAAGTTCAATTATAAACAAGGAACACCCCAAACAGTTGCTGAATAACTGTTTGGTATTTAAACTGTAGACACTAGGTACAGCCTTGACCTTGGCCAATTGCTAAATATCAGGTGCTCCTGGGAATCACATGCTCCAGTGCTCCCCAGGAACCTGGGCCCGTTGGTCATGGTCGGGGTCCCTGGATCTGCACTTAATTACGGGACTCCTGGGCTGTTTTGTGCAAATTTACTGGGCTCCGACCATGGCCATTCAATACAGGTGCCTCAATCGCACGGGAGCACATGACTCCTGGGAGCAAGTGATATGCACTCTAGTCTAATACATGGTTGCAGCAGTACACAATTTTATTTAATGGAACACACTAGGAGACATAACCACATTTGTGTGCGTACACAACAAATCAAACAGCATATTACCTGATATTCATACCACTGGTAGACACACTTAGCCTTCGTACGATCCTCTAGGAGTGCCTTTGGGTCAGATACCTCCTCATCTGCCCTGAAATACAATACAACATCATATATTAAGAACAAAACGACTTGTAAATCATAACTTGCACAAATATCAATGCTTTAAACACAGAACAATTCAAAGCTGTTGAATTGGTATGGGCCTGGCCCATCTCCACTTGGCCCATAAGGCCCAGCCCATGTGCAGACCTAGAAGAGAGAGGAGCTGCTCGAGTCTGAGAGTGAGCGTAAGTCAAAAGCCACAACCCACCCGCCAGTGCAGTAGAGGGAGAGGCTGGAGGTGAGTTCTTCCCAGTTCAATATGGTATCAGAGGCCAGCGAAGGAGAGTCCTGGAGGTGGCGAGGCGATTCCAGGCTGCTGCAGCGGCGGCAGCTCATACGTGCACTGGCCGTGCGTGAGCTGCGGCCGCGCGCAAGAGACGGAGAGGCAACTGCTGCGAGGGATTGCTGCGTTCGGAGGGAAGCAAGCTGCTGCTGTTGCTGAGTGAGAGGAAGAAGAGGAGGTGCGGCTGCTGGAGTTGCTGCACGGGAGGAAAAAGAGGAAGCTGCTGGGTGCGCTACTACTGAGTTTGCTGCTTCTGCTGCTGGGTGCGCTACTACTGAGTTTGCTGCTGCTGCTGCTGCGTGGAGAGGGAGGGGCTGCTACTGCTTGTGCTGCTGTTGTGTCTGCTGGTGATGTGTGGCTGTGCTGCTGCTGCTGCTGATTGGAAAGGGAAGAGGAGGCAGCTGGAACTGCTGAGGGCTGGATTGCTGCTGCTTCTGCTGGAGTGATTGCTGCTGCGTGTGGCTGCTCGCCAGAGGGGAGAAAGGGAGGTTAGCTGCTGCGTGTGGCTGCCTGGGAGGATGATGGCAGGTGGTGAGGCCGTGGATATGTTCAAACGACTTGGCGGAGGAGACCAGGGTCATGGATTCGGTGTGGCCAGACTCATGTGACGCAGAGGAAGGCACGTAGGAGATGAAGTGCTCAGAGGAGGTGGAAATGTAGCTGGGTGCAGATGTTGGGGGCTGCGTGCCTTGGCAAGCAGAGACTCGGAGGATGCCCTGCTCGCCACCATCAAGGAGGAAGCTGTGCTGCGTGCATGTCTGGCCTCCGCCGAGGCGTCCATTGATGTTGCACGGGCAAAGGTGGCTTGCATGGTGAACACGACAACCTTCATTAGGGATGTCAAAGCGTCGGAGGTCATCGAGGAGGAGAGGACCAGTTCGGCCCTTTTACAAATGAAGGTGACACTGAAAAGGCCACAATTGATGCTCATAAACTGATCCGGAGTGGGTGCTGGACTCTGGTCCATCTAAGCATGTTGCGGGTAAATGCAGTGTGTTTAGAGTCCTGCAATAAGCTTCTTCCTACTCACAAGGGCTCTATTCAAACTGACGATAGTACAAAACAACCTGTCGAAGGGGTTGGTACGGTAAAGTGCACTTTGACCATTTCTCTGTCCGATGTTTTACATGTGCCAGCGTTTCCTGTCAATTTGGTCTCTTTGAGTGATCTAATTGATCAAATAGACTGTCGTGACTTTTGACAAGTTCTGTTGCTTGATTCAGGAGCGACAGATGGTTGGGACTGCCACTAAACGTAGGGGGGGTCTGGTATGTGGGGGATGCAGCTAGACTTGGTGTGTGCTGCAACCATGGAGGAAAAGGAGAAGCAGGCGATGATCCATCACTGTAGGATGGGGCATGTACCTTTCGATAAGATGAGTAGAATATTTCCGTATGGTATGTCACTTATGTGTCGAATAGGCAAGGGCAAGTTGACATGTGATGCTTGCGAATATGCGAAACACACAAGAGCATCATATGTGAGTAAGGGGCTTAGGAGCATATCTCCTTTTATGCTTATTCATTCGGATATATGGACTTCCCCGGTGGTGTCGATGAACGGAATGAAATATTTCGTTACCTTTATCGACTGCTATTCTCGTATGACTTGGATTTATTTGATGTGTCACAAGGATGAGGTGTTTAGCCATTTTCAAAATTTCCATGCCTTTGTGAAGTATCAGTTTCAGGTGCAGGTGTGGGTGCGGGTCATCAGGACTGGCAATGGCACAGAGTATGTGAACAACACCTTTGGGGCCTTCTTGTCTGACCAAGGTATTCTTCATCAAACTTCATGTCCAGACACCGCTCCCCTCCTCAGAATGGAGTGGCGGAAAGGAAGAATCGACATATTCTTGAGATTGCTCGGTCGTTGATGTATATGATGAATGTGTCCAAGTTCTTGTGGAGTGAAAGCAATTATGACAGCCACATACCTGATCAACCGGACACATTCAAGGATACTAGGCATGAAATCTCCTTGTGAGTTGCTGTTTGGAGAAACTAAGTTTGTTGTTCCCCCAAAGTTGTTTGGGGGTACCTGTTTTGTTCAAGATGACCGGCCTTCCGTTGGGAAGCTAGATCCACGGACAGTGAAGCGTGTATTTCTAGGTTATTCTTCTAGTCAGCAGGGGTATAAATGTTGGTGTCCCTCTGAGAAACGCAGATTTATCCGTGTGGATGTCACCTTCAGGGAGTCTGAGCCATTCTATGTGAGCTGACAGATCTGAGTTTGTTGCTTGAAGAGCTTGACTACTTACACTCTGTGAAGGATGGTCAAGAGGGGGAGAAGGTTTTGTCTCATACTCAGGGTGATTGTGTGGGCACTAAAACTAATGATGATGTGCAGGTTAAGGTCCACCTAATAGTGGGTATAACTCCAGTTGGTACGCTCACTGATGATGATGTAAAGGTTCAGGTCTTGCCAGCCAACAGTGGGTACAATTCAGATTGGTACTCTCCAGCTTCCTGTTTAGGATCGGTGGCAGAAGAATCCCCTGGTGTACTCACCATGGCATCCACAAGTGCAGGGGGGGCAGCAAGGAAGTGATGCGTCAATTACTCCCTCCGTTTCAAAATACTTGTCTTTCTAGGCATTTCAAATGGACACAACATATGGATGTATGTAGACATATTTTAGAGTGTAGATTCGCTCATTTTGCTCCGTATGTAGTCACTTGTTGAAATCTCTAGAAAGACAAATATTTAGGAACGGAGGGAGTAGATGTCAAGAATACCTTCTTGCACGATGAGCTGCAGGAAGAAGTGTAAATGGAGATGCCACCAAGTTTTGGTACTTCAGAGACCATGGGGAAAGTATGCAGGCTAAAGAAATCCTGGTATGGACTGATAGATTTAGACCATTGTTTTTATTTTAAGGCGGTAAGGCGAGGCAAGCCCCAGCGCCTCACCGCCTAAGCGCTAAGGCATAAGGCAAGGCAACGCCGACGCCAGAGGGTTCTAAGCAGCAGAATAGAGTAGAATTTGTTAGTCAAGTAGGCATATACACCTTGCCATTCCTGCTGGACTGCTGGTTGCTTGCTGCTGCTGCTGTCCTGGAGAGGAAGATCTGCCGGAGAAGAGGGGAGAAGTTGCAGGAGAGGAGGGGGAGGAGGATCTGCCGGAGAGGGGGGAGAAGCTCAGCTCCAGCAGCCAAAGGTGGGGTTGGGGGGAAACAGAAACTGGTTTGAGCCCTCTCTCCTCCTGCTAGTAACTGTTGGCACCCAGACTTTGTTTCCCGCCCTTTACTTCCCGCCCAGAGTTCTGTTTCCCGCCTGAACTCCCAGCCCTGCCTGAGGCGTCTTCATTTGCCTAAGGCAGGCAGAATGGCGCCTAGGTGGACACCTTGGACGCCCTATGGACTAAGGCGGAAGCCTTAGACATGCACATAAGGCAAGGCCGATGCCTTGTGACCAGGGGCGCCCTGACGCCTAAGCGACACCTTAGGGACACCTTAAAAACAATGATTTAGACGTGCTGTCTATGGTATGGGGTATGGTCAATGTAACAGTGACCACACGGTGTTCTACAGACACTCTGATCGGAACATCACCATTCCTGCAGTTTATGTGGATGATATTATCGTCACTGGAGATGATAAGGAGGAAATAGGTAAACTGAAGGGATGTCTGAGCAAGGAGTTTGAGTTAAACGATTTGGGCAACCTAAACTACTTCCTTGGCATAAGTGGCCCGGACAGACAAGGGAATATCTTTGTACCACAAAAATACACCTTGGATCTCTTGAGTGACATGGGCATGATGAGATGCCGTGCATCCCCTACTCCGATTAAACAAAATCATCAAGTGACAGCACAATCAAGATGAACTAGTGAAAAGGTAGATTATCAGGTCGGGAGCTTATTGTACTTGTGTCATACCAAGCCTGACATTGCTTTTGTCATGGGTGTGGTGAGCAGATACATGCGTGAACCAAGGAATGGGCATCTTGATCAGTGCACAGAATCCGAAGATGCTTGAATGGCACTCCGAGAAAAGGGTTGTGTTTGTGAAGAGTGGACATCTTGAGGTGGATGGCTATAGTGATTCTGATTGGACGAGTTGTCAAGATGATAGAAGATCAACTTCAGGCTATTCTATGTTTGTGGTGGGAAATTTGGTGTCATGGAGAAGCAAGAAACAGATAGTTGTGTCTAAAGCAACAGCAGAAGCTGAGTATAGAGCATTATCTCACGGGTTGAGTGAGATGCTCTGGGTGAAGAACCTACAGTGCGAGTTGAAACTTCTGAGGACCTCAAGTGTATGGTGTGACAATCAGTCAACCATAAGCATTGCCAATAACCCAGTTCAACATGACATGACAAAACATGTGGAAATTAATTGCTTCTTCATTAAGGAGAAACTTGATGATGGGATCATCAACCTTACTCATGTCAGCTCTGGATAGCAGGTTGCAAATTGCTTGACAAAGGGACTGGGAACCAAGGCCTGTAACTTGGCATGTGCAAGATGGGGTTGATAGCTATCTACCACCCATCTTGAGGGGGAAGGTTGAACTGGTACAGGCCTGGCCCATAAGGCCCAGCCCATGTGCAGACCTAAAAGAGAGGAGGAGCTGCTCGAGTCTGAGCGTGAGCGTAAGTCACAAACCATAACCCAGCCGCCAGTGCCATAGAGGGAGAGGCTGGAGGTGAGTACCTCCCAGTTCAATAAAAGCACTACACATTCCAAAGTGAAATTACCAGGAACTTATTTAAATATAGACATCTCAACAAAACTCAACAGCAATATATTCTCATACATTGGACCACAAACTACAGTTCCTAGCTGGTCTGCACCACCTCCACACATGAATTCTCCATTGAAGACTGATCTAGGTATCTACATTAATGGATCCCTATGGAGATCCCCACTCCATTGCCCACTCCCTGGATCTACCGTTTCTCGGTTTGTTCCAAGGCAGTGGGATACCTTATTGTCAAGAAAAAGCTCTACATTGCAATATATTTACGTGCCATTTCCATCTTTGGGGATATGGTGGTCGAACTTGGATTTTGGAAAAGAGATTATGAACAAGAAAAGTCTTGGACTTTGGTTCACCGCAATAGGAACAAGCATTATCACTGCAAACAGATGACTGATATAAATGTTAAGAATGGTATTACTACTCTTTTCTGGTATGATGAATGGATACCAAACTATATCTATTGTATCCATGTATCCATTCATTTGCCAAGCACAAACACATATCTGTTCAGAAGGCCATGGAATATATCTCTGTAGATTTCCATGATATGTCCTCCCTGCCCATGTCTAGTATTGCTGTGCACCAATGCCAAGAGTTGCTTATTAATCTGGATGCTACTGAGGACATAGATGAGTGGAAGTTTGTATGGAATGGCACTAAATATTCAACAAAGAGAACATTTATTGAGCTTATTGGCAATCCTCCCCCTGCCTATGCACCATTCAAACGGATATGGTAATCATGCTGCTTGTCAAAACAGAAGTTTATCTTCTGGCTGCTCATACAGAACAGGCTCAACACCAAAGAAATGCTAACCAAGAAAAACTTCTATATTGAGGATGAAAGTTGTGTTTTATCTTTTATGTGAACAGGGGGGGAATGAAAACTTGATGTAGTTATTCTTCAGTGGTGACTTTAGCCAGAACTTCTAGTTAAACCTAGGACATGGAACTCAGTCTTCATGGCATGATCATTGAAGCTAAGCAAAGAATGAGAATCATATGCTTCAACGAAACACTCAAGGAGCTTATGGAAACACAGAAAAAGTATCATATTATTTGACAATAAAACCAAGAATCTTATCCACTGGATATCCAATTTCAAGGAGCATTTCTACAGCATTATGAAGAGAGCAAAACTTAACTTGAAAGAAGGCACGAACACCTGGTTAGATTCATTGTAATTTATTTATTTTTCTCTCTAATAACTCCTTCTGACCCTCTCTACTTCCGTTTGTACAGTTCCATATTTCTAATGAAAATCAGAGCCACAGTGGGGGCCCTGCCTACTGTCTTCTGCTCCCAGAAAAAAGCCTGGTCTGCACGCTGTGTCAATCTCCCCCAGCAAAGATACAAAATGAAAATGTTTAACGTCAATTCATCTATCAAGGTGGGTTATATACTCATAGTGGCTCACATAACTTGCGCGGAATGAGGAAGGTCACGGACATTAGAACCAGCCAATAACCAACTTGCATCTTAACTACGTCTATGATACATCAAGTGAGAAAAACGCCTAAACTTCTGTTATTGAAGAGGATGCTATAGCTTCGTACATTATGTGCCTATTTGTTGCAACTAAATGATACTCCCTCCGTCCCAAAATAACTGTCTCAACTTTGTACTAAAGTACTAACTTTAGTACAAAGTTGTATTAAGGTCAAGACACTTATTTTGGGACGGAGGGGGTATTTTGTAGTCCCACTGAAAAAAATGATTCATTTGAGCTGGCGTATCATCAAGTTTCGCTGTAATGTGCATTTTCTCTTGTACTATTTTTTGCGAAATTCTCCGGATTCCAAAAGTTGTGCATCGTTCCCTACAAGACAAGAACATTTATTTCGGAATTAAAAAAATATCGTGTACCCTCATCGATGTCTTGCCCTAGGCCCCCAACATGTCAGAACCTGCCCTGGTTAAACAAGCGGCAATGGACCTCAACACCTCGTTTGATTGATCCACGCCTTATCTTTCAGATCCTGACAATAAGGCAGGCCATATGAACTGCTGCTCCTGAGCACGGACGCCTCAGCATCCATCAGCGGTTGAATTGCAACAAAATCGTAACACGCATCGTTCCCCAGAACAGATTGAACATAGGCAGACATTCGCAAATCTAAATGCCCTAGAATTAATGCTTAATTCGAGCACGGTAACAGAATCACACGATCAGCAGCACACGGATCCCCACCCACTACAATGCAGCGACCTGCTCAGCCTACCGTGACGCCTGCCCTACAGATGAGCGAGATAATACGGGAATATAATCAGTTGGATCGGATTACTCACATGCGTGCGACGCTTCCGGTGGCCCAAGAACTATCCCGCTTCCAACTGCAGAAAACGAGGACGATTAGCCTCAAAGGAAACGAATTTGGTAAAGACGAAGGGATTTAATCTCTCGTGGAATCGGATCTTGAGGAAGACGATGTGTTACCGGAGAGGGAGTCAAGGACGGCGATGTCGGGGGGCGGCGAGAACGGGAGGAGACGAGAGGCGATGAAAAAGCTTGGGGCGTGTTTGGTTGCCCGTATTAGGCCAGCCTGGCCCGCGCGGAAAGAATTTGGTCTGTTTGGTTTCCTGCATTCACTGTGCGGTCCGCATCGCACGAAATTTAAAGCACGTCCAGGCCAGATCCAGGGAAAATGCATGAATCGGCAGTAGCTCGTGAACCTGGCTCGGGCGAGGCAGGGGAGGGCGACGCGCTTCTCCCCTTGTGCGAGCAGGGGAGATGGCGCAAGCTCGCCCGCGTCGCCGAAAAATCGGCGGGAGGATTTCGGCTCACCTCCCGCCGAGTCCACCCCTATTTAGCCCCTCTCTCACCGCCCCAACTCCCGCCACCATTCTTCCTTCGTTCGAGCTTTCTCGCCGACGCGCAGGTAAGCGGCACATCTTCATCGGCCGACGGTCTACGGCGTTGGCGCTCCTTCATCAGCCGGCGTTCATCTTCCACGACCGTTCCCCCCCCCCTCGTCCTCAAGCTGCAGCCATGGCCTCTGTGAGTTCAATCCCCCTTTCTCTCTGTTCCTTCTAGCTAGATCTGAGGGTTTGATCTAGATGCATGGTTGATTAGTGGTCTGATCTGTGAGCCGATATGGTTGGTTGCTATGTTATGGTTGCAATTTGTGGTAGGGCTAGATGTTCAAGCATGTGGTAGGCTAGATTAGTAGTAGAGTTTGAAGTTCAACCTTGTGCTTGTGTTGAATCATGCTTAGATCTGTGATTTGTAGCTATTGATGGTCCATTTGTAGCATGTTGTTTATTGTAAATGTATGTTCCTGCTCATAGATTGTCCGGTATGCTTAGTATGATAGTGATGAAGCATGTGCTTGCTATGATAGTGATGAACCATGTACATGTATGCTCCGGCTTTCTTGGATTGTCCGGTATGTTGTGTGTTATGCTCACTGTCAATGCGTGCTACGATTGTAGCACATGACCACGCAGACGCAAGATCTTAGTCAGGCCTTTGCCGTGTCTGACAGCCAGTTTGCTCCATCGTTGGTCGAGGACTCGCAGCCTATGTCTGAGATGGCACCTGATTCAGAGGTGTTCGAGTCTGATTCCCTCTATGTGCCAGTAGTGCTCCTTGAGCCAACTCCTGCTGCTGCTGTTGCTGCTGCCGCTGCAATCAAGTTAGCAGCAGCAAAGGCAAAGAAGGATGGTAGGTTGAACAACATGAAGTGACAGCCGTTCATGTCCATGTTCGTGCTGAACAAGATGTGTGAGCTCATCTCTAGTGGAGCTGGGACTGACAAGGGCTTCATGGAGGTGCACTTGAACACCGTTGCGAAGCAAGTGTTCGAGTTCTATGGCAAGAGGTGTCTGCCACCCAGGTGTACAACCACCTGAGGAAGTGGACCACCCAAGGGACGTTGAGTTCCTTAACACACCCATCCAGAACTATAGCCAGATGCAACACATCTTCTCCTTCGGGCTGACAACTGAGAAGCATGCCATGGGCTCGGGTGAGCCTCTTGGTTCTCCCATGCCAGACTTTCCTGGGACACCGGACGTCGAGGTCCTTGATGGCCCTGACAAGCCCGTTGTGAAGCCCTTCGACAAGCCATTTGACCCCGTCCATGATAGGAAGAGGAAGAGAGGAGGCCTGATGGAGGGGGAGATCAATATCTTTTGCAGCATGACTGAGGCGGTGAAGGAGGTGGCAACAGCCATCAGGGAGTGCAAGCCCCTCGACGTCCACCCTAACCTGTATGGCGATGTCATGACCTACGGTGGCTTCAGCGACGAGGCTCTCATGGCAGCTCTCAGCCACCTGCTTGACAACAAGGCCCAGGGTGTTGGGTTCGTTGCCATGGCCGACGTTCACAGGATGCTGTGGCTCAGGAGCTGGCTGGGCAAGCACTACTACTAGAGTAGTGTTGCATGTGAGCGTGCATGATCCCCGACGGCAATGGCGGTGGCGACGACGATGACGATGACGACGTACATTTTGTGTAGCTAGGGCTCAAAAACTATTTGATGGTCTGTATATTTCGGTGAGGTGGTATATATTAACCCTCACGCTGATGGTGAACTTGTGGTGGTAGGACGACACCCTCTTTTGGATGTGGTGGTAGGTTAACACCAAGGTAGTGCTAGGTTGAACTTGCTATGCCGTATGATCATGCATGCTTTACTTCTGTTCTGCTCCATTGTTTTTTGTATGCTACTTTGCTTGCTACTTGTGCTCCATTGATTTACCGCTTCAACTCTTGCTCTTGTGCATTGCTAGGGCAAGTGGTATGCCGTGTTCATCGGTGAGGTTTCAGGGGTTTATATTTTATGTGAAGAAGCCAATGCACAAGTGGCATCGTATAGCAACAACAACTATAGAGGGTTCAAGACTAAGCAGGCAGCAGAACAAGCTTATTCCGCCTGGGTGCGAAAGCACGGAGACAGCTGTGTTGACAATGCCAAGGTTGGAGCTGTCAAAGTGGAAGCTGCTAAGGTGGATTGTCAGTCTGGGCTGAAGCTGAAGAACTTCATCATCTTTGCCCAGTTCGTCACCATTGCTGTGTTGTAGCATTGCTGTGCTAGGTGCGATCATTGTGGGTAAGCTCACCAACTAGGATACAAGGTAAGCACAATATGTACGCCGTATGCAACCAAACGACGTGTTCATGTGCCACTAGGGCCAATGCAGCCAACCAAACAAAGTGCACTTGCGTATTACCTAATGTAGGGACACTAGATGCGGGCAACCAAACTAGTTGCACATGGCGTATTAGGTCCTGTTTTTGCTCAACCAGACTGGGTTGAGAAGTGTATGCAATGCGACTATTGTTCAAAATTTGAACCAAACACGCACTTGGAGATGGTTCGAATAGTCTCTCTTTTTTTCTAGGGATCCGGGATGGCCGGCAAATCGAGAAATTCTAGAGAGCAACTAATTAACAGCGCTCCTTCGGAAGCCTCGCAACGATCAGCACCATTTGGCGCTCTCAGCGATTCGCCACGTGTCGCGTTCTGGGCGCTTCATCCAGATTTTGTTTTTTTAATTTTTCCGCATGCGTTTCTGGCTTTTTAAACAGTTTTTTTCCTGGTTTTTTCGATGTTTTGGTTTTCCACCGGTCTTCCCTAGCTTTTCGACAAAAAAAATTCAGAAAAACAATTTTTTGCACAAAAAAAGGTTTTTCCCCTTTTGCGAGAGTCACGGTTTTGTTTCCGCGAAAGGCACGGTTGTGCTTTCGCGAGAGTCACGGCCGTGCCTCTTGAAAACAGAAAAAAAACGCGTTTTCTGTTTTTTTTTCTTTCGCGAGAGGCAGGGTTTTGCTTCCGCGAGAGGCACGTTGTGCTTTCGCGAGAGTCACAGCCGTGCCTCCTCGGAAATGGAAAAAACACGTTTTTTCTTTTTTTCCTCTTGCGAGAGTCACGGTTTTGCTTCCGCGAGAGGCACGGCTGTGACTTCATCAGAGGCACGGGCGTGCCTCTTTTGGAAAAGAAAAAATCTATGCTCCCGGTTCATTTTTTTCATCTTTTTTTTTCGTGAAAAAAAAGTTTGTCAAAACATATCAACATGAGATCTAGTTTTGAACATCTCGACGCGAGGAATCAAACGGCGAAAGCGCTTCGAGATTTGGTCGCACGGTTTAAGAGATAAAATGTTTTAAATAAACGGGTCTACAAGAAAAGGGAAACTCCCATGTTGCGACAAGTGGCCCATATGCAGCGCGTCACTTGTCGCAATCTGGGGAATTGGAATGACCTTCGCAACGAGTACTCCTTAACTAGTAATTTTGAAAATTCTACTACCTGTAACACACAAGGGCTGCTATATGGCCCGAGCCGATAAGCTTTATAATTCTTTTATACCGATAATATTTTTGTCTCAAAAAAAATCCCAAAAATATTTCCTCAAGAAGATCCCGAAAATAAAATCCTTAACAAATGTAAGAGTGTTTAGATAATTAAAATGGTGATTTAAATGCTCTTATATTTATTTACAGAGGGAATACTGTAATTCTAGCTGTAGAGGATCTTTGTCTAAAAAAAGGTGCAGCGGATCATTTTCTAAAAAAAGCACCTCTAAGAAAAGAGTACCCCTCAGGAAAAAAAAACTGTAGCGGATCATACACGAGTACGATACTCATGTCGGAACAACATGACATCTTATCTGGGCTGTTCCACCCGACAATATTATCTTGGGCCTATATTCGATCGCTGCTAGCACTCACACAACAGAGATCTCAGTGTTACTCAAAAATGAAATAGAGATCTCAGCTCGACATTTTTAGTTGTATAACTTGCACGGGCTCAATCATACAGTGCTTCACACAATGCATTATCACAGTACATGTGTCACTCAAATATTGTGTTCTGAGCCGAAGCGTCGGCATCTGTCGGGGTGTGATAAACTCTTGGGCTTCTAGAACATAAGAGCATCCACAGTGTGCCCTTTTGCTGCCTCTATAGCTGCCTCTAAACCTTTAAAGGCTGCCTTTATACATTGCACACAGCTGCCTCTAACAAAAAATCCATGGCATCGCCTCTAAGCCTAGAGGTTGCCTCCAAAGAATAAAATAATATTATTTAAAGATGGCAGTTGAAAGCTGAACACACCAGCCGTTGCCTAGCAAGCCAAAAGCAACCATTATACAGTGCAAACTGGCAAAGCTCAGTTTGTTCTGAGCATACACATCCAATCCAATACAACCGTTGCATTTAAAAATAATAATAAACAACAAATTATGGCCGTTACAACAAGTGTGTGCATACACACATCTATCGGTATATATACTAGGGCTTTGAACAATAAGTTTGCACACACCCAAACCAACTGGGAGCCTAGACACCTCAAAAAACTTCACATTCATGGAGCACTCTCCAGGAAGTTTCACTAGGATGCTCAATAATTGCTCAAGCCAAGATCCAGAAAATCGAAACTATACCCCATCTGCCACCCCACCTCACCAGTTCACAAGTGCTTCATCCTCTCAGCATGGGCAATATTTGCATCCCATGTATGCACAAAACATGTATCCATTTCCACCTCCACATACCTCAGGTTTCCAAGCAGCACATGGAGTGTATGGAGGAGGTTCATATGGTCATTCATCTTCTGCAGCCGCCGGCTTCACCGGGATTGATCCACATGCTAGGATCAACCAAGATGCCGGATATTTTCATTATTCGCCTCAGCCTCCTGCATCAATACATAGGGCAGAAGAAGTAGATCAGCAAGAGTCAAGTGGAAGTAGTCCCGGTGAAGCAGAAGAACCTATTGCTAAGAGGAGAAATTGGACAGAGGAAGAAAATAAGCGGCTTGTCAATGCTTGGTTGGAAAATTCTCTCGATCCAGTAGATGGTAACTCCAAGAAATCAGACCAGTATTGGAAAGCAGTTGAGAAAGACTACAACAGCGTCACTCCGAAAAAGAGGCAAAGATCTGCCAAGATGTTGAAAGACCATTGGAGTAAGCAAAACAAATTTGTGACTCAGTTTGCTGGGTGTCATTCCGTGCAACACAGTGTGTATCCTAGTGGGTATGATGACAATATGTTTATGGATATGGTAAGAGCAGATTACAAGGAGAAATACAAAAAAAGATTCACGCTAGAATATTGGTGGGATATGGTGAAAGAAATGCCAAAGTGGAAAAATACTTACTTACTAGAGAAGGATGAAGCGAGAAAGAGAGGCAAGACCTCAGAAACAGGGGCTTACATTTCTTCTTCTAGTAAAGATGCTGAAGAATCAGTGGACAGACAATTGGAACGTCGTCCTCCGGGACAGAAGGGCGCAAAACGCAAAGGAAAGGCACCAGCAAAGGCCGACTCTTCTTCAAGCAACCTGCCAGATCCAACTATGCAACTATATCATGATGCCATAGCAAGAAAATCAGCTGCAATAGAGATGGCTGCAGAAGCAAGAAAGGAGAAGGCATCTGCAATGAAAGATTACGCTGCTGCCACACTTGAGAAGGCAAGAACCAAAAAATTGAGCAAGTATATGAAGTTACTGGAGACAGACACATCCGGATATGATGCAGCAAAGCTACAGCGATATAACCAGCTTCTGAATCTTCTAGGCATGGAGCTATCTATTTAATAATTAGTAGTACCATTTAGTTTCAGCCTCTCATCAATGTATCTTTCCATTTCAGCAATGTATCTTTTAGTTTCGGTATTGTATCATTTAGTTTCAGGCTCTCATCAATGTATCTTTCCATTTCTGTCAAAGATATCTTTTAGTTTCGGTATTGTATTATTTAGTCTATCATCAATGTATCAATGTTGAAAAGAGTTGTTGAAACCAGAATAAATGTTGCATGTTCAGAAAACTAGCCGCTGGAACAAGAATAAATGTGCAGAAAACTAGCCGTTGAAAAGAGCTGCATATTCAGAAAACTAGCTGTTGGAACCAGAATACATGTGCAGAAAACTAGCTGTTGGAACCAGAATACATTTGTGAAGACAATCCGCTTGCCCCCAACTGACAAGACAAAATTGTTTGCAAAGATGCAAGAAGGTGCAAGAAAAGATGTTGAACGTGCATTTTGGAGTTCTACAATCTCGATTTGCTATTGTACGTGGTCCGGTTAATCTTTGGTATAGGCAAGATATTGCTGATATCATGTATGCATGTGTTATATTGCATAATATGATAGTCGAGGATGAGCGGGATTCCTATGAGGTTCGCTTCGACTATGACTATGATCAGGGTACCTTTAACAACGAAATAGATAATCTGAACCATGGGCCAATTCATGAATTTGCCAGAGTGCTGGAGATAGGCTCAGCAATTTGTGATCGAGCTACACATCGACAACTCAAAGGCGATTTGATAGAGTATCTATGGCAACGATTCGGGGGTGGTCAGCCTTAGCTTGTATTAGAGGCCCAACAAATAATTTGTAATTTTATTTCTGGACTAGTTTATTCCAGATTTGTTCACCATGTACTCTGTATGCTGCCTGTTGGAAATATGCCCTAGAGGCAATAATAAAAGTATTATTATTATATTTCCTTGTTCATGATAATTGTCTTTTATTCATGCTATAACTGTATTATCCGGAAATCGTAATACACGTGTGAATACATAGACCACAATATGTCCCTAGTGAGCCTCTAGTTGACTAGCTCGTTGTGATCAACAGATAGTCATGGTTTCCTGGCTATGGACATTGGATGTCGTTGATAATGGGATCACATCATTAGGAGAATGATGTGATGGACAAGACCCAATCCTAAGCATAGCACAAAGATCGTGTAGTTCGTTTGCTAGAGCTTTGCCAATGTCAAGTATCTCTTCCTTTGACCATGAGATCGTGTAACTCCTGGATACCGTAGGAGTGCTTTGGGTGTATCAAACGTCACAACGTAACTGGGTGACTATAAAGGTGCACTACAGGTATCTCCGAAAGTATCTATTGTTTTATGCGGATCGAGACTGGGATTTGTCACTCCGTGTAAACGGAGAGGTATCTCTGGGCCCACTCGGTAGGACATCATCATATGCGCAAATGTGACCAAGGAGTTGATCACGGGATGATGTGTTACGGAACGAGTAAAGTGACTTGCCGGTAACGAGATTGAACAAGGTATTAGATACCGACGATCGAATCTCGGGCAAGTAACATACTGATAGACAAAGGGAATTGTATACGGGATTGATTAAGTCCTTGACATCGTGGTTCATCCGATGAGATCATCGTGGAACATGTGGGAGCCAACATGGGTATCCAGATCCCGCTGTTGGTTATTGACCGGAGAACGTCTCGGTCATGTCTGCATGTCTCCCGAACCCGTAGAGTCTACACACTTAAGGTTCGATGACGCTAGGGTTATAAAGGAAGCTTGTATGTGGTTACCGAATGTTGTTCGGAGTCCTGGATGAGATCCCGGACGTCACGAGGAGTTCCGGAATGGTCCGAAGGTAAAGATTTATATATAGGAAGTCCTGTTTCGGCCATCGGGACAAGTTTCGGGGTCATCAGTATTGTACCGGGACCACCGGAAGGGTCCCGGGGGCCCACCGGGTGGGGCCACCTGCCCCGGGGGGGCACATGGGCTGTAGGGGGTGCGCCTTGGCCTACATGGGCCAAGGGCACCAGCCCCTAGAGGCCCATGCGCCAAGATAAAGGAAAAAGGGGAGAGTCCTAAAAGGGGAAGGCACCTCCGAGGTGCCTTGGGGAGGATGGACTCCTCCCCCCTCCTTAGCCGCACCCCTTTCTTGGAGTAGGGGGCAAGGCTGCGCCTCCCCCTTCTCCCCTGCCCCTATATATAGTGGATGGGAGGGAGGGCATCCATACCTGAGCCCTTGGCGCCTCCCTCCCTCCCGTGACACCTCCTCCTCTCCCGTAGGTGCTTGGCGAAGCCCTGCAGGATTGCCACGCTCCTCCACCACCACCACGCTGTTGTGCTGCTGCTGGATGGAGTCTTCCTCAACCTCTCCCTCTCTCCTTGCTGGATCAAGGCGTGGGAGACGTCACCGGGCTGTACGTGTGTTGAACGCGGAGGTGCCGTCCGTTCGGCACTTGATCATCGGTGATCTGAATCACGACGAGTACGACTCCATCAACCCCGTTCACTTGAATGCTTCCGCTTAGCGATCTACAAGGGTATGTAGATGCACTCCCCTTTCTACTCGTTGCTGGTCTCTCCATAGATAGATCTTGGTGATATTCGTAGGAAAAATTTTGAATTTCTGCTACGTTCCCCAACAGTGGCATCATGAGCTAGGTCTATTGCGTAGATTCTTTGCACGAGTAGAACACAAAGTAGTTGTGGGCGTTGATGTTGTTCAATATGCTTACCGTTACTAGTCCAATCTTGTTTCGACGGTATTGTGGGATGAAGCGGCTCGGACCGACCTTACACGTACTCTTACGTGAGACAGGTTCCACCGATTGACATGCACTTGGTGCATAAGGTGGCTAGCGGGTGCCAGTCTCTCCCACTTTAGTCGGAACAGATTCGATGAAAAGGGTCCTTATGAAGGGTAAATAGCAATTGGCATATCACGTTGTGGTCTTGCGTAGGTAAGAAACGTTCTTGCTAGAAACCCATAGCAGCCACGTAAAACATGCAACAACAATTAGAGGACGTCTAACTTGTTTTTGCAGGGTATGCTATGTGATGTGATATGGCCAAAAGGATGTGATGAATGATATATGTGATGTATGAGATTGATCATGTTCTTGTAATAGGATTCACGACTTGCATGTCGATGAGTATGACAACCGGCAGGAGCCATAGGAGTTGTCTTTATTTTTTGTATGACCTGCGTGTCATTGAAGAACGCCATGTAAACTACTTTACTTTATTGCTAAACGCGTTAGTCATAGAAGTAGAAGTAGTCGTTGGCGTGACAACTTCATGAAGACACGATGATGGAGATCATGATGATGGAGATCATGGTGTCATGCCGGTGACAAGATGATCATGGAGCCCCGAAGATGAAGATCAAAGGAGCTATATGATATTGGCCATATCATGTCACTACTCTATTTGATTGCATGTGATGTTTATCATGTTTATGCATCTTGTTTACTTAGGACGACGGTAGTAAATAAGATGATCCCTTACAAAATTTCAAGAGGTGTTCTCCCCTAACTGTGCACCGTTGCTATAGTTCGTCGCTTCTAAGCACCACGTGATGATCGGGTGTGATGGATTCTTACGTTCACATACAACGGGTGTAAGACAGTTTTACACAGCGAAAACACTTAGGGTTAACTTGACGAGCCTAGCATGTGCAGACATGGCCTCGGAACACGGAGACCGAAAGGTCGAGCATGAGTCGTATAGTAGATACGATCAACATGAAGATGTTCACTGATGATGACTAGTCCGTCTCACGTGATGATCGGACACGGCCTAGTTTGACTTGGATCATGTAATCACTTAGATGACTAGAGGGATGTCTATCTGAGTGGGAGTTCATAAGATGAACTTAATTATCCTGAACATAGTCAAAAGGATTTTGCAAATTATGTCGTAGCTCGCGCTTTAGTTCTACTGTTTTAGATATGATCCTAGAGAAAATATAGTTGAAAGTTGAAAGTAGCGATTATGCAGACAGTAGATAGCTTATGTCCTTAATGCACCGCTTAGTGTGCTGAACCCCAAATGTCGTTTGTGGATGTTGCGAACATCAGACATACACGTTTTGATAACTACGTGATAGTTCAGTTAAATGGTTTAAGTAGAGGCACCAAAGACGTTTTCGAAACATCGCGGAACATATGAGATGTTTCGAGGGCTGAAATTGGGATTTCAGGCTCGTGCCCACGTCAAGAGGTATGAGACCTCCGACAATTTTCTTAGCCTACAAACTAAGGGAGAAAAGCTCAATCGTTGAGCTTGTGCTCAGATTGTCTGAGTGCAACAATCACTTGAATCGAGTGGGAGTTGATCTTCCAAATGAGATAGTGATGTTTCTCCAAAGTCATTGCCACCAAGCTGCTAGAGCTTCGTGATGAACTATAACATATCAGGGATAGATATGATGATCCTTGAAATATTCATGATGTTTGACACCGTGAAAGTAGAAATCAAGAAGGAGCATCAATTGTTGATGGTTGGTGAAACCACTAGTTTTAAGAAGGGCAAGGGAACTGAGGGATACTTCATGAAACGGCAATTCAGCTGCTGCTCTAGTGAAGAAACCCAAGGTTGAACCCAAACCCGAGACTAAGTGCTACTGTAATAAAGGGAACAGCCACTGGAGCAGAATTACCCTAGATACTTGGTAGATGAGAAGGCTGGCAAGGTCGATAGAAGTATATTGGATATACATTGTGTTGATGTGTACTTTACTAGTACTCCTAGTAGCACCAGGGTATTAGATACCGGTTCGATTGCTAAGTGTTAGTAACTCGAAATAAAAGCTACGAAATAAAACGGAGACTGGCTAAAGGTGAGCTGACGATATGTGTTGGAAGTGTTTCCAAGTTTGATGTGATCTAACATCGCACGCTCCCTCTACCATCAAGATTAGTACTAAACCTGAATAAGTGCTCTTGCACCTAAAGGAATGGTTTATTGAATCTCGGTCGTAGTGATACACATTTTCATGCCAAAAGATATAAGATAGTAATGATAGTACCACTTACTTGTGGCACTGCCATGTAAGTCATAATGGTATAAAACGCATGAAGAAGCTCCATGTTGATGGATCTTTGGACTCACTCATTTTTGAAAAGTTTGAAACATGCGAACCATGTCTATTGGTATATATGCATGAAGAAACTCCATGCAAATGGACTGTTTGAACTCACTTGATTTTGAATCACTTGAGATATGCAAATCATACCACATGGGCAAGATGACTGAAAAGCCTCGTTTTCAGTAAGATGGAACAAGATAGCAACTTGTTAGGAAGCAACACATTTTGATGTGTGCAGTCCAATGAGTGCTGAGGCATGCAGTGAATATCGTTATGTTCTTACTTCACAGATGATTCGAGTAGATGTTGAATATATTTACTTGATGAAACACAAGTCTGAATTATTGAATGGTTCAAGTAATTTCAGAGTGAAGTAGAAGATCATTGTGGCAAGAGGATAAAATGTCTATGATATGATCATAGAGATGAGTATCTGAGTTACGAGTTTTGGCACACAATTAAGACATTGTGGAAATTGTTTCACAACTAATACAGCCTGGAACACCATAGTGTGATGGTGTGTCCGAACATCATAACTGCACCCTATTGGATATGATGCATACCATGATGTCTCTTATCGAATTACCACTATTGTCCATGGGTTAGGCATTAGAGACAACCACATTAACTTTAAATAGGGCACCGCATAATTCTGATGAGATGACACCGTATGAATTATGGTTTAGAGAAACCTAAGTTGTCGTTTCTTAAAGGTTTGGGGCTGCGACGCTTATGTGAAAAAGTTTCAGGATTAAGCTCGAACCCAAAGCGGATAAAATGCATCTTCATAGGAAACCCAAAACAGTTGGGTATACCTCCTAATTCAGATCCGAAAGCAATATGGATTGTTTCTTGAATCGGGTCCTTTCTCGAGGAAAGGTTTCTCTCGAAAGAATTGAGTGGGAGGATGGTGGAGACTTGATGAGGTTATTGAACCGTCTCTTCAACTAGTGTGTGACAGGGCACAGGGAGTTGTACCTGTGGCACCTACACCAATTGAAGTGGAAGCTTATGATATTGATCATGAAACTTCGGATCAAGTCACTCCCAAACCTCGTAGGATGACAAGGACGCGTACTACTTCAGAGTGGTACGTAATCCTGTCTTGAAGGTCATGTTGCTAGACAACAATGAACCTACGAGCTATGGAGAAGCGATGGTGGGCCCGGATTCCGATAAATGGCTTGAGGCCATAAAATCCGAGAGAGGATCCATATATGAAAACAAAGTGTAGACTTTGGCAGAACGGCTCGATGGTCGTAAGGCTAATGAGTACAGATGGATTTCAAAAGGAAGACGGACAATGATGGTAAATGTCACCATTAAGAAAGCTCGACTTGTCGTTAAGATGTTTTCCGACAAGTTCAAGGAGTTGACTACGATGAGATTTTCTCACTCGTAGCGATGCTAAGAGTCTGTTGGAATTATATTAGCGATTACTGCATTATTTATGAAATCTTGCAGAAAGGATGTCAAAACATTGTTTCCTCGACGATTTTAATGAGGAAAGGTTGTATGTGATACAACCGGAAGGTTTTGTCAATCCCGAAAGATGCTAATAAGTATGCAAAGCTCCAGCAATCCTTCTAAGGACTGGAGTGAGCATCTCGGAGTTGGAATGTATGCTTTGATGATGATCAAAAATTTTGGGTTTGTACAAAGTTTATGAGAAACTTGTATTTCCAAAGAAGTGAGTGGGAGCACTATAGAATTTCTGATGAGTATATGTTGTTGACATATTAATGATCAGAAATGACGTAGAATTTCTGGAAAGCATATAGGGTTATTTGGAAAGTGTTTTCAATGGAAAACCTGGATTAAGCTACTTGAACATTGAGCATCAAGATCTATAAGGATAGATCAAAACGCTTAATAGTACTTTCAAATGAGCACATGCCTTGACGTGATCTTGAAGGTGTTCAAGATGGACCAGTCAAAGAAGGAGTTCTTGCCTGAGTTGTAAGGTACGAAGTTAAGACTTAAAGCTCGACCACGGCAGAATAGAGAGAAAGGACGAAGGTCGTCCCCTATGCTTAAGACGTAGGCTCTTCAGTATGCTATGCTGTGTACCGCACCTGAAGTGTGCCTTGCCATGAGTCAGTCAAGGGGTACAAGAGTGATCCAAGAATGGCTCACAGGACAGCGGTCAAAGTTATCCTTAGTAACTAGTGGACTAAGGAATTTTCTCGATTATGGAGGTGGTAAAAGAGTTCGTCGTAAAGGTTATGACGATGCAAGCTTGACACCTATCCGGATAGCTCTGAGTAGAGAGACCGGATACATATAATGGAGCAATAATTTAGAATAGCTCCAAGTAGAACAGTTGTTTGGAATAGCTCCAAATAGAGCGTGGTAGCTGCATCTAGGAGATGACATAGAGATTTGTAAAGAACACACGGATCTGAAAGGTTCAGACCTGTTGACTAAAACCTCTCTCACAAGCAACATGATCAAACCTAAAAACTCATTGAGTGTTAATCACATAGTGATGTGAACTAGACTACTGACTCTAGTAAACTCTTGGGTATTAGTCACATGGCGATGTGACCTGTGAGTGTTAATCACATGGCGATGTGAACTAGATTATTGACTCTAGTGCAAGTGGGAGACTGTTGGAATATGCCCTAGAGGCAATAATAAAAGTATTATTATTATATTTCCTTGTTCATGATAATTGTCTTTTATTCATGCTATAACTGTATTATCCGGAAATCGTAATACACGTGTGAATACATAGACCACAATATGTCCCTAGTGAGCCTCTAGTTGACTAGCTCGTTGTGATCAACAGATAGTCATGGTTTCCTGGCTATGGACATTGGATGTCGTTGATAACGGGATCACGTCATTAGGAGAATGATGTGATGGACAAGACCCAATCCTAAGCATAGCACAAAGATCGTGTAGTTCGTTTGCTAGAGCTTTGCCAATGTCAAGTATCTCTTCCTTTGACCATGAGATCGTGTAACTCCTGGATACCGTAGGAGTCCTTTGGGTGTATCAAACGTCACAACATAACTGGGTGACTATAAAGGTGCACTACAGGTATCTCCGAAAGTATCTATTGTTTTATGCGGATCGAGACTGGGATTTGTCACTCCGTGTAAACGGAGAGGTATCTCTGGGCCCACTCGGTAGGACATCATCATATGCGCAAATGTGACCAAGGAGTTGATCACGGGATGATGTGTTACGGAACGAGTAAAGTAACTTGCCGGTAACGAGATTGAACAAGGTATTAGATACCGACGATCGAATCTCGGGCAAGTAACATACCGATAGACAAAGGGAATTGTATACGGGATTGATTAAGTCCTTGACATCGTGGTTCATCCGATGAGATCATCGTGGAACATGTGGGAGCCAACATGGGTATCCAGATCCCGCTGTTGGTTATTGACCGGAGAACGTCTCGGTCATGTCTGCATGTCTCCCGAACCCGTAGGGTCTACACACTTAAGGTTCGATGACGCTAGGGTTATAAAGGAAGCTTGTATGTGGTTACTGAATGTTGTTCGGAGTCCCGGATGAGATCCCGGACGTCACGAGGAGTTCCGGAATGGTCCAGAGGTAAAGATTTATATATAGGAAGTCCTGTTTCGGCCATCGGGACAAGTTTCGGGGTCATGGGTATTGTACCGGGACCACCGGAAGGGTCCCGGGGGCCCACCGGGTGGGGCCACCTGCCCCGGGGGGCCACATGGGCTGTAGGGGGTGCGCCTTGGCCTACATGGGCCAAGGGCACCAGCCCCTTGAGGCCCATGCGCCAAGATAAAGGAAAAAGGGGAGAGTCCTAAAAGGGGAAGGCACCTCCGAGGTGCCTTGGGGAGGATGGACTCCTCCCCCCTCCTTAGCCGCACCCCTTTCTTGGAGTAGGGGGCAAGGCTGCGCCTCCCCCTTCTCCCCTGCCCCTATATATAGTGGAGGGGAGGGAGGGCATCCATACCTGAGCCCTTGGCGCCTCCCTCCCTCCCGTGACACCTCCTCCTCTCCCGTAGGTGCTTGGCGAAGCCCTGCAGGATTGCCACGCTCCTCCACCACCACCACGCCGTTGTGCTGCTGCTGGATGGAGTCTTCCTCAACCTCTCCCTCTCTCCTTGCTGGATCAAGGCGTGGGAGACGTCACCGGGCTGTACGTGTGTTGAACGCGGAGGTGCCGTCCGTTCGGCACTTGATCATCGGTGATCTGAATCACGACGAGTACGACTCCATCAACCCCGTTCACTTGAACGCTTCCGCTTAGCGATCTACAAGGGTATGTAGATGCACTCCCCTTTCTACTCGTTGCTGGTCTCTCCATAGATAGATCTTGGTGATATTCGTAGGAAAAATTTTGAATTTCTGCTACGTTCCCCAACACTGCCACCAAAATATTTGTATTGCTAGATCTTTTATTTTTCCTAATGTTTAATATAAGAAGGCTGTAATGGAGATCTGTGATATTCCCTACTATATTCAGCTCAAAAGCCACCAAAATACAAAGTCACATACTCACGTACAGGGAACCCATGAACAGCACATCTCACCTTGTGCTTCCGCGTGAACCCGCCCATGCTCCAGACCTGCGCCTAGTACTCGCACAATGCCGCTGCCGCCGCTATCAGCGTAGCGCTTCCTCGGCATCGCCGGCGCAGTTGGTCAGCAGGAATAGACCGGCGGCTGCGCCTCGACGCACTTGCCGGCGCATTTGCTGCACCCCCCGCCACCACCAGCAGTCCACATCCAGCTGCTAGATCAACCGCCTCCGTCGTCCGGCCTCGCGCGAGGTATTTGGTTCGCCTGGTCGCCGGAGACGGTCGAGACGATGGCGTGGTTCCTGCAGCCGCTAGGGATTGGAATCGATTGGGGATTTTTTTGCGCGAAGGGAAGAGTGTTCGGTGGTTAGAGGCAGCTGGTGGGCCCATGGGCTTAGAGGCTCACATTGCGGGAAGGATGCATTGGCTTAGAGGCAGGTGTATGGGGCCCACCTTAGAGGCTGGGTTGCCTCTACACACTGTGGATGCCCTAATGATACACTAGATCGAAAGTGCGCCCTGGCGCACGGTGCCTGGTCCAGTGTATTGTCCCAGCGGCCAAGCAGACCTATCGGTGCTCCCAAATAAAACTAATCATACATCGAGGATACACTAAATGTAGAGCATTGCCGCTGTCTGGGATAAGATAATATTTGCCAGTGTCATTGCAATTGCCAAGGCAATTATATATCAAATGCAAGGCAAGCATGACATTTTGTGAATGGAACTACTGACATGAGAGTTAATGGCACGTATTTCCTGCTTGATACTCTTATAAGATGCCAGTGAAACTTACCTCACAGTCATTCCCAAAAGGGCATTTTATATGATCCAAATCTGAAGCATGTACAAAACACATACAAGAATAGAGGAAATGGCATCCACAGGCAGAATGCATAGGTAAAATTTAGCTAATGAAACGTGTAGCAACATCCATAATCATAATAAGTATGGTAATCACACATACTTTCACATCAGCTAGCAACACACGGCTAAACTGATGGGATACATTAGTCAAAGATCCATGTCACACTAACTACTGACTGCAGCATTTGGACATTGACAGACAGTACATTCCACTTGGCCAGGATCAGCAAAACAGATCACTCTATTATAAGCGACAGGTCGCAACAAAAGCGATCCCAGATGGAAAAGGCCATCCATCCGCTAAATCAGCATTTTCTGCACATCGGCAACTGATACGCTACGATCCTGCAGAAATAGAATTCCAAACAAAAATCAAAACATATATACCACAGGGAGCAGTAAATTAGCAAAAAAAAGTACCGAACAAACGAACCAAAAGGGCGCGTTGCCTAAAGGCACTTGGTCTCCAACTTAGTCTTTTTACTTGCAAAGGGCACCTCCTCATTTCCCATCAGGTTTTCAGATACCTTGCTTCAAGTATAAATAAAAATTACATAAAAATAAAATCATGATGTATATACTGGTCCCAGAAAGAATGGGCAACAGTGGCAAATGAGAAAAACAATAAAAATAAAAATAATGGCAAAGCACTATGGATGAAAACCATTAAGTTGACAGGCGCACCTTTGACTGTGTCCCTGTGGGCACATGTTCATTGATTTGCTGGGAAGATCAATTGAGCAGAGCAAGGATTGTGGTTCACATCAATTTAGCAGAGCAAGGTTTGTGGTTCACATCAATTGAGCAGAGGAAGGATTAAACAAATCTATGAAAAAGATAGGTCGCCTAAAAATACTCGCTTAGAGCTTAGTTTTTTTGTTTGCAGAAGGCACCTCATCATCTACTGGCAGTTGTTTACTTGATTTGCTTCAAGGATAAACAATTATTTCAATCTACCCTAGACTACAGAGATAACTACATTATTTTAGCCTCAAACATGAAGGCTATTGAAACCTGCATCTTAATAACACAACATTGGCGGTCCACTAAGACTGCTTAGCCAGATGAATCATGAGCTTACCAAGGAATCCATATAGTTGTACCAATTTATTTTATTGTGTCCCAGTTACATAATTTCTTTTGACACCGTCCCAGTTAAAGATGGTTCTCATGGGTGAGCAAGTGGCACAACATTTTCTTTGCAGAAGAAGTAAGCACTACTTTTAGACATCAGTTTTACCAAGCAATTATATTTCAATCCAACCTAGCCACCAAACTCTGCTATTCTAGCATAAAAAGGCAAACATACTATGATAGGCTCCTGGAATCTACATCTCGTCTACCAAAACATACACATGACCACCATTAGCCAACTGGAGAGAGGGAGAGACCTGATATCTTGTGAGAGCACCTCAAACCAAACTATGTTGTTTTAGCCTAAAAGGGCAAACAAAATATGAGAGTTGTTGTTCTCAAATATTACCACACGCATGGGCTGCTGTATAAATGAAGATGCATATTGGCATGTCTATCTCAAACTATCAATACCTAGACACTAATGTCTGGCTTGTCCGCAATACACTATACCTGATGCAATAGTTTATCTCTGAAATGTCCATGTGTTGTTGGCCCAAAGGTCGTCACTGCAGACCAAGCACACCTGAAGAGAGGTCATTCAATCTTCAGAGGGATAAAACGAACCAAAATCAAGCAAATCGTAGCTATTATATGCACTGCTTATGATGGCACATAATGCGTTGTGCATTCTATGCACTTCAATGGGAACCCAAATTGTTTTTGCTCCATTTACTTGATTTAAGGCCTGGCTGCATGCACACGTACCTATCTGCGTGACGGCTCCGATGAACTGCACGCTAGAGTGGAGGCCACGCTCGAGTTGTCCGACTGCCAGTGTCAGGGCCGTGCTTGCCTTTAGAGCTCAACATACACCTTTCAATATAGCTCATCTTGCTTGGTGTTGTCCTCTCTATAAGCACATTATAGTACTATTTCCTGTAAATACGAGAAGTAATAACATCAGGTTTCATCACATCACAGTCCAAAGGAAAACAATAGTGCAAGTATGCATACAACAGATGTAGCTGCTCTCGCCTTTGGTTGACAGCGTCCTAAATATGTACAGTTCAACAGTGAATCAACCATGAATAGAAAAGAACATTCAGTTACACATTCATCTATTCACATGACAAACAGTATAGTAAAATATGGTGACCATTTAAGAAACACGACACTCAGTTTTTACTTTTTAGTCAAATTATACTTGGAAGAAGCTGGGATCAACTCTTCCTAAAAGGGAAATATCACATTCTTAAAACAATAAATATAAATTAAAAGATAACACTTTTCTGAAATGAAAAGTAGAACCAAGATCTAAAATATGTATAGTTCAACAGTGACTAATTAAATCTAAAACTCAGAACCATGCATCGTTATAACCTCAAAATGCATACCTAATTTGTGGTAATCTAATTGCTGATTAAGACATAGAAGCTTAAATAGATCATATCAGAGAGAGAGAGAGAGAGAGAGAGAGAGAGAGATGGTACCTTGCCTCTTACTGCACATTAACGCCTAGCTGAATTCATGTTAATTACGCAGCAAGAGAGAGAGAGCAAGGCATCCTCTTGCAGACCAACCCGGCGGGCAGCAACTTCCGATCGTAATTTCAGATATCTTGTCAACAATATTATTACGTAACAGAAACGCACACAACAATCATGTTAATAGAGCACCAACAGAATCTCCTATATCATTTGAAGATTAAAAGGAATGAGCATAAAGTACATATGAAACCAGTTGTATTCTTCGTCTTCTTCCTGGACCATGTTTTATATCAGCAAATTGCTTGATTGCTCAAGAAAGTACTTATATTAGCAGTGGTCAATCATCGTTGCCCCAAATCAGAATTCTATTAAAAAACATAGAAGACAAAATGCCTTCCTGAACCATGTTTTATCAATAGACAAACTTCTGGTGGTAACCAAATGGTAGCAAATTTTCATAATTCAAATAGTTGCTATGCCTAAATGAACAAAGTTCAACACTATTACAAGCTTGTCGGGAAGAGTGCAAGGCAAATCGATGCAAAACTATATGTACAAAGAAGGTGGCAACAAAACAAATTAACCCCAAATGCTTACTTAGCAAGGAAATAAGTTACAAAGCTAACAAAACATGCATCCTTCAAAGTTCACTTACATTTAGTCTGGTGCATGATCCACAAAATGCAGTGGTGACAGATAGAATTGGGGAAAGCTTCAGAACAAACCAAAGAAAACAAAAGGAAATGTCCGCTCAATGGCTCAGATTTATGGAAGATGGCTATAAACACTGGAGCATAAATAAGCAACACCTTTAGATATACAAGTAAAAAAGGGTCTATGGTTCATTGCATAGTGGGCTCAGATTCGCCTTTTCTCGATCATATAACCTACCCCCATCATCTCTTATCACCAGATCAATCTGTTTATACAATGGAGCTGCCCTGGTTATCACTCAGCAAGAATGACCATCCAAGGACAGATCAATAGGTATCACAGGATCAAAAAGGATTCCAGAGACAACAGGGAGGATCCAACTTGATACCCATAGGTGCCTTGATTGCTCAAAGGCACACTCATTCCAGCCACAGTTAATCATCATCACCCTAGCACGAACGCCACCGCCACAGACAAAGCGAAATGGCGAGAATGCCCCTGGCGGGGCAGGCTATTTACAAGCGATGGCACGAAACGGGAGTAACTATTCATTCCAGCAGTAACTTTTTTTTATCCGACGGACGAGGTCGTTACAGGGGTCGATCCGACGGCCCAGATCCGATCAAGCCACCCGATCCGACGGCCAGGAATCCCAAATCGCTGTGGTGCGGCCTGAGGAGCTTCTATTCTTATTTCTAGATGGATGTATGGATCAATATAGCCATGGCCATGTCCCATACAGTAGCCGAAGCAGAGGAGCAGGAGGAAGATGGAGCTCACCAAGGGAGGTTGTAGCCGAGGCAGTACTCAGTGCACGCCGGGGTTGCGCGTGAACGCCGTCCAACCGGCAAGGAACCGCGTCGGAGTTGCGCCTTGCACCGTCCCGCCGACGAGCACAAACACACCAAAAAACCTGTATAAGAAAGGCATGATTATTTATCAGAAACAATTATTTAGTAATTACTATTTAGCAGAATGATTAATAGGTAAGACATACAGGTGCAAAGATCTCGTGCTCTCATGGTTGAGCCTCTCTTTTTTGAGAAAAGACACCCCCGAGTCAATTAGATCACCTAGCGGTAGCCCAAGAGCGAGCTTGTCCTTCAATGGGCAAGAGTGGAGTATTACCTAACCGACATTGCTTACCCCATATTCATTTATGAAGTATATTTAATCTATATGCTCTGTACACATTTATTCGATGCGGTTACTCTGTACTAAACATATCTGATCCAACGGCCGAAACAGCCGTAGATTAGGAGCTGGCCTATTGGAAAATGCAGCTGATTCATAAGTAGATCTTTAAGCACTCGTAGGATGGTATATTAGCAATAGTTCTAAGCATTTTTTAGATATCAAGCTTGATGAAATTAAGGATTTTAGGTTACTTTTCAATTATAATGCCCAGGAAAGGTTTAAAGATTTTTTGTTTTAGCTATCCTATGACAATCTGCACTAAAATCCTATTACATCCACGAGCACATTAAAGAAAGAGAGTTACCTAGCCCACGACCGGAGGCGCAGGAGCATCCAAAGGTCCGCTCCATCAGAGAGGAGTGGTAGGTAGGGAAAGCCGATGCTAACGAGGAGCCCACCCAGCCTGCCTGCATGAGGAAGAAACCAAGCGCATGCATGAGAGGGAAGGTAAGTGAGAGTGGGAAGAGCAAACTGAAGCAGCCTGAGCTCTGAGAGAGCTCGGTGGATGCTTCATCTCTTAGTTCTGGATGGATGGATGGATCAATATAGCCATGGCCATGTCCCATACAGTAGCCGAAGCAGAGGAGCAGGAGGAAGATGGAGCTCACCGAGGGAGGTTGTAGCCGAGGCAGTACTCAGTGCACGCCGGGGTTGCGCGTGAACGCCGTCCAACCGGCAAGGAACCGCGTCGGAGTTGCGCCTTGCACCGTCCCGCCGACGAGCACAAACGCACCAAAAAACCTGTATAAGAAAGGCATCGTTATTTATCAGAAACAATTATTTAGTAATTACTATTTAGCAGAATGACTAATAGGTAAGACATACAGGTGCAAAGATCTCATGCTCTCATGGTAAATCCTATAATTAACCAGGGTCATCATTCTTAATCACAATCCACAACTACAAAACCAAGAAAAGCCTTAGTGATCATGAAGGGTATGAATGATTAGCAAAAAGTGGAACGGGCTGATGAGAGATACACAGAGTGAGAGGCATGAGATCCTCACAGTAGCACCACCATGTTTAGAGAGTTGCAGCTCAGCTTGCTGCTCAGCCGACGGACACGACACCGAGCTCTCACCGCATCAACGACTCGGTTGAAATTCTATTATTAAGACCAGTTCTATAAGCCATTAACCGACAGTTTTATTTATTATTCTATCATAATGGCTAACTATCCAAGAGCTATCACTCCCCCTAATTTTCTGTCTCGGAGAAGATGCACATTGGTCCATCAAAATAAAACACTAAAGCCTGGAACACATTAGTTACATTGGATATGGATGCTACTGCATACTTCTAATCTGAAACCACGAACATTTGACAAGCAAATAAATTGTAATATAACAGATGTATGAGCAGGTATAACTTGGAATATCCAGGACAACTATTTCTTAGAATATCAAATGATATTCATGATTCAGTAATATAAGTAAGGTCTCCCAATAAACATACTAAATCTGAATTTTGATGTCAATACAAATGTGACCATCGTACACTAAACAGAAAGGACTATCAGAACCTCCTTGATTCTCCTAATAGCAATGATGGCCTGCTTTTGAATAGTCCCAGGATTAATTAACCATGGAAAACAAAAGCAAGTTCTCCTAACAGAACCTCCTTGATTCTCCTAAACTCAAAACCAATCGTTGAAACTAATAGGAGGCTAAACTGCCTAAACACACATGCGCGCATACATCAGACATCTCTATAGTACCAATTCAGGTAGATCAAGAAAATGAAAAGCCGAATAGCATGGCATATATAGAATTGTAGATTATAATATTCAGCATAGGGCACACACTACAGTATCTCTGAATCCATATCTCAAGACTGTAGTTATTACTGAATGGCATATATATGAACAAAATGCTAAAACGGACATATATAATCCTTACTGGTATGGATATCAAGGAGGTCGGCCACCTGCCCTCTTTCATCAGTCACATGAGGTAGTTCAGACACACGTCTCGACACCCCATCAACAATAATCCTACAATGATGCACTCTCATCCATCCTATCTTCTACAGCAGCTGTAGGAGCACATCAATTGCTCTACTCCAAATTGAATTGAAGCACATGTGGAGCTGCAGGCTCAATCCCCTCTCCTCTCCTCTGCTGCTACAAAAGAAGAGAGGGATTAGAAAGAGATAGAGAGGAAGAGGAGGAAGAGGAGGAAGGAGGGGGAGGGGATGAACCGACCAGAGGCAGAGAGGAGGCGCAACCCCATGGCCGCCGGTGTTGGAGCCAACACCCGAAACCCTAACCACAAGGCGGGGTCACGGGTGAGCGGTGGTGGCCGTGAGTGGCGAATCCGGCAGGAGGAGAGGACGCAACGGAGCGAGACGAGCTCGGTGTTGTGCTGCGCGGGGCCGCGGTCATCGGCGAAGGCCACGGCGAGCGGGACGGGCGGGGCGGCCCGTTGCTCCCCCGTCGAGCTCGCGCTCGTCCATGGCCGTCGCGGCAGGCAGGGCGGGACGGCGGGGCCGCGGTCATCGGCCACGGCCACGGCGAGCGGGACGGGCGGGGCGGGGCGGGGCGGGGCGGGGCAGGCGAGACGGCGGGGCAGTGGGACGGGTGAGACGGGCAGGGCGGGGCGAGCGGCTAGGAAGGGGAGAGAAGGACCCCATCGAGGAGGTGGCTAGGGTTCTACGGGAGCTGGTGAGCTTTTATACCCAATGGTGAAATGACGAAAATGCCCTGGCACGGTCGAGGTGAAACTGTTCATTGCAACAGTAACTATTTTTTATCCGACGGACGCGGTCATTCCAGGGCTCGGTCCGATGGCCCAGATCCGATCAAGCACGCAGATCCAACGGCCAGGAATCGAAACGGCCGAGGAGCCGGGAGGATGACTCTCATTCTTATTTCTCGATTCCTATGTAAGAAAGATAACCAACGGGTCAACAACTAATTCGTCGAACCCCACACACGACGTGCACTTTATAATCATACACGCATCATGCACGTCCTGCGGTGGAACAACATGTATCACAACATAAACTCTATGGTTCAAAGCATATATTTAAAGGTTCTATTGAGCAAAATATAACAGTTATTATAGGCAGGGGCACATGACCCAACACTCAAGCTACAAACAACAATGCCGCGACTGCTCCGAAATTTTAGGATCGGGCCCTCCCACATCGCTCCCATGGGCGACGGGGAGGGCACTCTCGTCGTTGCCGCTAGCACCCTCCTCCCTTGCCGCCGCCAGAGGACATGGTCGGGCAAAGTCTAGCCGGCGGCAGCGGGGCGTTTCACCTTCTCGTGCAGGGCCTCTGCCATGGGACGGCACAGCTGGGCTGGGACACTACAATGGCGAGGGTCGTGGTGGTGCGGCGGCAGTGCTCGGGACCAGCGGCGTACGACGTGCTTCGAAGTGGCGAATCGTGCAGGCTAGGGGGTGCCAGCGGATCGGATATGCCTCGTTCTGACCTCCTTCTTCAGCCGGCGGCGCAGGCTGTGGGCAGCACTGGCCGATGTCCTTTGATACATCTCCATCGTATCTATAATTTTTTATCGTTTCATGCCAATATTCTACAACTTTCATATACTTTTGGCAACATTTTATATTATTTTTTGGACTAACATATTGATCAAGTGACCAATGTCAGTTCAAGTTTGTTGCATGTTTTTTGTTTCACAAAATATCCATATCGAACGAAGTCCAAACGCGACAAAAAATTACGAAGATTTATTTTGGAATGTATGTGATTTTTGGAAAGAAGAATAAACGCAAGACGTTGTTCGAGGGGGACCTCGTAAGTTGGTTGCATCCCTTCTTTCACCGCAAGAAAGATAATATCCGGAAGAAAATCATGTTAAAATTTCAGCCCAGTCAGAGTTACGGATATCCGTGAATTTAAGAAACAGTTTTCGGCCAAAAAACACAAACGCGAAACAGAAGAGAACAGAGAGAGATCCAAGCTAGGAGGGGCTCCTGCCCTCCAGGAGCCATGAAGACCAAGGACTAGAGGGGAAACCCTCCTCCCATCTAGGGGGAGGGGGTCAAGGAAAAAGAAGAAGAAGAAGGAGGCGGTCTCTCTCCTCCTCTCTTCCGGTGGCGCTAGAACACCGCCAGGGCAATCATCGTGTGACAGTGATCTACTCCAACAACTCTGTCATCTTCACCAACACCTCCATCACCTTCCCTCATCTATATTCAGCGGTCTCTCCCTCCCGCAATCCGTTGGACCCTCTAGTTGAACATGGTGCTTTATTCTTCATATTATTATCCATCCTATGATGTTTGAGTAGATTTTTTTGTCCTCTGGGGTAATTGGTGAATTGCTATGATTGGTTTAATTTGCTTGTGGTTATGTTGTTGTTCTTTGGTGCCCATCATATGAGCGCGTGTGTGGATCACACCATAGGGTTAGTTGTATGTTGATAGGACTATTCATTGGAGGGCAAGAGTGACAGAAGCTTCTTCCTACCATAGAACTTGATTCATACGGTATTGAAGAGGGACCAATATATCTTAATGCTATGGTTGGATTTTACCTATAATGAACGTTAGTAGTTGCGGATGCTTGATAATAGTTCCAATCATAAGTCATAGAATTCTAAGTAAGGGATGGCATGCTAGCAATGGCCTCTCCCACATAAAAACTTGCTATCGGTCTAGTAACTTAGCCAATTGCTTAGGGACAATTCTGCAAATCATACCACCACTTTTCCACACTCGATATACTAATTTAATCGTTCTTTTAGTAAAACAACACCTAACTTTTATTCTCACGTTCTTTACTGTCTTGCAAACCTATTCCTTTACACCTACAAAATACTTCTAGTTTCATACTTGTTCTAGGTAAAGCAAATGTTAAGTGTGCGTAGAGTTGTATCGGTGGCTGATAAAACATGAAGGGAATATAAATTCTACCTTTAGCTCCTCATTGGGTTCGACACTCTTATTTATAAAAAAGCAACAATTCATCCCCTTGTGGGTTGTCATCCTCTGTCGTGGCAGTGATGGTCTCGGCGTGGTGGAGGAAGCGGTGTGGTGGCGGTCCTAGTGCTCTTATCGCATCACGGCCACTGTTCAAGAATTCATCTGATTAATGAGTTAATTGGCCAGTTAATTGCTACCCATCGGGTGGTCGACTCGAATAACACCTATTTATCGTGTTAACTTGCCAGGTCGATTAAATGGTCTGTTAGACCGATTAATCGGTTGTTAAGTTGACTAATCATTGCTAGCGAGTTAACTCGTGGGAAAATGAATCCCGATTATTAGCCCATAACCCTCCCAGCTCCCTCCTGTTGGGGAACATTGCATGGGAAACAAAAAATTTCCTACGCTCACTAAGATCAATCTAGGAGATGAACATCTACGAGAGGAGAGATTGCATCTACTTACCCTTATAGATCGCTAAGCAGAAGCGTTGAGAAACGCGGTTGATGTAGTCGAATGTCTTCGCGATCCAATCATGATCCGTCCATGATCTCCTGATCCAAGCGCCGACCAGATGGCACCTCCGCATTCAACACACATAGGGCTTGACGACGCCTTCTGTGACACCCCGAGACCGACGCTCCAGAAGACTTCCAATTATTCTGAGTTTCTCCATGTGTTTGTTTTGCTTGTTGCATTCATCACTGCATCATTTGCATTGCATCATGTCATCATGCAACCCCCTTTTTAAAAACTCACCTAAATAAATTGCATAGATCTTTGATCTATTTAAATCGAGGGAATTCAAATGGTGATTTCTCTTTATAACATATATCCTCCCAATATTATTAGGGAGCTATAAAAATTATATTCCATTAATTTGGAATTTACCACAATACACGTGCATGTTAAATCCCTTGGCCTTTCCTTCTTCGAGTTTTGACTCTGTAACCTTGCCTATAATTCTTTTCCCCTTTATTGAGGCTCCTCCTTAAATCTCAACATTTTTGACCACACCAAACCTAGTACCAATTCAAACCATTTGAATGATATTCAAATGAGTTTGAATTTAAATCTTGCATTCGTGCCTCTTTTCTATTTTTCTTGGATCAAGCTCATTTTTATGAGTCTGAGAAAAATACCCTCCTGCTCAAGCTCCACCTCTAACCTCCTTTTCTTTTCTCTTCTCATCTTTGTTTTGTTTTTATTTTTTAGAGTGAGAGAGAGCCGAGCAGGCCATCTAGGCCCATCCGTAGCCCAGCTCCTCCATGGCCCAAGGCCCAGTTCACCCTAACTCTTAACCCTAGCGAGCATCTCCCCTTGTTCCCTCATCTCGTTCCCCCTCCGCCGCCACCCACACGCACGCACGCAGAGGGCAGCGCTCGCGCCCGTTCCCCTCACTAGCCACCGACCGGATTCGTCCGTTTTCACCGTTCCCGGCGCTACCGGAGCCCCAAGGCCCTTGTACCAAGTCCGTCGCCGCGCCATCTTCAAGCCATCGGGCACCGGGTTCCCTGCCTGGCCCGCTCGTTCTCTGCATGAGGGAGATGCAACGCCAGCGCCTCATCTGCCTCCCCTGCATCAAGCCTTGTCGCCAGGAGCTCATCCCCAAGTCTCGCCAAGCTGTCGCCATCCCTTCTCCAGTGCCCCGTCCCCGTCGGATTTGCTCAAGCTCACCACCCCTGCGCCTCAAGACTCTCCCGTCGGAGCCCCCGCAGACCCGCGCCATCGCCTCCTCTACATCGAGCGGGAGGACGGCGAGCAGTGCATTCTCTGCGCCCGAGTTTCCCCTCACTCGAGGTCATCGTCCTCGACAGCGCCAAGTCCCTTGTCACGCCGCCCTTCGCCAAGTCCCGCTCGCCGATGCTCCTTGACTCCGTCCTTCCCGCGCAGAACCCGCCTCGCTAAGCCCCTATTGCGTCGTTGTTTCCTCTCCTTCAACCCGCGTCGCCTTTGCCAGCCCTGTGCTGCTGCTTGCATCCGCCAAGCTCCTCTTCCCCATTTCGCTTGGCCTCGACTGAGGAGGACGAGCAGCATTGTTGCCTGCTTGATCTGCCTGCACGCGCACCTTGCGTGTTGACCGCGACCAGCTCCATGCCCAAGCAAGCACGCTCCTGATCCCGATGCCCAACACCGCCCAAGTTGTCGCCTCTACGCACCATGCAGTGTTACCGTGGACGCATGCACCCCCGGATCGGAACCTCAAGCACCAAGTACACCACCGACAAGACCCAGACTCCGAACGCCAAGTACAACTACGAATCGAAGACCTCGGATGCATCAAGTTCCTCTACGACCTGTGTACAACTACCGTCCCCAAGACCAGACCGACAAGTACCCCGACAACGTGTGTACCACTACCGTCGACCCTCGAAGACTCTGTGGACGTCAAGTTCCTCGCCGTGACCCCGAACATCTACGAAACGTGAATCCACTACTTCCACTACTGTCGTCGTGTACCACTACTTCCACTACCGTCACGAGAACGTCTACTTCCATCTACTCCGCATTGAACTCGTTCCGCCCCGAAAAGACACGCTTCGAAGGTATAACCGCCGAGACGACCGCCGAATGCATGTGTGTGTGAGATGCACCCTATGTTTGCACTGTGTCCGAGTTGTCATTGCACGTCCCTCCTCGTTTGCCATGCCGTCGACCCGTGGGAACCCGATTACCAGGATCACCCCACCATCCTTACATGACTCGCTCACGTCTCACGTCCTTTTGCACCGGTATCTCCATGAGCTACCGGAACCGATATGTTGCCGTGGCATCATTTTTGGATTCGTTGTCGTGGCACCCCTTTTGTTCTGCCATGGTGACCAAATACTTCATAACATGCTCATGTTAACATTTTCATGAAATTGCATATAACTTGTATATGTCATCCGCATCATGATAACAACATTTATATGCTTAAAATTTGTTGTTGCTTTAAATTGCTAAATGACATGTGGGGATTTTCCGGAATTCTTGTTTCTTGTTCCGGCCTCATTTAAATTTGCTTAAATAGTTAGTTTACTTATGCCTCACCTCTTGCCATGTTTAACAACATTTAATATTGTTGAGTAGCTTATAACGAGATCAAACTAAATAATTGCATGTGGTGTTTTGTCAATATGCAACTCGTTGCATATTGAGCTCCACTTAACTTGTAGTATTGTTTGTTGCACTTTGCCATGCCATGCCTCATTAAACCGGGCATGCATCATATTTGATTGTGCATCATGCCACGATTATGCTTGTGTGTTTACCATGTTGTTTCCTCCTTTTCGGTTTGCTTCTCTCGTTAGCTTCGGTTTCATTCTAGAGTTGTGAGGATTCGTTCGAAGGTTCGAAACCGAAGCTAACGAGGGAAGCAAACCGGAAAGGAGGAAACAACATGGTAAACACACAAGCATAATCGTGGCATGATGCACAATCAAATATGATGCATGTCCGGTTTAATGAGGCATGGCATGGCAAAGTGCAACAAACAATACTACAAGTTAAGTGGAGCTCAATATCCAACGAGTTGCATATTGACAAAACACCACATACAATTATTTAGTTTGATCTCGTTATAAGCTACTCAACAATATTAAATGTTGTTAAACATGGCAAGAGGTGAGGCATAAGTAAACTAACTATTTAGGCAAATTTAAATGACTCCGGAACAACAAACAATAATTCCGGAAAATCCCCACATGTCATTTAGCAATTTAAAGCAACAACAAATTTTAAGCATTTAAATGTTGTTATCATGATGCGGATGACATATACAAGTTATATGCAATTTCATGAAAATGTTAACATGAGCATGTTATGAAGTATTTGGTCACCATGGCAGAACAAAAGGGGTGCCACGGCAACGAATCCAAAAATGATGCCACAGCAACATATCGGTTCCGGTAGCTCATGGAGATACCGGTGGAAAAGGACGTGAGATGTGAGCGAGTCATGTAAGGATGGTGGGGTGATCCCGGTAACCGGGTTCCCACGGGTCGACGGCATGGCAAACGAGGAGGGACGTGCAATGACAACTTGGACACGATGCAAACATAGGGTGCATCTCACACACACATGCATTCGGCGGTCGTCTCGGCGGTTATACCTTCGAAGCGTGCGTTTTCGAGGCGGAACGAGTTCAATGCGGAGTAGATGGAAGTAGACGTTCTCGCGACGGTAGTGGAAGTAGTGGTACACGCCGACGGTAGTGGAAGTAGTGGATTCACGTTTCGTAGATGTTCGGGGTCACGGCGAGGAACTTGACATCCACAGAGTCTTCGAGGGTCAATGGTAGTGGTACACACGTTGTCGGGGTACTTGTCGGTCCGATCTTGGCAACGTAGTTGTACACAGGTCGTAGAGGAATGATACGTCTCCAACATATCTATAATTTTTGATTGTTCCATGCTATTATATTACCCCTTTTGGATGTTTATGGGCTTTATTTTACACATTTATATCATTTTTGGGACTAACCTACTAACTGGAGGCCCAACCCGTATTGCTTTTTTTTTGCCTATTTCAGTATTTCGAAGAAAAGGAATATCAAACGGAGTCTGATAACCCACAATTGTAGGGGATCGCAACAATTTTCGATAAGTAAGAGTGTCGAACCCAACGAGGAGCTAAAGGTAGAATAAATATTCCCTCAAGTTCTATCGACCACCGATACTACTCTACGCACGCTTGACGTTCGCTTTACCTAGAACAAGTATGAAACTAGAAGTACTTTGTAGGTGTGATAGGATATGTTTGCAAGAATATAAGGAGCACGTAAATAAAAAGTAGGGGCTGTTTAGATAAAGATGCAATAAAGTAAATATTAGTAGAGAGCTTTTTGTTACGAGAAAGTTATTTGTCCAAGGCAATCGATAACTAGACCGATAATCACTATTGTAATTTTATTTGAGGGAGAGGCATAAGCTAACATACTTTCTCTACTTGGATCATATGCACTTATGATTGGAACTCTAGCAAGCAATCCGCAACTACTAAAGATTCATTAAGGTAAAACCCAACCATAGCATTAAAGCATCAAGTCCCCTTTATCCCATACGCAACAACCCCCTTACTCGGGTTTAAGCTTCTCTCACTCTAGCAACCCACTATAAGCGAATCATGAACATATTGCAACACCCTACAGCGGGAATCCCTCACGCTTGCGCGACACGGAGGGCACCATAGGACAGCACCAATAATAAAACATGCCACTCAAACCAATCACGATCATCAATTAACCCATAGGACAAAACGGATCTACTCAAACATCATAAGATAGCCATACATCATTGGGAAATAATATATAGCGTTGAGCACCATGCTTAAGTAGAGATTACAGTGGGTAAGAGAGAGGTTACACCACTGCATAGAGGGAGGAAGAGTTGGTGATGAAGGCGGTGAAGTTATTGGTGAAGATCGCGGTGATGATGATGGCCCCCGACAGTGTTCCGGCGCCACCGGAAGCAAGGGGGAGAGGGCCCCCTTCTTCTTCTTCTTCCTTGACCTCCTCCCTAGATGGGAGAAGGGTTTCCCCTCTGGTCCTTGGCTCCCATGGCGTGGGAGGGGCGAGAGCCCCTCCGAGATTGGATCTATCTCTGTGTTTCTGCATTCTCAGATTCTGCCCCTTCACCATTTCTTTTATATCCGAAGATCCGTAACTCCGATTGGGGTGAATCTTTCGCCCATATCTGATACGTCTCCAACGTATCTACTTTTCCAAACACTTTTGCCCTTGTTTTGGACTCTAACTTGCATGATTTGAATGAAACTAACCCGGACTGACGCTGTTTTCAGCAGAACTGCCATGATGTTGTTTTATGTGTAGAAAAGAAAAGTTCTCGGAATGTCCTGAAAATCCACGAAGGCACTTTTTGGAAAAAATAAAAAATACTGGCGAAAGAATCAAGACCAGGGGGCCCACACCCTGTCCATGAGGGTGGGGGGCGCGCCCCCTCCCCCTGGGTGCGCCCCTGTCTCATGGGCCCCCTAGACCTCCACCGACCTCAACTCCAACTCCATATATTCACATTCGGGGAGAAAAAAATCAGAGAGAAAGTTTCATCGCGTTTTATGATACGGAGCCGCCGCCAAGCCCTAATCTCTCTCGGGAGGGCTGATCCGGAGTCCATTCGGAGCTCCGGAGAGGGGGATTCGTCGCCGTCGTCATCATCAACCATCCTCCATCACCAATTTCATGATGCTCACCGCCGTGCGTGAGTAATTCCAACATAGGCTTGCTATATGGTGATGGGTTGGATGAGATTTACCATGTAATCAAGTTAGTTTTGTTAGGGTTTGATCCCTAGTATCCACTATGTTCTGAGATTGATGTTGCTATGACTTTGCTATGCTTAATGCTTGTCACTAGGGACCGAGTGCCATGATTTCAGATCTGAACCTATTATGTTTTCATGAATAGATGTGTGTTCTTGATCCTATCTTGCAAGTCTATAGTCACCTATTATGTGTTATGATCCGACAACCCTGAAGTGATAATAATCGGGATACTTCTCGGTGATGACCGTAGTTTGAGGAGTTCATGTATTCACTATGTGCTAATGCTTTGTTCCGGTTCTCTATTAAAAGGAGGCCTTAATATCCCTTAGTTTCCGCTACGACCCCGCTGCCATGGGAGGGTAGGACAAAATATGTCATGCAAGTTCTTTCCATAAGCACGTATGACTATTTACGGAATACACACCTACATTACATTGATGAACTGGAGCTAGTTCTGTGTCACCCTATGTTGTAGCTATTACATGAGGAATCACATCCAACATAATTATCCATCACTGATCCATTGCCTATGAGCTTTTCACATCTTGTGTTTCGCTTATTTATTTTTCCCTTGCTTTTGTTACAATCACTACAAAACCCAAAAATATTACTTTTGCTACCGTTACCTTTATTATCATACTACTTTGCTACTAAATACTTTGCTGCAGATACTAAGTTATCTAGGTGTGGTTGAATTGACAACTCAACTGCTAATACTCAAGAATATTCTTTGGCTCCCCTTGTGTCGAATCAATAAATTTGGGTTGAATACTTTACCCTCGAAAGCTGTTGCGATCCCCTACACTTGTGGGTTATCAAGACTAATTTCTGGCGCCGTTGCTGGGGAGCATAGATCTATTCTCTGAGTCACTTGGGATTTATATCTGTTGATCACTATGAAGAACTTGAAAGACGACAGAACTACGATTTTCCCCTCAACTACGAGGGGAGGTAAGGAACTGCCATCTAGCTCTGCACTAGATTCTCCTTTTGTTTTGAGTAAACTTGCGACACCTAAACCTACTACTGCTATGAATTCTGATATGTCGCATGTTATTGATGATGCCACCTCTTCTATGCATGATACTTATGATGAAACTACTTCTATGCGTGATACTACTTTGCCATTAGGTGAACTTTTGGATGAACAACTTGCTAGAGTTAGGGGGAATAAAATTACTGAAGATGCTATTATTGATGATAGTGATGGTGAAAATTCTCCCAATGATTATGAATTGCCTGTTTTTCCTGAGGGTTATGTTATGAATGAAGAAGCTGCTAGAGCCATCTTTGCTTGCAATGATAGATATGATCTTAAGAAATTATTAGCTAAATGGAAGCAGCAGTCTCTTAATGCTAGAATGAAACCTGACCCTGCTTTTGCTACTTCACCTATCTGTGTTACTGATAAGGATTATGAATTCTCTATTGATCCTGAGATTATTACTTCAGTTGAATCTGATCCTTTTTATGGCCTTGAATCTGAAACTGTTGTGGCACATCTTACCAAGTTGAATGATATAGCTACCCTGTTTACTCATGATGATAGATCTCGCTATTTTTATATCCTTAAGATATTTCTGTTCTCATTAAAGGGTGATGCTAAGACTTGGTATAATTCTCTTGCTCCTGGTTGTGTGCGTAGTCCCCAGGATATGATTTATTACTTCTCTGCTAAATATTTCCCTGCTCATAAGAAACAAGCTGCCTTGCGGGAAATATATAATTTTGTGCAAATCAAAGAAGAGAGTCTCCCACAAGCTTGGGGGAGGCTTCTCCGGTTACTTAATGCTTTGCCTGGTCATCCTCTCAAGAAAAATGAAATACTTGATATCTTTTATAATGGACTAACCGATGCTTCCAAGGACTACTTGGATAGTTGTGCTGGTTGTGTTTTCAGGGAAAGAACAGTTGACGAAGCTGAATTGCGATTGAATAATATGTTGACTAATGAAAATAATTGGACTCTTCCTGAGCCAATTCCTGAGGCAATTCCTGAACCAATTGAGCCAACTCCTGAGCCTATTCCTAAAACCACTCCGAAGAAGCGAGGTGTTTTATTTCTCAGTCCTGAAGATATGCAAGAGGCAAAGAAATCAATGAAAGAAAAAGGTATTAAAGCTGAAGATGTTAAGAATTTACCTCCTATTGAAGAAATACATGGTCTTAATATACCGCCTATTGAAGAACCACATTGTCTTGATAACCCGACACAGGTAGTAAAGGTAAATTCTCTCTATAGATATGATAAAGTTGAAATCCCCTCTACTAAATTTCATAGCCCATGCTTAGATGAATTTGATGATTTTATGGCTAAACAAGAAAGTTTTAATGCTTATGTTGGTAGAGAGTTAAAGAATAATGCTTTTGAGGTAGGACGTGTGAGCGATAACATGGCTAGAGTTAAAGGTGAACTCAAACTCATTAGCAAATATACTTCTATGGTTGCTACTCAAGCTGAGCAAGTACTTAAAGCTCAAAATGATTTGCTTGATGAAATAAATAATAAAAATGACTTTGTTGTTAGAGTGGCTACTAGAGCTGGTAGAATGACTCAGGAACCTTTGTATCCTGAAGGCCACCCTAAGAGAATCGGGCAAGATTCTCAGAGAAAGAATTTAGAGGCACCTAGTTCTTCTAAAAAGAAGAAAAAGAAAAACGATAGAACTTTGCATGCTTCTAGTGAACCTACTGTAGACACACCCGAGAATCCCAATGATATTTCTATTTCTGATGCTGAAACTCAATCAGGTAATGAACATGAACCTAGTGATAATGGTAATGATAATGTTCATGTTGATGCTCAACCTAGCAAAACCAATGAAGTAGAGATTGAACCTGTTGTTGATCTTGGTAACCACAATCAAAGAATCAATGTTATGATAAGAGAGATTTTGTTGCTAGGAAGCACAGTAGAGAAAGAGAACCATGGGTTCAGAAACCCATGCCCTTTCCTCCTAAACCATCCAAGACAAAGGATGATGAGGATTTTGAGCGCTTTGCTGAAATGATTAGACCTATTTTCTTACGTATGCGCTTAACTGATATGTTTAAAGTAAATCCTTATGCTAAGTATATGAAGGATGTCATTACAAATAAAAGAAAGATACCGAAAGCTGAAATTTCCACCATGCTTGCTAATTATACTTTTAAAGGTGGAATACCTAAGCAACTTGGAGATCCAGGGGTACCAACTATACCGTGCTCCATTAAAAGAAATTATGTTAGAACTGCTTTATGTGATCTTGGAGCCGGTGTTAGTGTTATGCCTCTCTCTTTATATCGTAGACTTGAATTGAATAAGTTGACACCTACTGAAATATCTTTGCAAATGGCTGATAAATCAACTGCTATACCTGTCGGTGTTTGTGAGGATGTGCCTGTTGTGGTTGCAAATGTCACTATCTTAACGAACTTTGTTATTCTTGATATTCCCGAGGACGATAGTATGTTGATTATCCTTGGTAGACCTTTTCTAAATACTGCAGGGGCTGTTATTGATTGCAACAAAGGCAATGTCACTTTTCATGTTAATGGTAATGAGCATACGGTACACTTTCCGAGGAAACAATCTCAAGTCCATAGCATCAATTCTATTGGAAAAGTTCCAACTATCATTATTGGAGGTTTTGAATTTCCTCTCCCTACTATCAAGAAGAAGTATGATATTCTTATTGTTGGGGATTTTCATATCCCCGTTGAGGTAACTTAGTGTTATTCGAAATTTCTCTAGTTCTGTGTTATTCGGAATGAGTTTGTTAACAAGACTTGATCAACCTTGTTAGCGGATTCATTTTGATGATCATGAGATGAATGAAACTAGAAGCACAACCTTCTGTACCCTCTTTTTACTTTCTGTTATTTAGAATAAATAAAGCAAAAATAGTATTATCTGTCTGTTTTCTGAATTATCCGTGCATTAAAAAATATCCCTAAAAAAGTGCTCCAAATGCCCTGCAAATTTAGTATGATTTTTTATGGAATATTTGAGGATTTTAGGCACTGAAATCAGTGCAGGAGGGGCAAGCACCAGGCCACGAGAGTGGAGGGCGCGCCCAGGTTGATTTTTTATGGAATATTTGAGGATTTTAGGCACTAAAATCAGTGCAGGAGGGGCAAGCACCAGGCCACGAGAGTGGAGAGCGCGCCCACCCCACCTGGGCGCGCCCCCTGTCTCGTGGGCCCCTGGTGGCCCCCCTCCACTTATGCCAGCACCCACACACTTCATCTTCTACCAAAAAAATCCCCATCCAGCTCAAGCACGAGTTCTAGCTCATTTTGCTGCGATTTTCGATCTCCTTGCTCAAAGCTCCATTCACAAAACTGCTTTGGGAGATTGTTGCTTGGTATGTGACTCCTCCATTGGTCCAATTAGTTTTTGTTCTAGTGCTTTATTCATTGCAAATTTTTGCTGCATAGGTGACCATGTTCTTGAGCTTGCATGTTAAATTTATGAGGTCCCAAGCAATTCTAATGCATGATATAGGCTCTAGGCACTTGTAGGAGTGGTTGCTACCAATCTTGTGTAATTTTATTCACTTTTATTTTGAAGTTACTAAAATTTCAGAAATTTTTCAGAAAAAGAATTATGTCTAGGAGAATGTACCAAGGTGGTTCCTTGGTAAAGAAAGGACCCAGAATTGCTATACATGAGCAAGATGTTGAATTACCGAGGGACGTGGATGTACGAGCTTGTGAGTGGCCATCCGATGCTTTTATGGTCGAAGCAGGCTTCAAGGAGGAATTTGACGCGTATGTGCATAATGCTGAGCTGGAGGACTTCTTACAAGATAAATGTCCTCAGTACTATCAATTGACTGATTCCTTTGTGCGGCGGTTCAAATATAACTGTACGCGTAATTCTCCTAGTGTCCTATTTGATATTTATGATACATCTTATACCATGGACTTAGAGGATTTTCGACTGCTTGCAAACTCCCGCAGTGGGGTAATATTAATGATCCTCACAAATCTGAATTTAGAGATTTCCTTTGGTAGTATTACTGTGGGAGAATCTAGGGACATAGCACAAGCTACCATAGAGAGCATTCATTTTCCTACCGTACATTATTTTGCTCTCTTCATTGGTAGATGCATTAACGGTAAAGATGAAGCATGTCACATGTGTGTCCCTGATCAGTGTGTCCTCAAGAGTGCTATGTTAGGATATAAAGGTTATAACTTGGGGGCAATAGTTGCACGTAGGCTGCAGAATAATAATAGAAAGGGAGATTTATTTGGAGGAATTTATGCAACCCGTGTGGCTAATTATCTTGGTATAGCCCCACGAGAGGGAGATATGTTGATACCTCCTGTTTATTTGAATTATGAAGCTATGGTCAATCATCAATTTCTAAGGAGGAATGAACGATTCCTCCAATATCGACTAATCTATAACAGACGCAACGTCGTCCATGTTACTCTTCCTGCTCCCCACCTTTTTGATTACCAGGCAAAGGGAAGATATGTTGTCACCAGGGAGGAAGCAGCTAAACACGAGGGGAGAGCGGAGGCAGCTCGCCAACATGCCGCAGCTCAGGAGGCAGTTGCTGCTGCATCTCAGTACGACCCCAGCTACAACTACGGATATCAGCCAGGCGGTCCTTGGTATTAGACCAACTTAGGCCAAAAGCCTAAGCTTGGGGGAGTACGTATTTCTCACCGACTTTACATTCATGTTCACACACTAGTCATCGGTTCTCATACTCTTTCATTGTATTATCCATGATAGTTTAAATTTCTTTTTCTAGTTTTCTTCTTGTGTGTTTGATAAACCTTAAGAAAAACCAAAAAAATTAGTTAGTTTAATTTCCATGCTTGTAGTAGAAATTAAAATGAAAACCGAAAAAGATTTCTTGTTCTTCTTTTTTACTTGTTGGGAGCTTTCCCGTGTAAATAGTTTCCTTTCCTTTCCTTTCCTTTGGGGGTCTAGAAGACCATATTGAAAATGTTTAGTGGCTCTCATATGCATAATTGTTTATTTAACTTAGAGCCCATATTATTTTGTCTTCTCTCTTGGTCCAATGCACGTGCACTCTTATTATTATACACATCGTTCGGTCCTGCAATTGAAAGGCAATAATGACGATATATGATGAACTTATTGAGATGAGAAAAGCTGGTATGAACTCGACCTCTCTTGTTTTTGTAAATATGACGAGTTCATCGTTTCTGATTCAGCTTATTATTAAGTAAACATATTTGCAATGACATTTAGAGATTATAGTTGCTTGTGCCATGCTTGATTAGCTATGAGTTATAATGGTTTACCTTGCGTGCCAACATGCTATTAGAATGATTATGACGTGGTATGATGGGATGGTATCCTCCTTTGAATGTATTGAGTGACTCGACTTGGCACATGTTCACGCATGTAGTTGAAACAAATAAACATAGCCTTCATGATATTTATGTTCATGGTAGATTATATCCTACTCATGCTTGTACTCGGTGTGAATTAATTTTAATGCATATTTATGACTATTGTCGCTCTCTCAGTTGGTCGCTTCCCAGTCTTTTGCTAGCCTTCACCTGTACTAAGCGGGAACACTGCTTGTGCATCCAAACTCCTTAAACCCCAAAGTTGTTCCATATGAGTCCACTATACCTTCCTATATGCTGTATTTACCTGCCGTTCCAAGTAAATTTGTATGTGCCAAACTCCAAACCTTCAAATGAAATTCTGTTTTGTATGCTCGAGCAGCTCATGTTTCAACTAGGGCTGCCTATATCTTCCATGCTAGGTGGGTTATTCTCAAGAGGAGTGGACTCCGCTCCTCATTCACGAGAAAGGGTTGGTAACCGGGATGCCCAGTCCCATGATCCAAAAAGATCAAAGCAAATCAAAATAATTAAACAAAACTCCCCCAGGGCTGTTGTTAGTTGGAGGCACTCGTTGTTTCGAGCAAGCCATGGATTGATGCTTGTTGGTGGTTGGGGGAGTATAAACCTTTACCATTCGATTTGGGAACTGCCTATAATGCATGTAGTATGGAAGATACAACCATCTCATAGTTGTTGCGTTGACAGCAAAAGTATGCCGCTCAAAATGTTATTCAATCTCTATTTTAAAATCAAGCTCTGTCACCTCTACAAATCCCTGCTTCCCTCTGGAAGGGCTATCTATTTACTTTTATGTTGAGTCATCACCCTTCTTATTAAAAAGCACCCGCTGAAGAGCACACTATCATTTGCATTCATTACTATTAGTTTATATTGGGTATGACTTGACTGGATCTCTTTTACAATGAATTACAATGTTTAGTCAGTCCTTGATCTTTAAAGGTGCTCTGCATTTATGTTTTGCGGTCTCAGAAAGGGCTAGCGAGATACCATTTTGTTATATCATGCTATGACTGTTTTGAGAAAGTGTTGTCATCCGAGTTTTATTATTATGGCTCGCAGCTGATTATGCTATTGATATGAGTAGTTGTGAGACCTGGGTGTTATTATGAGTATGGTTAGTTCATAATATTTGCTGAAACCTGAATGATGGCTTTGCATGTTTACAACAACAAGAGCAAACAGAGTTTGTAAAAGGTTTTCTTTATCACTTTCAATTTATCAACTGAATTGCTTGAGGACAAGCAAAGGTTTAAGTTTGGGGGAGTTGATACGTCTCCAACGTATCTACTTTTCCAAACACTTTTGCCCTTGTTCTGGACTCTAACTTGCATGATTTGAATGAAACTAACCCGGACTGATGCTGTTTTCAGTAGAACTGCCATGATGTTGTTTTATGTGTAGAAAAGAAAAGTTCTCGGAATGTCCTGAAAATCCACGGAGGCACTTTTTGGAAAATATAAAAAATACTGGCGAAAGAATCAAGACCAGGGGCCCACACCCAGTCCACTAATGACCCACAAGTATAGGGGATCTATCGTAGTCCTTTCGATAAGTAAGAGTGTCGAACCCAACGAGGAGCAGAAGGAAATGATAAGCCGTTTTCAGCAAGGTATTCTCTGCAAGTACTGAAATAAGTGGTAACAGATAGTTTTGTGATAAGATAAATTGTAATGAGCAACAAGTAACAAAAGTAAATAAAGTGCGGCAAGGTGGCCCAATCCTTTTTGTAGCAAAGGACAAGCCTGGACAAACTCTTATAATAAGAAAAGCGCTCCTGAGGACACATGGGAATATCGTCAAGCTAGTTTTCATCACGCCCATAGGATTCGCGTTCGGTACTTTGATAATTTGATATGTGGGTGGACCGGTGCTTGGGTGCTGTTCTTACTTGAACAAGCATCCCACTTATAATTAACCTCTATTGCAAGCATCCGCAACTACAACAAACGTATTAAGGTAAACCTAACCATAGCATGAAACATATGGATCCAAATCAGCCCCTTACGAAGCAACGCATAAACTAGGGTTTAAGCTTCTGTCACTCTAGCAACCCATCATCTACTTATTACTTCCCAATGCCTTCCTCTAGGCCCAAAAAATGGTGAAGTGTTATGTAGTCGACGTTCACATAACACTACTAGAGGCTAGACAACATACATCTTATCAAAATATCGAACGAATACCAAATTCACATGACTACTAATAACAAGACTTCTCCCTTGTCCTCAGGAACAAACGTAATTACTCACAAAGCATATTCATGTTCATAATCAGAGGGGTAATAATATGCATAAAGGATCTAAACATATGATCTTCCACCAAATAAACCAACTAGCATCAACTACAAGGAGTAATCAACACTAGTAGCAACCTACTAGCACCAATCCCGGACTTGGAGACAAGAATTGGATACAAGAGATGAACTAGGGTTTGGAGATGAGATGGTGCTGGTGAAGATGTTGATGGAGATTCCCCACTCCCGATGAGAGGCGCGTTGGTGATGACGATGGTGATGATTTCCCCCTCCCGGAGGGAAGTGTCCCCGACAGAACAGCTCTGCCGGAGCCCTAGATTGGTTCCGCCAAGGTTCCGCCTCATGGCGGCGTAGTCTCATCCCGAAAGGTTTCCTTCTATTTTTTTCTCATCGAAAGACTTCATATAGGAGAAGATGGGTGCTAGAGAGCCACCAGGGGGCCCACGAGGTAGGGGAGCGCGCCCCAGGGGGGCGCCCCCACCCTCGTGAGCAGGGTGTGGGCCCCCTGGCCTTCATCTTTGGCGATGATTTTTCTTTATTTATTTTAAGATATTCCGTGGAGTTTCAGGACTTTTGGAGTTGCACAGAATAGGCCTCCAATATTTGCTCCTTTTCTAGCCCAGAATTCCAGCTGCCGGCATTCTCCCTCTTCATGTAAACCTTGTAAAATAAGAGAGAATAGCCATAAGTATTGTGACATAACGTGAAATAACAGCCCATAATGCAATAAATATTGATATAAAAGCATGATGCAAAATGGACGTATCAACTCCCTCAAGCTTAGACCTCGCTTGTCCTCAAGCGAAAAGCCGATAACAATAAATATGTCCTCATGTTTAGAGGTAGAGGCGTCGATAAAAATAAGATACGGACATGAAGGCATGATGATTATTTCCATAAAAACAACATATATAGATTTTGTCATATGATTACTTATGTTCAAGTGATGATCTTTTCACAATGCAAGAGTATGAATCAGAAACCTTATTGAGCACCAACAAATTATAACCTCAGTCATTGAAGCAATTGCAATTTATCATAACATCGGAAAGAGTCTATGTCAGAGCTTAAAACCAAGTCCACATACTCAACTATCACTTAGTCCTTCATAATTGCTAACACTCGCGCAATACTTGTGGTTACGGAGTTTTAATCGGACACATAGAAAGATAGGGGCTTATAGTTTTGCCCCACAACCTTTTACCTCAAGGGTAATGTCAACAATAATAATTCATGCTCCCCTACATACAATTAGATATATATATATCATGTTCTTTCCAACATGCTGAGCTTGCCAAAGGATAAAATGAAAAAGGAAAGGTGAAGATCACCGTGACTCTTGCATAAGGTAGAGGATAATAATATAAGATAGGCCCTTCGCAGAGGGAAGCAGAGGTTGTCATGCGCGTTTAGGGTTGATGCACAAAATCTTAATGCAAAAGAACGTCACTTTATATTACCCCTTGTATGTGGACCTTTATTATGCAGTCCGTCGCTTTTATTACTTCCACAACAAGTTCGTACAAAGCTTATTTTCTCTGCACTAATAAGTCATGCATATTTAGAGAGCAATTTTTATTTCTTGCACCGATGACAACTTACTTGAAGGATCTTACTCAATCCATAGGTAGATATTGTGGACTCTCATGGCAAAACTGGTTTAAGGGTATTTGTAAGCACAAGTAGTATTTCTACTTGGTGCTGAGAATTTGGCTAGCATGAGGGGGAAAGGCAAGCTCAACACGTTAGAGTATCCATGACAACATACTTTATCTCAGATGTAAGAAAACATAACTCATTATGTGGTCTTCCTTGTCCAACCTCAACTCTTTAGCATGTCATATTTTAATGAGTGCTCCCAATCATAAAAGATGTCAATGATAATATATCTATATGTGAAACCTCTCTTTCCTTATTACTTCCTATTAATTGCAACGATGACCAAAGCTATATTTGCCAACTCCCAACAACTTTTAATCATCGTACTCTTTCTATGTGAAGTCATTACTTTCAATAAGATCAATATGAACTCTTTGATTCTTTTTATTCTTTTTATTCTTTCTATTTACCCAAGATCATGGCAAAATAATCAAGCCCTCGACTCAACACTAATCTTTATTATATAGCTCACGGACTCGATTACAAAGAAGGATCATAAAGCAAAACTCAAAACTAGATCATGCCATGACTTTATTCTACTAAATCAAGATACTACTAATAGGATCGAACTAAGAAAAAGGGTAAAGATAGGAGTTGTGATGGTGATACGATACCAGGGCACCTCCCCCAAGCTTGGCAGTTGCCAAGGGGAGTGCCCATACCCATGTGATTATGTCTCCTTATTTGTTGTTGGTGAAATATTCTTGGCGATGATTCCCCTCAAGATACGGTTCTCCTCCTCGAGCTTATTGACTTGCTGCTTGAGGTCCATTATTTCCTTGCGAAGCTTTCCTGTAACGGCTAAAGCTCCTTGCACCCAAGGGTGTTGCATAGCTGTGGGAGAACAAGAGACACTCCTCCTCATATTTTCATAGGAAAGAAATCTAACATTGGAAGGGATAACCGAGTTTGGAATAGCTGAGCTATGTAGTTCCCCATCGTAAACCCAGCTCGGAGGCGAGAGGTGACTTCTTGATCTTCCATGGCATATACCCTCATCAGGTCAGCCTCCATCTCTTCCTCCGTTGCTGGCCCAAAGTGGTCAGCATCGCTGTTTGCCCTTGGTTCCGGTGCCGGGTTAGATACCCGGCTCTCCCCGACTGACTCTTGAGAAGGCATCTTGCTCTAATCTGCAGCAACAACAGCTCGAAACAAAAACAGGGGAGATTTGCGTGATACGAGAGTCAAAACCTTCGGGAGAATATATAATGAATTTTTACCGACCAAAATACGTATCATGAAAGAAAATGGAGTCCGGAGGGCACACGAGGTGCTCACGAGGTAGGGGGGCGCGCCCAGGGGGTAGGGCGCGCCCACCACCCTCGTGGAGGCCTCTTGTCCTTCCCGGACTGCTACTTATTTTTCTATTTTTCTGAATATTCCAAAATGGAGAAATATTGCCTTAAAAATTGTTTTGGAGTCGGTTTACTTACCGTACCACATACCTATTCCTTTTCGGAGTCTGGAACGGTCTGGAAGGTGTCCCTTATGTATTCTTCCGGGGTTATGGTTTCAATAATATTGGTTTCAACATTTATAGGATTACCTGAGATATAATGTTTGATCCTTTGACCGTTTACCACCTTCGGATTTGTGCCCTCTAAGTTGTTGATTTTTATGGCACCGGAATGACAGACCTCCTCGATAACGTAGGGACCTTCCCATTTGGAGAGAAGTTTTCCTGCAAAAAATCTTAGACGAGAGTTGTATAGCAATACATAATCACCTACATTAAACTCACGCTTTTTTATCCTTTTGTCATGCCATCTTTTAACTTTTTCTTCAAACAACTTGGCATTTTCATAAGCTTGGGTTCTCCATTCATCAAGTGAGCTAATATCAAATAACCTCTTCTCGCCGGCAAGCTTGAAATCATAGTTGATCTCTTTAATAGCCCAATATGCCTTATGTTCTAGTTCGAGAGGTAAGTGACATGCTTTTCCATAAACCATTTTATACGGAGACATACCCATAGGATTCTTATATGCAGTTCTATACGCCCATAATGCGTCATCCAGTTTCTTGGACCAATTATTTCTAGACCTATTAACAGTCTTTTGCAAAATTAATTTGAGCTCTCTATTGCTCAATTCTACTTGACCACTAGACTGCAGGTGATATGGAGATGCAATTCTATGATTAACGTCATATTTAGCAAGCATTTTACGGAAAGCACCATGAATAAAGTGTGGACCACCATCAGTCATTAAATATCTAGGGACTCCAAACCTCAGAAAAATAACTTCCTTAAGCATTTTAATAGAAGTGTTATGATCAACACTACTAGTTGGAATAGCTTCTACCCACTTAGTAACATAGTCAACAACAACTAAAATATGTGTATATCCATTAGAGGCAGGAAAAGGTCCCATATAATCAAAGCCCCAAACATCAAATGGTTCAATAACAAGTGAATAGTTCATAGGCATTTCTTGACGTCTACTAATATTACCAATTCTTTGACATTCATCGCAAGACAAAACAAACTTACGGGCATCCTTGAAGAGAGTGGGCCAGTAAAAACCGGATTGCAATACCTTATGTGCAGTTCTATCTCCAGCGTGGTGTCCTCCATAAGCTTCAGAGTGACACTTGCGTAGGATCTGTTCCTGTTCATGCTCAGGTACACAACGTCTAATTACACCATCTGCTCCTTCTTTATAAAGATGTGGGTCATCCCAAAAGTAATGTCGCAAATCATAGAAAAACTTTTTCTTTTGTTGGTAAGTGAAGCTAGGTGGTATAAATTTAGCAACAATATAATTAGCATAATCAGCATACCATGGGGTGCTACGAGAAGTGCTTATGACATTTAATTGTTCATCAGGGAAGCTATCATCAATAGGTAGTGGGTCATCAAGAACATTCTCTAACCTAGATAAGTTATCTGCAACGGGGTTCTCAGCTCCTTTTCTATCAACAATATGCAAATCAAATTCTTGCAGCAAGAGAACCCATCTAATAAGTCTAGGTTTTACATCTTTCTTTTCCATAAGATATTTAATAGCAGCATGATCAGTGTGAATAGTTACTTTAGAATCAACAATATAGGGTCTGAATTTATCACAAGCAAATACAACTGCTAAAAGTTTCTTTTCGGTAGTAGCATAATTTCTCTGAGCATTGTCTAGAGTCTTACTAGCATAATGGATAACATTTAGTTTCTTATCAACTCTTTGCCCTAGAACAACACCTACAACATAATCACTAGCATCACACATAATTTTAAATGGTAAATTCCAATCCGGTGGCTGAACAATAGGTGCAGAGACTAATGCTTTCTTAAGTATTTCAAATGCTTCTACACAATCATCATCAAATACAAATGGTACATCTTTTTGTAGTAAATTAGTCAGAGGCCGGGAAATTTTTGAGAAGTCCTTAATGAACCTCCTATAAAATCCGGCGTGACCAAGGAAACTTCTTATACCTTTGATGTCCTTGGGACATGGCATCTTTTGAATAGCATCAACCTTGGCTTTATCAACTTCAATACCTCTTTCAGAAACTTTGTGCCCCAAGACAATACCTTCATTGACCATAAAGTGGCACTTTTCCCAATTCAAGACAAGATTAGTTTCTTCACATCTCTGCAAAACTCGATCAAGATTACTCAAGCAATCATCAAAAGAGGAACCATAGACGGAAAAATCGTCCATGAAAACCTCACAAATTTTTTCACAAAAATCAGAGAATATAGCCATCATGCATCTTTGAAAGGTAGCAGGCGCATTACATAAACCGAAAGGCATACGTCTATAAGCAAAAGTACCAAAAGGGCATGTAAAAGTAGTCTTTGATTGATCCCTAGCCGACACAAGTATTTGAGAGAAACCAGAATAACCATCTAGAAAGCAATAATGTGTATGTTTGCATAATCTTTCTAGCATTTGATTAATAAAAGGTAAGGGGTAATGATCTTTCTTAGTAGCCTTATTTAATTTGCGGAAATCAATTACCATCCTATAACCTGTGATAATTCTTTGCGGAATCAATTCATCTTTATCATTAGGGACAACAGTAATACCTCCCTTCTTAGGGACACAATGGACAGGACTTACCCACTGACTATCAACAACAGGATAAATTATACCTGCATCCAGAAGCTTGAGTATTTCTTTTCTTACCACTTCTTTCATTTTAGGATTCAAACATCGTTGAGGATCAAGAACTGGTTTGGCATCCGCTTCCAAATTTATTTTATGTTAACATAGAGTGGGACTGATGCCCTTAAGATCATCAAGAGTATATCCAATAGCGGCACGGTGCTTCTTCAGAGTTTTCAATAATCTTTCTTCTTCATGCTATGAAAGGTTAGCACTAATAATGATAGGATATATTTTCTTTTCATCAAGATAAGCATATTTAAGATTATCAGGCAATGGTTTAAGCTCAAACACGGGATCACCCTTGGGTGGAGGAGGATCCCCTAGGATTTCAACAGGCAAATTGTGTTGCAGAATAGGTTCCTGTTTAAAGAATACTTCATCTATTTCCCTTCTTTCATTCATGAACATATCATTTTCATGGTCTAGCAAATAGTCTTCTAAAGGATCACTAGGAGGTACAACAATAGAAGCAAGACCAATAATTTCATCTTTACTAGGCAATTCTTCCTCACGATGTTGTTTACTAAATTTAGAGAAATTAAACTCATGAACCATATCATCCAAGCCAATAGTAACAACATTCTTTTCGCAGTCTATCATAGCACTAACAGTATTCAAGAAGGGTCTACCAAATATAATGGGACAAACGCTATCTTGTGGAGAACCAAGAACAAGAAAATCAGCGGGATATTTGGTTTTTCCACACAAGACTTCAACATCTCTAACAATTCCCATTGCAGATATAGTATCTCTATTGGCAAGTTTAATTGTAACATCAATATCTTCTAACTCAGCAGGTGCAATATCATTCATAATTTCTTTGTATAAGTCAATGGGTATTACACTAGCACTAGCACCCATATCACATAAGCCATGATAACAATGATCTCCTATTTTAACAGAAATAATAGGTACGCTTACCACAGGTCTATGTTTATCTCTAGCACAAGGTTTAGCAATTCTAGCAGTTTCACCACAGAATTGAATAACATGCCCATCAATATTATCAGTCAGGAGATCTTTAACAATAGCAATATTAGGTTCTACTTTAACTTGCTTAGGAGGTGTATAAGTTCTAATATTGCTTTTACGAACAACAGTTGAAGCTTTAGCATGATCCTTCATTCTAACAGGGAAAGGTGGTTTCTCAACATAAGAATTGGGAATAATAGGATCATTATAAGTGACAGCCTTTTCTTCAACTTTAATAGGTGCAGCTACTTTTACTTCTATGGGAGGATGATATTTAAACCATTTCTCCTTGGGGAGATCAACATAGGTAGCAAAAGATTCACAGAAAGAGGCTACTATCTCAGAGTCAAGTCCATATTTAGTGCTAAACTTACGGAAAATATCGGTATCCATAAAAGATTTAACACAATCAAACTTAGGTGTCATACCTGACTCCTTACCTTCGTCGAGGTCCCAATCTTCAGAGTTACGTTTAATTCTATCCAATAAATTCTATTTAAATTCAATAGTATTCATCATAAAAGAGCTAGCACAAGAAGTATCGAGCATGGTGCGATTATTATCAGAAATCCGAGCATAAAAACTTTGCATAATTACTTCTCTTGGGAGATCATGATTGGGGCATGAATATAACATTGATTTAATCCTCCCCCAAGCTTGAGCGATGCTTTCTCCTTCGCGAGGCCAAAAATTATATATATAATTGCGATCACGATGAACAAGATGCATAGGGTAATACTTTTGATGAAATTCCAATTTCAATCTTTTATAGTTCCATAATCTCATATCATTACATAGCCTATACCATGTCAGTGCGTCTCCCTTCAAAGATAAAGGGAAGGCCTTCTTCTTAACAACATCATCGGGTATACCTGCAAGCTTAAATAGTCCACAAACTTCATCCACATAGAGTAGATGTTCATCAGGATGCTTTGTTCCATCTCCTGTAAAAGTGTTAGCTAGCAGTTTTTCCATCATACCCGAAGGAATCTCAAAAGGAGTTTCATTTTCAATAGGTTTAGTAGGTTGAGGAGCAACTCTTTGCTCTACTGGACGGGGTGAAGATACCCCGAACAAGCTCCTCAGAGAATTAGTTTCCATAGTAACAAGTGACAGAAAATTTCAGCACACTATATAATTTTTTCCTTACCAAATTCCACCTACCAAAGGCGCTACACTCCCCGGCAACGGCGCCAGAAAAGAGTCTTGATGACCCACAAGTATAGGGGATCTATCGTAGTCCTTTCGATAAGTAAGAGTGTCGAATCCAACGAGGAGCAGAAGGAAATGATAAGCGGTTTTCAGCAAGGTATTCTCTGCAAGTACTGAAATAAGTGGTAACAGATAGTTTTGTGATAAGATAAATTGTAACAAGCAACAAGTAACAAAAGTAAATAAAGTGCAGCAAGGTGGCCCAATCCTTTTTGTAGCAAAGGACAAGCCTGGACAAACTCTTATAATAAGAAAAGCGCTCCCGGGGACACATGGGAATATCGTCAAGCTAGTTTTCATCACGCTCATATGATTCGCGTTCGGTACTTTGATAATTTGATATGTGGGTGGACCGGTGCTTGGGTGCTATTTTTACTTGAACAAGCATCCCACTTATGATTAACCTCTATTGCAAGCATCCGCAACTACAACAAAAGTATTAAGGTAAACCTAACCATAGCATGAAACATATGGATCCAAATCAGCCCCTTACGAAGCAACGCATAAACTAGGGTTTAAGCTTCTGTCACTCTAGCAACCCATCATATACTTATTACTTCCCAATGCCTTCCTCTAGGCCCAAATAATGGTGAAGTGTTATGTAGTCGACATTCACATAACACCACTAGAGGCTAGACAGCATACATCTTATCAAAATATCGAACGAATACCAAATTCACATGACTACTAATAGCAAGACTTCTCCCTTGTCCTCAGGAACAAACATAATTACTCACAAAGCATATTCATGTTCATAATCAGAGGGGTAATAATATGCATAAAGGATCTGAACATATGATCTTCCACCAAATAAACCAACTAGCATCAACTACAAGGAGTGATCAACACTACTAGCAACCTACTAGCACCAATCATGGACTTGGAGACAAGAATTGGATACAAGAGATGAACTAGGGTTTGGAGATGAGATGGTGCTGGTGAAGATGTTGATGGAGATTTCCCTCTCCCGGTGAGAGGAGCGTTGGTGATGATTTCCCCCTCCCGGAGGGAAGTGTCCCTGGCAGAACAGCTCTGCCGGAGCCCTAGATTGGTTCTGCCAAGGTTCCGCCTCGTGGTGGCGGAGTCTCGTCCCGAAAGGTTTCCTTCTATTTTTTCTCATCGAAAGACTTCATATAGGAGAAGATGGGCGCCGGAGAGCCACCAGGGGGCCCACAAGGTAGGGGGCGCCCCCACCCTCGTGAGCAGGGTGTGGCCCCCCTGGCCTTCATCTTTGGCGACCATTTTTCTTTATTTATTTTAAGATATTCCGTGGAGTTTCAGGACTTTTGGAGTTGCGTAGAATAGGCCTCCAATATTTGCTTCTTTTCCAGCCCAGAATTCCAGCTGCCGGCATTCTCCCTCTTCATGTAAACCTTGTAAAATAAGAGAGAAGAGCCATAAGTATTGTGACATAACATGAAATAACAGCCCATAATGCAATAAATATTGATATAAAAGCATGATGCAAAATGGACGTATCATCCACGAGGGTGGGGGGCACGCCCCCTCCCCCTGGACATCCACCGACCTCAACTCGAACTCCATATATTCACATTCGGGGAGAAAAAAATCAGAGAGAAAGTTTCATCGCATTTTACGATACGGAGCCGCCGCCAAGCCCTAATCTCTCTCGGAGGGCTGATCTGGAGTCCGTTCGGGGCCCCGGAGAGGGGGATTCATTGCCGTCGTCATCATCAACCATCCTCCATCACCAATTTCATGATGCTCACCGCCGTGTGTGAGTAATTCCATCGTAGGCTTGCTGGACGGTGATGGGTTGGATGAGATTTACCATGTAATCAAGTTAGTTTTGTTAGGGTTTGATCCCTAGTATCCACTATGTTCTGAGATTGTTGTTACTATGACTTTGCTATGCTTAATGCTTGTCACTACGGCCCGAGTGCCATGATTTCAGATCTGAACCTATTATGTTTTCATGAATATATGTGTGTTCTTGATCCTATCTTGCAAGTCTATAGTCACCTATTATGTGTTATGATCCGACAACCCCGAAGTGACAATAATCGGGATACTTCTCGGTGATGACCGTAGTTTGAGGAGTTCATGTATTCACTATGTGCTAATGCTTTGTTCCGGTTCTCTATTAAAAGGAGGCCTTAATATCCCTTAGTTTCCGCTAGGACCCCGCTGCCACGGGAGGGTAGGACAAAAGATGTCATGCAAGTTCTTTCCATAAGCACGTATGACTATTTACGGAATACATGCCTACATTACATTGATGAACTGGAGCTAGTTCTGTGTCACCCTATGTTATAGCTATTACATGAGGAATCGCATCTGGCATAATTATCCATCACTGATCCATTGCCTACGAGCTTTTCACATCTTGTGTTTCGCTTATTTACTTTTCCGTTGCTTTTGTTATAATCACTACAAAACCCAAAAATATTACTTTTGCTACTGTTACCTTTATTATCATACTACTTTGCTACTAAATACTTTGTTGCAGATACTAAGTTATCCAGGTGTGGTTGAATTGACAACTCAACTGCTAATACTTAAGAATATTCTTTGGCTCCCCTTGTGTCGAATCAATAAATTTGGGTTGAATACTTTACCCTCGAAAGCTGTTGCGATCCCCTACACTTGTGGGTTATCAATATCTTTCTCATAAAATTAGCTTTCTTGCGGCAAAAGAAGAGCGTCAACCACCTTACGAGGGGCCCAAGAGAGTCCAGGGCGTGCTTGCCTCCCTGGGGCGCCCCCCCTATCTCCTGGCCCCCTCGGGCACCGTCTCGCGTTGATTTTACTTCTGAAAAATCACAAATATTCCAAAATAATTCTCCGTCCGTTTTTATCCCGGTTGGACTCCGTTTGATATGGGTTTTCTGCGAAACATAAAACATGCAACAAACAGGAACTGGTACTGGGCACTGGATCAATATGTTAGTCCCAAAAATAGTATAAAAAGTTGCCAAAAGCATATGAAAGTTGAATAATATTGGCATGGAACAATCAAAAATTATAGATACGATGGAGACGTATCAGAGTCCAAACTGAATCAAACCTTCGGGAGTGTGATTTTTGGAACGAACGTGATCCAGAGGACTTGGAGTGCAAGTTAAGAAGCAATCAAGGCGGCCAGGAGATAGGAGGGCACGCCCACCCCTCCTGGGGGCGCCCCCTGTCTCCTGGGCCCCTCGAGCGGCCACCAACATACTTCTTCCTCCTATATATACCCACGTATATACCCACCAACATACTTCTTCCTCCTATATATACCCACGTACCCCGAAAACATCCAGGGAGCCAACGAAAAACAATTTCCACCGCCGTAACCTTCTGTATCCGCGAGATCCCATCTTGGAGCCTTCGCCGGCGCTCCGCCGGAGGGGGAATCGACCATGGAGGGCTTCTACATCAACACCATAGCCCTTCCGATGAGTTGTGAGTAGTTTACCACAGACCTTCGGGTCCATAGTTATTAGCTAGATGGCTTCTTCTTGCTTTTTGGATCTCAATACCATGTTCTCCCCCTCTCTTGTGGAGATCTATTCGATGTAAACTCTTTTTGCGGTGTGTTTGTCGAGATCCGATGAATTGTGGGTTTATGATCAGGTTTATCTATGAGAAATATTTGAATCTCTTTTGAATTCTTTTATGTATGATTGAGTTATCTTTGCAAGTCTCTTCGAATTATCAGTTTGGTTTGGCCTACTAGATTGATCTTTCTTGCCATGGGAGAAGTGCTTAGCTTTGGGTTCAATCTTGCGGTGTCCTTACCCAGTGACAGAAAGGGTTGCAAGGCACGTATTGTATTGTTGCCATCGAGGATAAAAAGATGGGGTTTATATCATATTGCTTGAGTTTATCCCTCTACATCATGTCATCTTTCTTAATGCGTTACTCTGTTCTTATGAACTTAATACTCTAGATGCATGCTGGATAGCGTTCGATGTGTGGAGTAATAGTAGTAAATGTAGGCAGGAGTCGGTCTACTTGTTGCGGACATGATGCATATATACATGATCATGCCTAGATAATCTCATAATTATTCGCTTTTCTATCAATTGCTCGACAGTAATTTGTTCACCCACCGTAATACTTATGCTATCTTGAGAGAAGCCACTAGTGAAACCTATGCCCCCCCGGGTCTATCATTTATCATATAAGCTTCCAATCTACTTTTATTTGCATCTTTACTTTTTGCATCTATATTATAAAATACCAAAAATATATTTATCTTATCATACTATCTCTATCAGATCTCACTTTTGCAAGTGGCCGTGAAGGGATTGACAACCCCTTTATTGCGTTGTTTGCGAGTTCTTTGTTTGTTTGTGTAGGTGCGTGGGACTTTTGAGGAGCCTCCTACTGGATTGATACCCTGGTTCTCAAAAACTAAGGGAAATACTTACGCTACTATTGCTGCATCACCCTTTCCTGTTCAAGGAAAACTAACGCAAGCTCAAGACGTAGCAAGAAGTATTTCTGGCGCCGTTGCCGGGGAGGTCTTTGCTCAAGTCAAGACATACCAAGTACCCATCACAAACTCATCTCCCTCGCATTTACATTATTTGCCATTTGCCTCTCGTTTTCCTCTCCCCCACGTCACCCTTGCCGTTTTATTCGCCCTCTCTTTCCCAATCTTCTCCTCTCTTTCCCGCTTGTCTTTTTGCGTGCTTGTTTGTCCTTATGGCTTTACCTAAGGGTACCGACCTCCTTCTTAGGAGATTGGAAGAGATTGAATCAAACATTAGAAGTTTTATGACCTTGCAATTTGAGCATAATAATTTCTTCAGAAAAGAGCTTAAGGAACAAAAAGGTTTTTTGGATTTTATGAACAAGGAGCTTGATGATATGTCTAAAGAATTTTATGGTGTGAACTCCCAAATTACCCGGCTTGAAAATGCTATAGCCCAAATTTCTGATAAGCAAGCTACCTTAGTCAATAAGATGGCTGCCAAACCAGAAAAACTAGGTGAAAATAATGATGAAGATCTTAAAGTTATGGATGTGTCTCCTATTAGATCTTTGTTTTGCAATATGAATCTTAATAACAATGGGACTGGAGATGAGTCAACTTTAGTAGAAGGCGTCCCAATAATTCGGAGTTTTTAGATCTTGATGCTAAATTTGGTAAAAGTGGGATTGGAGAGGTCATGACTTTAAATAGCATTGAACCCACTATCTCGGATTTCAAGGAATTTGATTATGATAATTGTTCTTTAGAAGGTTGTATTTCCTTGTTGCAATCCGTTGTTAATTTTCCTCATGCTTATAGTCAAAATAAAGCTTTTACCAAACATATCATTGATGCCTTGATGCAATCTTATGATGAAAAACTTAATTTGGAAGTTTCTATACCTAGAAAACTTAATGATGAGTGGGAACCTACTATAAAGATTAAAAATTAAAGATCATGAGTGTTTTGCTTTGTGTGATTTGGGTGCTAGTGTTTCCACGATTTCGAAAACTTTATGTGATATTCTAGGTTTCCACGATCTTGATGATTGCTCTTTAAATTTGCACCATGCGGATTCCACCATTAAAAAGCCAATGGGAAGGATCAATGATGTTCTCATTGTTGCAAATAGAAATTTGGTGCCCGTAGATTTTATCGTTCTTGATATTGATTGCAATCTTTCTTGCCCTATTATTCTTGGTAGACCTTTCCTTAGAACGATTGGCGTGATTATTGATATGAAGGAAGGGAATATTAGATTCCAATTTCCATTAAGGAAAGACATGGAGCACTTTCCAAGAAAGAAAGTCAAATTACCTTATGAATCTATCATGCGGGCTACTTATGAATTGAGTGCCAAAGGTGGCACTACTTAGATCTATCTTCGCTTTTATGCCTAGCTAGGGGTGTTAAACGATAGCGCTAGTTGGGAGGCAACCCAATTTTATTTGTGTTTTTTGTTTTTGTTTCTGTTTAATAATAAATTTTGCATCTACCTTCTGTTTAGATGTGTTTTTATGTTTTAATTAGTGTTTGTGCCATGTAGAACCTATAGGATAACCTATGATGATAGTTAATTTGATTCTGCTGAAAAACAGAAACTTTGCACGCACAAAATTAGTTTTGTTAAATCACAGAAACATGCTTTTGCGTTGATTCTTTTTTCTACCGATCAATAGACAAATTTTACAGGACTTCCTATTTTGGTAGGATTTTTAGAGTTCCATAAGTTTGCATTAGTTACAGATTGCTACAGTCTGTTCTGTTTTTGACAGATTCTGTTTTTCGTGTGTTGTTTGCTTATTTTGATGCATCTATGGCTAGTAAAATAGTCTATAAACCATAGAGAAGTTGGAATACAGTAGGTTTAACACTTAAATAAATAAATAATGAGTTCATTACAGTACCTTATGTGATGGTTTTGTTTTCTTTCACTAACGGAGCTTATAAGATTTCCTGTTGAGTTTTGTGTTGTGAAGTTTTCAAGTTTTGGGTAAAGCTTTGATGGACTATGGAATAAGGAGTGGCAAAAGCCTAAGCTTGGGGATACCCATGGCACCCCAAGATATTCAAGAATAGCCAAAAGCCTAAGCTTGGGGATGCCCCGAGAAGGCATCCCCTCTTTCGTCTTCATTCATTGGTAACTTTACTTGGAGCTATATTTTTATTCGCCACATGATATGTGTTTTGCTTGGAGCGTCGTGTATTATATTAGTCTTTTCTTTTTAGTTTACCACAATCATCCTTGCGGTACAAACCTTTTGGGAGAATCCTACTTGATTGAAATTTATTAGAATATGCTATGTGCTTCACTTATATCTTTTGAGCTTGATAGTTTTTGCTCTAGTGCTTCACTTATATCTTTTAGAGCATGGTGGTGGCTTAATTTTGTAGAAATTGCTAGTCTCTCGTGCTTCACTTATATTATTTTGAGAGTCTTTTATAACAACATGGTATTTGCTATGGTTATAAAATTGGTCCTAGAATGGTAGGCATCCAAGTTGGGTATAATAAAAACTATCATAGGAAGTGAATTGGATGCTATGATCAATTTGATGCTTGATAATTGTTTTGAGATATGGAGGTAGTGATATTAAAGTCATGCTAGTTGGGTGATTATGAATTTAAAGAATTCTTGTGTTGAAGTTAGGAAGTCCCGTAGCATGCACGTATGGTTAAAGTTGTGTAACAAATTTGAAACATGAAGCGTACCTGGCTTGTGCATCCTTATGAGTGGCGGTCGGGGACGAGCGATGGTCTTTTCCTACCAATCTATCCCTCTAGGAGCATGCGCGTAGTGCTTGGTTTTTTATGACTTATAAATTTTTGCAATAAGTATATGAGTTCTTTTGACTAATGTTGAGTCCATGGATTATACACACTTTTACCTTTCCACCATTGCTAGCCTCTTCGGTACCGTGCATTGCCCTTTCTCACCTTGAGAGTTGGTGCAAACTTCACCGGTGCATCCAAACCCCGTGATACGATACGCTCTATCACACATAAACCTCCTTATATCCTCCTTACAACAGCCACCATACCTACCTATTATGGCATTTCCATAGCAATTTCGAGATATATTGCCATGCAACTTTCCACCATTCCGTTTATCATCATGACACGCATTACTTTTGTCATATTGCCATTGCATGATCATGTAGTTGACATCGTATTTGTGGCAAAGCCACCATGCATAATTTTTCATACATGTCACTCTTGATTCATTGCACCATCCCGGTACACCGCCGGAGGCATTCATATAGAGTCATATCTTGTTCTAGTTTCGAGTTGTAATTCATATGTTGTAATCAATAAAAGTGTGATGATCGTCATTATTACATCATTGTCCCCAAAAAGAAAAAAAAGAAAAGAAAAAAGGAAGGCCTAAAAGAAAAAAAGAAAGGCCAAAGCAAAAAAGAAAAAAAGAAAAAAAAAGAAAAAGAAAAAAAGAAAAAAAGAAAAAAAAGAAAAAGGGGCAATGTTACTATCTCTTTTTCCACACTTGTGCTTCAATGTAGCACCTTGTTCTTCATGTAGTGAGTCTCATATCTTGTGCTTCAAAGTAGCACCATGTTTTTCATATAATGAGTCTCATAGGTTGTCATTTTCATATACTAGTGGGATTTTTTCATTATAGAACTTGGCTTGTATATTCCTACGATGGGCTTCCTCAAATGCCCTAGGTCTTCGTGAGCAAGCAAGTTGGATGCACACCCACTAGTTTTCTTTTTGTTGAGCATTCATTTATAGCTCTAGTGCATCCGTTGCATGGCAATCCCTACTCCTCATGTTGACATCAATTGATGGGCATCTCCATAGCCCGTTGATTATCCTTGTCAATGTGAGACTTTTTTTGTCTTCTCCACACAATCCCCATCATCATATTCTATTCCACCTATAGTGCTATATCCATGGCTCACGCTCATGTATTGCGTGAAGATTGAAAAAGTTGAGATTATTTAAGTATGAAACAATTGCTTGGCTTGTCATCGGGGGTGTAGAATTTGGGAACATTTTTGTGTGACGAAAATGAAGCATAGCCTAACTATATGATTTTGTAGGGATGAACTTTCTTTAGCCTTGTTATTTTGAGAAGACATGATTGCTTTGATTAGTATGCTCGAAGTATTACTATTTCTTTTATCAATATGAACTTTTATTCTGAATCATTTGGATCTGAACATTCATGCTACAATAAAGAAAATTACATTGAGAAATATGCTAGGTAGCATTCCACATCAAAAATTCTGTTTTTATCATTTACCTACTCGAGGACGAGCAGGAATTAAGCTTGGGGATGCTTGATACGTCTCCAACGTATCTATAATTTTTTATTGTTCCATGCTATTATGTTGACCCTTTTGGATGTTTATGGGCTTTATTTTACACATTTATACCATTTTTGGGACTAACCTACTAACCAGAGGCCCAGCCCGTATTGCTGTTTTTTTGCCTATTTCAGTATTTCAAAGAAAATGAATATCAAACGGAGTCCAAACGGAATGAAACCTTCGGGAGCATGATATTTGGAACGAACGTGATCCAGAGGACTTGGAGTGCAAGTCAAGAAGCAATCGAGGCGGCCACGAGATAGGAGGGCGCGCCCACCCCTCCTGGGCACGCCCCCTATCTCTTGGGCCCCTCGAGCGGCCACCGACGTACTTCTTCCTCCTATATATACCCACATACCCTGAAAACATCCAGGGAGCCAACAAAAAACAATTTCCATCGTCATAACCTTCTGTATCCGCGAGATCCCATCTTGGAGCCTTTGTCGGCACTCTGCCGGAGGGGGAATCGACCATGGAGGGCTTCTACATCAACACCATAGCGCCTCCGATGAGTTGTGAGTAGTTTACCACAGACCTTCAGGTCCATAGTTATTAGCTAGATGGCTTCTTCTCTCTTTTTGGATCTCAATACCATGTTCCCCCCTCTCTTGTGGAGATCTATTCGATGTAAACTCTTTTTGCGGTGTGTTTGTCGAGATCCGATGAATTGTGGGTTTATGATCAAGTTTATCTATGAGAAATATTTGAATCTCTTCTGAATTCTTTTATGTATGATTGAGTTATATTTGCAAGTCTCTTCGAATTATCAGTTTGGTTTGGCCTACTAGATTGATCTTTCTTGCCCTGGGAGAAGTGCTTAGCTTTGGGTTCAATCTTGCGGTGTCCTTACCCAGTGACAGAAAGGGTTGCAAGGCACGTATTGTATTGTTGCCATCAAGGATAAAAAGATGGGGTTCATATCATATTGCTTGAGTTTATCTCTCTACATCATGTCATCTTTCTTAATGTGTTACTCTGTTCTTATGAACTTAATACTCTAGATGCATGCTGGATAGCGGTCGATGTGTGGAGTAATAGTAGTAGATGCAGGCAGGAGTCGGTCTACTTGTTGCGGACGTGATGCCTATATACATGATCATGCCTAGATAATCTCATAATTATTCGCTTTTATATCAATTGCTCGACAGTAATTTGTTCACCCACCGTAATACTTATGCTATCTTGAGAGAAGCCACTAGTGAAACCTATGGCCCCTCGGGTCTATCTTTTATCATATAAGCTTCCAATCTACTTTTATTTGCATCTTTAATTTTTGCATCTATATTATAAAATACCAAAAATATATTTATCTTATCATACTATCTCTATCAGATCTCACTTTTGGCAAGTGGCTGTGAAGGGATTGACAACCCCTTTATTGCGTTGGTTGCGAGTTCTTTGTTTGTTTGTGTAGGTGCGTGGGACTTTTGAGGAGCCTCCTACTGGATTGATACCTTGGTTCTCAAAAACCGAGGGAAATACTTACGCTACTATTGCTGCATCACCCTTTCCTCTTCAAGGAAAACCAACGCAAGCTCAAGACGTAGCAAGGAACTTGATGCATCCGAGGTCTTCGTGTTCGTGTTGTACTTGGCATTCGGAGTCCAGGTCTTGTCGGTGGTGTACTTGGTGCTTGAGGTTCCGATCCGGGGGTGCATGCGTCCATGGTAACACTGCATGGTGCGTAGATGCGACAACTGGGGCGGTGCTGGGCATCGGGATCAGGAGCGTGCTCGCTCGGGCATGGAGCTGGTCGCGGTCAACGCGCGAGGCGCGCATGCAGGCGGATCGAGCAGGCAGCAACACTGCTCGTCCTCCTCGGTCGAGGCCGAGGCGAAACGGGGCAGAGGAGCTTGGCGGATGCAAGCAGCAGCACAGGGCTGGCAGAGGCGATGCGGGTTGAAGGAGAGGAAACAACGACGCGATGCAGGGGCTTGGCGAGGCGGGTTCCGCGCAGGAAGGACGGACTCAAGGAGCATCAGCGAGCGGGACTTGGTGAAGGGCAGCGCGACAAGGGACTTGGCGCTGTCGAGGACGACGGCCTCAGGTCAGGGGAAACTCGGGCGCAAAGAAGGCACTGCTCGTCGTCCTCCCGCTCGATGCAGAGGAGGCGACGACGCGGGTCTGCGGGGGCTCCGACGGGAGAGTCTTGAGGCGCAGGGGTGGCGAGCTTGAGCAAATCCGACGGGGACGGGGCACTAGAGAAGGGACGGCGACGGCTTGGTGAGACTTGGGGACGAGCTCCCGGCGACAAGGCGTGATGTAGGGGAGGAAGATGAGGCGCTGGCGTTGCATCTCCCTCGTGCAGAGAACGAGCGGGCTAGGCAGGGAACCCAGTGCCCGATGGCTTGAAGATGGCACGACGACGGATTTGATACAAGGGCCTTGGGGCTTCGGTAGCGCCGGGAACGGCGAAAACGGACGAATCCGATCGGTGGATGGTGAGGGGAACGGGCGCGAGCGCTGCCCTGTGCGTGCGTGCGTGTGGGTGGCGGCAGAGGGGGAACGAGATGAGGGAACGAGGGGAGATGCTCGCTAGGGTTAAGAGTTGGGGCGAACTAGGCCTTGGGCCATGGAGGAGCTGGGCTGCAGATGGGCCTAGATGGCCTGCTGGGCTCTCTCTCACTCTAAAAAATAAAAACAAAACATAGATGAGAAAGAAAAGAAAAGGAGGTTAGAGGTGGAGCTTGATCAGGAGGGTATTTTTCCCGGACTCATAAAAATGAGCTTGATCCAAGAAAAATAGAAAAGAGGAACGAATGCAAGATTTAAATTCAAACTCATTTGAATATCATTCAAATGGGTTTGAATTGGGACTAGGTTTGGTGTGGTCAAAAATGTTGAGATTTAAGGAGGAGCCTCAATAAAAGGGAAAAGAATTATAGGCAAGGTTACAGAGTCAAAACTCGAAGAAGGAAAGGCCAAGGGATTTAACATGCATGTGTATTGTGGTAAATTCCAAATTAATGGAATATAATTTTTATAGCTCCCTAATAATATTGGGAGGGTATATGTTATAAAGAGAAATCAACATTTGAATTCCCTCGATTTAAATAAATCAAAGATCTATGCAATTTATTTAGGTGAGTTTTTAAAAAGGGGGTTGCATGAGGACATGATGCAATGCAAATGATGCAATGATGAATGCAACAAGCAAAACAAACACACAGCGAAACTCGAAATAGCTGGAAGTCTTCTGGAGCGTCGGTCTCGGGGCGTCACACCTTCACCTCCTCAATCCAACGAGCGATGGTGAAGTGGTAGCTCGAGTCCTCTGTTAGCATGACGGTGTGGCAGCGATGGTGGTGGGGCAATCCGAGCAAAGCTTCGCTAAGCTAGCGAATAGAGAGAGAGAGAGAGGGGAACTATGAGGGAGAGGGAGGGCAGCGTCGTGGCATAGATGGTTGCAACTGCCCTTCCTCTACCCCTCTATATATAGGGGGAAGGGAGGAGGGGGCGCCTAGGGTTTGGGTGGCCCCCTAGGTGGCTTGCCCCCCAAGAAAGGGGGAGGCAGCCCTAGGGTGCACAACAACCTTCTGGTGCTCATGGGATGGGTGAGGGGGGCGCACAACCCGTTAGTGGGCTGGTGTGCTCCCTCCCCTTGGTCCATGAGCCCCCAACACTTGTCTGGGGTCCCCGAAACCCCTTTCGGTCCTCCTGGTCATAGCCCAGTGGCCCCCCAGGTGGCTTGCCCCCCAAGCAAGGGGGAGGCAGCCCTAGGGTGCACAACAACCTTCTGGTGCTCATGGGATGGGTGAGGGGGGCGCACAGCCCCTTAGTGGGCTGGTGTGCTCCTCCCCTTGGTCCATGAGCCCCCCAACACTTGTTGGGGCCCCCCGAAACCCCTTTCGGTCCTCCTGGTCATAACCCAGTACCCGCGGAACACTTCCTGACTCTAATACCCTTCGTCCTATATATAAGTCTTCACCTCCGAACTATTCCAGAGTTACTCGTCATGTCCGGGATCTCATCTGGGACTCCGAACAACCTTCAGTCACCACCATAACAACTCAACTATGCTTATATCATCACCAAATGTTAAGTGTGTAGATCCTGCGGGTTTGAGAACTATGCAGACATGACCGAGACACCTCTATGGTCAATAACCAATAGCGGAACCTAGATGTCCATATTGGTTCCTACATATTCTACAAAGATCTTTATCGGTCAAACCTCAATGTTAAGGATTCAGATAATCCCGTATGCAGTTTCCTTTGTCTATCGGTATGTTACTTGCCTAAGATTCGATCATCGGTATCACCATACCTAGTTCAATCTCGGTACTAGCAAGTCTCCTTACTCGTTTCACAATACAAGATCCCGTGGCTAACCCATTAGTCACATTGCTTGCAAGATTATTGTGATGATGTATTACCGAGTGGGCCCTGAGACGCCTCTCCGTCATATGGAGTGACAAATCCCAGTCTTGATCCATGCCAACTCAACAGACACCCTCGGAGATACCTGTAGAGCACCTTTATAGTCACCCAGTTATGTTGCGACGTTTAGTACACACAAGGTACTCCTCCGGTTTGAGTGATTTGCATGATCTCATGGTCATAGGAACATATACTTGACATGCAGAAAACAATAGCAATAAACTTGATACAATCATATTCTACGTTTATAGTTTGGGTCTTGTCCATCACATCATTCTCCTAATGATGTGATCCCATTATCAAATGACAACTCATGTATATGGCTAGGAAACCACATCCATCTTTGATCAACGAGCTAGTTCGGTAGAGGCTCACTAGGGACATGTTGTTGTCTATGTATCCACACATGTATTTGAGTTTCTGATAATAAAATTATAGCATAGATAATAAACGATTATCATGAACAATGGAATATAATAATAACCACTTTTTTATTGCCTCTAGGGCATATTTCCAACAGTCTCCCACTTGCACTAGAGTCAATATTCTAGTATTACATGGTAATGAATCTAACACCCATAGAGTTCTGGTGTTGATCATGTTTTGCCCTTGGAAGAGGTTTAGTCAACGGATCTGCAACATTCAGATCCGGATGTACTTTGCAAATGTTTATGTCCTCCTCCTTGACTGCATCACGCATGGAGTTGAAGTGTCGCTTTATGTGTCTGGTCCTCTTGTGAAACCTTGGTTCCTTGGCTAGAGCAATGGCACCAGTGTTGTCGCAGAAAGAGTCATTGGGTTCAGTACACTGGGCACAACTCCAAGATCTGTCATGAACTGCTTCATCCAGAGACCTTCCTTCGCTGCCTCCGAGGCAGCTATGTACTCCGCTTCGCATGTAGAATCAGCTACCACGCTTTGCTTGGAACTGCACCAGCTTACCGCTCCCCCATTTAGAATATATACATATCCGGTTTGACACTTAGAGTTATCCGGATCAGTGTCAATGCCTACATCGATGTAACCCTTTATGACGAGCTCTTGATCATGTCCATAAACGAGAAACATTTCCTTAGTCCTTTTCAGGTACTTAAGGATATTCTTCACCATTGTCTAGTGATCCATTCTTGGATTACTTTGAAACCTTCCGGGCATACTTATGGGAAGGCTAACATCCGGTCTTGTGCACAACATCGCATATATGATAGAGCCTATGGCAGAAGCATAGGAATGCACTCATCTTTTCTCTATCCTCTATAGTCGCTGGGCATTGAGTCTGACTCAACTTCACACCTTGCAAAATATGCAAGAACCCCTTCTTGGACTGATCCTTTTTGAACTTCTTCAAAATCTTATCAAGGTATGTGCTTTGTGAAAGTCATATTAAGCGTTTGATCTATCTCTATAGATCTTGATGCCTAAAATGAAAGCAGCTTCTCCTAGGTCCTTCACTGAAAAACTCTTGTTCAAATATTCATTCACGTTTTCCAAAAGTTCTATATTATTTGCAATCAACAATATGTCATCCACATATAATATTAGAAACGCTATAGAGCTCCCACTCACTTTCTTGTAAATACAAGATTATCTGAAAACTTGTATAAACCCAAATGCTTTGATCACCTCATCAAAGCAAAGATTCCAACTCCGAGATGTGTGCATGTGACGCCCTGAGTCTGATGCGCCAGGTGTCTTCCATTTATTCGCCGTCATTGCCATGTCATTTGCTTGTGTGTTGCATCGTGCCATGTCATCATGTGCATTTCATCTGCATGTTTTTCAAAACTTGCATAAGTTCGGGTTCCCCCGGTTCTCTCCATTGTCCGTTTGGAGCCCAACCACACTCACACGTGCCCGCGGCACCTCCAAAATATTATTTTATAAGTGGCATAAAAATATTCTCGGAATGGGATGGAAGTTGGCATGAGGTCTTATTATAGTGTAGGTAGACCTCCTGCCAAGTTTCGTCGCATTCGGAGTCTGTTTGATAGCCCAACCGTTAAACATATAGTGGTACCGTTGCCGGTATCTTCGTCGGATGTTTTTGGTCTCCGGAAACCGTGCCGGGCCGCATTCCCCCCCTCTCTTCTCAGCCCGAGGCCTTCTACACAGTCACTTGCAGCCCACCTAAGCCCATCCTAAAACCCCCCTCCGACCGAAGCCATCGGATCGCGATCGGAGGGCTCTGAATCACCCCAAAACCCCTAACCCTAGACCCCCTACTCTATTTAAACACACCCACATGCCATTTTTGGCCTTCTCCTTCCTCCTTCTCGAAATCCGTGCCCCCAATCATCCCCTAGCCTCCTCCGACCTCGGGGGCCGCGCCACTAGCATCCCACCATCGTGCCGCCACCTTCCCCTCCAGATCCGGCCCGCGCCCGCCACTTGGCGCGACCTGATTCACAGCGCCGCCACCCGCCAGCACCCGCAGCCAACCAGGGGCGGCCGCGTCCCCTCCCCCTCAGCCCCCGCCGCGACGGCCCGCAGGGCCCGGATCAGGCCCGCCCGAGCCCATCTGGGGCCCGGGTCAGCCTGCGTCGCGCCGCCGCCTCCGAGCTCCCGCTCCAGCTCCTGTGCGCTGTCCCTGTTGCCCGGACCTCATCGGAGGCCGCGCCCCGCCGCCTGGCGGCCCCCGGCGAGCCTCGCCGTCGACTCCCCTCGCCATCGCCTCGCTTCGCCGCCCCAGCCACCAGGGCTTCGCCGGAGTTCCGACTGCGCACCGTCCCGGGCTCGAACCTCCGCCCCGCATCTCGTCGCCGACCCCTCCTCTGGCCGGATCCGGCACCCCGGCGACCGGATCCGCCCGTTCCGTGCCTGTGGCCCTCGCCGAAGGCCCACTTCGCGGCTCCTCTTGTCGCCGGAGCCGGCCGCCGCCCTTGCCCTCCCCGATCCAGGCGAGATCAGGAGGAGGACGAGCGCCTCCAGCGCCCGTGCGTGGGCCCACGGCCCAGCCCGACCTCCTCTACTTCCAGCCCAAGGGCCCATGGGTGAGAAACCCCCAGATCCCGCCTGTGCGTCATTTTACTAAACTGCGCTCACTCCATTTTTTTCCTGAAAAATGACCGTCCCAGAAACTCATATCATATGTGTGCATGTTTGAGTGATGATATTTTTGTGCATGTTGCTCCATTTTGAGTGTATGATATGTCAAAATGTTCATATCAGAGTGCTCTTCATGATGGAGTAGTTTGCATGCATGTTAGTATTCAGCTTGATGCCTTAACCTTTGTTGCAAAACTGCTATATGATATTAACTGCTGGAATCTGCTGATTGTCAACATCATTTGTGCATCTTGTGAGTGCCACAACTTTGTCCCTGTTGATGCTATGTTGATGATCTTGATATGCAAATATTATGCTCTTCATGCTCTACATGTTGGTATGCTTTGCATTCATGTTAGGGTGCATCTTAATATCTTAGTCTCTGTTGCAAAAGTGCATGTTGCTGTTAACTGCTGAAAACTGCTGTAACTTGCTAATTTGTCATTTTTGTTGCATTTTGTGCGTGCATCCTTTGAGCATGAGGTCTACATGTTTTAGAAGCATTTTCATGCCATATTTACAGTGGTGCCATCCATGTATTTATATGTGTCCTGTAGTGAGTGCATCAATCTTGTGAAGTGGGCTACTTGTTGTTAACTTTCTATCAAGTCTGTTTCTGCCATATCATGATGCCATCTTTGCTTCATGCTACTAATTAATCCATGCATATTCTGGAGATTATTAGATCACATGTTTTGATGTATATATTATCCTATATCATGCCATGCCTTTTGATGCCCTATATATTTCCTGTAGCATATGTTTTCATTGCCATGAACATGCTTATATAATGTTCCAGATTTCTGTTAACTTCATGATGTCTTGTTGTGAACTTGTTATTGAGTGATCCATGCATCTTCTGGAGATTCTCTAGTTACATGTTTTGTAGTATATTATGGGTACTCTGTTCACATGCCATGTTTGATAATTTTGGATGTCATATGCCTCTGTTCTATGCTTGCAAACATGCTATCATAATGTTGTTGTATTACACTTGCTGAAACTGTTTCAAAATTCAAACTTGTCTTGTTGGTTCCCACTAATCCATAAGCCATATGTATATTATTCCATGATTTTATTTGCTATTTTTATGTGTACTTTGATTCCATGCCCTTGGTTGCTATGTTAACTTGCTGTAGCTTGTCTATTTCTTGCTCTCTAGTTTCCATCATATTAACTCTGCTCATGTATATACTCATGTGTTATAAAGTTGCATTTTGCATTGTTCATATTGGTTTAATCTTGATGCCTATGAACCCGAACCTTAGTGATATTTGAAGTATGTTATCTGTACTTGAAGTGCATGTCAAGTTTGTGCTCATAAGGTTCATGTAGCATGTTGTTTCGATGCTTGCAAAGTGCCTACTTGCTGTTTTGGGCAGATTGTTGTTATATCTTGTTTGGACTGTATGTGTTGCACCGTTGCTCTGTTTTGAGCATGCTCTATATGAAACTTGCTTAGAATTGCATGTAGTTTCATATTATCATGTTGCATCCTTGTTTTGAGGTGTTTGCTTGATGTTTGGATGCATTTTGCATCAATGCCATGTTTAACTTGTTTTGCTCATATCTTCTAGGCCGTAGCTCCGAACTAAATGAACTTTATATGTAACTTGACTAGAATTTCATGTAGATCATCATGGTGCTCTTTAACTTGCTGACTAACCACTTCAACTTAATGTTTGTTCATTTCTGGACCAATTTCGAAATTTGCATATAAGGACTTACCGGATTTGTTATATGTTGGTTCCGGCCTCATTTAAACTTGCTTTGATGTGTTGTTCTTGTATGCATCATCTCTTGCCATGAGTAGCATCATATAGCCTTGTCATGCATCATGCTTGGTTGTGCATCATGTCATGTTTAAGTGTTGTGTGTTTACCATGTTGTTTGCTTCTTTCCGGTTGTGCTTCTTCTCGATACTTCCTGTTTCGTTGCGATCGCGAGGATTCGTTCGTCTACGCTTGGTTCATCTTCACCCATTCATCTTCTTCATGGACTCATTCTTCTTCCTAGTGGGATTTCAGGCAAGATGACCATTACCCTGGATCTCACTACTATCATTGCTATGCTAGTTGCTTCGTTCTATCGCTATGCTGCGCTACCTATCACTTGCTTATCAAGCCTCCCAAACTGCCATGTCAGCCTCTAACCTTTTCACCCTACCTAGCAAACCGTTGTTTGGATATGTTACCGCTTTTGCTCAACCCCTCTTATAGCGTTGTTAGTTGCAGGTGAAGTTGAAGATTGCTCCATGTTGGGACAAGATTATTTTGGGATATCACAATATCTCTTATTTAATTAATGCATCTATATACTTGGTAAAGGATGGAAGGCTCGGCCTTATGCCTGGTGTTTTGTTCCACTCTTGCCACCCTAGTTTCCATCATATCGGTGTTATGTTCCTTGATTTTGCGTCCCTAACATGGTGTGGGTTTATGGGCCCCTCTTGACAGTTCGCTTTGAATAAAACTCTTCCAGCAAGGCCCAACATTGGTTTTACATTTGCCATAATAATAATTAAACTAAATAATTAATTGGCATAGGGCGTCATGAACCCGAGGATTTTTCTACATAGCAGGGGGACCACTGCTGATGGTGTTGGTCCCAAACTAGAGCAGCTTGCGGCGCCGCCCCTTGGCAACTTGGGTTATTTTGGTCGCTGTAACCATAGCTCATCCGTCGTGGCCTGAGACAAGATACGTGCGGCTACTATTAGGGTGTTGGCACGTCAGGAGGTCTTGCTGGACTTGTTTTACCATTGTCGAAATGTCTTGTGCACCGGGATCCCGAGTCTGATCGGATGTCCCGCGATGGAGGATTGTCTCCGCAGATCGTGAGCTTATAATGGGCTAAGTTGGGACACACCTGCAGGGTTTAAACTTTCGAAAGCCGTGCCCACGGTTATGTGGCAGATGAGAATTTTTAATGTCCGGTTGTAGAGAACTTGACACCAGATTCGAATTAAAAAACACCAACCGTGTGCATAACCGTGATGGTGTCTTTTCGGGTGAGTTCGAGAAGAGAACACGGTGGGGTTATGTTTGGACATAAGTAGTTCAGGATCACTTATTGATCATCACTAGTTTGCGAACGTTTGCGTAGCTTCTCATCTTATTCTTGTACTCGTAAGTTAGCCACCATATCATGCTTAGTCGCTTGCTGCAGCCGCACCACTTATCCATTCCATACCCCTTTAAGCTTTGCTAGTCTTAATACCCATGGAAATGGGATTGCTGAGTCCTCGTGGCTCACAGATTACTACAACAATAGTTGTAGGTACAGGTAATGCGATGATCATGACGTGAGAGCGATGCTTGCCTGTTTTTGAGTTCTTCTTCTGCTTCGTCGTTCAGGGGATAGGTTCCTGGTCGGCAGCTTGGTCTAGCAGGGTGGATGTCGTTTGAGTTTCTGTTTGTGTTTCATCTGTAGTCGGATGTTGCTCTTATGTATGACGTTGTTGAATTCATGTGGCATTGTATTCCTTTTGTATGTATCCCCAACTATTATGTAATGGTACGTTGTAATGATATCCACCTTGCAAAAGCGTCTCCAATATGGGCTTCTATCCTTGGTGGGACCTTCGAGTTCCTTTAGGATATGGTCGCATATTGGGCGTGACAGTGCACCAGTCCATAAATGGATCCTGGAGTTTGCACACTTTGTCAGCATTCCCTGGATTGACAAAACCTTCTGGTTGCATCATATACAACTCTTCCTTAAGGAAACCATTAAGGAACACTGTTTTGACATCCATCTGCCAGATTTCATAATAAAAAAATGCAAGTATAGCCAACATGATTCTGACGGACTTAAGCATCGCTAGGGGTGAGAAAGTCTCATCATAGTCAACTCCTTGAACTTGTGAAAAACCTTTTGCCACAAGTCGAGCTTTATAGACGGTGACATTACCGTCCGCATCCGTCTTCTTCTTGAAGATCCTTTATTCTGAATGGCCTTTCGCCCTTCAGGTAATCATTCCAAAGTTCATACTTCATTTTCATACATGGATCCCATCTTAGATTTCATGGCCTCTAACCATTAATTGAAATTTGGGCCCACCATCGCTTCTCCATAGCTCGTAGGTTCACCGTTGTCCAACAACATGACTTCTAAGACAGGGTTACCGTACCACTCAGGAGTTGTACGTACCCTTGTCGACCTATGTGGTTCAATAGTAACTTGATACGAAGCTTCATGATCATCATCACTAGCTTCCTCTTCAACTGACGTAGGTGCCACGGAAACATCTTTCTATGATGTGCTACTCTCTGGTTGAAGTAAAGGTTCAACAACCTCATCAAGTTCTATCTTCCTCCCACTCAGTTCTTTCGAGAGAAACTCTTTCTCAAGAAAGGAACCATTCTTAGCGACAAACACTTTGTGTTTGGATGTGAGATAGAAGGTATACCCAACCATCTCTTTTGGGTATCCTATGAAGACATATTTGTCTGCCTTGGGTTCGAGCTTTTCTGGCTGAAGCCTTTTGATGTAAGCATCGCAGCCCCAAACCTTAAGAAACAACAACTTAGGTTTCTTGCCAAACCACAGTTCATACGGTGTCGTCTCCACGGACTTAGATGGTGCCCTATTTAAAGTGAATGCAGTTGTTTCTAATGCATAACCCCAAAAAGATAGTGGCAAATCGGCAAGAGACATCATTGAACGAACCATATCCAATAAGGTATGATTACGATGTTTGGACACACCATTACACTATGGTGTTCCAAGTGGTGTCAACTGCGAAACAATCCCACATTGTTTTAAGTGATTGCCAAACTCATAACTCAGATACTCCCCCTCGATCAGATCGTAGGAATTTGATCTTCTTGTTATGATGATTCTCGAGTTCACTCTGAAATTGCTTGAACCTTTCAAACGTCTCAGACATGTGCTTCATTAAGTAAATATACCCATATCTACTCAAATCACCGATGAAGGTGAGAAGGTAACAATATCCATCGCGCGCATCAACGCTCATCGGACCGCACATATCAGTATGTTTGATTTCCAACAACTCACTTGTCCGTTTCATTGTTCCGAAAAATGGGGTCTTAGTCATCTTGCCCATGAGGCATGGTTCACATGTATCAAGTGATTCAAAATCAAGTGACTCCAAAAGTCCATCAGCATGGAGTTTCTTCATGCGCTTTACACCAATTTGACCTAAGCGACAGTTCCACAAGAAAGTGGTACTATCATTATCAACTCTACATCTTTTGGCATCAATGTTATGAACATGTGTATCATCACTACTGAGATTCAATAAGAATAAACCCCTCACAATGGGTGCATGACCATAAAAGATATTATGCATATAAATAGAACAACCATTATTCTCTGATTTAAATGAGTAACCATTTCGCATTAAACAAGATCCAGATATAATGTTCATTCTCAACGCAGGCACTAAATAACAATTATTCAGATTCATCACTAATACCGATGGTAATCAAAGAGCGAGCGTGCCGACAGCAACCACATCAACCTTGGAACCATTTCCCACGTGCATCATCACTTTGTCCTTCGCTAGCATCCTTCTATTCCGTAATTCCTGCTCTGAGTTGCAAATGTGAGCAACCAAATCGGTATCAAATACCCAGGCACTACAACGAGAGTTCGCAAGGTAGACATCAATATATCATATATACCTTTGTTGACGTTGCCCCCCTTCTTGTCAACCAGATACTTGGGGTAGTTCCGCTTCCAGTGGCCAGTTCCCTTGCAATAGAAGCATTCAGTCTCCGGCTTGGGTCCAGCCTTGGGTTTCTTCACGGGAGGAGCAACTGCCTTGCCACCTTTCTTGAAGTTTCCCTTCTTTCCCTTTGCCTTTCTTGAAACTAGTGGTTTTATTCACCATCAACAGTTGAGTCTCCTTCTGGATGTCTGACTCAGCAACTTTTAGCATCGCGAATAGCTCGGAGACTGACTTGTTCATCACCTACATGTTATAGTTCAACACAAAGATCTTGTAGCTAGGTGGTAGCGATTGAAGAACCCTGTCAGTGACAGCCTCTAGCGGGAGCTCAACTCCCAACTCAGCCAGACGGTTGTAGTACCCAGACATTCTGAGTATGTGCTCATTGACAAACCCGTTCTCCTCCATCTTACAGGCATAGAACTTATGGGCGGTCTTATACCTCTCGATCCGGGTATTTGATATGTCTCCAATGTATTTATGATTTTTGATTGCTCCATGTTGTTATATCATTCTTGTATGTTTTACAATCATCGTATAGCAACTTTATATCATTTTTTGGGACTAACTTATTGACATAGTGCCCAGTGCCAGTTCCTGTTTTTTGCTTGTTTTTTACTTCGCAGAAAATCAATACTAAACGGAGTCCAAACACAGCAAAACTTTTTGGAGAATTTTTTGGGGCCAAAAAACAGGGGATGGGCCAAAGAAGTACCAGAGGGGTGCCCCGAGGGGAGCACAACCCACCTGGGCACGCCTGGGGGCCCAGGCGCAGCCTGGTGGGTTGTGCCCACCTCGGTGGCCTCCCGCACCGCCTCTTTGCTTTATAAATACCCCAATATTCTAGAAACCCTAGGGGAGTCGACGAAAAACAATTCCAACCACCGCAAGTTCCAGAAACCATAGATCCAATCTAGAAACTACCACAGAGGGGTTCATCATCCTCATTTGTGCCTCTTCGATGATGCATGAGTAGTTCGTTGTAGACCTACGGGTCCATAGTTAGTAGCTAGATGGCTTCTTCTCTCTCTCTTTTAATTTTCAATACAATGGTCTCGTGGAGATCTTTTTGATATAACTCTTTTTGCGGTGTGTTTGTTGGGATCCGATGAACTTTGAGTTTATGACCAGATCTATGGTTTTATCCATGAAAGTTATTTGAGTCTTTTGATCTCTTATATGCATGATTACTTATAGCCTCATATTTCTTCTTTGAATCTTTGGTTTAGTTAGGCTGAGTAGATCGATTTTTCTTGCCATGGGAAGAGGTGCTTTGTGATGGGTTCGATCTTACGGTGCTCAATCCCAGTGACAAAAGGGGAAATGACACGTATGTATCATTGCTATTAAGGATAACAAGATGGGGTCTATTCCTACATGATTAGATCTTGCCTACATCATGTCATCGTTCTTATCGCATCACTCCGTTTCTCCATGAACTTAATACACTAGATTCATGCTGGATAGCGATCGATGTGTGGAGTAATAGTAGTAGATGCATGCAAGAGTCGGTCTACTAATCTTGGACGTGATGCCTATATAATGATCATTGCCTGGATATCATCATAATTATTTGAAGTTCTATCAATTGCCCAACAGTAATTTGTTTACCCACCGTATGTTTTTTCTCGAGAGAAGCCACTAGTGAAATCTACGACCCCTGGGTCTATTTTCTCATCATATATTTTCAGACCTATTTTGCTATTTGCCTTTTCGTTTGTTTACAACTTTTATTTTCAGATCTATTAATCCAAAAAACCCAAAATACCTTGCTGAATTTTATTTGCTTTTATTTGCATCTATCAATCTACTACAATTTTATACCGTCAACTTGACAATTTCTGGCACCGTTACCCGAAAGGGATTGAAAACCCCTTTAACACGTCGGGTTGCAAGTATTTGTTCTTTATGTGTATGTACCATTTATGTAGTGTTGCGTGGTTCTCCTACTGGTTCGATAACCTTGGTCTCATCACCGAGGGAAATACCTACCGTTGCTGTGTTGCATCACCCCTTCCTCTTTGGGGAAATACCGACGTAGTTCAAGCCACATGAAAAAGGAATTCCTAGCACCATTGCCAAGGAGGATTAAGTCAAGGTAGTCTCCCGACCACGTGCCAATTTCCGGCATCGTTGCTGGGGAGACATCATCAACATCTACAAGGTTCCCAATCACAAATCTCATCCCCTTGCAATTTACATTATTTGCCATTTGCCTCTCTGTCGGCGTTATGGGAACTAGGGTACCCAGACTTGCCTGCCTGCAGCCCATGGCATGGCTCCATCGATGTCCTGGTAAGGCCCATCTTCACCCGCAGCAAGACAAGACCCTCGCGAGGCGGGCGACATCAAGACCTCCTGAGGGAGCGGCCTCCTCAGGTGGCCTCCTGACGGAGCGGAGATTTCTATGCGAGACCCAGCCTCACGAGGCTGAAATGATATCACCCATGACGTCCAAGGCCAGGTGCGCGCCAACGGGCGTAGAGCGGCAGGTTTCCTGTTTGGTGCTAAGGAGGCAAGCGCAGGTGTGGCGTCCCAAGGAATCAGCCAAAGGTTGCCATTTGCGTGTAACAAGACCAGGACCGCCAGAACGGCAGGATGGATGTCATCGCCGAGCCCACCACAACGTCACGATCAAAAGCTTTCTAGTGAAAGACCACCTTTCGTTAGGATCATATGTACTTCTTGCCTCCTTTCAAATTTGGCCGTTGTGGGATCCCTTCCCGCCTAAGTTTTGGAGGAAGAGGACCAAGGCCACTATAAATATAGCCTAGCCACCACCGTAGAAGGCATGGGGTGATCAGCTCATCGAACCACCAAGACCTCATCACAAGAACACGCCTTTTGAGGCTGTTCTTCCACTTGTACTAGTTCATCCTCAGCCTCCCGCGAGGCTAATCCACCACAAAGCAGGAGTAGGGTATTACACTGCAAGGTGGCCTGAACCTGGGTAAACTGCTATGTCTTTCTCCTCCTTGTTCATTGAGCTGGGTCATGAGAGCAGCGGATCAATCGATTTGAGAGGTTGAGTTCTTCGCACACGCCCCTGAGTTTGAACCTTTCTTGGGTCTGTGGAGCCCGGAGTCCGCCATTTGGCACTCCAGGTAAGGGGCATGTCGAAGCCTCTCTTCTGTCAGTCGCTTCGTCCCTGCTTTGTAGTTCTTATGGTGGAGGTTCCACAAGCTGGCGGTGAGCAGTGGAACACCCGTGCCACCCAGGCGACTCTTCCCGGGCACAAAATCCATCATCACCTCACGCTTGCCGGAGCAGGGGTGGGCGTTGGCGACTATAGTCGCTGGCGCTGTGAGCCGCTTCCATCCCCTCCCGCTCAACACCGCAACCGAGCGGCGGCAAGGTCCTCTAGTTCTGTCGCGGCGATGTCCCTGCACACTCGCTGGGAACAGGCAAACGCGCGGGCCGCGTTAGTCATGGCCCGCTAGTTGTTGCGTTGCAGGCTGGCCGAGGGCGGCCGTGATGCCCTGCTCTCCCGCATCGCCGAACTACTCGACGCCGCCTGCGAAGGCATGGCGCCTTTCCGCATCATGTTGGATGCTCGGACACCTCAGGACGCTCATGCTCACACCAGCCGTCTCCACTCGCTCCTCCGGTAGGAGCTCGAGGGGCTCAGTGGAGGAAGCTCGGCATACGAGATCGTCCACTCGACCCGGGGGCTCATTCCCACGGAGCAGTCGGGGCAGGCGACTTCTACCTCAATGATAGCGAGGAGTCGCTCTCGGGCCAGCGAGTCATGGCCCCAAGCGTGGCGGGCGACGCGGCACGGGGCTCGGGGGCTGGTCTCAGGCCAATAGCCCCTGAGGTCCTGGTACGACCCATGGCAGGCATGTTGCGCGAGCAAGGGAGAAGCCCGTTCATGCTTCTTGCGCTGGCTCTGGCATCAGGATCACCAAGGTCGCAAGAGATGGGGGCTCCTCACGAGTCGGCTCAGCACTCCGCCAACATCTTCGACGCCAACAACCACCGGTCACAGTCAACCTATTTCAGACGCAATTACGCTAACCTTGGGTTGCAGGTGAATCCCACCACGATGGCGTATCTTGAGACGCTGGACCTGCCCCGAGAGCCGCGTGGAGGGAGCCCAGCGCCAGGGCTCCCTCCGTGCCTCATGGCGCAGGACGCCACCCCAGCGGTGGCGCACGTCGTCCGGAGGTAGGTCCACTGCCGGGGAAGGCGTCGACGAGTGATACGTCTCCAACGTATCTATAATTTTTGATTGTTCCATGCTATTATACTATCCATCTTGGATGTTTTATATGCATTTATATGCTATTTTATATGATTTTTTGGACTAAACTATTAACCTAGAGCCCAGTGCCACTTTCTGTTTCCCCTTGTTTTCGAGTTTTACAGAAAAGGAATATCAAATGGGGTCCAAACGAGCTGAAAATTCCCGGTGATTTTTTATAGACCAGAAGAAGCCCCCGAAGCAAAAGAGTTGGGCCAGAAGAGTCTCGAGTCATCCACGAGGGTGGAGGGCGTGCCCTACCCCCTGGGTGCGCCCCCTACCTCGTGGCTGACTCGGAGACCCCCCTGACGTGAAACCGACGCCAAAAATTCCTATAAATACAGAAATCCCCAAAAAGAAACCTAGATCAGGAGCTCTACCGCTGCAAGCCTCTATAGCCACGAAAAACCAATCGGGGCCCTGTTCCGGCACCCTGTCGGAGTAGGGATCCATCACCGGTGGCCATCTTCATCATCCCGGCGCTCTCCATGACGAGGAGGGAGTAGTTCACCCTCAGGGCTGAGGGTATGTACGAGTAGCTATGTGTTTGATCTCTTTCTCTCGTGTTCTTGATATGGCACGATCTTGATGTACCGCGAGCTTTGCTATTATAGTTGGTCTTATGATGTTTCTCCCCCTCTACCTTCTTGTAATGGATTGAGTTTTCCCTTTGAAGTTATCTTAGCGGATTGAGTCTTTAAGGATTTGAGAACACTTGATGTATGTCTTGCATGTGCTTATCTGTGGTGACAATGGGATATTCACGTGATCTACTTGATGTATGTTTTGGTGATCAACTTGTGGGTTCAGTGACCTTGTGAACTTATGCATAGGGGTTGGCACACGTTTTCTTCTTGACTCTCCGGTAGAAACTTTGGGGCACTCTTTGAAGTTCTTTGTGTTGGTTTGAATAGATGAATCTGAGATTGTGTGATGCATATCATATAATCACACCTGCGAATACTTGTGGTGACATTGGAGTATCTAGGTGACATTAGGGTTTTGGTTGATGTGTGTCTTAAGGTGTTATTTTACTATGAACTCTAGGGCTGTTTGTGACACTTATAGGAATAGCCCGATGGATTGATCAGAAAGAATAACTTTTAGGTGGTTTTGTACCCTACAATAATCTCTTCGTTTGTTCTCCACTATTAGTGACTTTGGAGTGACTCTTTATTGCACGTTGAGGGATTGTTATATGATCCAATTATGTTATTATTGTTGAGAGAACTTGGACTAGTGAAAGTATGAACCCTAGGCCTTGTTTCAAAGCATTGTTATACCATTTGTGCTCACTTTTATCATTAGTTACCTTGCTTTTTTTAAGATTACAAAAACCTATATCTACCATCCATATTGCACTTATATTACCATCTCTTCGCTGAACTAGTGAACCTATACAATTTACCATTGTATTGGGTGTGTTGGGGACACAAGAGACTCTTTGTTATTTGGTTGTAGGGTTGTTTGAGAGAGACCATCTTCATCCTACGCCTCCCACGGATTGATAAACCTTAGGTCATCCACTTTAGGGAAATTTGATACTGTCCTACAAACCTCTGCACTTGGAGGCCCAACAACGTCTAGAAGAAGAAGATTGCATAGTATACATCAAGCTCTTTTCTGGCGCCGTTGCCGGGGAGGTTAGTGCATGAAGGTATATCTTGATATCTTGCAATCGAATCATTTAGTTTCTTGTTTTATCACTAGTTTAGTCTATAAAAGAAAACTACAAAAAATGGAATTGAGGTTGCCTCATATGCTTCATCTTTAGCATGTCTTTCTTGAAAATGATGGATCGGAAAATTGTGCCAAAGTGTTAGAAGAAGAATGCATTAAAATGTTTGGCACTAAATCTTTGAATGATGAGCATGATTGTAATGTTGTTAGTATGAATTCCTTGAATATCCATGATGCTAATGATATGCAAAGCCACAAGCTTGGGGATGCTATGTTTGATGAATATGATAGTTTTAGTCCCCCAAGTTTTGATGAGAATATTTATTATGATGAAAGCATGCCTCCTATTTATATTGATGAAAGTGGGTTCGGAAGAGTGTCAACTTTAGGAAGTAATGATCCCACTATTTTGGAGGGTATTGAATCTTATTGTGATAATTATGGAAGTGGATTTGGAGAGGTCATGACTTTATTTAATGATGAATCCACTATTTTGGAAGAGGTTCTAGTTGATTAATAAAAGAAAGTTGCTATCTATGATGATTATTGTGATGAAATGTATGCTATAAATAATAATGATTACCATGAAACTTGTCATCTTGACTTTAATTTTCAATTGGATTATGCCTCACATGATAGTTATTTTGTTGAGTTGCTCCCACTACTATTCATGAGAAGAAATTTGCTTATGTGGAGAGTAATAAAAATTCTATGCTTATGCATCATGAAAATAATGCTTTATGTGATGGTTATATTATTGAATTCATTCATGATGCTACTGAAAATTACTATGAGGGAGGAACATATGCTTGTAGGAATTGCAATAATATCAAGTTTCCTCTCTATGTGTTGAAAATCTTGAAGTTATGCTTGTTTTGTCTTCCTATGCTAGTTGATACTTGTTCCCATAAGTTGTTTGCTCACAAAATCCCTATACATAGGAAGTGGGTTAGAATTAAATGTGCTAGGCATATTCTTCATGATGCTCTCTATGTGTTTCAATTATTATCTTTTATGTGAGCATCATTGAAATCATCATGCCTAGCTAAAAAGGCATTGAAGAAAAGCGCCTGTTGGGGACAACCCAATATTTACCCTCACTGTTTTTGTGTGTCCACATGATTAATCTACTGTAGTAATTATGTTTTATAGATTTTGTTTCGATAAAGTGCCAAGTAAAGCCTTTAGGATAGCTTGTGGTGATAGTTGTGTTGATCTGCTGAAAATCAAAAACTTTTGCGCTCAGTAAATAATTTCCAGAATCTTATTGAAACGTGATTTTGACCTGATTCCTTTTTCTATGGATTGGTGAACATATTTCTCATGTGTAACTATTTTTTTCATAATTGTTGGAGTTACAGAAGTATTCGAGAGTTACAGATTACTACAGACTGTTCTGTTTTCGACAGATTCTGTTTTCTATGTGTTGTTTGCTTATTTTGATGAATCTATGAGTAATATCGGAGGGTATGAACCATAGAGAAGTTGGAATACAGTATATATTACACCAAAATAAATAAATAATGAGTTCACAACAGTACCAAAAGTGGTGATTTATTTTCTTATACTAATGGAGCCTATGAGATTTTCTATTGAGTTTTGTGTTGTGAAGTTTTCAAGTTTTGGGTAAAGATTCGAAGGACTATGGAATAAAGAGTGGCAAGAGCCTAATCTTGGGGATGCCCAAGGCACCCCAAGGTAATATTCAAGGACAACCTAGAGCCTAAGCTTGGGGATGCCCCGGAAGGCATCCCCTCTTTCGTCTTTGTTCGTCGGTAACTTTACTTGGAGCTATATTTTTATTTACCACATGATATGTGTTTTGCTTGGAGCGTCATCTTCTTTTATTTTTTTGCTTGCTGTTTGAATAATATCCCAAGATCTGAAATTCTTAAATGTTAAAGAGTCTTCACATAGTTGCACAATTATTCAACTACTCATTGATCTTCACCTATATCTTTCGGAGTAGTTTGTCATTTGCTCTAATGATTCACTTATATATTTTTAGATCACGATTGTGGTTTTATTTGTAGAAATAGATGAACTCTCATGCTTTAGTTATATTATTTTGAGAGTCTTAAACAGCATGGTAATTTTGTTAGGTTATGAATTTAGTCATAATATGATGGGCATCCAAGAGGGATATAATAAAAACTTTCATATAAGGTGCATTGAATACTATGAGAAGTTTGATTCCTTATGATTGTTTTGAGATACGAGGATGGTGATATTAGAGTCATGATAGGGGAGTAATTGTGAATTTGAGAAATACTTGTGTTAAGGTTTGTGAGTCCCGTAGCATGCACGTATGGTGAACCATTAGGTGATGAAGTCGGAGCATGATTTATTTATTGTTTGTCTTCCTTATGAGTGGAGGTCGGAATCGCGCGATGGTTAACTCCTACCGACCCTTCCCCTAGGAGAATGCACGTAGTGCTTGGTTTCGATGACTAATAGATTTTTGCAACAAGTATGTGAGTTCTTTAGGACTAATGCTGAGTCCATGGATTATACGCACTCTCACCCTTCCAGCATTGCCAGCTTCTCTAGTACCGCGCAACTCTCGCCGATACCATACACCCACCATATACCTTCCTCAAAACAGCCACCATACCTACCTATTATGGCATTTCCATAGCCATTTCCGAGATATATTGCCATGCAACTATCCACCGTTCCGTTTATTATGACACACTCCATCATTTTCATATTGCTTTGCATGATCATGTAGTTGGCATCGTATTTGTGGCAAAGCCACCTTTCATAATTCTTTCATACATGTCACTCTTGAATCAATGCACATCCCGATACACCGCCGAAGGCATTCACATAGAGTCATATTTTGTTCTAAGTATCGAGTTGTAATTCTTGAGTTGTAAGTAAATAAAAGTGTGATGATCTTCATTATTAGAGCATTGTCCCAGTGAGGAAAGGATGATGGAGACTATGATTCCCCCACAAGTCGGGATGAGACCCCGGATGAAAAATAAAAAAATATTAAAAAAATAGGCCAAAAAAAGAGAGGGCCCAAAAAACAAAAAAAGAGACAAATAAACAAAAAAAGAGAAAAAGACAGAAGGGGCAATGCTACTATCCTTTTTACCACACTTGTGCTTCAAAGTAGCACCGTGATCTTCATGATAGAGAGTCTCCTATGTTGTCACTTTCATATACTAGTGGGAATTTTTCATTATAGAACTTGGCTTGTATATTCCAATGATGGGCTTCCTCAAATTTCCCCGGGTCTTCACGAGGAAGCAAGTTGGATGCACACCCACTTAGTTTCTTTTTGAGCTTTCATAAACTTATAGCTCTAGTGCATCCGTTGCATGGCAATCCCTACTCACTCACATCGATATCTATTGATGGGCATCTCCATAGCCTGTTGATACGCCTAGTTGATGTGAAACTATTTCCCTCTTTTTTTTCTCCACAACCACTATTCTATTCCACCTATAGTGCTATATCCATGGCTCACACTCATGTATTGCGTGAAAGTTAAAAAAGTTTGAGAATACTAAAGTATGAAACAATTGCTTGGCTGAAACTGGGTTGTGCATGATTTGAATATTTTGTGTGATGAAGATGGAGCATAGCCAGACTATATGATTTTGTAGGGATAAGCTTCTTTGGCCATGTTATTTTGAGAAGACATAATTGCCTTGTTAGTATGCTTGAAGTATTATTGTTTTTATGTCAACATTAAACTTTTGTTTTGTATATTATGGATATGAATATTCTTGCCACAATAAAGAAGATTTAATTGATAAATATGTTAAGTAGCATTCCACATCAAAAATTCTGTTTTTATCATTTACCTACTCGAGGACGAGCAAGAATTAAGCTTGGGGATGCTTGATACGTCTCCAACGTATCTATAATTTTTGATTGTTCCATGCTATTATATTATCCATCTTGGATGTTTTATATGCATTTATATGCTATTTTATATGATTTTTGGGACTAACCTATTAACCAAGAGCCCAATACCAATTTCTGTTTTTTCCTTGTTTTTGAGTTTTATAGAAAATGAATATCAAACAGGGTCCAAATGAGCTAAAAATTCCCAGTGATTTTTTATGGACCAGAAGAAGCCCCCGAAGCAAAAGAGTTGGGCCAGAAGAGTCTCGAGTCATCCACGAGGGTGGTGGGTGCGCCCTACCCCCCGGGCACGCCCCCCTAACGTGAAACCGACACCAAAAATTCCTATAAATACAGAAACCCCCGAAAAGAAACCTAGATCGGGAGTTCCGCCGCCGCAAGCCTCTGTAGCCACGAAAAACCAACCGGGACCCTATTTCGGCATCCTGCCGGGGGGGGGGGGGATCCATGACCGGTGGTCATCTTCATCATCCCGGCGCTCTCCATGACGAGGAGGGAGTAGTTCACCCCCGGGGCTGAGGGTATGTACCAGTAGCTATGTGTTTGATTCTTTCTCTCATGTTCTTGATATGGCATGATCTTGATGTACCGCGAGCTTTGCTATTATAGTTGGATCTTATGATGTTTCTTCCCCTCTACCTTCTTGTAATGGATTGAGTTTTCCCTTTGAAGTTATCTTATCGGATTGAGTCTTTAAGGATTTGAGAACACTTGATGTATGTCTTGCATGTGCTTATCTGTGGTGACAATGGGATATTCACGTGATCTACTTGATGTATGTTTTGGTGATCAACTGCGGGTTTAGTGACCTTGTGAACTTATGCATAGGGATTTGCACACATTTTCGTCTTGACTCTTCGGTAGAAACTTTGGGACACTCTTTGAAGTTCTTTGTGTTGGTTTGAATAGATGAATCTGAGATTGTGTGGTGCATATCATAGAATCATACTCGCGGATACTTGTGGTGACATTGGAGTATCTAGGTGACAATAGGGTTTTGGTTGATGTGTGTCTTAAGATGTTATTTTACTACGAACTCTAGGGCTGTTTGTGAAACTTATAGGAATAGCCCAATGGATTGATCGGAAAGAATAACTTTGAGGTGGTTTCGTACCCTATAGTAACCTCTTTGTTTGCTCTCCGCTATTAGTGACTTTGGAGTGACTCTTTGTTGCACGTTGAGGGATTGTTATATGATCCAATTATGTTATTATTGTTGTGAGAACTTGCACTAGTGAAAGTATGAACCCTAGGCCTTGTTTTGGAGCATTGCAATACTGTTTGTGCTCACTTCTATCTTTAGTTACCTTGCTGTTCTTATATTTTGAGATTACAAAAACATATATCTACCATCCATATTGCACTTGTATCACCATCTCTTCGCCGAACTAGTGCACCTATACAATTTACCATTGTATTGGGTGTGTTGGGGACACAAGAGACTCTTTGTTATTTGGTTGCAGGGTTGTTTGAGAGAGACGATCTTCATCCTACGCCTCCCACAAATTGATAAACCTTAGGTCATCCACTTGAGGGAAATTTGCTACTGTCCTACAAACCTTGCACTTGGAGGCCCAACAACGTCTACAAGAAGAAGGTTGCCTAGTTGACATCAGTGATCCCTTCCCCAGATGGAGGGCCTGCGATCGCCCGACCACCGCCAGCGTACCCCCTTGCCCCTTGGTCTCGTCCTGGTCTCCAGACTCCCCAACGATGCCAACAAGATGTGTTTGGCGGGGTCGCCATGAGGAGAGAGGAGCGCATGCGAAGATCACTTCCTGTGACACTCATGTAATAATGAGTGGGGCTGTACACGCCCCGAAGTCTCCTGAGTGCCGCCCGTGGGCCTCATTGGGGCTCCGGCCCACGTCGTAGTGGAAGCACCATGCTCCGCGCTGGCAGTCGGCACTGTCCCCCAATGACTATGCCCACGCCCAGTGGAAGCAATTAGCTCCGCGCTGGTGAGAAGACTAGCATAAGCACCGGACGCGGCTGTTCTCTTTGCCCTTTTTCTGTAACCCGATTTATTTCCTTCGAGTGAATTTGGAGTTTCTTGTGCTTATTAAAAGAAAGGGGGAGGGATTTTTTCGACTTGCAGTGTTTTTCCTCTTCGATTTTCGCTTCAAAAGCATAGTGCCTGCTTGCTACCCCTCCCCGCGAGCCCCCGCGAGTAGGTGCTGGGTGTGGCGTGTGCACCTAGGTAGGCCAAGGCCCCCTCAGGGCCAAGTACGCCGCCGCCGCATGCCCGCCTACACGCACACCTCGCCAAGAGTTTTGGCGTTGGCTCCTCGTGCGATGCCCACGATCGGGCCAGCAATTACGTTAGGAGGCCTCTCCAGCGAGAGCCCCCTGAAGGCTCACCGAGGCGGAGGGCGTCTCCGTGGCGCAAGAACCAACCCAAGGCCGTGAACATAAAAGGTAAATTGCACCAACTACTCTAGTCGAGAGCTCCTTGGCTCACGACAATGCATTCTGAAATTAACTCAGGAAATATATCATCATTCCATGCACCATAAGGAGATCATCCTCCCCCGAAGGAAAAATGCTTTCACTCCCCCCGGGGGCACATCCAAAAAATCTTTATAGGAAGAACAGAGAAGTACAGGCCTAGCGGGACGCGCTGTCGCCCGTGTCCCCATCATCACCATCATCATCAGCTCCATCCTCCGCAGCCACGAGCATGGCTACGTCGTCAGCAAGAGCAAACTCCTTGACCAGGTCATCCACGTGATCGTCCACCCAGCTCGCAATGTCACCCTGTACAACTCCGGGCAGGGGGGCTATCGCGGCATTGAAGTCAAAATACGGATCCCAGTTGAGAAGATGGCTGAAGACGCGCGAGAACGCGTGCCCAAGGAGATCCTGACTCTTCTCCTCGACGAGCTGGTGAGCCCTCACGGCCTTGCTTTTGAGGCATGTCATGACTTGGGTGAAGAAGTGCAGGTAGCCAGCGTCGTCGGCCTCGTGCGAGTGGGCGACGTTCTCTTTGCACATGGTGTCAAAGGCGTGGTTGGCCCTCGCCCTGAGGTCGTCAAGCATCTTGGAGCGCTCTTGCTGCAGCGTTCGGTGGTGGTTCGCGTCGGCCGACGCCCTCTCCACGAGGGACGAGACGCCGGCGACCTGATGACGAAGAGAAGATAGCTCGTCCTCAGCAACGGCTCGGGCTTCCTCGACGACCTTTCCATGCCGCTCTGCCGCGGCAAACTGGGCTTGGAGAGCATCGTCTTTACCTTGTAGCTTGACCTGCCGTTGCTTGAAGCGGGCCTCCCAAAGCCCCAACTTCCGGCGATACTCTGTGACAAGGGACTCGCAAATTTCTGCCACCTTCTGGTCGACCTCCAGCTGAATTTTCGCCACCCAGGAAGCAAGGGCCTCCTTGCCGAAGTCACTTGATGCTCCATCACCACTAGTCGGTCATGCTCCAAGCTTTCCGCCATCGCCTCGAACGCCAGCGCCTCCTCGCGACCCCGAGCCTCGGTCATGTCGGCAGGGGCCCCACCTGGCCGCACTGCAAGGGTGACCTTGTGTGTCTAGAGCTGCCGCTCAAGATCAACATCCATGGCTCGAAGCTCCTTATCGCACTCCTCGGCTGCCTTGCGGCACTGCTCCGCAGCCCGCGCCTCCTCCTGAGTACGGATGTAGGCATCACGGGAGGCTGCAAGGGACCCCTCGACATCTGCTTGGGTGCGCTCATGCTGCATGCGCACAAGATTGACCGTGACCTTCAGCTGATGCCACTCGCGCGCCACACACAGGTTTTCCACCTCAAGGCGAGAGTCGACATCAGCAAGTTCCGCTCCAAGCTGGCGAAGCGCGCCTGCTGCTACCTAGAGGAGGTTATGACGGACGGTGCTCTGCCCACGTGCAAGCCCCAGCGCTTGGCCGGGCCTCTCTTCCGTGTCATGGCTTGCCAGAGAGGAGTGGGGCAATTCGCCTGTCCTCGAGAAGGGCTCGGTGGCCGGAGCCTCTTCGGCCACCCTTGGGCTTCGGGCTCCGTGCAGTGGGGCGCAGCTCCGCCACTTGAAGATGAAGCCGCCATGTTAGACGCCCAGCTGCTTGCAAGAATCATCGAAAGGCTCCTCGGTGTGGCCCCCACATCACGGGGGCTACCATAGCAGAGAGGCGCTGGGAGAGTGGGCTCGCGATCTTCCTCCGGCGACTGCGGCTCTTGGGCCAGCACCGCCTCCCGGACGGCTGCTTGCTTCACGAGGCTCGGGGTGGCAACCGGCCCCGGGGCTCGCGAAGGGCGCGTCAAGAGTGGGCTTGTCGCCAAGGAAGGAGGAAGCTGAAGGGCAAATGTCAGGAGGGAACCCGTCACGCAAGAATCCAAGGGGAAAGGTACTTAATCATCATTGGCCATCCAAATCCTCTGTTTCAGGGCCCGTGGGGCGATGCCGCTGCAGCTCCCGAGTCCCCTCTTGCAGGAGACCTTGATGGCTGGAGGAGGCGTGCCAGAGCGGGACGCGCTGCCCCTGGAGGCGGCGGAGGCGATCGTAGCGACGAACGGGGCTCCCCTCGGGTCGCCCTCAGGGCCACGGGGAGTCACCTCAGGAGGACCGGGCGGTGCCAGGCCCTTGAGGGCTGACTCGAGGGTACCAGGAAGCGTCCGACTTCCCGGGGATGCCTCGAGAGCGGTTGGTGGCATGTGCGTCACCACCACCATTTGAAGGGCAAGCACGGGGGTCACCACCATAGGGTTCTCGCGAGGCCCCTCGTGGCCCATGGGAAGCAGCCCCCACTCGTCAAAGCGCGACATCTGCCTGACAAAGTCCTCCGCATTCGAGCAATGGTACAAGAGGAGGCCCCCCTTAGCAGGGAGCTCGGCAGGAGCCGGGCTGCCTGTCAGGAGCTCAAGCACGGTGCCCACCGTCGCGGCAGGAAGCAAAGTCACCTGAAGCCTCATGGGATCTTTGGGGCCTGTGAAGGTCCACATTGGGCGCGAATGGCGCTGAAGCGGTGCGATGCACCGTCGGATAAACTCCCTCGCCACCATCGGCGCCTCATGCCCGCCTCCCTCAGCTTGGCCAACCTGGACCAGACACGCCCAAGGTGACAATTGACCAGCTCCGCGTGCCCCCAGCCAGAGCTTGGGATCGCCGGCGCGTGCGGAAGAAGGAGCAGGGGGATGAGCACGGCGGTGTCGACATACACCCACCGCCTCCAGAACCCCATGGTATCCGTGCAGAACGTGAAGTCGATGCCTGAGCCTGCCGTCGCCGCCACCGCCTGGAGCGACACGCACCCGGAGCGTTGCCGGCCATCGACAAGATGGAGCGAGAAGAAGTGGCGGAGCAAGGCCATGGATGGGGTAATGCCCACGAGAGCCTCACATAGGAAGGCGGAGATGGAAAGGAGGATGATGGAGGCGGGATCCAGATGCAATGCCTGGATTTGGTAATGCGAGAGCACGACATTGAAGAAATCAGAGAAGGGAGGATCAGACCGGCCGAGAGGGCATGAAGATGAAGTGGAATTTCAGTGTCCCCCATCTCGATGGAGCAGGCCAGGCTTTCTTCACCTTCCACTAACTAGAATCGGCTACAAGGGACAGGCGGACCTTGTCCAGCCCTTTCTGGTTGACCACTATTGATCAGTCCAACGCAGGCTCCAGCCCCGGCAGGGGATCCTTGGGTGCACGAGCTCTGCTCTTTTTCTTCGACTTGGGAGCCATGGCAGCGGAGGAAGATGAGCAAGGTGCGGCGACTAGAGGAGGGTGCACAAGCTCGCAATACGAAGGAGGAAGCAGAGGACGAACGCGGCGGACAATGATGGCTAGGTTGCGCTCGCAACAGGCAGTTGTCAAATCAGACAGTTGCCAAGGCAGCATGGGGAAGCGGAGGCACCCACGTCTTATCAAGCGCCACGCGTCGACCCGGCCCGTAGGAAATTGGGGCCCGCAGTGTTCCACACATGCCCTTTGGCTTTGCCTCCAAGCCAAGTGCGAGCGTGCTGATGTCTACTACGCAACCTTCTTCTTGTAGACGTTGTTGGGCCTCCAAGTGTAGAGGTTTGTAGGACAGTAGCAAATTTCCCTCAAGTGGATGACCTAAGGTTTGTCAATCCGTGGGAGGCATAGGATGAAGATGGTCTCTCTCAAACAACCCTGCAACCAAATAACAAAGAGTCTCTTGTGTCCCCAACACACCTAATACAATGGTAAATTGTATAGGTGCACTAGTTCGGCGAAGAGATGGTGATACAAGTGCAATATGGATGGTAGATATAGGTTTTTGTAATCTGAATATATAAAAACAGCAAGGTAACAAGTGATAAAAGTGAGCACGAACGGTATTGCAATGCTAGGAAACAAGGCCTAGGGTTCATACTTTCACTAGTGCAAGTTCTCTCAACAATAATAACATAACTGGATCATATAACTATCCCTCAGCATGCAACAAAGAGTCACTAATAGCAAAGAACAAATGAAGGGATTATGGTAGGGTACGAAACCACCTCAAAGTTATCCTTTCTGATCGATCTATTCAAGGGTCCGTAGTAAAATAGCACGAAGCTATTCTTTCCGTTCGATCTATCATAGAGTTCGTACTAGAATAACACCTTAGGACACAAATCAACCAAAACCCTAATGTCACCTAGATACTCCAATGCCACCTCAAGTATCCGTGGGTATGGTTATACGATATGCATCACACAATCTCAGAATCATCTATTCAAACCAACACAAAGTACTTCAAAGAGTGCCCCAAAGTTTCTACCAGAGAGTCAAGATGAAAACGTGTGCCAACCCCTATGCATAAGTACATTGAACCCACAAGTTGATCACCAAAACATACATCAAGTAGATCACGTGAATATCCCATTCTCACCACAGATAAGCACGACAAGACATACATCAAGTGTTCTCAAATCCTTAAAGACTCAATCCGATAAGATAACTTCAAAGGGAAAACTCAATCCATTACAAGAGAGTAGAGGGGGAGAAACATCATAAGATCCAACTATAATAGCAAAGCTCGCGATACATCAAGATCGTATCACCTCAAGAACACGAGAGAGAGATCAAACACATAGCTACTGGTACATACCCTTAGCCTCGAGGGTGAACTACTCCCTCCTCATCATGGAGAGCGCCAGGATGATGAAGATGGCCACCGCTGAGGGACCCCCCCTCCGGCAGGGTGCCGGAACAGGGTCCCGATTGGTATTTGGTGGCTACAGAGGCTTGCGGCGGCGGAACTCCCAATCTATTGTGCTGTCAGATGTTGGGTTCCGGCAGACCCTTGAGGTTCGAACTCTGGAGTGCACGCGAAGATCTTCCCCCTACCAATCCACGTCCAATTGCCTCGCGAGAATCTAAGCTAAACGATGAACAACACGAGAGACACAAGATTTATACTGGTTCGGGCCACCGTTGTGGTGTAATACTCTACTCCAGTGTGTGGTGTGGTGGATTGCCTCAGGGGCTGATGATGAACAATACAAGGGGAAGAACAAGCTCATGAGAGGTGTTCTTGAGCTAGTGTGGTGTTCTCGCAGGAAGGGATTCGGTCCTCGTTGGCTTGGTGAGAACTCGATGCCTTCCTACTATGGTGGCTATCTCTATATATAGAGGCTCTGGTCCTCTTCCCAAATATTGAGCGGGAAGGGAGCCAACAATGACCATTTTGAAGGGGAACATCCAGTACAAGTTATCATGACTAAAGTTGGTCTTCGGCTGCCAAAGGTACTGGCGATGACGCCGTCTTGGGCTCCACGGTGATCTCCATCCTGCCGCTCCACTGGTCTTGGTCTCGTTGCACCAAAATGGTAACCTTTTCCTGATGCCTCGGTACTCCACGCCTGTGCTTGCCCCCTTTGCACCAAAGAGGAAACAAGGACACTGCATGGGCCGGCGCCCGCCTGGTGCCCGCCTGGACTCGATCGTCATGGTTTGCGTCACGAGCACCTCACGAGGTACCCTTGCATTGATCTCTCCGCCTCCTCGCGAGCCTGCCTGGCGAGGCTGCTCCTGAGGTAGCCTTGCGTTGGACGCCCCGCGAGGCTTGGCCCCTCGCGAGGGTCTTGAGTTTGCGTTGATGAAGATGGGCCGTACTGGGCCACCACTTGAGCCACGCCGCAGGCCGCAGGCAGGCTAGTCTGGGGACCCCCGTTCCCAGAACGCCGACAGTATCCTCCGGGCCCAAGGCGCGCTCGGACTTGGCTTAGTGGAGAAGCGAAGGGGCAAGTGCGGAGCGCCGTGGGCCCCAAAAGCCCGCGGCCTTGGGCGCCGCATGGCGGTTGATTGGACGTGGACGTCTCTGCTTCCCCATGCTGCCTCGGGAACTACCCGACTTGACAAGTCCCTGCATGCAAAAACTGGTCATGATTACCTGCGATCATGGAGGCCGATGGTTGGCCTCCCCCGGACTATAAGTATGGATGGGCGAGAGCCCCTGCAGTCCATCTCTTCCTGCTTCACTCCCTCTTCCTCGCCCCTCCTCCATCTTCACGCCAATGGCGCCGATCCACCGGTTCTCAGCGGAAGAGAAAGGGAAGGCCCCCCGAGAGGGTCCCGACCTGCTCCCGCCGAAGAAGCGGCCAGTCCCCGGCCGCCGCGACGAGGTCGCGCGTCAGGAGACGTCGAGGCCTTGGTATGAGCGGCCACCGCCTGGGTTTCCGCTGCCTTTGTACACCCGGGCCGAGGGCCCTAGAGAAGGAGACGCCGAGCGGCACTGCCCGCACCGCCGGCGACGCCGACGAATCACGGCGGTGCGCGTCGTTGCCCCTGGAGTCCACACCGAGGGCTCTTCTCGCGAGCTCGTGCTTCACACCGCCATGCCTCCAAGCTCTTGGATTCACCTTCCTCCCTCTTTCGTGTTCGAGATGCCGCCGAGGGGGCCTCTTGAGCTCTGGCTGCAGCATGCTAACTGCAGTACCCCTACGACCGGAGCGGAGGTTGGGGTTGACGCTCTGGGCAAGGTCTACATGACCCGGGGCTAGGGCAAGATCGCCCGGGTCTGCCGAACTGGAGGTGCTCTTGTGATTCATTTCGAATACGATGGCGCCTCCTTGATGTTCTTCAAGGTCTTCGATGCGGAAGGACGCCGGCTGGAGTGCTGCCCCAGGGCAGGCGGCCGGGGCATCAAAGTGGCGAGGGCTAGGCCCGCCAACTGCTTCCCCAGCAGCTCCTCTGGTAGCAACGGAGAGGCCGGAGGGTCCAGCGACTCTCCCGAGCTTCTTGTGACTCCGGAGATGAGCGACGACAACTACGAGCCCCTGAGCTCGCGTCGTGCTCGGAGCAGGGCAGCCGCATCAGGCCGCCGGCGCGGCTGATCTGGATGGGGTTGGCGCCGGTGCTTGGTGGCCCACTGTTGATGATGGCATCGACCATGGAGGTGCGCGTAGTTAGTGTCCCTTAGGATTAGCACCTTTTGTTCCCTGCGAGGAATCAAGGAAACACCCCGTGGGGGCATGTAAAGCGTTTACTATGTCTTTTGTGAATATTATCCTTATTACGGAGCGGTGCAAGATGCTTGTCCTGCCTCGGCTCGGTTCCCCCTTTCTAACCTCGCGAGGGCTTGGTGCTCTACGCTGACAGGTCCCGGTCCCCAAGCAGGCTTCAGCTGTCGCTGGTATGCCAGGTCGTGATGCCGTGGTCAAGGCCAGGAGCGGCCCGAGGGCTAGTAAGAGCCCCTGAGGCGCGATGCTTAGGAGGTCCCCTTTAGCACTCAAGCAGCCTCCGCTGGGCGAGAAAGGAATGCAACGTCACCGTGACAGAGCCGCATTAGGCGAGGGTTTGGTGTCGCGTTGATTTAGCTTTTCTAGGAGCGTGACTTATCTCGAGAGCTTGGAGTCGTTCCTTGGCGAGGTGCCAAACCTACGCGTCGGTAGCTGGGATGTCGCTGGGTCAGGCCCTCGTGAGCTTCTCCCCTCTTCCCCGTTCTTTCCTTCATGCTCTACGTCCTTAGGTCCTGGCCCTCGAGCGAGCTCAGCCGCCGCTAGTATGACAGGTCGTGATGCCGTGGGTCAAGGCCAGGGGGTGAGGGCTAGAGAGCCAGTAAGAGCCCCTGAGTCGTGATGCCCAGGCGCCCCCCTTTTAACACGCGAGAAGATCACATGGGAGAGAGGGAGATAGATAGAGAGAGAGAGAGAGAGAGAGAGAGAGAGAGAGCTCACGACGCCCCCCACATTGTTCCTAGGTGGACCCTGTAGACCAGGCGAGGAAAACAAGGACTGCCATTACGATTGCCAGCCAGCCGTTGGTTGCTCTGAGGGAGTGATTGAGGCACTGAGGGCCTGGTGAGGTAGCGCCTTGTGGGGCTGCTGCGGCCAGAGCTCGACCACTCAGATTTGTCGATGTTGCAGGGACGGACCCATGCACAAGCGCTGTGCAAGAGCGAGCGGCTCCAAAGGTAGGTGTCAATCGAGCAGGCGATTATCACAGGCAAGTTAAGCATGAAAAGGCAATCCAACTTAGATAGATGCAAGGAAAGGCACATGCCACTGGGTCAAGCTCAAGCACTTGGGGATAATGCAGCCCGAGGGGCACCCCCAACAAGGTAAACTAAAGACATAAGCAAAATAGATACATGTCGCGGGGACAGACCCACGCGACCTGGGAATGATGCAACCCTGAGGGAGCTCCCAGCTGAAATGAAACTCGGAAGATGTCACCTGATATCGTTGGAGTAGCTGACGGTGCATGGTGAAGAAGCCAGTCCTCACGAGCCTTCGGAACTCTGAGCCTCGGGAGGCTCTGGAGGTCCGGGCGGCTCGGCGAGGTCCATCTCCATTTCCTCTAGGAACGCGCGGTGCCTGGTCACCCGAGCCTCCAGAATGCTCCTCATCAGATGCTGGTGAGCTGCAACCGCGTTCGGTAGGCCGAAAGGCATGCGAACATAGCTGTGAGGTGGATCCTCGCAACACCCCACGCGCGAAGGCTAGAAGCGCTCCTGAGACGTGACTCAATTGAGTCCTGGGTAGTCGATGCAGACGCGCAGCCCGCCATCCTCGCCTGGATGGGGAGCTACGCCAGGCAGGCGGCGGTTTCCAGGCACGACTCTCGACTCCTGCAGCTCCTGAGTAACCTTGGTGATGAACTCCTGAGGGTTGGGCCCTCCTTGCCTTATGCCTTCCTGAGGGAAACGCGCCAAGAAGCACGCCTCCAAGTGGTGCCCGAGCGCCTCCCTCGTGATCTTGGCAAAGTCAGTGGCCCTCCAGGAGAGAGCCCCCGAGCCTTGCCCGAGGAGGGTGCCGGGCGCGCCTTCCTATGCGACGGAGGGCGGCACCCCTTGGATGGGCGCAGATCCTGATCTGGTGCCACCGGAGGTGCCTGGTTCCTGAGGCCTTGAGCCGGGTGATGTCTTCTTCTTCTTGGAGCTGCTTCAGGGAGGTTTCCGGTCTTGCTGTCTGGGTCCTCGATTGATGCGGCTTGAAAAGTGCGCTCAAGAGAGCGCACCACATCCTTCTCTTCACAGGGGACTGTGATGACTCCACCACTTGCTAGCATCTTGAGGACGTTGTAGCCATGGTGAGTCACTGCCATGAACTTGGCCAGGGCTGGATATCCGAGGATGGCATTGTATGGCAGGCAAATGTGGGCAACGTCGAAGTCAATGAGCTCGGTACGGTAGTTCTTGCGCTGCCCGAAGGTGACAGGGAGGCGGACTTGCCCTATCGGGATAGTGGAACCATCAGTGACTCCTGAGAAAGGCTTGGTCGGCTGAAGCTGATCGTATGGCACTTGGAGATTGTTGAACATCTCGATGGACAGGATGTTGAGTCCTGGTCCGCCGTTGACGAGGGCCCTGGTAACTTGCACATTGCTTATGACTAGAGAACAGGGTATTGAGAGGACACCAGCTGTTGCCACGCACTTAAGCTGATCCGCTGAGCTAAACGTGATGGCGCACGCGGACCACCTGAAAGGGCGCGTGGCCTCGAGCTTGGGGAGGACTGCATTCACCTTGCGAGCAAACTGCTTGAAGATGCGCTGAGAGGCTGGGGCCTGGGCACCGCCCAAGATGCAAGCGATAGCACATGGCTCCTGGAAGCCCCCAGCCCGCTCGTCCTGATGATGGTCGTCATTCCTTCTTGGCGGTGGTGGCAGAGGAGGAAGGCCTGCGTTGCCTTGTGGGCGATCCTCATGAGGCTGATCTCTCCAAGCCTCCTCGCGAGGCTGGTCCTGCCAGCGGTCCTCGCGAGGCCTGTCACGCCACCCTTGGCGAGGGCCACAGTCGTCCCATCGTCCTCCACTTCTTCCTCCGCCTCGGTCATAGCCCCGATCATTGCGCTCGGGGCGTCGGCCGACACGGCCTTCTCGCACGGCTCTGAGCTCTTGGCATTCATTGGTGTTGTGGGTATGGAGATCGTGGTACACGCAGTACCGGCTTCCCTTGGACGACTCTGGCTGGTCCCTGCCATGCTTCGTATCCGGCTCTGCTGCGAGCTCAGCCGCTCCTTTGCGCTTCACGTCCTTGGCCTTGGCTTTCTTCTCTTCTGGATCTGCAGCTGGGAGCTCGAGAAGGGAGAGGCGCCCCTCCTCAGCCCTTGCGCACTTGGTCGCCAGGTTGAACAGCTCTAGAGACGTGCACAGATCTTTGTGGATCGCCAGTTCCTCCTTCATCTTGACATCACGGACGCCGTCAGAGAACGCTGAGATGATTGCCTCCTCGGTCACCTTGGGAATCTTGAGGCGAGCGCTATTGAAACGCTAGATGTACTTATGCAAGGTCTCTCCGGGTTGCTGCTTGATGCGGTGCAGGTCACCCACTGCCGGCGGACGGTCGCGAGTGCCCTGAAAGTTGGTGATGAAGCGGGTGCGCATCTCGTCCCAGGGGGAGATCATGCCGGGAGGCAGGTTCAGGAGCCAGGTGCGGGCATGATACATCTCCAACGTATCTATAATTTTTGATTGTTCCATGCTATTATATTACCCCTTTTGGATGTTTATGGGCTTTATTTTACACATTTATATCATTTTTGGGACTAACCTACTAACCGGAGGCCCAACCCATATTGTTGTTTTTTGCCTATTTCAGTATTTCGAAGAAAAGGAATATCAAACGAAGTCCAAACGGAATGAAACCTTCGGGAGCATGATTTTTGGCACGAACATGATTCGGAGAGCTTGGAGTGCAAGTCAAGAAGCTTCCGAGGGCCCCACGAGATAGGGGGCCGCGCCCCCCCTGTAGGGCGTGCCCCCTGTCTCATGGGCCCCTCGGGCGACCACCGACGTACTTCTTCCTCCTATATATATACCTACGTACCCCGAAAACATCCAGGGGCACCACGAAACACAACTTCCACCGCCGTAACCTTTTGTATCCGCGAGATCCCATCTTGGAGCGTTCGCTGACACTCTGCCGGAGGGGGAATCAACCATGGAGGGCCTCTACATCAACATCCTTGCCCCTCCTATGAGTTGTGAGTAGTTTACCACAGACCTACGGGTCCATAGTTATTAGCTAGATGGCTTCTTCTCTCTTTTTGGATCTCAATACAATGTTCTCCCCCTCTCATGTGGAGATCTATTCGATGTAAACTCTTTTTGCAGTGTGTTTGTCGAGATCCGATGAATTGTGGGTTTATGATCAAGTTTATCTATGAATAATATTTGAATCTTCTCTGAATTCTTTTATGTATGGTTGAGTTATCTTTGCAAGTCTCTTCGAATTATCAGTTTGGTTTGGCCTACTAGATTGGTCTTTCTTGCCATGGGAGAAGTGCTTAGCTTTGGGTTCAATCTTGCGGTGTTCTTACCCAGTGACAAAAAGGGTTGCAAGACACGTATTGTATTTTTGCCATCGAGGATAACAAGATGGGGTTTATATCATATTTCATGTGTTTATCCCTCTACATCATGTCATCTTGCTTAATGCGTTACTATGTTCTTATGAACTTAATACTCTAGATGCAGGCAGGGAGTCGGTCGATGTGTGGAGTAATAGTAGTAGATGCCGGCAGGAGTCGGTCTACTTGTTATGGACATGATGCCTATATACATTATCATGCCTAGATAATCTCATAACTATGCACTTTTCTATCAATTGCTCGACAGTAATTTGTTCACCCACCGTAATACTTATGCTATCTTGGGAGAAGCCTCTAGTGAAACCTATGGCCCCCGGGTCTATCTCTTATCATATTTGCTTTCAATCTACCTTTATTTGCATCTTTACTTTTTGCATCTATCTTATAAAATACCAAAAATATATTTATCTTATAATACTATCTTTATTAGATCTCACTTTCGCTAGTGGCCGTGAAGGGATTGACAACCCCTTTATTGCGTTGGTTGCGAGTTCTTAGTTTTCTTTGTGTAGGTGCGTGGGACTTTTGAGGAGCCTCCTACTGGATTGATACCTTGGTTCTCAAAACTGGGGGAAATACTTACGCTACACTTTGCTGCATCACCCTCTCCTCTTCGAGGAAAACCAACGCAAGCTCAAGACGTAGCAGGGCACCGTCCTTGAGCGCCATGGGAAACCAGTTCGCCATGACCTTTTCGTCCCCGTTGGCGGCTTCGATGCCCAGCTCATAAAGCTGCAAGAACTCCGCATGGTCGGCAGTGCCGTCGTAGCGAGGAGGCAGGTCCGGCTTGAACTTGCTCGGCCAGGCGACACTGCGTAGCTCGGTGGTGAAGGCGCGGCAGCCTGCGGTGGCTACCGGAGCTCTCTGCTGACGTGGGGCTTGCTCTTGGGGATTCCCGCGCACCACTGCCAGGAGCAGCGCGGGGTCTTGACGTGCTGGCGCAGGGATGCGGTCATGGCGTGCCGGTGTAGGAAGCACGCGAGCACCTTCTTGGGGACGAGGGATTCCTTGACAGCTTCTTTCTTGTCGCGCAGGCGCTGGACACGGCGGATCTCATCCAGGGGCCGCGCGCCTTGGAGCCAGGGCGCCTTCTTGGGGAGGAGGTGGTGGAGGCACCTCCTGAGCTTCATCACCCGTGCAGGATGGAGGGCGAGGCAACGAGAGGGACGGCACAGGGAGCCCCCTGCGGCGCTGACGAGCTTGGTGATGTGAGCGAGCCACTCCTTGTAGAGGTCGTTGACGAGGCGGTAGCGCAGGAGCTCACGTGCAAGGAGCAACACGGCGTGCGCGTCTGTGGGAGCGCGACGGGCGTATGACGACGAACCAGCTGGAGTCAGTGATGGGGTGGCGGTGCGGCCTTCCCGCCGCACCGAGGGATGCAGCAACGAGGCCTGCTGCTCGTCCCTCGCCGGGCCGGTGGTGGCATTGGCGGATGGCGACGGGGAATGACGGGGACACCCGCCGACGGGAGCCGTCTGGGCGACGCGGGCGGCGAGAGCAGCCCGACGTTCGGCGCAAGCCCGGCGAGCGTCAACTATGGACATGACGGATGATCGAACGCGGAACAGCGGAAGAAAGATTCTGGCGCACCCCTACCTGGCGCGCCAAATGTCGGATGTTGGGTTCCAGCAGACCCTTGAGGTTCGAACTCTGGGGTGCGCGTGAAGATCTTCCACCTACCAATCCACATCCAATCGCCTCGCGAGAATCTAAGCTAAACGATGAACAACACGAGAGACACAAGATTTATACTGGTTTGGTCCACCGTTGTGGTGTTATACCCTACTCCAGTGTGAGGTGTGGTGGATTGCCTCAGGGGCTGATGATGAATAGTACAAGGGGAAGAACAACCTCGCGAAAGGTGTTCTTGAGCTAGTGTGGTGTTCCCACAAGAAGGGATTCGGTCCTCGTTGGCTTGGTGAGAACTCGATGCCTTCCTACTGTGGTGGCTATCTCTATATATAGAGGCCCGGGTCCTCTTCCCAAATATTGAGCGGGAAGGGATCCAACAACGGCCATTTTGAAGGGGAACATCTAGTACAAGTTATCCTGACTAAAGTTGGTCTTCGACTGCCAAAGGCATTGGCGATGACGCCATCTTGGGCTCCACGGTGACCTCCATCCTACCGCTCCGCTTGTCTTGGTGTTGTTGCACCGAAATGGTAACCTTTGCCTGATGCCTCGGTACTCCACGCCTGTGCTTGCCCCCTTTGCACCAAAGAGGAAACAAGGATACTACGCGGGCCGGCGCCCGCCTAGCGCCTGCCTGGTCTCGATCGTCATGGCTTGCGTCACGAGCACCTCGCGAGGTACCCTTGCCTTGATCTCTTGGCCTCCTCGCGAGCCTGCCCGGCGAGGCCGCTCCCGAGGAAGCCTTGCGTTGGCCGCCCCGCGAGGCTTGGCCCCTCGCGAGTGTCTTGAGTTTGCGTTGATGAAGATGGGCCGTACTGGGCCACCACTTGAGCCACGCCGCAGGCCGCAAGCAGGCAAGTCTGGGGACCCTCATTCCCAGAACGCCGACATGTGCTCCTCGAAGTTTTTAGGGTATATGGACATATATAGGCGAAAGAAGTCGGTCAGGGGAGCCACGAGGGGCCCATGACGGTGGGGGGCGCGCCCAGGGGGGTAGGGCGCGCCTCCCTGCCTCGTGGCTTCCTTGTTATTTCCCTTACGTGCACTCCAAGTCCCCTGGATTGATTCCGTTCCAAAAATAACTCTCCCGAAGGTTTCATTCCGTTTGGACTTCGTTTGATATTCCTTTTCTTTGAAACACTGAAATAGGCAAGAAAACATCAATTTGGGCTGGGCCTCCGGTTAATAGGTTAGTCCCAAAAATAATATAGAAGTGTATAATAAAGCCCATAAACATCCAAAACAGATAATATAATAGCATGAATGCTTCATAAATTATAGATACGTTGGAGACATATCACACGCCTTTGGCCCGGGGGCTTCTGTCGGTGTTCTGGGAACTAGGGTACCCAGACCTGCCTGCCTGCGGCCCATGGCATGGCTCCATCGACGGCCTGGTATAACCTATCTTCACCCACGGCAAGACAAGACACTTGTGAGGGGCCAAGCCTCGCGAGGCGGGTGACATCAAGACCTCCTGAGGGAGCGGCCTCCTCAGGTGGCCTCCTGACGGAGCAGAGATTTCTATGCGAGACCCAGCCTCACGAGGCTAAAATGACATCACCCATGACGACCAAGGCCAGGCGCGCGCCAGTGGGCGTAGAGCGGCAGGTTTCCTCTTTGGTGCAAAGGAGGCAAGCGCAGGTGTGGAGTCCCGAGGAATCAACCAAAGGTTGCCATTTGCGTGAACAAGACCAGGACCGCCAAAACGGCAGGACGGATGTCATCGCCGAGCCCACCACGACATCACGATTAGAAGCTTTGCAGGCGAAGACCGCCTTTCGTTAGGATCATATGTACTTCTTGTCCCCTTTCAAATTTGGCCGTCGTGGGATCCCTTCCCGCCTAAGTTTTGGAGGAAGAGGACCAAGGCCACTATAAATATAGCCTAGCCACCATCGTAGAAGGCACCGGGTGATCAGCTCATCAAACCACCAAGAGCTCATCACAAGAACACACCTCCTGAGGTTGTTCTTCCACTTGTACTAGTTCATCCTCAGCCCCCCGCTAGGCTAATCCACCACAAAGCAGGAGTAGGGTATTGCACCGCAAGGTGGCCCGAACCTGGGTAAACTGCCGTGTATTTCTCCTTCTTATTCATCAAGCTAGGTCATGAGAGCAGCAGATCGACCGACTTGAGAGGTTGAGTTCTTCGCACATGCCCCTGAGTTCGCACCTTTCTTGGGTATGCGGAGCCCGGAATCCAAAACTCTTGTTTTCCTCTCCCCCGCTTCACAAAAATTTGCCGTTTTATTCGCCCTCTTTTCCGTTCGCCGTGTTTTCGTCAGATCTATTTTTGAGTGCAATCTTGTTGCGTAGTCATGATGAATCAAGAGAACACCAAGTTGTGTGATTTCTGCAATACCAACAACAATGATTTTATTAGCACGTCGATTGCTCCTCCCGCCACTAGTGCGGAATCTTGTGATATTAGTGTCGCTTTGTTGAATCTTGTTATGAAAGATCAATTTTCTGGTACTCCTAGTGAGGATGCCGCATCCCATCTTAACACATTCGTGGAATTATGCGATATACAAAAGAAAAAAAGATGTGGACAATGATATTGTGGAGTTGAAATTATTCCCGTTTTCTTTGCAAGATCGTGCAAAAATTTGGTTTTCTTCTTTGCCTCGCAATAGTATAGATTCTTGGGATAAGTGCAAGGATGCTTTTCTTACTAAGTATTTCTGCCCGCAAAAATTATTTCCCTTAGGACACAAATCATGAATTTTAAGCAACCTGAGCATGAACATGTTGCACAATCTTGGGAAAGAATGAAATTGATGCTAAGAAATTGCCCTACTCATGGTTTGAATCTTTGGATGATCATACAAAAAAATTATGTGGGGTTGAATTTTATTTCTATAAATCTTTTAGATTTTGCCATGGGTGGTCCTTTTATGGAAATTACTTTGGGTGAAGCTACTAAATTGCTAGCCAATATTATGGCAAATTATTCACAATGGCGTACAGAAAGAGATCCTACTAGTAAACACTACAAAAAAACACACTTCCGTGATGATACATGTTTGTCACAGTAGGTCGCGTTTTTTGTCATGCATGTACATCCATGACGATTTTATGACAGATTCAAGATAGTCATACCCGTGCTGTCGTAGAAGTGTTCCATGACATTACCAAAATTATCATCACGGAAGTGTCCACTTCCATGACGATAAATCGCGCGTCACAGAAGTGCTTTCGTCAAGGGTGACTGACACGTGGCATCCACCATAACGGAACGCCGTTAAGCTATCAGATCGGGTTTTGGATCCGATAACCCGTTAACAGCCCCGACCAATGGGGATTTTCCACGTGTAAAATCATCATTGGCTGGAGGAAACATGTGTCGGCTCATTGTTGGGACAGATGTCATCCACTCATTGGACAGAAGGCGCCTATGATACGTCGACACGTGGCATGGCCCAACAGAGGCCCATTCCTGTGAAAAGGCCGGCCCAGTAAAAATTAGCAGTCCAGCCCATATAAGGCCTACTTGTGTCAGGTCCATTTAAGCCCACGGACCATACGGGATGTGCCAATTCGGCCCATCAACGGCCCGTTAAAGATTTGACACCATTGCAGCCCATCGTCAGTTCAAGCCCGTTAATACCCCGCTATATATTTGGGATCAATATCGGCCTGATGAGATTTCCTCCTGTTAACGACCCATTTAATGGATGGGCCAATTTTCAGGATGTACATCTTTCGGCCTTTTAGCGACCCATTTAAATGTTGGGCTAATTTCCGGCCTGGTGTGTCTTTCAGCCTGTTGACGCCCATAAATTTGATGGGCCATTTGTTGTCGGACCTGAGTTTTAGCCTTTTAGCGGCCCATTTAAGTGTTGGGCCAATTTCTGGCCCAGTGTCACTTTCAGCCTGTTGATGGCCCATAAATCAGTTGGGCCATTTGTAGTCGGACCTAAGTTTTGGCTTTTAGCGACCCATTTATGTGTTGGGCCAATTCCCGGCCCTGTGTGCCTTTCGGCCTGTTAACGGACCATAAATGAGTTGGGCCATTTGTAGTCGGACCTTAGTTTTGGCCTTTTAACGGCCCATGCCCTTCCTGGTCCAATACCAGCCCGGTTTCTCTTTCGGCTTGCTAAAGGCCCACAACACAGTTGGGCCATTTACAACACGACCTGACTTTCGGCCTCTTAGCGGCCCATGGTCTTCATGGTCTAGTACAAGCCCGCTGTCTCTTCCGGCCTGCTAAAGGCCTACAGTATAGTTGGGCCATATGTAGCCCAAACTTAGTAATGACCTGTTAACGACCCGTGAAATAAATTGGGGCCACCTGTTGCCCGCTTTGATGTCGGCCTGTTAACGACCCGGGAGGTAAGAGGGTCGACCATTAACTTTCGGCCTAGTAATGGCCCATTAACTTAATGGGCCCACTAAAGTTCCTACATGTCCTTAGGCCAAATTAGATAATTTGAGCCCATTACGACGAGCAATTATGCACAGGACCAAAATCGATCAAGCAAAGGTACGACATACAGGAAATAACGTTGCACATCCAGCATATATTACATGAAATTACATCCACTAGGCAATCAAAGATTGATGCCAGTGCAAATAAATGAGCAGAACCTAACCATCTACAACGTCACAATCTGCAACCTCAGCACAGATGACGCCCATAAGCATGTGGGCAAGTTCTTTCTGCTTTGCTACACTGTCTCTGAAAACAGTGATCAGTTGTTGTGTCACACGACTCTGCACCTCTGATTCATCCACCATTTCCATCATTGCTTCAGCCATTAATTGGTTCACAAACATACATTTATTCCGTTGCATTCGAGACAGAGGATACTGAACAGATTCAGATGGCGATTTTGGCAGGCTTGTATTATTGATAGTGGAGAGTGTCCCGACCACTTCATCATAACATAAATTAGGATGGGAACTAAACAGATTAATCATGAGTTATTGCCATATTACCTGGCCTAGATTTACTGGAAAGAAACAATGGGGTTGCCTTGCCGTTTTCAGAGTTTGTCTTCTTATCTTCAGCAGCCTGCACAAAATTAACACACTAGCATTGCTATCATTGGCCAAGTTAGGTAATAGGAAAGCAACATTGACACAACGAATGTTTGGGAAACTAGCCTACACCAAATTAACACAATATGGCACAACTATGATCAGCCAGGTAAGGTAGTACGAAAGAAACATTGACACAATGAATGAATGGGCAACCAGAGAAGCACTACAATTCAGTAATGTGCGTGATATGAGATAGTGCATTCATGCAACTCAGTATGCAAAACTACCAGGCAGTTTTCCTTACAAAAATCAACATTGGCGCCTTTAACATTTTGCTACAACTAATTTTAGATCAGATAAATGTTAGATTCACGCCGATTAACAAAATACATGTTGATGTAAAAATATAGTGATATACAACAGGTACTTACATCAGCATTGGAGCACAGAGAATTCCTGCAAGATATTTTCCTCGAATATGATCCCAATGGAGGAAGTCTTCTATCGTTTAACCTTATTTTCTAAAAGAGAGATGGGTAAGAAACATGTAGAAAATATGATCAGAATGCTATAAAATTTCATGATGCGAGGATACGCACATGCTTCTTAGAATGGATTTGACATTCTTTTGCTGGACTGGAGCGGACTAGTTCTTTGGCCACTGGAATCTGCTTATTATCGGTGGGAGTTGGGTTTCTCTGTGCTAGAGCAGTATCTATGAAAAATGGAGTTGGTTTATTATCTCCTGGCATTTGGATCTTTTACAAAGACCTGGTTTGTAACCCTTCAGATTCTAACATAGCCATCTTCCCCTTGCATGCCTTATATAGAAGAATGGTGATTCAGTTATAAAACATGCTATAGCAGAGATGGAATTGGTACTGAAGAATAGAAAGGCATGACATATTGACATGTATTCCCTCCATCCAGAAATAAATGGACGGGTCTAGGCGTATTTCAGTTCTAGATACATCCAGTTTTATCCATTTCTGCGACATTTAATCCGGACGGAGGGAGTGTGATGTAAGAGCTAGGGATATGACACGACAACACAGTAAAAAACACACTGAAAAACCCACTACAGAACCAAAGTATTCAAACCCACTGATATGAGATAGTACACTCATGCAGCTCAGGATGCAAAACTACCAGGCAGTTTTCCTTACAAAAATCAACATTGTGGCCTTTAATCATACATTTTGCTACAACTAAATTTAGATCAGATAAAGGTTGGATTCACGCCGATTAACAAAATACATGCTGATGTAAAAATATAGTGATATACAACAGGTACTTACATCTACATTGGAGCAGAGAGAATTCCTGCAAGAATCTTTCCTCATAAACGATACCATGGCAGAAATTCTTCTATCTGTTAAGCTTATTTTCTAAAAGAGAGATAGGTAAGAAACATGTAGAAAATATGATCAGCATGCAATAAAATTTCATGATGCAAGGATACGCACACGCTTCTTAGAATTGAGTTGACATATTTTTGCTGGACTAGAGCGGACTAGTTCTTTGGCACTGGAATCTTCTTATTATCAGTAGGAGTTGGGTTTCTCTGTGCTGGAGCAGTATCTATAAAAACTGGAGTTGGTTTATTATCTCTTGGCGTTTGGATCTTTTGCAAAGGCCTTGTTTGTAACCCTTCAGATTCTAACATAGTCGTCTTCCCCTTGCATGCCTTGTATAGAAGAATGGTGCTTTAATTATAAAACATGCGACAGCAGAGAGATGGAATAGGTACTGAAGAATAGAAAGGCATGACATATTGACATGTATTCCCTCCATCCGGAAAAAAATGGATGGGTCTAGGCGTATTTCAGTTCTAGATACATCCTTTTTTATCCATTTCGGCAACATGTAATCCGGACGGAGTGAGTATGGTGTAAGAGCTAGGGATACGACATGACAACACAGCAAAAAAACACTAGTTGAATGTAAAACTATATGCTAGCGGAATACGTACAGAAATAACTAAGGCAACATACACGTGCATGATTGGGAAAATAAGATGGCATTGCAAGAGAGTACTAGAACAACACTTCAATGTAAAAAAACATGATATGACAGACAGATGAAGTACATACTGATGAATAACAATGCATGAGATATTCAGAAGCATGATGTCCAAATTAAGAAGATGGCATTGCGATAGAGTAGAATGACAGTACTTGAATTTGAAAACATGTTATCATGAATGGAATAGGTACTGAAAAACAGGAAGGCATGACATATTTACATGCATGATCAGCATGCTAAGCACATGGCATTGCAACAGAGTAGATACACTCCAGGACATTATATGCATGTTGTACCCATATCACAGGCCAAGTTAGAGCAAGGACCTTGTGGGGTGAAGAGGATTCATCATCTTTCTGCAAGTCTTCTGAAGAACTGCCTTTACATGTTCCATCATATTGGGTATCATTGACATCAAGTTTATTGGCCTTTACATTGCTCCGTGAGGTTCTTGTGGATATATCAGTGTGTGCAATTATATCTGACATGCATGGAAGACAACTAGTAGTTAGATTTATGTAAATGAATGCATGTAGGAGATGACATAAATAGCAGGACTGGGGTTAACTAGCAGCAACAGGTCTCATAAACTAAAGGGAGAACACAGATGAAAGCTACATAATATGTATCATTTGTACTCGAGATTAACTAGATGGCACACAAAAGTATTAAAGAACAACATAGGTAATACTAGAAGTGGTATAATACTATAATCACCAGCCTGTGGGATAGCATTGGCTGATGGATGATAACTATGGAACATCGTTACCTAAAGAACAAGTATCTTAGCTGAACTATGGAACAACGCGAACTCCTGAACAAGACCCGTAAGAGATCAGCATGAATATACAGTGAAATGTGATGATCTATTTTCCGTGCTTAGATGAATAACAAAGCCATAAATGTTGCACACAAGTAAGATGAGGGTATAACCTATCTGGCTGCCATCCATAGGAGTGAGCATCATGTGCTAACTTGTCGATGGCCCTGCAGTTGTTGTGGCTGTCCATGTCCGGCACGCGCATTCGATGCAGGAAACTGTTGAGTGGGGACTGTAGCTCCCTTCTAGTGTATGCTTCCCTTGTTGGAGCAACTGCGGTGAGTCGGAAGACGGTGTGTCTGAAGATGCAGATAACGCATAATGTTAAGAATGGCATATCTCTTTGATATGAAGAAATACACTAAGAGATCAACAACAAGGTATGAGAGTGGTCACACGTCTGTTGACTAAAGACTAAATTGGGGTCACACGATTTTATTTTATTTTGGTACTGTCCGATCTACGCCGGATGGCTTGATGGCCGTCTTGTGCCTCCCGGCTGATACTGTTCGGAATCTTCCCCGAAGAGCCAGTGACCAACGGCAGAGCAGCCTGCCTCCGCCGTCCGTGGCCCCGGCCAAAACCCCACTCCCTGCCCCACTGCACTGCCGTGGTTGCGCCGCCCCCGGGCCAATCCACAAAGACTCCGTCATCCAGATCCGGCGGCGGCAGTACCTTCAACCCACGCAACTCTAAAAGATAGCTATCTAAGCGCTGCTTCCGCGGCGAACTTGCGGCCCCACACCCTTACGTTAGACACCAGCCAACCGGCAGCCTAAGAGCTTCGCCGCCTCGAGGGGTGCTGCTTCCCATTGGGAATCGATTGGCCCAGAATAAAAATTCAGACAACTGACGCCTAAATAAAGTGATTTAAGATGAGGGTGCGACCTATCTGGCGGCATGGTGAAGTAGGCAGGTCCAGCTGCCGAGTCGGTGAGGCCGGCGTGGTTGTGGTGGCGACCGGCGGCAGGGAAAGAGTGATGTCGCGATGGTCGACGGCTACGCGGAAGCAGTGCCAGGACTCTGGACGGATCCGAAGTTGGAGCCGCTCCGGCGCCGTGAACAACGGCGGGGGTGAGTCGGCTCCGGTATGGTTCACGCGGCCATCATCGAGGCAGCACCAGCAGCACGGAGTAAGAGGCACACGGCCCAGTGCACGACGGCAATTGGACATCGTATCCGGCATTAGGGAGGAGGGCGGCTATGAAATTGGTGCGGTGGGGGGCGCCATGGATGTGGGGCTGAGGTTTCGCGGCTCGGGAGAAGGGAGCTTCCCGGGGAGAAGGTGATTTGGCGCCCACGAGGTATGAAAGGGGGCGGGCGAGGGGGGGGGGATTGAGAGGGGAGTGGAACCATGTCTTACGGACGCATTTGTCTGAAATGTGAGGGGAAGTTACAGTTCTACCCTTGCCTATAGGCTTCTCGGCTTGGGTCTGTGTACTGAGGGTCGGGGATAGTAGAGTAACTTTGCTTCTCCCCAAATAGTGGGCAGGAGCGATTTCGGGCGAGGAGGGCATGTTTTGAACTATAGTGGGCGTGAGCGATTTCGGACGAGGAGAGCGTGTTTTGAAATAGTGGGCGCGAGCTATTTCGGGCAAGGAGAGCGTGTTTTGCCGACCATGGTTTATGAATTATTCGGCACATGTCATTTCGGCCGAGGAGAAGGCGCGCTTGGATGAAGTTATGAACCTACCCTCGATGTACAACGGGCCAATTGATGCGTGTTCCACATAGGACGGTAATTTCGCGTCTCCCATTTATTTGCTCGGGTGAATTCCACCGAGCAGAGAGGATGTTTAACGGTTTGTTCAAACTTTGGGAGAACGAGCATCCACGTCTACCTTACCAAGTCGATTCGAATCAAATTTTGAAATATTAGCTTGCCACTTCTTTTTTAGATGGAGAGATGATGCTCGGGAGTAATGTGTTTTTACATGCTCGTTGCTAGAGATTTACTATATGACAAATAGTTGACCCACTCAAAAACGCGAATCAAACCCAAAATGAAATATCTCGATCCAATGAACTAGCTCGTTCAGTAGGTCAAAATAGTATACGAAATCCAAAATTGAACACCTCAATCGAGTAGCATGTTGTACAATATTATAGTACTCCATGAACATGTTGAAAGTCAAATTAATGAACTTGTTTGATATACACATATATCTGTTCATGTGTGGATTGCAGACAACATGTTCTCCAATTTAAATATTTGAATGCAAGTTTATATCGAAACATGGTTTATATCAGTCTTTGATGCATAAAACGCGACCTCCCCCTCTCCCGGACTCCTGTTCTCTCTCTCTCTCTCTCTCTCTCTCTCTCTCTCCCACTCTCTCGCTGACAATCTTCAATTCTGTCGCACGCATCCGACACAAAAACCTTGTTGGTCCCTCTCCCTTTCTCTCCATCTCTCTCTCTCTCTCTCTCTGTGTGTGTGTGTGTGTGTGTGGGGGGGGGGGGTCTTTCTAGTTCGCATTCATATATACACCATCTATAGGTCTCTTGCACACTATGTATGATACTCTAGCTAGTCCAAGCTAGATATCTTGGGTGCACTCATCGTACACACACAAATTCCTTGGCTCTTTGCCCGTAACTCTCTCACGCACCACTATGTCGTCTCGGAGCTCTTCCTCCCTCCCTCAAACTCTCCATCCACCTGGGTCACACATACACATGCATATCTCACTCGCACTCGATAGGCCCATCTAAAACTCTATCTCTCTCCCTCGTTCTCTCTCCATCTCACACGCACACACACACACAATCTCATGCCCAGCTAGCCAAGTATGATGGTCTCTCACTCAATTGTAGGCACACACAGTCCCCCCTATATGTATATGACTAGCTAATGTTAGTCTCTATCACAAACATGTGCATGGTCTATCTCGATTTCTCTCGGGGCATCTTTCTATCGCGCACGCACTCCCTCGATCTCCCACCCATATAGTCCCCTCACGATCTCGAGGGGATCTCTCTATCACAAACACACCCTCTCTCCCTCCCCATGCGTCCATGCCATCCATGTGTCCCTCTCGACCTTTTTTCCTTGTTGGCCAGACCTCTATTGGACATGTGCTACAGGGGTGTCTCTCTCTGTTGCAAACAATCACACACTAGCTATCTTCATGTATCTCTTTGCCTTGCTTTTCCATCTCGGAGATGCATGCGTGATATGTTCACGTAAGAAACGAAAAAACACACTCTCTCTCTAATTTATCGTTTCTTGTCACTTTGTCTTTCACACACATACTCTTTTTGCACACTTACTCATTCTCCTTCACACGCACTTGATCTGTCTCGACTGAGGCACTCTCCTCCGTCCATAGCATATAGATTTATTGAAAAGTCAAACATCACAAAGTTTGACCATGTACGTGGAGAAAAAGAATTACATCTAGTACGACAAACATATACCATTAGATTCACCATGAGATGTAGTTTTGTATGATGTATCTTTGGTATTGTAGATATAAATAACATTTGCGAAAACCTGATCAAAGTTTCCAAAGTTTGACTTCTAAAAAATTTACATGCACTGCATTATCGAGCGGATGGAATATCTCTTTCCCCCTCTCAGCTATCTGACGCACCACTCAGCCTTATTGGGGCTCCTCAATCTCTCTCAAGCTTTATTGGTCAGTTTGGTTCGTGACCTGACCCTCATGCTTTGATGGCCAGTACTGCCTGGTGTGGACGTGAGATGTAAAATATTTTTGCCTGGCCAGGCTTGTGTGGTGCTGACGCGTTTGGTTCATGCCTGGGCTAGGCAAAGCATCAACGTCCCATCAATCAATCCATGCATCAATTATTTAATGCTAATATCCATCCATGTTGCTATTAGCCTTGTGGCTGCACGACCAGGCACGACCAGGCGTTCGAAATCGGTTGCTTGGGCCAGGCTACTTGCAGTGTCTGGAGTTCAGCCAGGCTAATTAAAGTGTAAGGGAACCCAGCCCAGGCAGGCTTTCTTTTTCACAGGGTAGCAACCAAACAACCGTGCATGAAATCCAGCCACAACCCCAGGCCACGCAAAAGATGCTCACGACGCAAGCCAAACTAGCCTTATATCTCCCTGGTTCACACATACACATGTCTCGCTCGTGCTATACATATAGACCCATCCAACACTCTCCTCCCTTGTTCTCTCTCCATGTGACACGCACCCCCCTAAGTACCATAATCCCTCACTCCATCATAGGCTCTGTTTGGATCCATGGGTTAGAGTTAGTTTGGGTTAGTTTGGAGTTAACTAACCCAAAAAGATCCAAACAGGAGGGTTAGTTTAGGTTAGATGCATCTAACCCATCCAAAAAAAACTAACCCATCCAAGAGGTGCTTATTTGGGTTAGTTCTTCTTGGGACCACTAATAAACACTTTTTTTCTCTCGCTCTCCCCACAGCAGATCCCTCCCCACTTCCTCGAAGCTTCTCGTCCTCTCCCTCCCTCCCTCTCGCATCGCCCGTGAAGATGCCTTGCCATATCCGCGCTCCATCTAACCCTGCCATCCAAACACCTCTTTACTTAGAGTTAGTTCAGGGTATGAATCTAACTCTAACCTCTAACTAAGTTAGAGTATCGAAACAGGGCCATAGGTGCAAGCACTCCCCCCTCCTAAGTATGATTATCTCTTACTAGCCATCAGGAACACACGTATTGTCTCCTTCCATCCATACGTCTATCTCGATATCTCTCGGGGCATCTTCTATCACGCACACACCTTGTCACTCGATCTCCCACCCATGTAGTCCCATCATGATCTCCAGGGGATCTCTCTATGACAAACATACACTCTCTCCTCCCCATGTCTGCATTTTCTCCGTACGTCTCCCTCGAACTCTCTCCCTTGTTTGTCAGACCCCTCTTGGCCACGTGCTAGGGGTCTTCCTCTCTGGGTTCCAAACAACCACACACTATATCCTCACCTTGCCTCCGTTGTCGAAGATGCATGTGTGATATGTTTGCATAAGACATGCACGCTTTTTCTCTACTTTTATCGTGTGTTGTCCATGTCTCTTTCACACATGCACACACACACTTCTCTCTCTCTCTCTCTCTCTCTCTCTCTCTCTCTCGTTAGGGACTCTGTCACGTCCATAAGCATATGGATGTTTTGAAAAGTCAAACCTCAGAAAAGTTTGACCAGGTATATGTGGAGAAAAACATTTACATCTGGAACAATCATTAGATTCATCACAACATGTACTTACTTCATACTATCATTTATTTTTGGTATTGTAGATATAAGTAATTTCTTTATAAACTTGGTCAAAGTTTCAAAAGTTTGACTTAAAAAAAATGTTGTAACTACATTATCGAACAGAGGGAGTAGCTCTTTCTCTTTCTCTCTCTCTCTCTGCTATCTCTCATGGGCCTCCCCTCTCACTCGAACTCTCTATACCGACGGATTATAAGCTCACTGTGTCAGTGTATAGCTCCGTATATTGTTTAGTTGACCGGTCAACCAATCCACATGCTGCGTTGTCAGCTCGTGTTCTGTATCTTGGTGTGCTGACCCATGTGGCAGTGGGTGAAAATAAGTAAACTAGAGGCCCATCTGACACGCGGTGAAGTAAACAAAGTTGAAACCACTCAGGGTAGCACCCCGCACGCTAGTAAATTGAGGGTGCATTGAGGACAAACTTCTTGCGCGCGAAGGACGCACTCGCGCACAATTCACCACTACGCAGCGGCATGCACAGAAGGACGCACTCGCGCACACCCAGCACACAACACACACCAGCACACGTGTACACCAGCGTCGCCGCCGGTTGAGATGGACGGTGAGGCAGCCAACAAGCAGAGGCGGCTCAAGCCAAAACCGCATCCGGTGAGCCTGGACTTCATCAGCAGCCTCCCCGATGACATGCTGCTCATCATCATCGGCCTCCTCCCCACCAAATATGCCGTGTGGACCACCCTGCTCTCCCGGCGGTGGCGCCCCCTCTGGTGCTGCGTCCCCCTCAACCTCACCGTCGACAGCTGCCTCTGCGACAGGGATTGCAAACGCATGGCCGCAGTCTCCAAGATCCTTTCATCGCACCCTGGGCCAGCCAGACGCCTTGACATCCGCATGTTCAGTACCAACTGCAAGGTCCAACCCAAGTTAGACGAGTGGTTCTTATCCCCCGCCCTAGATCAGCTTGAGGAGCTCAGCTTTGAAGCTGGACGATGTCGCTCTCTACCGCTGTCCGCGCTCCGCCTCACGCCAATGCTGTGTCGTGCCAGCTTCAGCTCCTGCTATCTTCCCCAGATTAATGCCGCGCCCGCCCTTCTTCTCCCTCAAATCAAGGAGCTCGACCTCTTCGACATTGTCATCTCGAAGAAGGCTATGGAGCACCTGCTCCGCAGCTGTACTGCGCTCGAGTACCTTCGTCTTTAGCAGATCCACGGGTTCATTAGCCTCCACACCGCCTCGACGAATCTTCGATGGATTTATGTGTCTTGCTGGCCCCGCAACAAGACATCAATTGGGAAGAGATCACTCCAGTTGTTCCATGTTATGGTCATTGAGAATGCGCCTTTCCTTGAGAGATTGCTTGTATCAGATCTAGAAGGTCCAACAAAAATCAGGGTCATTGACGCGCCGAAATTGACACTGTTGGTGTACTCGTCTGCCAAATTCTCCGAACTCTTTATTGGATCCGTAATCGTTCAGGTACATCACTCATCTTCTTCTCCGTCTTCTTGAAATTCATATTTTTAAATTTCTTCTTGATGTATTTACGACCATCTTCCAGAAAATGATTCCCACAAGCTTGACCCAGCCCATGCGCACAGTGAAGATCTTAGCACTAAAATCTATCGCCCCCAATCTGAATCAAGTTGTTGGATTCCTTACATGCTTTCCGTGCACGGAGAAGCTACTCATCGAGGTGAAACTTCTTTCCTATAAGTAAACGGTAATCACAACGTAGCTCAATTTTTTCGTAATTTTCCCAAATTACAATGACAAGTGTAGTGTTCAAAACTGCATCTACGCACTGCACCGAAAGAAATGTTTTTAGTATTTTTTCTCACGTGATCACCTGCATCGTTTTTATGCTGTACTACTATAGTAGCCTAGGCTAGTCATAGTGGAAAGTAACTTAGACTACCCCAGTAACTCTATGTTTACCCTAAGAGCAAGTACTACCTCCGTCCTGGTTTACTCTTCCAATTTTGTAGTATCAAAATTTGACCATAGATTTAACTGACAAAATGTTAATGCATGTCACTAAGAACTATATCGTTGGATTCGTATTTGAACATAATTTCAAATGGTGTAATTTTTAGTGACATGCATTGGCATTTTCTTAGGTAAATCTATGGTCAAAATTTTATACTAAATATGAGGTAGTATTCCCTCCGTCCCAAAATTCTTATCTTACATTTGTTTAGATGCGGATGTATCTAACACTAAAATGTAACTAGATACATCCGTATTTAGACAAATTTAAGACAAGAATTTTGGGACAGAAGGAGTACAAAAGTGGGCTATGTAGGCCAAAACATGTGCCAAATTCACTTGTGATGCATTTGGCATCGATGCCCCTCCATTGCTCACCTGGTGCCCCAATCTGGATCACCTACTTTGCTCCGGTGCCAAATTAACTCATGCAATGAAAAACACTACGTGGGAGAGAGAGTGGAATGAGGCAATAAAAAACACTTGTTTGGGAGAGTGAGAGGCTGGTGTAGTTGGTTTGATTAATTTGTTTATACATGTGGGTCTAAGTGCACAGTGGTGCCAACTCTCTCACATCGCGAGAGCGGTGCCAAAATCTTTTGATTTGACATCGATGCGTATTATGTGGCACACTTTTGCGAAATATGGCATCGGCCACATAGTGGAAGGCAACAAATGCCCAAGCTCTTCACGTGCTCCTAGTTAAATGAGAGGAAACAGAAAGAGAGAGAGAGAGAGAGTAAAAAAATTCCACTAGCCAGCCAACCCTATCGTATGAGCGAATGATATTGGTACCTCTTGATGACATGGCAATCTTATGCAGCAAGCTGCTCTAATATGTTCTCTTCTTTTGCAGATAAAAAAAGACCTGAAAGTGAAAATTGTGCTGCACTATAACAATCTCATCGAATGCCTTGATCTCCATCTTACAGAAATTGATTTGATCGACTACTGAGGCAGCACATCTGAGATTAAATTGGCCAGGTTCTTTGTTCTGGAGGCAAGTGTGCTCAAGGTAATGAGGTTTGGCGTTCTCTGGCGCAACAATGAATGGCGTGCTGATCACCGCAAGCGTCTAAGCCTAAATGACAAAGTCTCCGCAGAAGCTGAATTTGTTTTTGAAACATCAAGTGGCTAGAGACTCGAAAACTTATTTTCCCATTAGTGACTTGTTAGGGCGGTGGATTTTAGTTTGTACGATAATGCTGCATCCACCTAAAGTAACGAAAGTTCTTATGTAAACTTCCTAGTAATTCCCTCTTCCTAGGTGCAGCATTACTCCTAACATTTGTAATATCAGTTTGAAACTTGTAATATTGCCGTGTCCTATTCCTGCATTTTCAAAATCCTGCAAATCAAACAGGTCCTGAGTTGGTGATGATGTTGTGCCTCCCATCTTTCACCAATAGCTGTCGGATCTAGATCTGACGCATACAAACCAAGCTTCTCCATTTTTTGCAAAAAGATGCCCACACTTGTTCCCTATTTACCAACAACTCCTTGTCTCTCACAATCAGCCTTATCTCCTCCCCACCACATATAGAAGGCCGTGGAAAAATCTGGCGCGATGGCCGCTGCCGGAGCCGTCCACCCCCAATCTTGGTGTTTCGTGCAATGCACGGGCATCTACACACGGGAAATTATGTTGAACAAGGCTAGTTGTAAGCAGGCTAGCTCTACAGCCATGATGATAGTGACTGTAGACGGTGAGGCTGACTATGGTATGCCGAACACGGCGCCTATACTCAGGTGTCATCTCCGGCGTAGGGTCTTGTCACTTCACTGTGAGGAGCAGCACATAATAATTTGACCAACGGGTAGTACAGTGCTAATACTCCTACTACTACATTGGTAGTACTACTACTAGTACTAGTAGCACCACCGTCTGGATTTAGGAGTACTACCACATCCATCTGGATTTTAGTATTTGACTAGCAATATCTAGTAATGCATGTCACAGAAAATATACTACTCCCTCTGTAAATAAATACATGGTGTTTTATTCCTATCGGCGAGAGAACTTAATGTTTTTTGCTAACTAGAGTACTAATAGGATTACATGCAATGAACTAAACACTGCATGTCATGTTTGGTAGTCTCAAGTCATTGAAAGCATGCACGACCCACATCTCTCATTGGTTGATATGTCACGAAATAAGAAACAAGGAGGGAGTTAATGCACTGTGCCTAAGTGTTTTGGGATTATTTGGTTTTCGTAATGTGACTTACACAACATTTTTGTTTGCATGCATTAACATTTTATTAGTTAAATCAAAGGTCAAAACTTGGTGCAAAATGCAAAGGGGACCAATAAACTAGTAAACATCAAACTTCTCTCGTTTGGCCCCAACTAGAGGTCCGGTGAGATGACTATACTGCACCGACACGGAGGGGGACGCAGCTTCATTGACTTACGACAACTTCCTTTGGGTGAATGACACGTGGGCCCAGGGGGTGGCTGGCCCACCTATAATACAGCCAAAGGCTGGTGCAGTAGAGGGCCGAGGAGTAGTACGAAATCCTACGCACCTACGCACGCTAACCAAGGGCAAGAGTGATCACTCGAATCGCAAGATCAGTTGACTAGAAGCTAAGCTAGACCCATGGAGGCGATGAGCGCGAGCATCAGCCGGTTGTGCCAGATGGTCCACGACACCGGCCTGCGGCCCGGCAACGAGGAACATCTCCAGGTAGTATTGCTTGAGGCCGCCAGGGCGAGGAGCTGCTTGGACGACAGCTTCATCTCCTTGTTCGACGAGGTCCTCGTTGGTTTCCTCGACAAGTTCACCATCGTCAAGAAGCTCGCGGACGACTTTGACGTAAGCCTCCAGCCGACGCATGCAGGCTCTGCGATGCCCGCCACCCTCAACAGCCACTATGGCGACAACCTCTTCAACGCACTCTGCGACTGCCCACCGTCGCGCCGGAGAATGTCCACCTCGAGGTCGCGCTAGCCGCGCAGCGCGTGGCACAGCAAGACACCATCGACATAATCACCCACGTCAACATGCAAATCGTCCACAAGGACTACTACATGCAAGAGGAGGATGATAGGACGCTGGCCTTCTTGGACCGCAGGGCAACCTTGGATGGCACTGTTCAAAAGTACGTTGAGCTCACCGCCAACGCCACTGCTCCTCACAGGTCGGTTGGTGACCCGGCGCACTAGGGCGTGAGGATGTCGTTGATGGATCCGTATGTATTTTTATCTTTCCGTCAAATCCATGTAGTAGTATATGATACTACAGTAATTATCTTACCTTTCGCATCAACTTCATAATTTTCGTACGTACTCCATGCATGAACGGCACCAGAACCAAACTTCTCATTACTCTAGGCAAAATCGTTATTTTCTATCTATCGATCGCGCCATGGAGCAGAACCAAATTTTACAAGTTACGAGTTCAAAAGGAAAAGCCTGCCGTGTTCGCGTCGCACCCCCACACGGTTGGTCCGGCACGCCGCTCAAGCGGGAATGCGTGCGGTGTTGCATTTTCACTTACAAGTGGGACCGCGGTTGAGCAAACCGACTATCGGCAAACCCCCACCCCACCCACCGTGCGATGGCTGAGAAAATAGGAGGGAGAAGAGATGGCTGTAGCACGGACTCCAAGAAAATTGGTGTCGGATGGGACTCGTGTGGGTGGCGTGTGCCGTACTGCTAGACGTGAATGCTAGTTATGGCCCATGCCACCCCACTATATCGAGCCTATATCGAGGTACGTAGAACAAATTTCCTGCAGTCTGTGCTCAGCCCTCCTCTATCTCTCTTCTCAGCCAGCCAGCGGACGCGCGGAGCCCATCGTTTGTTTTCTCACATGCGGTCCCACATGTCAGTGAAAACGCAAGCGGACCCACTGAACCTGCACATCTTTCACCTCGACGTGCTGGTGATGACAAATCCAAGAATGATATTCGGTGGCTACTTTTGGAGTTACTCAAGAGTAGTAAGATTCTATTTACAGTTTAACCCAAGATGCACATCTCGTGGCTTCAACTACCACTCTATTTTCTTTCATGACACGACCTGGATGCTGAATGTCCCACGTGTCAGCAAAAGGAGGAAGAACCCGACCAAATCTTCGGTTGTGCTCTCGGATTAGACTAGTTGTGCTAACTTAAAAATTTTATTGTGTACTCCCTCCGTTCCAAAATACTTGACTTCCATTTGTCCAAAAATGGATGTACCTATATACTAAAACATGTCTGGATACATATATATTTTGACAAATAGAAGGCATGTATTGTGCAACGGAGGGAGTAGAATGGATGCAAGTTTTTGTATTGGGAAGAAGAGTACATCCATATATTGATAGAGCGCAATATAGTAGATGTTCTATCACTTTTAGCTAGCACAGAGGCTATAGATGAGATTAGTGCACTTGTTGATACTCCTACTTGGTATGCGTGTTGCTGCTTAGACGCAGAGAAAAACGGACCGGAGGAATACTAGAATAGAGGCTAGACATGAGACTAGATGCGAGGAAGCAACGTCCTACTTCTTTACACTCGAAGAAGAAAGAAGCACGCAAGATCGAGCCTCCGCAGATCAACAATGAATGCATCGAGAAGGCACTAATCCAACTTATAGGAGTAGTAAAATGTATTCTTGTGGTTATTGTTTTCTTTGGTCTTGCTTTTCTAGTAAAAATTATCATTGGGGTTCATGCAAAACGGAGGTCCGTTTGGGGTCGTGCGTTGCAGTTGGCCTTACAAGTGGGACCGCAGTTAAGGAAACCGACTATCGGCAAACCCCCACCTCGCCCGCCGCGCGATGGCTGAGTTAGAGAAATGATGAGGTTGAAGAGATTGCTCTAGCATGGACTCCAAGAAATATGGTGTCAGATGGAAGTCGTGCTGGTGGCATGTGCCGTACTCCTGGACGTGAATGCTTGTTCTGGCCCATGCCACCCTACTACTCCTACTACTTACTATATAGTACTACTAGTATCAAGGATTCGAGGTGCTGGTTACGTAGTACAATATGGCTACAGTAAAAACACCCGCACGACGCGCGAAGCATGTGAAGCTAGTACAAATAGTGTACTACTATTGTTGATTGGCCTCATTCGATAACCTGTTGCAATGCACGTACAATTATGTATTCGGGAAATATTTTTTTGCCTTGTCGCACCACTCACTCACAGAAGCGACTCGAAAGCCATTCATAAATTTAGTAAGTTTATCACAAGCATATCATTTTATTACATACAATAGGTCATCAACCCACATGGACAACGAGGATACATTATAAATACTAAAGTTTTCACCAGACAACAAATAACAAGCAATGAAATGAACTTCAACTCAACCATTCCTCGGTGTTGGAAACACTTGCTTTGAACCACAAGTGATTCTCTGGGACGGGCCATCCATTGTCGATCTGGAGACCAACGCAGGACTGATCATCCAGGCTCAAGCGGCCTACTATATTAGTACCAAGGTAGGGAACCACCCAAATGTCCAAGGTATAGACACAGTTGCTTCTCATAAATGGTAGTGATGTTGTGTCAACAACAGTTGGATCGCCTTTCACCATTATTGGATAGTTTTGTCCAAGGAAGAGCGAGTTTACTCCAAGAGGAGTTAGCGCTAGCACACTAGCATCCATCCCGAATACCATGCAAACGGGTGTTGGAAAAGGTCCGGAGAGTGCGAGCATGGGAGACTACACCTGCTTCCTTAGCGGTAATATCATTAGTGGGCTGTATACACACGAGAAGAGGTGATCCATCAGAATTAGTTGCCAGGCGCCAAATAGTATATGGGCCTGCTCGTCCTCGTGCTCGTGATCATCACCATCATCATCTCCCCCTTGGTTATAAAAATCTTCAAGTATAGGTGCTGGAATGTTCGTAGGACCTTGGAAACACAAGAAGAAGGTTAATTAGTAAAGGGAAACTTGCTAACCCGCATGCATGTGGATGAAACAATTATAATTACGGTGGAAGACAAATGTACCGAAACAACGATTCCATGCAAAAACAGTGCCACGAGTGGTGGCAGCAAACACAAGGCCCTTGTATTCAATTGCATCACAGTACTCATCCGTGTACAGAAACTGATTTTTGAGCAATATCCATCGAGTCAAACCAGCAAGGACGGCAACAAGCTTGTCGAAGATAGCAACAACTTCATAGTTATTGTAATTCCAAGAGCGGTTGGGAACTCGAGAAATTCCTATCTTCCGTAGAAGACAGTCACCATGATTGTATTTGAACGTGCGTACAATACCGGTGTGCTCAACCTCTGGGCAGTCTGCTAAGATTTTTGGAAGTGGAACCCGGTCATGAGTGTACACGTTCACAAGTTCCCACTCGCAGTTGGACCCAATGTAAACAACCCAATCTCCATTTGCGCCTGCCCAAGCCTTGCCCTCAAGCGATGGCATCTTAACATCATATGTATCATTATCAAGCGGCATCAACTTGCATAGGGCGAGGCCTCCGTTGTGACGGCGCCAGTCATCAGGGTCATGGCGATGAAGATAGGGGAGATCAAACCGCTCCTTGACTCTTGGGTTCCTTGTAATGATGTTATTAGTTGAGTCAAGAATGGGCTTGAACGAACCTGCCATGCTAGCCGAGGTGATGACGTCGCACCGATCAATGAGTTCCTCCACCACGTCATCTTTCAGATCGGGGCAAGAATAATGGGGTCATTTCTGTCCTGTTCCCTCCATGGAGAAGACGATTGAACAATGGCAGAAGAAAGGGTGAAGGGCTGAAGGAAAATGGAGGAGGGAGAGGAAGAGCATGCGAAAGCAGTTCCATATCAAGAGGGAAAGGCGAAGAGTCGGTGGACGGTTGCCAGTTTGCCACGGTTCACGAAGGGGCGCCCCGGCCTACACATCGGTTTGGAAATACTCCTACTACTCGCCGTCGTCTCACTGATATGTTGGAATGGGACCACATGTCAACGAAACATGGTGTGTCATTTCTCGTGCAAAATGCGATTTGGCCGCGTTGGCCCGAGGTACCGCATTAGTTATCGACCTTATTTTTTTAATGGCGTGCCGTTCAGCTTTGAAGCACGACTAACTGGTACTGTACGCAGAGAAAATATAAACTACTCTACCACTACTCCACCTCCAGTACTAGTAGTATAAAAAAGATATATAGGCTGGAGATTCAGTGCTTTCTTGCCAAGGGCTGCCCACTTGCTTCTCACACTACCACCCTCTCTCCAGATCTAAAAAAGACGGCCCCTCTCTCCCTCCTCACCGGTGGTCACAGATCCGCCGGGGAAGAAAAGGACGTGCAACATTGACACACTCATCATCGGCAAGCGAGGTCACGCACTGATGACAAGGCCGTCCTCTCAGACCTAGCGCCCACGCGGGATGGCCTCCGTCCCCAAGCTCGCTGCCGTAGTGTGTGCGGAGGACGACGACCACGAGCGAAGCCAATTCCCGCCGACCCTCAGGTATGCTACCTCTTTTCGAACCATACCCTTGTTCTATTGCCCCATCTGGCACGTCGTTGCCTGTGGATCTTTTTCCACTCCACCATCTTCCCAATTTGCTATCCTCTGCTCTGCTCGCCACGTAGACGAAAACCATAATTTGCACTTTTAAAGGAAACCCTACTTCATGCAGACTAATCCATGTCTGGGTTAAATAAGGAAAGGAAGGGAGACTGTACTGTCCAAGAGAGTAGGCATCGAACCCGCATCTAGGTTGAAAAGGGGAAAATCAGTAGCTAAGGAACGAGTCTCGTGTCTCTTGGTTGAAGAAGGGTAGAAAGGCATGACAACGCAATAGAGAATGACCAGGTCGATCGGTTTGTTGTCCTCACATAAGAAAAAGGTGGCTAAAGAGAACAAAAATGGGACGTAATCCACATATGCTGCCTGGATATTTGTTGCTCTGGGCAACCATACCTCCCTCACCACTCTGCGTCCGTGGAGGTACATCGTACTGGTGCGCCCACTGTCCGAATGGGCCTCCCATGCTCTTATTGCCACTTTTTTGCTGTTAGTATAACGCCAGCAGTCAAGTCAAGCAATGCTACTGCTAAAGTGATGCCACATTTAACTAATGCCGCTCTCAGTCTAATGCCACCGATAAATTTAAGCAATGCCATTTAATGTCACTAGATTATTTCAGGGTTAGCTGTTGATCGTGGATGTATTAAAGATTTTTCAGCTAAGGCATTCTAATGCTGTTGCACAGCCAGTATACCAACGATGAAACTTGTTACTACCTTCAGATTTTTGCACTGTTAATGCTTATAGATTACATACCTCACTTTCATGAGATAAGTTAATTTTTTTGTACAGTGTCACCAAAATGCCAAGGCGCTGATGTCATTTTATTTTGGTTAAACTGCACAGACAATTACAAAGACAAGGGGAAAGGTCAAGAGTGGGCACCTCCTCCTCCGGCTGTTCTCTTGATTCGTTCGATCAAGTTTTTATGTTTGATCGATTATCAAGATTGGGATAGCAATTTTTAAGGTCCCCCCCGAGTTCGAAATGATATTTACCTTGGAGGTACATGGTTTGCAATTTTTTTATACTATCATTAGTTAATAATGCTAGTTACCTTCAGACTTCTGTATTTGATTTAATGCTCATGGACAGCTAGTATACCAATACTGAAACTTGTTACCTTTACATTTTGTATTGTTAATTCTTATAGAAACCTTCCAGTGCTAGAGTTTATTGAAATCTGTTAAATAAAACCAATGTACTGTACCCTATAATAAACTAACTACTCTACTGTTGCACTAGCCACTGGATTAGTGTATATTTTTAGTATTCGAATGGTGTTGCATTAGCGTATGGACATAAATAAAGTGTGGCAAGCTTTCCCAGATATGTGCTCAAGAAAACTACTACCTGTTTTTCTAAATACTAGACGTTTGGGTACTTTAAATTGAATCGCGAAAACGTCTTATATGAAGGAACAGAGGGTGTAGAGTTCACTCAAATTATCCCGGTAAAGCTAGTCACACCTTTGTTAAAATTAATGTTCATTATGTTATCGGAGGAGGTCTGTATGTTTGTCTCTAATGCCTGTCGACTACATACCCGACATCATGATGTAATGTTAAGTCATTTCCTTTTGTACAGTGTCACTGAATTGTCAAGGCGGTGATGGCATTTTATTTTGGTAGAACTGCACAAAATTTGCTTAAAAGAAGAGGAAAGGTCAGGAATGGCTCAGTTTTTCAGAAAAAACTATGTATGCCTTCCTAACATCAGCCGCTTTTGCTTTATTTATTCCTTCAAACAGGTGGTTAGAAACAGTCTTGCTACCTTTTCCCATTAAGAAATTGGAATGCTTATATTTGTGAGTCTATGATTCAACTAGTGCCACTTTTATAGTAATCACACTTTCAATATCTATGCAAACAGGGATGCTCGATTTTAGTGGAACTGAACAAAAAGTCCAACAGGTTCAACATTAGGAGCATGTTTTTTTCCAAACCTTTATATCCAATTGGTGGCACTGTGAGCTGTTCATTAGGAAGGTACATGGTTTGCTACTATCTTGCTACTCTTTTTGTACTGTCATTTTATAGTAATACTAGTGGTTTGCATGTGAATTTATTGGCAGGGTGGACCTACATTGGAGGTGCAGGACAGGATTCAATGATTGGATGCTCAATTTTGGTTGTATCGATTTCACCTCTTCCATCACTGCGAACATAGTGTGGTATATGTTTACTAGCTTCTTGATATTTGTGCAGACAGAGATGTCTGCCTGTTTCTATTTGGCAAACAAACAAAGTGTCCGCAATTTTGGTTGAACTACACAAGAGAATAGTATAATCACTGCATGCAGTGCCATTTGAAAATGGACACAAAGATTGGATAGTCACTTCATGGACTACAGAAAAGTAGTACTGTACTATTTACTGGCTAACATTAGGTGCTTCATTGCTTTGGTCTGATTATACAATGGGCATCATTTTCCCTAAGTTAAAGTTTGTATTCTGAAAATAGTCTCGCGGTGTGATCGAGAGAAGACCAAATCATATTGCAGTGGATGTTCCTCCATCATGTGTGGTTCATTCTCATGGTTCCAACTGTTGGTGAAACCACTTACGTTTGCAAGAGGAATTGTAGACTTCACAAACAAATTTGTCTTTCAGTCCGTACTGAATGTTGGCCAAGAGAAGCATCCATGTTAGTAGGAAGAACATATGTTTTTTCTAGATCTTTGCTTTTGGAGCTACATATTTGTATATGATCTGTGAATCATTGAGATGCATTAACATGTTGATCTTATGTATGTGAATCGTACTAGTTAGTTTTAGTTGCGAGTCTTGCGACGCAATATCCGAAGTGGCTGATCTTTGCTTTTGGAGCTACATATATGTATATGATATGTGAATCATTGAGATGCATTAACAGTTACTTATTTCTGTTCGCTCAATGTTTACAAGTTACTGATCGATCACTAGCTAGCCTACAAATGCGCTCCTGGCAGTTTTATTTGCGATGCAAGATGCAAAGTGACAGTTTTTTGAATAAAAATGCCTACCTCTGAAGAAACTAACAAGCTACACTATCGATCCTACACGGATAAAAATGCCTACCTCTGAAGAAACTGACAAGCTACACTATCGATCCTACACGGATAAATAGCGGATCACGCACGTACTACCTCCTTTCCGGTTTGCAGGGCTCAATTCAAGAAACGACCTACTCGATCCTACACGAATAAATAGCAGATCACGCACGTACTAGTACCTCCTTTCCGGTTTGCAGGGCTTAACTCAGACCTCTCACCAACCAAGGTGCTCCCTCCGTCCGGGTTTATTAGTCCGTGAGCAAAGCAGCAAGACCAAGGCATGGCAATAATTAACGGCATGCAGAAGTTTAAGCCTAATTAATTCCAGCGATTTAAGTGGCTGCATGCGTGCCCTCGGCTGCGACTCATTGCATGCTGCTTCGCATACTGCCTGCGAGCGATTCTGAGTGCCTGCATGCAGCCGATTAAGGCAGCTAACTGATGCGAAAAAAGAGACGCCTTAATTGTTGCGGGCTTTTTAAATCTGTGAAATCATTATTGACAAGGAGGGAGATGATTCGAGTGCACTCATTTGACCGCCATGCTGGTGTGCGACCCAGACGGGACGAGATGGCACTGTCTATTGGGGAATGTAGTAATTTCAAAAAAATTCCTACGCACACGCAAGATCATGGTGATGGCATAGCAACGAGAGGGGAGAGTGTTGTCCACGTACCCTCGTAGACCGTAAGCGGAAGCGTTATGACAACGCGGTTGATGTAGTCGTACGTCTTCACGATCCGACCGATCCAAGTACCGAATGTATGGCACCTCCGAGTTCAGCACACGTTCAGCTCGATGACGATCCCCGGGCTCCGATCCAGCAAAGCTTCGGGGATGAGTTCCGTCAGCACGACGGCGTGGTGACGATGATGATGCTCTACCGGCGCAGGGCTTCGCCTAAACTCCGCGACGATATGACCGAGGTGGAATATGGTGGAGGGGGGCACCGCACACGGCTAAGGAACGATCCGTAGATCAACTTGTGTGTCATGGGGTGCCCCCTTGACCCCGTATATAAAGGAGCAAGGGGGGAGGTGGCCGGCCCTAGGAGGGGGCGCGCCAAGTGTGGATTCCTACTAGGACTCCCTAGTCCTAGTAGGATTCCACCTCCCTTGTTGGAGTAGGAGAGGGGGAAAGAGGGGGAGAGGAAGAAGGAAAGGGGGGCTGCGCCCCTTGTCCAATTCGGACCAGGGGGGGGGGGTGGCGCAGGCCTCCTTCCTTTTGGCCTCTCTCCACTATTCCCGTATGGCCCAATAAGGCCCATATACTCCCCAGCGAATTCACGTAACTCTCCGGTACTCCGAAAAATACCCGAATCACTCGGAACCTTTCCGAACTCCGAATATAGTCGTCCAATATATCGATCTTTACGTCTCGACCATTTCGAGACTCCTCGTCATGTCCCCGATCTCATCCGGGATTCCGAACTCCTTCGGTACATGAAAACTCATAAATTCATAATATAACTGTCATCGAAACCTTAAGCGTGCGGACCCTACGGGTTCGAGAACTATGTAGACATGACCTAGAACTATTCTTGGTCAATAACCAATAGCGGAACCTGGATGCCCATATTGGCTCCTACATATTCTACGAAGATCTTTATCGGTCAAACCGCATAACAACATACTTTGTTCCCTGTCACGCCCAATATGCGATACTATCCTAAAGAGACTCGAAGGTCCCACCAAGGATAGAACCGCATATTGAAATGCTTTTGCAAGGTGGATATCATTACATCAACATTACATAATAGATGGGGATACATACATAAGGCATACAATGCCACACAAATACATCATCACAATACATAAGAGCATCATCCGACTACGGATGAAACACAAACAGAAACTCAAACGACATCCACCCTGCTAGCCCAGGCTGCCGACCTGGAACCTATCCCTGATCGAAGAAGCAGAAGAAGAACTCAACACAAGCAAGCATCGCTCTCGCGTCATGATCATCGTATAACCTGTACCTGCAACTGTTGTTGTAGTAATCTGTGAGCCACGAGGACTCAGCAATCCCATTACCATGGGTATCAAGACTAGCCAAGCTTAAAGGGGTAATGAAGGGGAAAAGTGGTGAGGTTGCAGCATCGACTAAGCATATATGGTGCCTACCATACGCAAATAAGAGCGAGAAGAGAAGCAAAGGAACGGTCGTCAACTAGTAATGATCAAGAAGTGATCATGAACTCCTACTTACGTCAAACATAACCCAAAACCGTGTTCACTTCCCGGACTCCGTCGAAAAGAGACAATCACGGCTACACACGCGGTTGATGCATTTTAATTCGTATCTGGTGTCAAGCTATCTACAACCGGACATTAACAAATTCCCATCTGCCTATAACCGCAGGCACGACTTTCGAAAGATTATACCCTGCAGGGGTGTCCGAACTTAGCCCATGACAAGCTCTCGCGATCAACGAAGGAATAGACCTTCTCCCAGGAAGACCCGATCAGACTCGGAATCCCGGTTTACAAGACATTTCGACAATTGTAAAACAAGACCAGCAAGACCGCCCGCTGTGCCGACAAATCCCGATAGGAGCTGCACATATCTCGTTCTCAGGGCACACCGGATGAGCAAGACGACGGGTTGGCATAGACCCTGGTTGCCCAGGGGGCGCCGGACATCTCTCGGTTTGGACCAACACTTAGACAAGCACTGGCCCGGGGGGGCTAAAATAAAGATGACCCTCGGGCTCCGGAAACCCAAGGGAAAAAGGGCTAGGTGAGGCAAATGGTAAAACCAATGTTGGGCCTTGCTGGAGGAGTTTTATTCAAAGCAAACTGTCAAGGGGTTACCATAAATCACCCGACCGCGTAAGGAACGCAAAATCCGGGAACATAACACCGATATGACGGAAACTAGGATGGAAAGAGTGGAACAAAACACCAGGCATAAGGCCGAGCCTTCCACCCTTTACCAAATATATAGATGCATTAATAAAATAAGAGATATTGTGATATCCCAACATAATCCTGTTCATCATGGAGCAATCTTCAACTTCAATTGCAACTAACAACGCTATAAGAGGGGATGAGCAAAAGCGGTAACATAACCAAGCAACGGTTTGCTAGGAAGGGTGTCAAAGGTTAGAGGTTCATGGCAATTTGGGAGGCTTGATGAGCAAAAAATAGGTAACACATCATAGCGATAGAACGAAGCAACTAGCATAGCAATGATAGTAATGAGATCCAGGGTAGCGGTCATCTTGCCTGAAATCCCGCTAGGAAGAAGAACGAGTCCATGAAGAAGACGAACGGGAGTGGTCGAACGAATCCTCACAACTCCGAATCGAAACCGAAGCTAACGAGAGAAGCAATCCGGAAAGAAGCAAACAACATGGTAAACAACCATCACATAAACATGGCATGATGCACAATCAAGTATGATGCATGTCCGGTTTAATGAGGCATGGCATGGCAAAGTGCAACAAACCACACTACAAATTAAGTGGAGCTCAATATGCAACGAGTTGCATATTGACGAAACACCACATCAATTATTTAGTTTAATCTTGTTTAAGCTACCAAACAATATTAAATGTTGTTAAACATGGCAAGGGGTGAAACATAATTAAACTAACTATTTAGGCAAGTTTAAATGAGGCCGGAAACAACAAACCACAATTCCAGAAAATCCCCATATGCATATTTTAGATTCGGAACTGTTCTGCCCTAAACACAATTTTAATGTTGTTAAATAGCAACATAAAGTGCACCGTGTTAATCTAGACATTTTTCCACCCCATTTACATATAAAGTTTATTAAAATTGGAGCTACGGTTATTTAGTTATGAAATAAATCATTTTAATATGGCATTTAAGCAAATTTAAACAAACATCATTTTAAACATTTTAAACATGGATGAAAATGGCATATTATTAATCTACACAAAATTCTAAGCATTTTAGATATATAGTTTGTTTAATTTGGATGCATGCATATTTAGTTATTAACAATACAAAAGGGGGGCATTTTCTATAATTAAGAATGCATTGGAAAAATGCAAAAATACATAGACTGAAAAAAAAAACATATGCACGGGCCAGAAGCATTAGAGTGCAGCGGCCCAGAAGTGGAATCGGGCCCAACCGGCTATGGGTGTGCACACTGGGGAAAAAAATAAACAAAACAGGGGCAAAAGAATTGGGGAGAACCTGGGATTTCATCCCAGGACCTCCTGTGTTGGCCCGATCTGCAGTAGCCACTACGCTAGCTGTGATGCTTGTGTTCAGAGAGGGGCGCTACACTATTTGAACGGGGCAAAGGCCCGGTCTAGGAGCCATGGATGCATAGCAACTTGCCGGCGACGACGGCGAGCAACGCAGCGGCTACATGTGCAGCAGAACAACGGCGGGGGTGCGGAAAAGGCTTGCGGTGGCCGTGGTGGGATGTGCGCATGTGTGGGTGCAGCAAGGGGTGGCCGGGTGCATGCAAAGCCTCAAGCACGAGCTCGCGCTCGACTCGGGTGCGGCCATGGCGAGAGACGGCGACATGCGCTAGGTGGGTATGGGGAGGCTTGTGACTGCGGTGCTGCGGCGCAGAGGGTGGCGTGCGTGAATCAACGAGCAGAGCAACGGCATGAACACAAGCACGAACTCGAGGCCGTCCATGGCGGATATGGAATAGGCAGGCTCGGGAAGATGACTAAGGCGACAGAATTGAACCGAGGAGAGGCTGGGAGGAGCGACTGCTCACCGAGGGGGTGATGCTGGAGTTGAACACGGTCGCGGGTGACCGGAGACGGCGGGATGACGTGATGATCGACGGAGCCGCTCGGGTCCGTGAAGCAGAGGAAGACGACGAAGATGACATCGAGGAACTTGGCGATCCGGGCTCGGGGAGTCGCGGGGAGACGTTGCCGGAGTCGTGGGACTTGCTGCGGAGGAAGACGACGACCGGGAGATGTTGGCTACGCCGGGCTCGAGCTCATCTTGGCTGGTCATGGCGATGGCGACGGCAGGGGCGTGGAGTGGCTTACCTTGCGGCGGCTAGACGAGGAGGAGGGAGGAATGGAAATAGGAGAGACCCTAGGGCACCGGGGCATGATTTATAGGAGGTAGGGAGGCTGTCCCGGCTGTCAAATCAAGCCGGCTGCCAACGTGGCGCCCCTGGATGTGCGCCGTACAGAGGTAGGGGACGACCCTGTGCTGGAGGACTGGTGGGCTGCACTGCGAGGCTGCTGTTGGGCCACTGATGCTAGCTGCAGGTGAGTGGAAGGCCCAAGTGCAGCGCCCAGATAAGGAAAAGACAGTTCCCTTTTCTGTGTTTTTATAATAAACAGATTTCAGAAAAGGAAAAGAAGGGGGAGCTAGGGAGAGAATTTGGAAGATATAAGAATATCCTCATGCTCCTGGGAACATGCAAGATTTAATAAAATTGGTTTGGCAATTTTTAGAGGAAGAAAAATAATTCAAGTTTGAATTGAATTCAAACTTGAGCCATTTTTGAACCCAACCAAAACATATTTATATGAGCCGAAAATTGGCAGAGAGCATGTAGGCAATGAGCAGGATTTATAGGAAAAGAATGAACATTTAGGGAGGACAGAAAAAGGCACTAGCAAAAATGAAACGAATAAGAAGGAAGAAGGAGGTGTTGATGCATGGGTAGATTTGAGAGACATAGCAAGGGGTTTGGTCACATGCAACATGCATAGAGCAAGACAACATCATGAAGAATGCGATGCACATGGTGATTATGATGAAATGCAAAATGACAAAAGGCACAATGCAATGTAAACATTGGTGTTCATGAAGCAGGAAGCAAATATGACAAGGCACTCAACATGATCATGGCATAAACATATAGGAATGAAATATGCAAAACAATTATGATAATGCAACAAACACAAAACCCACACAACAACAACTAAAATAAATGGAAGGGCAACTGAAGCGTCGGTCTCGGGGCGTTACAATACTCCACCACTACGAGAGGATCTCGTCCCGAGATCTAAGATGGTACCGGAGGGAAAATAAAGAGGAAGAGAAGAGGTAAAACTAAGTTGCTTCTTCGACAAACGAGTGAAACCATGAACCTTGAGATGTTGAGCAAAATGAAAGAAAAAAACAACAACGAAGATGAGCAAAGTTGAAAATACTCCGTTAGGAAAAAAAAGAACAAGGGATACGACGAGAATCCAAAGGTTTAGTGATAAGATAGATATTGAAACCACTCCGGTTAAAACTAGATAGAGAAGGAATAAGATTGATATAATTTGGACAACACTCCGACTGTAAATGGTAGGAATTGAACATGAACTTACAAGATGAGAGGGTACTTGATGAGATCAACAACACACTACCTCCGGAACTATTGAAAGAATGGCACAAGGGGTAAGAAAGATTTCAGACAGCTCTCCGGTTGAGGAAGGAGGGAAAACTTGATAAGATGAGGGAACTCGAATGAAAACACGACACGCCGGTTAAATGGATAAGCATGCAAATGACATGATCTTGATAAAACGAGATGATGGGTGAAGAGAGCAACATCACATTGCCTCCAAAATAAGGAATAGAAGATAGATCATTGGAATAACAAAATGAAGAAGAAAATGCCAACTTCTGCCACAATTGAGCTAAGAAAGCACCCTTCCAAGAAGGTTATAATGGAGTTGTTGGAAAAAACTAACAACGAAACGAATAAGCTTGTAGTGGGCTTATGGAAAACATCCCAAAACTATGAGGTGACAACCTGCCACTAACGAAAAACAATTGCTTGTTTGAGACCAACGAAGGGATGAAAACTTCTTTTAATGAGAGAATAGGAGGAAACATGGATCATTGATAAGTACCACAAATAGCAACATCCCTTAAGGAAAGGCTTTAGGTGAAATCTGACACAAGATAACTCCAAGGAAGAAAATGATGGGTTTAAAATACCTCATTCTTGACAACATGTGAATCATCAAACACAAACTCGAATTGTCAAGAATGACATAACACCACCTCAAAAGATAAGGTAGAAAGAATTGCACTTCAGAATGCAAGATGAAGAATACTTGAGCTCCTCAAAACAAAACATGTGTTGAGCACCATGTTTATTTTAGAGTAAAGCTTAGCAGATCATAACTTCGAGAGAAAACTTGAAGAACAATTGAAAAATGAATAGAATCCTTGATGAACCACCATGTAGAGCCTCCATGAAGAACTCCGGTAATGAAAGGATGATAAAAAGAAAGAGAAGTTGACAACACAAGGTGAAGCCTTGCGATGATTTAGATGGAGCTTCGCGACGAGATAATGCGGAAAACTTGGAACTCCGAAAAAGAAAAGATGAAACACTAGAACCGAGAATTACTTCATCATGAACAATCTCCGAAAGAAGGAATTAATCACTTGAATGAAACAAGAATAAGAATTATGTCATGCCTATCCTTCACCAATTTAAATTGATGACAAGCAACGGATTTGGCATACTACTTATTCTCATAGAAAGGATCAAGATAGATATGGCGCAAACTTTAGAAAATCTTCATGAACCACCGGTAGGTTTGAAAAGAACGAATGAATTGAATGATAACGAAGGAAGTGAAATCTTGAACAAACCACCGAAAGAATTGAAAATGAACGAAGAAAAGATAAAGAAACACCGGGAAGAATTTGAAAAATGAACGAAGATACTTGAGAGAATTTAGATACAAGTGAACACAGAGATCCCGAGCTGATTAGATAATACTTGAACTATGCACCGGTATGATTTGGAGAACGAGAGCTGAAAGCTTGAATGAATAATTCTGAGATGATGGGCTATGGAGAATCAATCTGAAAAGACTCTTGAATTGCTCCGGATGGATGAAAAAAAAATTCTCACAATCAAAACAATTATGAGGATAGCATGAAGCTAGAACCATGAATCTTGAAGAGAATGGAGCAAGATTCAAGAGAAATCCTTCTTCGGTATTCAAATGTTGAGAATGAAGATGAGAACCACCATGAATTGTTGAGATACTCCGGGAGAATTAAAAGAGGAAAGGTTGAGCCAAAGATGAACAGAATTTGAAAACAACCTTGGAGAAGGCATGTGACTGATGAAAATTCATTCTTACGTCAAACTTGGAAATGAATTTGAGAATCGCTCCTGATAATTCGAAGAGTCAGGTAAGATCCTGGAAAAAGACCTGTGGGTTAGGGCCCACTAAAAGATACACCGTTGAACAATTGATTGAAAGGGGGGATTGCACCGGTTGAATTAAATGGCTTGAATGAGATAACAACCTCAAAATAACTTGAACAGACAGGGAATGGAAACACAAGTCTTCTGAGATATCTTCAGCACTCCAGAACAAATGAATAGCGAGAAGTGAAAGATTAAGAGGTGCACCGGTATGAAAAAGCATTTGACACGAGGAAAGGAATATGATCAACACTGAAAGATTGAATTAATTCACCGGAGAATAAAAAACAATGAAGGATGATGAACTTGAAACTGTTGAGCATCTTCATGGGAAATCACCGGATAAGAACATTGAAAGAAAAGAATGAAGAGACTTCACATCAATAAGATGGATACTTGATTAAGATATCTGAGTCCTTGAAGAAAAGGGTGGGAGGGTGGGGGAAAACAAAGACAACTTGGGATGAACGAAACAAACACCATTGAGAAAACTTAGAATTGATCCTGCGGATGGGGAGAATGATGGGATCATCTCGAAGAGAAGCGCACCGGTTGGAAAAGAATTAACATGACAACCTCAATGATCAAGAAGGATTAGCACTCCCATAGAAATATGAGAACACCGCTTGAAAGGTATGGAATCAACACTTGACATTGAAGCAACTCGTATACCACAATTAAAACAAAACAAAGGATTGGCTTGCGAAAATAAGCCGGAAACAAACATATGATAGATCCCATATCGTATCATGTGTCTGTTGGAAAGATAAAACTAGAGCTACTTGAATTCCCACCTATAAAACTCCCGAAACTTTCTGGTTATGCAATCTGGTGTTGGGGATACAGGGGAAGCAATATATCTCACCCAAACTAACAATACCTACATCCAGCTGTATCCATCCGTCAACACATAACCAAGAAAACTCCGGAAATCGTGTACCTCAACCTTCGAAAAGCATCCGTTATACGAGTTATGGCAATACTCCCGAACTCCCCAGTACTGGGTGGCGTCGAGGTTATCTCACCAACAACTGCATAAAAGAGATTTTCGATGTCAGCAAAACTCAGGTATTCCAGAACTGCAACGATAAAATTGTGACGACAACACCTCGGAGCTCAACTCCCGGGACACTGCCACAACCCCTAAATGTCAGGAGGCACCAAGAACAATGTTCTCGTCACAAGACTATCGGAATGATTCCAAGATACCCGCGTGATCCTAAAAAAAATTAGTGAAATTTGAGGAGAGGAGAGTCAAACCATCTACGTCAGGAGACCTCACCAGAGCGACGAAGGGACTGAGGAGTAAAAAGAATTCCTACTCTCCGATATATATAATCCTAAGACTCAAAATAGTTTTCTTCTAGACTCAACAACGGCCAACAATCAAGGGGGCTCCTATGGTCGGTCGAGGCTCTGATTACCAACTTGTCATGCCCAATATGCGATACTATCCTAAAGAGACTCGAAGGTCCCACCAAGGATAGAACCGCATATTGAAACGCTTTTGCAAGGTGGATATCATTACATCAACATTACATAATAGATGGGGATACATACATAAGGCATACAATGCCACACAAATACATCATCACAATACATAAGAGCATCATCCGACTACGGATGAAACACAAACAAAAACTCAAACGACATCCACCCTGCTAGCCCAGGCTGCCGACCTGGAACCTATCCCTGATCAAACAAGCAGAAGAAGAACTCAACGCAAGCAAGCATCGCTCTCGCATCATGATCATCGCATAACCTATACCTGCAACTGTTGTTGTAGTAATCTGTGAGCCATGAGGACTCAGCAATCCCATTACCATGGGTATCAAGACTAGCAAAGCTTAAAGGGGTAATGAAGGGGAAAAGTGGTGAGATTGCAGGAGCGACTAAGCATATATGGTGGCTACCATACGCAAATAAGAGCGAGAAGAGAAGCAAAGGAACGGTCGTCAACTAGTAATGATCAAGAAGTGATCCTAAACTCCTACTTACGCCAAACATAACCCAAAACCGTGTTCACTTCCCGGACTCCGCCGAAAAGAGACCATCACGGCTACACACGCGGTTGATGCATTTTAATTCGTATCTGGTGTCAAGTTATCTACAACTGGACATTAACAAATTCCCATCTGCCTATAACCGCAGGCACGACTTTCGAAAGATTATACCCTGCAGGGGTGTCCCAACTTAGCCCATGACAAGCTCTCACGATCAACGAAGGAATAGACCTTCTCCCAGGAAGACCCGATCAGACTCGGAATCCTGGTTTACAAGACATTTCGACAATGGTAAAACAAGATCAGCAAGACCGCCCGCTGTGCCGACAAATCCCGATAGGAGCTGCAGATATCTCGTTCTCAGGGCACACCGGATGAGCAAGACGACGGGTTGGCATAGACCCTGGTTGCCCAGGGGGCGCCAGACATCACTCGATTTGGACCAACACTTAGACAAGCACTGGCCCGGGGGGGCTAAAATAAAGATGACCCTCGGGCTCCGGAAACCCAAGGGAAAAAGGGCTAGGTGAGGCAAATGGTAAAACCAATGTTGGGCCTTGCTGGAGGAGTTTTATTCAAAGCGAACTATCAAGGGGGTCCCATAAATCACCCGACCGCGTAAGGAACGGAAAATCCGGGAACATAACACCGGTATGACGGAAACTAGGGCGGCAAGAGTGGAACAAAACACCAGGCATAAGGCCGAGCCTTCCACCCTTTACCAAATATATAGATGCATTAATAAAATAAGAGATATTGTGATATCCCAACATAATCCTGTTCACCATGGAGCAATCTTCAACTTCAACTGCAACTAACAACTCTATAAGAGGGGCTGAGCAAAAGCGGTAACATAGCCAATCAACGGTTTGCAAGGAAGGGTGTCAAAGGTTAGAGGTTCATGGCAATTTGGGAGGCTTGATGAGCAAAAAATAGGTAACGCAACATAGCGATAGAACGAAGCAACTAGCATAGCAATGATAGTAATGAGATCCAGGGTAGCGGTCATCTTGCCTGAAATCCCGCTAGGAAGAAGAACGAGTCCATGAAGAAGACGAACGGGAGTGGTTGAACGAATCCTCACAACTCCGGAATCGAAACCGAAGCTAACGAGAGAAGCAACCCGGAAAGAAGCAAACAACATGGTAAACAACCATCACATAAACATGGCATGATGCACAATCAAGTATGATGCATGTCCGGTTTAATGAGGCATGGCATGGCAAAGTGCAACAAACCACACTACAAATTAAGTGGAGCTCAATATGCAACGAGTTGCATATTGACGAAACACCACATCAATTATTTAGTTTAATCTTGTTTAAGCTACCAAACAATATTAAATGTTGTTAAACATGGCAAGGGGTGAAACATAATTAAACTAACTATTTAGGCAAGTTTAAATGAGGCCGGAACCAACAAACCACAATTCCGGAAAATCCCCATATGCATATTTTAGATTCGGAACTGTTCTGCCCTAAACACAATTTTAATGTTGTTAAACAGCAACATAAAGTGCACCATGTTAATCTAGGCATTTTTCCACCCCATTTACATATAAAGTTTATTAAAATTGGAGCTACGGTTATTTAGTTATGAAATAAATCATTTTAATATGGCATTTAAGCAAATTTAAACAAACAACATTTTAAACATTTTAAACATGGATGAAAATGGCATATTATTAATCTACACAAAATTCTAAGCATTTTAGATATATAGTTTGTTTAATTTGGATGCATGCATATTTAGTTATTAACAATACAAAAGGGGGGCATTTTCTGTAATTAAGAATGCATTGGAAAAATGCAAAAATACATAGACTGAAAAAAAAACATATGCACGGGCCAGAAGCATTAGAGTGCAGCGGCCCAGAAGTGGAATCGGGCCCAACCGGCTATGGGTGTGCACACTGGGGAAAAAAAATAAACAAAACAGGGGCAAAAGAATTGGGGAGAACCTGGGATTTGATCCCATGACCTCCTGTGTTGGCCCGATCTGCAGTAGCCACTACGCTAGCTGTGATGCTTGTGTTCAGAGAGGGGCGCTACACTATTTGAACGGGGCAAAGGCCCGGTCTAGGAGCCATGGATGCACAGCAACTTGCCGGCGATGACGGCGAGCAACGCAGCGGCTACAGGTGCAGCAGAACAACGGCGGGGGTGCGGAAAAGGCTTGCAGTGGCCGTGGTGGGATGTGCGCATGTGTGGGTGCAGCAAGGGGCGGCCAGGTGCATGCAAAGCCTCAAGCACGAGCTCGCGCTCGACTAGGGCGCGGCCATGGCGAGAGACGGCGACATGCGCTAGGTGGGTATGGGGAGGCTTGTGACTGCGGTGCTGCGGCGCAGAGGGTGGCGTGCGTGAATCAACGAGCAGAGCAACGGCATGAACACAAGCACGAACTCGAGGCCATCCATGGCGGATATGGAATAGGCGGGCTCAGGAAGACGACTAAGGCGACAGAATTGAACCAAGGAGAGGCTGGGAGGAGCGACTGCTCACCGAGGGGGTGATGCTAGAGTTGAACACGGTCGCGGGTGACCGGAGACGGCGGGACGACGTGATGATCGACGGAGCCACTCGGGTCCGTGAAGCAGAGGAAGACGACGAAGATGACATCAAGGAACTTGGCGATCCGGGCTCGGGGAGTCGCGGGGAGACGTTGCCGGAGTCGTGGGACTTGCTGCGGAGGAAGACGACGACCGGGAGATGCTGGCTACACCGGGCTCGAGCTCATCTTGGCTGGTCATGGCGATGGCGACGACAGGGGCGTGGAGTGGCTTACCTTGCGGCGGCTAGACGAGGAGGAGGGAGGAATGGAAATAGGAGAGACCCTAGGGCACCGGGGCATGATTTATAGGAGGTAGGGAGGCTGTCCCGGCCGTCAAATCAAGCCGGCTGCCAATGTGGCGCCCCTGGATGTGCGCCGTACAGAGGTAGGGGACGACCCTGTGCTGGAGGACTGGTGGGCTGCACTGCGAGGCTGCTGTTGGGCCACTGATGCTAGCTGCAGGTGAGTGGAAGGCCCAAGTGCAGCGCCCAGATAAGGAAAAGACATTTCCCTTTTCTCTGTTTTTATAATAAACAAATTTCAGAAAAGGAAAAGAAGGGGGAGCTAGGGAGAGAATTTGGAAGATATAAGAATATCCTCATGCTCCTGGGAACATGCAAGATTTAATAAAATTGGTTTGGCAATTTTTAGAGGAAGAAAAATAATTCAAGTTTGAATTGAATTCAAACTTGAGCCATTTTTGAACCCAACCAAAACATATTTATATGAGCCGAAAATTGGCAGAGAGCATGTAGGCAATGAGCAGGATTTATAGGAAAATAATGAACATTTAGGGAGGACAGAAAAAGGCACTAGCAAAAATGAAAGGAATAAGAAGGAAGAAGGAGGTGTTGATGCATGGGTAGATTTGAGAGACATAGCAAGGGGTTTGGTCACATGCAACATGCATAGAGCAAGACAACATCATGAAGAATGCGATGCACATGGTGATTATGATGAAATGCAAAATGACAAAAGGCACAATGCAATGTAAACATTGGTGTTCATGAAGCTGGAAGCAAATATGACAAGACACTCAACATGATCATGGAATAAACATATATGAATGAAATATGCAAAACAATTATGATAATGCAACAAACACAAAACCCACACAACAACAACTAAAATAAATGGAAGGGCAACTGAAGCGTCGGTCTCGGGGCGTTACATTCCCTTTGTCATCGGTATGTTACTTGCCCGAGATTCGATCGTCGGTATCTCAATACCTAGTTCAATCTTGTTACCGGCAAGTCTCTTTACTCGTTTCGTAATGCATCATTCCGTAACTAACTCATTAGCTACATTGCTTGCAAGGCTTATAGTGATGAGGGCCCAGAGATACCTCTCCGACAATCGGAGTGACAAAACCTAATCTCGAAATACGCCAACCCAACATGTACCTTTGGAGACACCTGTAGTACTCCTTTATAATCACCCAGTTACGTTGTGACGTTTGGTAGCACCCAAAGTGTTCCTCCGGTAAACGGGAGTTGCATAATCTCATAGTTACAGGAACATGTATAAGTCATGAAGAAAGCAATAGCAACATACTAAACGATCAAGTGCTAAGCTAACGGAATGGGTCAAGTCAATCACATCATTCTCCTAATGATGTGATCCCGTTAATCAAATGACAACACATGTCTATGGTTAGGAAACATAACCATCTTTGATCAACAAGCTAGTCAAGTAGAGGCATACTAGTGACACTATGTTTGTCTATGTATTCACACATGTATTATGTTTCCGGTTAATACAATTCTAGCATGAATAATAAACATTTATCATAATATAAGGAAATAAATAATAACTTTATTATTGCCTCTAGGGCATATTTCCTTCAGTCTCCCACTTGCACTAGAGTCAATAATCTAGTTCACATCACCATGTGATTTAACACCAATATTCACATCTGTATGTGATTAATACCAATAGTTCACATCGTCATGTGATCAACACCCAAAGGGTTTTACTAGAGTCAATAATCTAGTTCACATCGCTATGTGATTAACACCCAAAGAGTACTAAGGTATGATCATGTTTTGCTTGTGAGAGAAGTTTAGTCAACGGGTCTGTCACATTCAGAGCCGTATGTATTTTGCAAATATTCTATGTCTACAATGCTCTGCATGGAGCTACTCTAGCTAATTGCTCCCACTTTTAATATGTATCCAGATTGAGACTTAGAGTCATCTGGTCGGTGTAAAAGCTTGTATCGTTGTAACTTTTACGACGAGCTCTTTTATCACTTCCATTATCGAGAAACATATCCTTATTCCACTAAGGATAATTTTGACCAATGTCCAGTGATCTACTCCTAGATCACTATTGTACTCCCTTGCCAAATCAGGGCAGAGTATACAATAGGCCTGGTCCATAACATAGCATACATTTATAGAACCTATGACTGATGCATAGGGAATGACTTTCATTCTCTTTCTATTTTCTGCTGTGGTCGGGATTTGAGTCTTACTCAATTTCATACCTTTGCAACACAGGCAAGAACTCTTTCTTTGACTGTTCCATTTTGAACTACTTCAAAATCTTGTCAAGGTATGTACTCATTGAAAATCTTATCAAGCGTCTTGATCTATCTCAATAGATCTTGATGCTCAATATGTAAGTAGCTTTACTGAAGTCTTTCTTTGAAAAACTTCTTTCAAACACTCCTTTATGCTTTGCAGAATAATTCTACATTATTTCCGATCAACAATATGTCATTCACATATACTTATCAGAAATGTTGTAGTGCTCCCACTCACTTTCTTGTAAATACAGGTCTTTCCAAAAGTCTGTATAAAACCATATGCTTTGATCAACTCATCAAAGCGTATATTCCAACTCCGAGATGCTTGCACCAGTCCATTGATGGATCGCTGGAGCTTGCACATTTTGTTAGCACCTTTAGGATTAGCAAAACCTTCTGGTTGCATCATATACAACTCTTGTTTAAAAATTCATTAAGGAATGCAGTTTTGACATCCATTTGCCAGATTTCATAAAATGTGGCAATTGCTAACATGATTCAGACGGACTTAAGCATCGATACGAGTGAGAAAATCTCATCGTATTCAACACCTTGAACTTGTTGAAAACCTTTTGCAACAAGTCGAGCTTAGTAGATAGTAACACTACTATCAGTGTCCGTCTTCCTCTTGAAGATCCTTTTATTTAACATGGCTTGCTGATCATCGAGCAAGTCAATCAAAGTCCATACTTTGTTCTCATACATGGATCATATCTCAAATTTTATGGCCTCAAGCCATTTCGTGGAATCTGGGCTCATCATCACTTCCTCATATTTCGTAGGTTCATCATGGTCTAGTAACATGACTTCCAGAACATGATTACCGTACCATTCTGGTGCGGATCTTACTCTGGAAGACCTACGAGGTTTGGTAGCAACTTGATCTGAAGTTTCATGATCATCATCATTAACTTCCTCACTAATTGGTGTAGGAATCACTGGAACTGATTTCTGTGATGAACTACTTTCCAATAAGGGAGAAGGTACAATTACCTCATCAAGTTCTACTTTCCTCCCACACACTTCTTTTGAGAGAAACTTCTTCTCTAGAAAGGATCCATCTTAGCAACGAAACTTGCTTTCGGATCTGTGATAGAAGGTGTGCCCAATAGTTACCTTTGGGTATTCTATGAAGATGCACTTCTCCGATTTGGGTTTGAGCTTATCATGCTGAAACTTTTTCACATAAGCATCGCAACCCCAAACTTTAAGAAACGACAGCTTAGGTTTACTGCTAAACCATAGTTCATACGGTGTCGTCTCAACGGATTTAGATGGTGCCCTATTAAACGTGAATGCAGCTGTCTCTAATGCATAACCCCAAAACGATAGTGGTAAACTGATAAGAGACATCATAGATCGCACCATATCTAGTAAAGTATGATTACGATGTTCGGACACACCATAACGTTGTGGTGTTCCAGGTGGCGTGAGCTGTGAAACTATTCCACATTGTTTTAATTGAAGACCAAACTCGTAACTCAAATATTCGTCTCCATGATCAGATCGTAGAAACTTTATTTTTCTTGTTACGATGATTTTTCCACTTTACTCTGAAATTCTTTGAACTTTTCAACTATTTTAGACTTATGTTTCATCAAGTAGATATACCCATATCTGCTCAAATCATCTGTAAAGGTTAGAAAATAACGATACTTGCCACGAGCATCAACACTCATTCGACCGCATACATCGGTATGTATTGTTTCCAATAAGTCAGTAGCTCGTTCCATTGTTCCGGAGAACGGAGTTTTAGTCATCTTGCCCAAAAGGCACGGTTCGCAAGCATCAAATGATTCATAACCAAGTGATTCCGAAAATCCATCTTTATGGAGTTTCTTCATGCGCTTTACACCGATATGACCCAAACGGCAGTGCCACAAATAAGTTGCACTATCATTATCAACTTTGCATCTTTTGGCATCAATATTATGAATATGTGTATCACTACGATCGAGATCCAACAAACTATTTTCATTGGGTGTATGACCATCAAAGGTTTTATTCATTTAAACAGAACAACAGTTATTCTCTGATTTTAAATGAATAACCGTATTGCAATGAACATGATCAAATCATATTCATGCTCAACGCAAACGCCAAAAAACATTTATTTAGGTTCAACACTAATCCCGAAAGGAGTGTGCGATGATGATCATATCAATCTTGGAACCACTTCCAACACACATCGTCACTTCACCCTCAACTAGTTTCTGTTTATTCTGTAACTCCTGTTTCGAGTTACTAATCTTAGCAACCGAACAAGTATCAAATACTCAGGGGTTACTATAAACACTAGTTAGGTACACATCAATAATCTGTATATAAAATATACCCTTGTTTAGTTTGCCATCCTTCTTATCCACCAAATATTCAGGGTATTTCCGTTTCCAGTGACCATTTCCTTTGCAGTATAAGCACTCAGTTTTAGGCTTTGGTTCAGCTTTGGGCTTCTTCGTGGGAGTGACAACTTGCTTGTCATTCTACTTGAAGTTCCCTTTCTATCCCTTTGCCCTTTTCTTGAAACTAGTGGTCTTGTCAATCATCAACACTTGATGCTCTTTCTTGATTTCTACCTTCATCGATTTCAACATCACGAAGAGCTCGGGAATCGTTTTCGTCATCCCTTGCATACTATAGTTCATCACAAAGTTCTACTAACTTGGTGATGGTGACTAGAGAATTATGTCAATCACTATCTTATCTGGAAGATTAACTCCCACTTGATTCAAGCGATTGTAGTACCCAGACAATCTGAGCACATGCTCACTAGTTGAGCGATTCTCCTCCATCTTTTAGCCATAGAACTTGTTGGAGACTTCATATCTCTCAACTCGGGTATTTGCTTGAAATATCATCTTCAACTCCTGGAACATCTCATATGGTCCATGACATTCAAAACGTCTTTGAAGTCCCGATTCTAAGCCGTTAAGCATGGTGCACAAAACTATCAAGTAGTCATCATATTGAGCTAGCCAAACGTTCATAACGTCTGCATTTGCTCCTGCAATAGGTCTGTCACCTAGCGGTACATTAAGGACATAATTATTCTGTGCAGCAATGAGGATAAACCTCAGATCACGGATCCAATCCGCATCATTGCTACTAATATCTTTCAACACAATTTTCTCTAGGAACATATCAAAATAAACATATGAAAGCGACAACGCAAGCTATTGATCTACAACATAATTTGCAAAATACTACCAGGACTAAGTTCATGATAAATTAAAGTTCAATTAATCATATTACTTAAGAACTCCCACTTAGATAGACATCCCTCTAATCCTCTAAGTGATTACGTGATCCATATCAACTACACCATGTCCGATCATCACGTGAGATGGAGTAGTTTCAACGGTGAACATCACTATGTTGATCATATCTACTATATGATTCACGCTTGACCTTTCGGTCTCCGTGTTCCGAGGCCATATCTGTATATGCTAGGCTCGTCAAGTTTGACCTGAGTGTTCCGCGTGCGCAACTGTTTTGCACCCGTTGTATTTGAACGTAGAGCCTATCACACCCGATCATCACGTGGTGTCTCAGCACGAAGAACTTTCGCAACGGTGCATACTCAGGGAGAACACTTCTTGATAATTACTGAGAGATCATCCTAAAATGCTATCGTCAAACAAAACAGAATAAGATGTATAACAGATAAACATCATATGCAATCAAAATATGTGATATGATATGGCCATGATCATCTTGCGCCTTTGATCTCCATCTCCAAAGTACTGTCATGATCTCTATCGTTACCGGCACGACACCATGATCTTCATCATCTTGATCTATATCAATGTGTCGTCACATGGTCGTCTCGCCAACTATTGCTCTTGCAACTATTGCTATCGCATAGTGATAAAGTAAAGCAATTATTTGGCACTTGCATCTTATGCAACAAAGAGACAACCATAGGGCTTCTGCCAGTTGTCGATAACTTCAACAAAACATGATCATCTCATACAACAACTTATATCTCATCACGTCTTGACCATATCACATCACAACATGCCCTGCAAAAACAAGTTAGACGTCCTCTACTTTGTTGTTGCAAATTTTACGTGGCTGCTACGGGCTGAGCAAGAACCGTTCTTACCTACACATCAAAACCACAACGATAGTTCGTCAAGTTAGTGCTGTTTTAACCTTCGCAAGGACCGGGCGTAGCCACACTCGGTTCAACTAAAGTTGGAGAAACAGACACCCGCTAGTCACCTGTGTGCAAAGCACGGCGGTAAAACCAGTCTCGCGTAAGCGTACGCGTAATGTCGGTCTGGGCCGCTTCATCCAACAATACCGCTGAACCAAAGTATGACATGCTGGTAAGCAGTATGACTTGTATCGCCCACAACTCACTTGTGTTCTACTCGTGCATATAACATCAACGCATAAAACCTAGGCTCGGATGCCACTGTTGGGGAACGTAGTAATTTCAAAAAAAATTCCTACGCACACGCAAGATCATGATGATGGCATAGCAATGAGAGGGGAGAGTGTTGTCCACGTACCCTCGTAGACCGTAAGCGGAAGCGTTATGACAACACGGTTGATGTAGTCGTACGTATTCACGATCCGACCGATCCAAGTACTGAACGTACGGCACCTCCGAGTTCAGCACACGTTCAGCTCGATGACGATCCCCGGGCTCCGATCCAGCAAAGCTTCGGGGATGAGTTCCGTCAGCACGACGGCATGGTGACGATGATGATGCTCTACCGGCGTAGGGCTTCGCCTAAACTCCGCGACGATATGACCGAGGTGGAATATGGTGGAGGGGGGCACCGCACACGGCTAAGGAACGATCCGTAGATCAACTTGTGTGTCATGGGATGCCCCCTTGCCCCCGTATATAAAGGAGCAAGGGGGGAGGTGGCCGGCCCTAGGAGGGGGTGCGCCAAGTGTGGATTCCTACTAGGACTCCCTAGTCCTAGTAGGATTCCACCTCCCTTGTTGGAGTAGGAGAGGGGGAAAGAGGGGGAGAGGAAGAAGGAAAGGGGGGCTGCGCCCCTTGTCCAATTCGGACCAGGGGGGCGCAGGCCTCCTTCCTTTTGACCTCTCTCCACTATTCCCGTATGGCCCAATAAGGCCCATATACTCCCCGGCGAATTCCCGTAACTCTCCGGTACTCCAAAAATACCCGAATCACTTGGAACCTTTCCAAACTTCGAATATAGTCGTCCAATATATCGATCTTTACGTCTCGACCATTTCAAGACTCCTCGTCATGTCGCCGATCTCATCCGGGACTCCGAACTCCTTCGGTACATCAAAACTCATAAACTCATAATATAACTGTCATCGAAACCTTAAGCATGCGGACCCTACGGGTTCGAGAACTATGTAGACATGACCTAGAAATATTCTTGGTCAATAACCAATAGCGGAACCTGGATGCCCATATTGGCTCCTACATATTCTACGAAGATCTTTATCGGTCAAACCGCATAACAACATACTTTGTTCCCTTTGTCATCGGTATGTTACTTGCCCGAGATTCGATCGTCGGTATCTCAATACCTAGTTCAATCTCGTTACCGGCAAGTCTCTTTACTCGTTTCGTAATGCATCATTCCGTAACTAACTCATTAGCTACATTGCTTGCAAGGCTTATAGTGATGTGCATTACCGAGAGGGCCCAGAGATACCTCTTCGACAATCGGAGTGACAAAACCTAATCTCGAAATACGCCAACCCAACATGTACCTTTGGAGACACCTGTAGTACTCCTTTATAATCACCCAGTAATGTTGTGACGTTTGGTAGCATCCAAAGTGTTCCTCCGGTAAACGGGAGTTGCATAATCTCATAGTTACAGGAACATGTATAAGTCATGAAGAAAGCAATAGCAACATACTAAACGATCAAGTGCTAAGCTAACGGAATGGGTCAAGTCAATCACATCATTCTCCTAATGATGTGATCCCGTTAATCAAATGACAACACATGTCTATGGTTAGGAAACATAACCATCTTTGATCAACAAGCTAGTCAAGTAGAGGCATACTAGTGACACTATGTTTGTCTATGTATTCACACATGTATTATGTTTCCGGTTAATACAATTCTAGCATGAATAATAAACATTTATCATGATATAAGGAAATAAATAATAACTTTATTATTGCCTCTAGGGCATATTTCCTTCACTGTCATAATTTCAGTTTCCCTAGTTTTCCATGGCAAGCTGGCGCGCTAAGCCATTATGTATTGAATTCCGATGACCGTCGCGCTACCTTCCCCCTACAAGTACTGTTTCCCGGCCTTCTCCGGTGCCACCGTGACCCAACTCGCCATATCCTCATAAGCCCCCACCATCCCGACGTCGCTCGCCATGTCCGTCATGCCCCCGCCCGTCCGCGGTAGGCGACGCCGGAGGCGGTCACTGCCTGAACTAGTGTTCGGTTTTTCATCGGAAGGCAGACGGAGGGAGGAGGCATTCTATCTGTCTTTAGATGGCAATGCACAGAGCGAGGAGTTGTTGGAGTGCGACCACATGGCGGAGGAGCAGGAGTTGTTGGAGCGCGACCGCCTGGCGGAGGAGCAGCATATCGCCGATTTGCGCCGCCAGTGGGACATGGAGCAGCAGCACACCGACGCTCTGAGTCGCGAGCAGAGCGCCCGCAATTGGGCCGACTACGTGGAGGCCGGTACCCGGCAAATAGCCCTGGAGGCTGTCGGGCACGCACGCGTTCGCGACGCCGATTTTTACTACCAGCTCGTCAAGTGGGTTTCCCGCTTGGAAGCCAAAGCTTCGGTGGACCATGCCGGCATGGAAAGGGCCAACGCGCACGAGCAACGCGCCCTATCGCACCTCTGGCAAGTCTGAGGTGAGGCGCAGGACGCCGGTGCCGGTGTTTAGCGTGTACCACAGATAGCGGCCGGCATCGTCTAGTTAGCTAAGAGTAAGTTAGTACTTGTCTAGTGGGAATAGATAGTTAACTTGGCTATGATGGTTGTCAACATGGAAGTTCAGTACTCTATATGTTGATCAGTCCTGTTACTTTGCGCTGGATGTTGAACTTTCCGTTTGAACGTATGGAATGGGCTGTTATTTTTTTAAATGGGTTGTATTTGTCCTCCACGGGTTTAGAGGCTGACTTGTGGGCCTAGCAAGTTGACGCGTACACAATCAGGAGATGATTGTACGTGGAGAGGATGACAGCAGGGACCCGCCAAGGTCATGGCAGTACGCAAGCAAGTGCCTCCTTATTTCAAGCCAATAAAAAAGTGGCTCCTCCAAGTGGATTTCTAACATCTGGGTCCCATGCCATTGTCAACGTAGTCAATAAACGAGAGAATTGCACAACGAGCGGCTGACACCAGGGACCCAGCAGCTCGCCCAGTTATTTTTGTTTTGGGTTAATTTGATAAATGCCTCCGATAAATGCCACTGCAATTTCCAAACTTTGAAAAATGCCATTTCATGCCATTTCTAGTGGCATTTTTCGAAGTTTGGAGTGGCGTTTTTCAAAGTTTGCAAACTGCAGTGGCGTTTTTCAATGTTTGCAAAAATTGCAGTGGCATTTTTCAAAGTTTGGAAATTGCAGTGGCATTTTTATGAATCACCATAATTGGAGTGGTATTTATCTAATTTGTTTTTGAGATGGAAGCAGGGTGTCAACTGGACTGTGCGGGACACTCTGGCCTGTCTAGACAACCTTTTCTTTTATGTTTACCACAGACCAGCCCAGTAGTTTTTTTTCTTTCTGAAAATGGCTAGCCCAGTTTTTTGTGATTTGTCAAGTAAGTCACTTTATCAGGCCTGTTGGGCTGCAAATCTTTCAAGACGAGGAGAGCTTCATTCGGCTGGCCGAGAAAATGGCCTATGAGTAATGAGAAATAGGCTGTACATTTTTAAAACACACCAAACTGGCAATTAGTTTCAAATATCTTTTTTTCATTCTGAGATTTTAAATTGAATTGATTTTTATGCGTGGAAAATTTATTGGATTTTATATTGATATACATTTATTTTTAAAATCAGTCTGAATGTGACTCCAAATTTCGGGATTAAAAATAGTTCAGACCGCACCGACATATGCAAAATTTCGTATATTTTTTTTAACCGTGGCCACAATATGGGATGTAATGCTAAGAAAAAGAATATGGGCTCCAAAAAACCCGTAAGAATTAGCAAATGGGCTGTAAACTATTTGAAATAATGGCAGATGGGCTGTATGCTGTTTTCCACAGATTTGAGGCTTTCCACAGATGGCCTGTATACTGTTGGATGTCCATCCAACGGCCGTCATGCTTCTTCAATCTCTGCTCTTCCTGCTCCAGCCGTTCAAACAAGCGCCGCCGAGACTACCTGCTCCCTCCTCCCCGTGGCCGGCTATGCTGCCGCGCATGCCTCACTGCCCCACCGTACTCCCATCGCTGGCCTAGCCATCCCTCTACTCACCCACAGTCCCACACCTGCTGTTATTCTTCGGCGACGGCAGACGAACCAGTAAACCCTCGTACAGTCGTACTCCCCTCCGCGTGGGAAACAACTACTGAGTCTTCCCTGCCTCCGTGTCGTTCCCTTCCTAGGCCTCGCCGTCGTCCACCGTCCTGGTGCTCTCGGCATGGCGTGGTCAACGTGGTCAACGACCGACATGCATCTGAAGTGGACTGTACATGGAGAGGCTGACAGCTGGGTCCATGGCTGCATGCAAGGAAATGCCTCCTTATTATGTGCAAAATAATGATTCCTCCACCTGACATCTGGGACCCACTGAAAGGGCCTCTGTATTTCGTGAAAAAAATGTTACCGCCGCTGACAGCTCGGACCCACCAGCTATATCTTTGCACGCAAGGAAGTGCCTCGTTATTACGCCCAAAAAAATGAATACTCCCCGTACGATGTCCACTAAGTTGATGGGGCCTACTAAGTTGACGGGGACGAAGGGCTTTGTCAACTTAGTCAATATGCACGATTCTAGCTCGACTGACCGTATGATGTCCATCCAACGGCCGTAGTGCTTCTTCAACCTCTGGTCTTCTTGCTCCAGCCGCCTAAAGCAGCGCCGGTCATGCCGCGTGCTCCTGCCTCCCGTGGCCAGCTGTGCTGCCGCGGAGGCCTCACTGCCCCCATACTACTCCCACCGCTGGCCAGGCCATCCCTCCACTCCACTCACCCACACCCCCTGTTAGTCTGCGGCGACGGCAGCGCAGCCGAACCAGTGAACCCTCGTACTCCTCTCTGCGTGGGCATCCACTGCCGCGTCTTCCCCAGCTCCGCGTCGTCCCCTTCCTAGGCCTCGCCATCGTCCACCACCATGGTGCTCTCGGCGCGACGTGGTAAATGTGGTCAATGACCGAATTCCATCGGAAGAATACTGTACGTGGAGAGGCTGACAGCTGGGTCCACGACAGCTGCAAGGAAGTGCCTCCTTATTACGCAGAAAATAATTATTCCTCCACCTGACAGCAGGGACCCACCAGACGGGCCACCAGTATTTTGCGAAAAAAATGTTTGCCCCTGACTGCTGGGACCCACCCGACGGGCCACCATATTTCGCGAAAACAAGGTTCCCCCTGCTGTCAGCTCAGACCCACCGGAAGTGCCTCCTTATTACGCACAGAAAATGAATACCCCCTGCTAGCTGGGACCCACCTTGGTGGGAGGCTGACTTGTGAGCCTACTAAGTTGACGGGGACGGAGGGCTTTGTCAACTTAGTCAATATAAACGATTCTAGCTCCAGTGACCGTACGATATCCATCCAACGGCCATAGTGCTTCTTCAACCTCTCGTCTTCTTGCTCCAACCGCTCAAAGCAGCGCCGGTCGTGCCGCATGCTCCTGCTTCCCATGGCCGGATGTGTTGCCGCGGAGGCCTCACCGCCCCCTACTATTCCCACCGCTGGCCAGGCCCTGCGGCCACGGCAACCTCACACCGCAGCCGAACCAATGAACCCTCGTACTCCTCTCCGCGGCTTCCACTATCGCGTCTTCCCCGGCTTCCAGTCGTCCCCTTCCTAGGCCTCGCCGTCGTCCACCGCCTTGGTGCTCTCGGCGCGGCGTGGTCAACGTGGTCAAGGAACGACTTCCATCGGACGTGGACTGTATGTGGAGAGGCTGACAGCTGGGTCCACGGCCGCAGCAAGGAAGTGCCTCCTTATTACGCGGAAAATAATTATTCCTCCACCTGATAGCGGGGACCCATCGGACGGGCCACCGTATTTCGCGAAAAAACGTTTCCCCCCTGACTGCTGGGACCCACCAGCTGCACCTTCGCACGCAAGGATGTGCGTCCGAGCAAAAAAGACGATTCGTCCCCCTGACTGCTGGGACCCACTAGCTACATCTTCGCACGCAAGGAAGTGCGTCCGGGCAAAAAAAAAACGATTCGCCCCCCTGACTGCTGGGACCCACCAGCTACATCTTCGCACACAAGGAAGTGCGTCCGGGCAAAAAAAAAACAAAACGATTCGCCCCCCTGACTGCTGGGACCCACGAGCTACATCTTCGCAGGCAAGGAAGTGCCTGACAGTCGGGACCCACCTGGTCGAAGCGTACGTAGCATTGTCATTCCGGTCGCGAACGTGTACGTACATACTGGTCGATGTAGAGGCGCGCACGTGTCGTAGTAGAGGCGCGCACGTGTCGTAGTAGAGGCGCGCACGTAGCATGTACACGTATGTACATCAGCGAGGGTGCAAGAAAGAAAATACGGCCACGTACATACATACGGGCAGGGTCTCGAACGCCTACTCGCGCATACGTACATGGCTGGGTCGGAACGGAGAAACAACATCGTCGTCGTGTTCATGGGGAGCCAACCGGCTGGGTCAGAACGGAATGCATGGTCGTGTTCATCGGGAGGGCTTGGACGGAACATGCGATGGAAACGAGGCCTGGCGTACCGCACAACGGAGGAAACAGACCTCCTATGTTCGGAACGGGGTCCTGTTGATCGGGAGGGGTGTAGCGTGCCGCAAAATGTAGGAAACGAACCTCCTACGGTCGAAACGGGGGTCATGTTGATCGGGAGGGGTGTGGCGTACCGCAAAACTAATGAAACAGACCTCCTACAGTCGAAACGGGGGTCCTGTTGATCGGGACGGATGTGGTGTACCGTAAAACGGACGAAACAGACTTGTGTTGGAGCGCTACGGTCGAAACGGGGGTCCTGTTCATCGGGAGGGGTGTGGCGTACCGCAAAACGGGACTCCACGGGATACTGTTCATCTCCACCATCGACCTCCTCAAGCCTCCACGGGCTACCGTCGACCTCCTCCAGCCTCCACGGGCTCCTGTTCATCCAGCCTCCACCGCGCGCTACTCCACCAGCTACCATTCAACCACCCCTCCACGAGCACCCCTCCACCGTCTACTGTTCATCCAGCCCTCCACACCACGGGGTCCTGTTCAACCACCCCTCCATAGCCACCCCTCCACCGTCTACTGTTCATCTAGCCATCCACACCACGAGGTCCTATTCATCCAGAGGCAACGCCACCGCTCACTGTTCATCCACCCCCCCCGCAACGCTCACTGTTCATCCAATCGATCGGCTTCAGTTAGCAGTAGTAGCGAAGGAATCGCTCGATCGGGTTTAGTTAACAGCCATCGATCGATCGCTCGGGTTCAGTAACGCGTAGCCTGCAGTGCAATTGCTTGGGTTCAGTTAGAGCCCAACGCCTCGCTCGGGTTCAATTAGAGCCAACGCCTCGCACGTGTATGAGAGAAACGTGCATCGCTCGGCCCCTGACCTCCCACCGTAACCGGCAACTCCCCGAAATTTTCCTCCCCCTCGCTTCTACCACGGTTTTTTCCGTCATGGACGGTCCAAAGAATGTCATGCAGTTGCGTCTCCGGCCCGCCCAGGATGAAAAGCCCATTTCTGTCATGATTTTTTGTCATAGAAGTAGGAGCCCACCACATCTATGATGATACCGGGTTTTGTCACAATTATCATCATAGAAGTGTCATATGTATGACAGAAAAAAAATTCATTCGGCCCAAAATGTCACGGATGTGTCTTTTTTTTGTAGTGAAAAAATTTAATTCGGTTGAAGAAATTTCTTCTTTGTGTGTGGAAGTTGATGCTCTTATGAAATTGGTTGCTAATAAAGTGCTCCTATTGATTTTAATGATGTGCCTTTGTCTACTTTGATTGAAAAAAATAGTGATGCCGTAGATGTGAATTTTATCTCGCGAAACAATTTCAATAACAATGCTTATAGAGGTAATTTTTATCCTAGACCTTTTCCTATTAATTCCTCTAATAATTATGGTAATTCCTATGATAATCCTTCATATAATAATAATAGGAACACCTTTGATCTTGAGAATAATAATAAAGAATTTAGCAATACTCAAAAAGTTTTCAATGCTACAATAGAAGAAAAGTTGAATAAGATTGATGATATGTTTAGAAGCATTGATAGAATTTCTTATGATGTAGAAAATCTCAAGATGAAATTTTTTGTGCCCAAGGTCGAAGAATCAACTAAAGCTTTATTTGTTTCTATTGAGAAAGTAGGAAAAGAGCTGCTATGCTTAGAGCTAAAAGAGAATTTTTAGAAAAAAGCGTTTTCTAGTGATTGCTTCCATAAAAATGATGAAGATCTTAAAATTATTAGTGTTTCTTATATTTATTATTTTTTTAGTAAAATTAATATTGATGATAAAAGGACTGAAGGAGTGTCAACTTTAGCTAGAAGGCGTCCCAATAATGTGGAGGGTGAAAATCTTGTTGAGAAAATTGATAAAAGTGGGTTTGGAGAGGTCAAAACTTTAAGTAGTGACTAGCTACTATCACACATTGGAATGCTTAAGTGCCCTTCTCGACTTATTAACCAACTTGATCTCTGTCCAGGAGTCGCAACTAGTTTCTGGTGTTTGTAGGTAGTGTTATTTTTCTACCAAGTGGCACCCGGCAGGGTGGACTTGGACAGACTAGGCACAGTGGCACATTCTACCAAGTGGCACCAGGATGGTGGGCTTGGGAACCCTGCTCACATTGTTTGGGGCTGTGATGGAAACCTTGGCCGGACTCCCTTGTAGATAGAACCCGGATAGGCGATAAACCTGAAGTAGGGTCTTGCGTGGTTAGTCAGGTCGTGGCCGACACCCTCGCCAGGCTTCCGCTTGAAGGTTGCCGAGATACATGATGTGTACATGGCTGTAAGTGGCGAGAGCATGTGTGAAGAAGTACACCCCTGCAGGGTGAACATGATCTATTAGAATAGCTGGGTCTGCGGTTATGGACTTCTTGGATGCTTACGTGGTACATAGACAACTTGACGTGGATACTCAAAAATGTTCAAGACAAGTGTGAGTGCTATGGATGGCCCTCTCGTAGGGAGATGGGAAAGAATCCATAGTAGTGTATTGTGTGGTGATTAGTGGACTCGTGTGTGCCATCTCACCTCAAAGAAGTTACTCGTAGTCGTAGAATAGGATAGCCACTGAGCCAAAGCTGGCTTGTTGCAACTAAACTCCTCATTGCCTTCTTGATACTAATGCATGTATGATAGGATCTGATGTAAGTCTTGCTGAGTACCTTTGTACTCACATTGCTTAATTTATGTTTTTGCAGAACAGACTTCGGTTTCACTAGTTTTCCACGTGGACTTCGACAAGTAGCTTGTTACCTTAGCTACGATCTTGTACCCTTGGGAGGGTCTTATAGATAGTTAGGCTCCTCAGCCTTTTTCATTTGTAGTTGTCTGTACTCAGACATGTTATGCTTCCGTTGCTTGTATGCTCTGTATGTTGGGTCATGTGACCCCTGTTTGTAATAAATGCTATGATGGCTCTTCTGAGCCTTTATCTATATGAGTTGTTGAGTTATGTTGTGATTCCATGTTGTACAACACATAATTGCATGTTATGCGTACGTGTAACGTGTATTGCTATGTGTGGGATCTGACACCTAGTTTTTTATTCTTGGTAGCCTTCCTTATGGGGAAATGTCTCCTAGTGCTTCCACTGAGCCATGGTAGTTCGCTACTGCTTCGGAACACTTAGGATGGCCGGCATGTATCCTTCTTCATTCCTGTGTGTGTCCCTTCGGGGAAATGTCACGCGTTGTTCCTTTAAGTCCTTGTAGCTTGCTACGACTTGGGTTCATAGATTGATGATCGACACATTTGTTGCTGGGTTATGTATGCATGTCCCTGTAAGTTTGTGCCACCTTGGGTTTACGACTAGTCATGTCGGCCTGGGTTCTGTCATATGGATGTTAGCGACACAATCATGTACGTGAGCCCAAAGGCGCAAACGGTCCTGGACCAGGTAAGGTGGCACCCGTGGGAATACCGTGCGCGAGGCTGCAAAGTGATATGATGTGTTACATGCTAGATCAGTGTGACTTAGGATCGGGGTCCTGACATCATCTTTGATGTTGAGGACCACCCAGATCGCAACACTGCGGTCGGATGCTTTCCGTTGTAGGTTTCACCAACAATCCGCAACCTCAAGGTCACAAAGATGCTCGTTGACGGCAGGGCAGGGTTGAATTTGAGTTTCCTTGATGTGATTAAGAAACTCCAAATTCCTGACAAGGACCTCAAGAGGACTGGCACATTCCAAGGAATCAACCAAGGAAGAACCCAACTTAAGTGAAATATTACATTGCTGGTGATGTTTGGCGGGGAACTGAACCACAAGACTGAGAAAGTTGTGTTTGACATTGTCAAGCTTCCCCTGCCATTCAACGCGATCCTTGGTCATCCAGCTTTGTCCAAGTTCATGGCGGCATCCCATTACGCACATAACACCTTGAAGATGCCAGGGCCAATAGGAGTCATTTCCATCCCGTCGGATAAGAAGGATGCAGTTATATGCATCGATAAGATGTACAAAGATGTGGTAGCAGCAGAGGCCATCGAGGCCTCGGCTCCTGCCAAGGAAGGAAATAAGGGTAGGAAAGCTAGTAAGGACACTGACAAGGACCCTGGGAAGCATGCCTCTTTGGAGTGCGCTCGCCCAACATTGACTTGCCGGAATGTTCGGCTAGTAAGAACCCAAGGCTACTCCCTCTACAATGAAGAAGGTTCTACCGAGGCATGATGACATCGATGGTACCTTCACCATTACTGCCACCCTTGATGACAAATAGGAAAGCGCGCTCGTTGCCTTCCTACGGGCGAATGTTGATGTGTTTGCATGGCAACCATTTGACATCCCCGGTGTTCCCAGGGAGGTAATCGAGCACCACCTTGCTGTCTGCCCTCATGCCCGTCCCGTCAAGCAGAAGGTTAGAAAGCAGGCATTGGAGCGGTAGCAGTTCATTGTTGAAGAAATGAAGAAACTAGAGGCAACAGGTTTGGGCAGAGGAGTATTGCACCCAACATGGTTAGCAAATCCGGTGGTGGTGCGCAAAGCAAATGGGAAGTGGAGACTTTACATTGACTTTACTGACCTGAACAAAGCATGTCTAAAGGATCCTTTCCCCTTGCCGCGCATCGATCCGATCGTCGATTCCACTTCAGGATGTGATTTTCTCTCTTTCCTTGATGCATACTCCGGTTACCACAAGAGAAAACCATGTTTATAACCCCATGTGGCACATAATGTTTTGTACGCATGCCCTTAGGGCTAAAAAGTGTCGGTTCTATGTTCGCAAGGGCTGTGCAGAATCGTTTTGAACCTCAGCTACACAAAAACATAGAAGCCTAAATGGGTGACATAGTGGTCAAGACCAGAGACAAGTCCACACTTATCAGAGATCTGGAAGAAACCTTTGCAAATCTACGCAAGATCAACTGGAAGCTCAACCCCGAGAAGTGCATGTTTGGCGTTCCGTCTGACAAGCTTCTTGGATTTTTCGTGTCTCAGCGAGGGATAGAAGCTAACCCCGACAAGATCAAGGCAATGGGGCAGATACAAGCCCGAAAACCGTCAAAGATGTGAGGCGTCTAGCTGGCTGCGTTGCTGCAATGAGCAGGTTCATTTCGAAGTCCGCTGAAGGTGCTTTGTCGTTCTTCAAAATTTTGAAGAAGGTAGGCCCAATGAAATGGACCCTAGAGGCAGAGGTTGCACTATGGGATTTAAAAACCTAACTTTCTTCTGCACCAACCTTGGTCGCGCCTAGACCACAAGAACCGTTGCTGCTATACTGGGCAACAACGAATCAAGTGGTTACTGCTGCATTGGTGGTGCAGAGGGAAGTAGGTAGCAGAGAAGTCGGAGCAGTAGAGCTGCCCAGTGATGAGACAAGCCCCCCCGGCAAGGCCCATCGTTGACAAAGAAGGAAGGACACAAGTAGATGCTAATAACTCGAAGGCGTTAGCAAACAAGAAAATGGTGCAACGACCAGGTTGCTTTGTCAGCTCCCTCCTACATGAGGGCTAGGTCAAGGTACTCTGGGGGTGCAAACGTTGATATTTGGCCTTCTCATGCCCTCGAGGAAACTGTGCCATTACTTCCAAGCTCACGAGATCAAAGTTTTTACTTGCCTTCCATTGCAACGCATTCCGAGGAACCCCGAGGCTACCGAGAGGACAATGGAGTGGGCACTAGAACTATCAAGTTCTGCTTTGAAGTTTGAAAGCACGACAACTATACAAAGCAGAGCTCTTGCAGAATTTATTGCAGAATGGACACCAACGCCTGATGAAGAGGTGCCGGAAACAGCCCTCCCCGGCAAGGAGACCCCAAAGCAGTGGGTAAGGTACTTTGATGGTGCTTTTTTGATACAAGGTGCCGGGGCTGGAGTGCTGCTTGTCGCACCCACCAGAGAGCACCTCAAGTGTGTTATCAAGATGCACTTGCCCAGGGAGGATGCTACCAATAACATGGCAGAATATGAGGGGCTTCTTACCGGCCTCAAGATTGCAATAGAATTGGGGATAAAGAAGCTAGTCATCTGTGGTGATTCTTAGCTCATTGTGAAGCAAGTGAATAAGGATGAGCCCGCTGATGGAGGCATATGTGAAAGAGGTGAGAATGTTGGAATAACACTTTGACAGGCTGCAAACAGAGCATGTGCCCCGTGCGGAGAACATCATTTCTGACCACCTGTCAAAGTGTGCTTCTCAGAAGCTCCCTATGGAACCAGGAACTTTTGTACTCCACCTAACTCAACCATAAGTTTCCCCATCATTGTTGGCCAGGAAAAGAAGAAAACTGAACACCGACAAGCATTTCCCGGCAGAGCTCCCTAGAGCTGCTGGTGAGAAGGCTGCTGGGGGGAGCCCTATGTTGGTTGGTGAGCAGCATCCTCCAGTAGAACCCCAAGTTCTCGCTGTTGAGGCTAGCGCCCCCTCAGCAGAGGAGATGCCTTTAGTCCTTATCGTCCAGCCACAAGCTCCGGCATGGGCACAACATATAGTCCAATTCCTGCAAATAAGAGAACTTCCCAATGACCCAGAGGAATATGAAAAGGTGGCCTGCCAATCGTGTATGTACTAGTTTGTGGATGACACTCTATACAGAAAGAGGCTGAATAGTGTGAAGATGAAATGTATTATCCGGGAAGATGGACTATCGCTATTGGCAGAGATACACGGAGGAGTGCATGGATCACACCTAGTATGAAGAGCACTTGTCAGGAAGACTTTCTGACAAGGATTCTTTGTCCCACTGCCCTTCGGGATGCAACTGAGCTCGTCACTAAATGTGAAGCATGCCAGTTCCATTCCAAGAACATTCATCAACCTGCACAGGCCCTTCAAACAATCCCTTTATCATGGCCTTTTGCGGTCTGGGGGCTCCACATCTTGGGCCCCTTTCCCCATGCTACTGGGGGCTTTGAATTCTGGTACATGGCAATCAACAAGTTTACAAAGTGGACCGAGGTAGAGCCAGTGAGGAAGGTGATTGTGCAATCAGCTATCAAGTTCTTTAAAGGATTTGTGTGTCGTTTTGGAGTACCCAACAGGGTGATCACTGACAATGGCACTCAAATCACAAGTCGTGCCTTCATGTAGTACATCTAGAGCCTTGGAATCAAGGTCTCTTTTGCCTCCGTTGCCCATCCTAGAAGCAAGAGATAGGCTGAAAGGATGAACGCTAAAGTGTTGCGTGGGCTCAAGACAAGAACTTTTGATAAGTTGCGAAAATGCAGCTGGCACTGGCTTGATGAGTTGCCAATGGTTCTTTGGTCAATCAACATGGCACCAAATCGAGCTACTGGCCAGACTCCCTTCTCCCTATGTATGATGCAGAAGCAGTACCCCCCATGAAACTCACATATAGGTCACCTCAAGTACTTGCCTATGATGAAGTAGCACAGGAGCAGTTGCGGCATGATGATGCCATGCTCCACGAGGAAGATTGTCTCTAGACAGCTGCACGTGCTTCACAATACTAGCAAGCCCTGCGCCGCTATCATAGCCACAAGGTTCACACCCGGAGCCTTGATGAAGGCGACCTTGTCCTTAGGCGCGTCCAATCTACAAGGGTGCAAACAAGTTGACGCCAAAGTGGGAAGGCCTTACTGGGTAGTACGTGTCACTAGACCTGATGCAGTCTGTCTAGAGACCGAGGATGGTATCCCAATGCAAAACTCATGGAATATTGAGCATCTTCACAAGTTCTACCCGTAAGGCACAGTTGTCGGGCCTTGCCCTGACAACCTGTTTTGTACAAGCATAGTCTCCGGGACTTGTAACGCAGGCCCTATGCGTAGCTGAATATAACAAAGTGTTTTCACAAAACTTGCATGCATGATTTCTTGTTTGCTTAAGTACAATCTTATTGTGATTACACTGGTTTTAGATAAGATGACTGGCATCCTATAAAGGGTCGTGTGCTATCCCCTTTCTCTATTTTCTTTTCATGAAAGCAGAAGTATTTCATCATGAACAATTTTCCCGGGAGGATGATAGAAGCAAGCAAGCCCGTGCATTTGGTTCCCGACAACCCTCTCTTATATATATAAGAAGATAAGAAGAACATCAAAGAGAGATTAGTTCAATTTGTTACATATCATTCCATGTTATACCTATGTATGAGGAACTTGCACATGAGGAAACCTTGCCACATCTATCATTCACGCTCCTGTCCTTGACTCGAGTCCACTTGACAAGGTTGGTTGTAGCTGTGTTTGGGGAGATTGGCAAGGGATCAACCTTTAGTCGCGCTCCTAACCCGTTTATGAGCTCACTAAACGAGGTTTGATAGCAGCTGTGTTAAAGGCCGGCAAACGACTTTGCCGAAAACTTTGCTTACAAAAGAGTACTGAAGGCTCATCCTTCAGTATGTCTAAAGTACACGTACAAGTATCTGACAAGCTCTTTTTTTTTCAAAATTACGTGGACAAGCAAGTACAAATCATACAAGTATCAACATGGATGAAGGATTACATAAATTTGATTAAAATTTGGCAAGTGCCTACATTTTCTGATTTAAAAAGATAAGGGCTTCGTAATGCCTTTCTTGTCCGTCTCCTCCTAGGAATTACATTGAGAAGGAAAGAGGGCAAAAGGAGCGCCTGAGCCCGTCAGGACCAGTGGGACGCAACCTGACAAGATCGGGAGGGCGCCTCCCTGGCAAGGAAGAAGAGGCTGGAGACGGAGGGAGCGGCTAGGCGATGCCCTGGTCAACCCTGTTAGGACCAGAGGGACGTGGCTCAGCAGGGACACCGGCAGGGAAGACGAAGCTGGAGTCCACGAGCCTGCCAGGGTCTAGCTGGAGGTGGCGGTGACGTCCATGATGGATATATGCCCTAGAGGCAATAATAAAGTTGTATTTCCTTCTTCATGATAAAGGTTTATTATTCATGCTAGAATTGTATTGATCAGAAACTTAAATACATGTGTGGATACATAAACAAATAATGTCTCCCTAGTAAAGCCTCTACTAGACTAGCTCATTGATCAAAGATGGTTAAGGTTTCCCAACCATGGACATGTGTTGTCACTTGATAACGGGATCACATCATTAGGAGAATGATGTGATGAACAAGACCCATCTGTTAGCTTAGCATATGATCGTTCAGTTTATTACTATTGCTTTCTTAATGTCAAATACATATTCCTTCGACTATGAGATCATGCAACTCCCTGATACCAGAGGAATACCTTGTGTGCTATTAAACATCACAACGTAACTGGGTGATCGTAAAGATGCTCTACAGGTATCTCCAAAGGTGTCTATTGAGTTGGCATGGATCGAGATTAGGATTTGTCACTCCGTGTATCAGAGAGGTATCTTTGGGCCCTCTCTGCAATACACATCACAAGAAACTTGCAAGCAAAGTGACTAAGGAGTTTTTTATGAGATGATGCATTATGGAACAAGTAAAGAGACTTTCCGGTAACGAGATTGAACTTGGTATGAAGATACCGACGATGGAATCTCAGGTAAGTAACATACCAACAGACAAAGGGAATTACATATGTTGCCATAATGTTCGACCGATAAAGATCTTCGTAGAATATGTAGGAACCAATATGGGCATCCAGGTTCCGCTATTGTTTATTGACCATAGAAGCGTCTCGGCCATGTCTACATCATTGTCGAACCCGCAGGGTCCGCGTGCTTAACGTTTGTTGACGATATAATATTATATGAGTTATGTGATTCGGTGACTGAATGTTGTTCGGAGTCCCAGATGATATCATGGATATGACGAGGAGCTTCGAAATGGACCGGAGGTAAAGATTGATATATAGGACAATGCTATTTTGTCATTGGAAAGGTCTCAGAGTGTATCGGGTAGTCATTAGATCACTAGAAGGGGTTCCGGGAAGCTCGGGGAGGTTCATGGGCTTTATGGGCCAAGAGGGGGGAACACACCATCCCACAAGGGGCTAGCGCGCCCCTCCCTTTGCCGCCGACCCTATGGATGGAAAGGGGAGGGCTAGCTCCTCTTTGCTTCCCTCCACCTAAGAGGAAGGAAATGGGGGGGGGGGGCGCTACCCCTCCTGCCTCCCCCGCAGGCAAACAAGGAAAGGGGGGGCTAGAGGGTAGGAGCCCAAGGGGGCTGGCCATCCACCCTTGGGGCGCCTCTTGGATGCCTCCCGTCCCCCACCTATATGTATGAGAGGGGAGGGGGTGCGCCACACAACCGACGACAATCTCTTAGACGTGTGCGGCGCCCAAGCCTCTCCACTGTTTAGTCCTTCGTCTAGTTTTCCGTAGTGCATGACGAAGCCCTGCGAGAACGAGTTCACCATCACTGTCACCATGTCGTCGTGCTACCAGAACTTATCTACTACTTCGCCTGTCTTGCTGATCAAGAAGGTGAGGACGTCATCGAGCTGAACATGAAGGTGTCGTACGATTGGTACTTGATCGGTTGGATCACGAAGGTGTTAGACTACATTAACCGCGTTAAGAAACGCTTCTGCAAAATGGTCTATGAGTGTACGTAGACATACTCTCCCCTCTTGTTGCTATGCATCTCCATGGATAGATCTTGCCTATGCATAGATTTTTTTTGTTTTCCATGCAACATTCCCCAACAGTGGCATCCGAGACAGGTCTATGCGTAGATGATATGCACGAGTAGAACACCAATGTTGGATATCGGGTTCTGGCAAAACCCTTAAGGTTCGAACACTAGGGTGCGAACGAAAATCTCCTCCTACCAAATCTCGCTCTTAGCCTCATCGCGATCCCTAAGCTAGATCGATGAACAACACAAGAGACACAAGATTTATACAGGTTCGGGCCACCGTTGTGGTGTAATACCCTACTCCTGTGTGTGGTGTGGTGGATTGCCTCTTGGGCTGTTGATGAACAGTACAAGGGAAGAACAACCTCGTGAGAAGAGGTGTTCTTGTGCTTGGTGGTGTGTTTGAGGAGGAATCGATCCATCCTCTCTATGGTGGTGGCTAGCCCTACTTATAGAGGTCCTGGTCCTCTTCCCAAATATTGAGCGGGAAGGGATCCAACAATGGCCATTTCGAAAGGGGACATCTAGTACAAGCTATCCTGACTAAAGGTGGTTTTCGCCTGCCAAAGGTGCTAGTGATGATGCCGTCTTGGGCTCGACGGTGACCTCCGTCCTGCCGTTCTACTGGTCTTGGTCTTGTTGCACCGATATGGCAACCTTTGCCCGATGCCTTGGTACTCCACGCCTGTGCTTTCCCCCTTTGCACCAAAGTGGAAACAAGGACACTGCGCGGGCTGGCGCCCGCCTGGCGCCCGCCCGGTCTTGATTGTCATGGCTTGCATCATGGGCACCTCGCGAGGTACCCCTTGCCTTGATCTCTCCGCCTCCTCGCGAGCTTGCCTGGTGAGGCCGCCCCTGAGGAGGTCTCGTGTCGTCTGCCCCGAGAGGCTTGGCCCCTCGCGAGGGTTTTGAGTGTTGGTTGATGAAGACGGGCCGTACTGGGCCACCGACTGAGCCACGCTGCGGGCCGTAGGCAGGCAAGTATGGGGACTGCCATTCCCAGAATACCAACAGTAGCCCCCGGGCCCAAGGCGTGCTCGGACTTGGCTTAGCAGCGAAGCCAAAGGGAAAGTGCAGAGCGCCGCGGGCCCCCACAGCCTGCGGCCCTGGTTGCCGCGTGGCGATTGATTGGACGTGGGCATCTCCGCGTCCCCACGCTGCCTCGGCAACTGCCCGATTTGACGAGTCCCTGCTGCATGCAAAAAGAGTCATCATTACCTGCGATCGTGGAGGTCAACGGTTGGCCTCCCTTGGGGTATAACCGAGGAGGGGCGAGAGCCCCTATCGTTGATATCTTCTTGCTTCGCCTGCTTCTTCTCCCTTGCTCCATCTCCATCCTCTACGCCAATGGCACTGATCCACAGATTCTCGGCCGAAGAGAAGGGGAAGGCTCCCCGGGAGGGACCTGACCCGCTCCCGCCGAAGAAACGGACGGTCCCATGTCATCGCGATGAGGTTGTGAGGCTGGAGATGACGAGGCCTTGGTGCGAGCGGCCGCCTCCTGGGTTCCCGCTACCCCTGTACACCCAAGCCGAGGGCCCTGGATAAAGGGACGACGAGTGACACCGCCCACTCCAGACACGGTCGACGAGCTGCGGCGACGCGCGCCGTCGCTCCTGGAGTCCACGCCGTGGACTCCTCTCGCGAGCTCGTGCTGCACGCGGCAAGGCCTCCAAGAACCTGGATCCGCTTTCCTTCGTTCTTCGCAACCGAGATGCCGCTGAGGGGGCCTCTCGAGCTTTGGCTGCAGCACGCCGACTGTGGCGCTCCGGCGACCAGAGCGGAGGTTGAAGTCGTCGCTCCGGGAAAGGTCTTCATGACCTGAGGCTGGGGCGAGGTCACCCAGGTCTGCCGAACGGGGGGCACCCTCATGATTCATTTTGAATATGATGGCGCCTCCTTGATGTTCTTCAAGGTCTTCGACGCAGAATGCCTCCGCCTGGAGTGCTTCCCCATAGGAGGCAGTCGGGACATCAACGTGGCAGGGGCCAGGCCTACCGTTCGCTCCCCCAACGGCTCCTCCGACAGCAGCAGCGATGCTTGGGAGTCCAGCGACTCTCCCGAGCTCTCCGCGACTCCGGAGACGAGCGACGACAGCTACGTGCCCCCGAGCTCACGCCATGCTCGGAGCAAGGCGACAGCATCAGGCCGTCGCCGCAGCTGATCTGGATGGGGCTGGCACTGACCTCTCATGGCCCACTGTTGATGATGGCATCGACCATGGAGGCGCGGGTAGTTAGGACTCCTGAGGAATATCGTCTTTTGTTACCTGCGAGGAATCGAGAAAACACCCCGTGGGGGCATGTAAAGGGTCCTTGGTGTCTTTTGTTGATGTTATCCTTATTATGAAGTCCTGTGGATGCTTGTCCTTTCCCGGCTAGGTTCCGCCTTTCTAACCTCGCGACGACTTGGTGCTCTACGCTGACAGGTCCCGGTCCCCAGGCAGGCTTCAGCCGTCGCGATGCCCTGGTCAAGGTGAGGAGGTGAGCGGCCAGAGGTCCAGTAAGAGCCCCTGAGGCGTGATGCTCAGGAGGTCCCCTTTAGCACGCAAGCAGGCGCCGAGAGGTGAGAAAGGAAGGCAACATTTCCATCACAGAGCCACATCAAGTGAGGATCTCGCGTTTGTAACGATTAGCTGACCCAGGCGTAAAACTTATCTTGACAATACGGCGTTGTTCCCTCGCGTTGCACCGGACTTGTGCGTCGGCAGCTGTGGCGCAGCTAGGTTAGGCCCTCGCGAGCTTTCCCGTTCTTCCCCACACTATCCACCGTGCTCTAAATCCTCAGGTCCCGGCCCTCAAGCGAGCTCAGCCGCCGCTGGTATGCCAGGTCGCGATGCCGTGGTCAAGGCCAGGGGGTGAGGGCTGGAGAGCGAGTAAGAGCTCCTGAGTCATGATGCTCAGGAGCCCCCTTTTAACGCGCAAGCGGATCGCGTGAAAGAGAGAGAGAGAGAGAGAGAGAGAGAGAGAGAGAGAGATCGTGGTGCCACCCGCTATAGAGCTCTGGAGGTTCCTGCAAATTAACACGAAAAAGCACGGGTTGCCACTATGATTGCCGGCTGGCCATTGGTTGCTCCGAGAGAGTGGTGAGGGCACTGAGGGCCTGGTGAGGTGACGCGTGTGGGGCTGCTGCAGGCTATAGCTTGACCACTCAGATTTGTCGACATTGCAGGGACGGACCCATGCACAAGCGTCGTGCCAGCGTGAGCGGCTCCAGTGGTAGATGCCAATCGAGCAGGCGATAATCACAGGCAGGTTAAGCATGAAATGCAAATCAGCTTAGGTAAATGCAGGAGGGATACATGCCACTGGGTAGGCCTGAGCAGCTTGGGGATGATGCAGCCCGAGGGGCGCCTCCAGCAAGGTAAACTAAAGACACAAGCAAAAGGGATAAATGCCGCAGGGACGGACCCATGCGTCCTGGGAATGATGCAGCCCTGAGGGCGCTCCCAGCTAAAATGAACTCGGAAGATGTCACCTGGTGCCATTGTAGAGGGGGTGTTGGAGTGGCTGAAGATGCACAGTGAAGAGGCCGACCCTCACGAGCCACCGGAGCCTTGAGCCTCGGGAGGCTCTGGGGGTCCAGGCGGTTCCTCAAGGACCATCTCCATCTCCGCTAGGACCGCATGGTGCCTGGCCTCCTGAGCCGCCAGAATGCTCCGCAGGTGACGCTGGAAGGTGGCAGCCGCGTTTGGCAGGCCGAAAGGCATGCAGAAGTAGCTGTGTGGCGGACCCTCGCAGCGTCCCACGCGCAAAGGCTAGAGGCGCTCCTGAGATGCGGCTCGGTTGAACCCTGGGACATCAATGCAGACGTGAAGCCCACCATCCTCGCCTAGATGGGGAGTCACGCTAGGCAAACGGCGATCGCCGCACATGGCTCTTGCTTCCTGAAGCTCCTGAGTGGTCTTGGTGATGAACTCCTGAGGGTTGGGCTTTCCTCGCCGTGTGCCTTCCTGAGGAAAACATGCTACGAAGCACGCCTCCAAGTGGTGCCCAAGCGCCTCCCTCGTGATTTTGGCAAAGTCCGAGGCCCTCCAGAAGAGAGCCCCCGAGCCCTGCCCGAGGAGGGCGTCGGGCGCGCCTTCCTATGCGATGGAAGGAGGCGCCCCTTGCACGGGCGCGGATCCTGATGCGGCACCTCCTGAGATGCCAACCTCCTGAGGCCTTAAGCTGAGCGGTGTTTTCTTCTTCTTGGGGACTGCATCAGGAGGGTTCTCACCTTTGCTGTCCGGGTCCTCGATTGATGCAGTTTGGAAGGCGCGCTCGAGGGAGGACACTGCATCTCTTTCCTTGTAGGGGACCGTGATGATTCCGCCGCTTCTTGGCATCTTGAGGATGTTGTAGCCATGGTGGGTCACCGCCATGAACTTGGCCAGGGCTGGATACCCGAGGATGGCATTGTACGACAGGTGGATGTGGGCGACATCGAAGTTGATGAGCTCGGTGCGGTAGTTGTTCCGCTGCCCGAAGGTGACAGGGAGGCGGACCTGCCCTATCGGGGTGGTGGAGCCGTCAGTAACTCCTGAGAAAGGCTTGGTAGGCTGAAGTTGATCATATGGCACTTGAAGGTTGTCGAACATCTCCACAGATAGGACGTTAAGCCCTGCGCCGCCATCGATGAGGGTCCTGGTGACTTGCACATTGCTGATGACTGGGGAACAAAGCATCGGGAGGATGCCAATGGTAGTCGCACACTTGAGTTGATCTGCCGAGCTGAAGGTGATGGCGCACTTGGACCACCTGAGCGGGCGCGTGGCCTCAAGCCTGGGGAAGACTGCATTCACCTCGCGAGCGAACTGCGTGAAGATGCGTAGAGAGGCTGGGGCCTGAGCTCCGCCCAAGATGCAAGCGATAGCACATGGCTCCTGGAAGCCCCTAGCCCCCTCGTCCTGGTGGTGGTCGTCATTCCTTCTTGGCGGTGGTGGGAGAGGAGGAAGACCTGCGTTGCCCTGCGGGCGGTCCTCACGAGGCTGATCCCTCCAGGCACCCTCGCGAGGCTGGTCCTAGCAGCGATCCTCATGAGGTCGGTCGCGCCACTCCTGGCGAGGGCCACAGTCATTGCATTGTCCTCCGCCTCATCCTCCTCCTCAGCCGTAGCCCCGGTCGTTGCGCTCGGGGTGTCAACCGAAGTGTCCTTCTCGAACGGCCCTGTGCTCCTGGCATTCGTTGGTGTTGTGGGTGTGGAGGTTGTGGTAGGCGCAGAACGGTCGGCTGCCCTTGGACAACTCTGGGTGGTCCCTGCTGTGCTTCGTGTCTGGTTCTGCTGCAAGCACAGCCACTCCTTTGCGCTTTACGTCCTTGGCCTTGGCCTTCTTCTCTTCTGGGTCAGCAACTGGAAGCTCGATGAGGGAGAGGCGTCCTTCTTCGGCTCTTGCGCACTTGGTTGCCAGGTTGAACAGCTCCAGGGATGTGCACAACTCCTCGTGGATGGCAAGCTCCTCCTTCATCTTGACGCCGCGAACACCATTAGAGAACACTGAGATGATGGCCTCGTCCGTTACCTTGCGGATCTTGAGGCGGGCGTTGTTGAAGCGCTGGATGTATTTCTGCACGGTCTCTCTAGGCTGCTGCTTGATGCGGCGCAGGTTACCCGTGGCCGGGGGGCGGTCGCAAGTGCCCTGGAAGTTGGCGATGAAGCGGCTACGCATCTCGTCCCAGGAGGAGATCGAGCCGGGAGGCAGGTTCAGGAGCCAGGTGCGGGTACCGTCCTTGAGCGCCATGGGAAACCAGTTCCCCATGACCTTCTCGTCTCTGTTGGCCGCCTCGATGCCCAGCTCGTAGAGCTGCAGGAACTCCGCGGGGTCGGCGGTGCCATCATAGCGAGGAGGCAGGTCCGGCTTGAACTTGCCCGGCCAGGCGACGCTACACAGCTTGGTGGTGAAGGCACGACAACCTGCTGTGGCTGCCGGAGCCCTTTGCTAATGCGGGGCTTGCTCTTGGTGGTACCCACGCACTGCCGCCAGGGGCAGCATGGTGTCTTGGCGCGCTGGCGCAGGGACGTGGCCTTGTCGTGCTAGTGCAAGAAGCATGGGAGCGCCTTTTTGAGGCCGAGGGATTTCTTGGCAGCTCCTTTCTTGTCGCGCGGGTGCTGGATGCGGTGGGTCACGTCCAGGGGCCACGCGCCTTGGATCCAGGGTGCCTTCTCTGGGGAGAGGTGGTGGAGGCGCTCCCTGAGCCGCGTCGCTCATGCCTGACGGAGGGCGAGGCAGCGAGATGGACGGCGCGAGAGAGCCCCCTGCGGCACTGACGAGCTCAGTGATGCGAGCGAGCCACTCTTCGTAGAGGTCATCGATGGGGCGGTTGTGTAGGAGCTCACGTGCTAGGAGCAACACGGCCTGTGCATCCATGGGGGCGCGATGAGCGTGAGACAATGAACCAGCTGGGGTCAGTGACGGAGTGGCGGTGCTGCCTTCCCGCTGCACCGAGGGGTGTAGTGAAGATGCTTGCTGCTCGTTCCCCACCGGGCCGGTGGCAGCGTTGGCGGCAGGCGATGGAGAATGACGAGGAGGCCCACCGACGGGAGCTGTCTGGGCGACGCGGGCGGTGAGAGCAGCCCGGCGCTCGGCACGAGCTCAGCGAGCGTCCGCCATGGATGCGACAAAGCGATGGGACGCATATCAGTGGAAAGAAGATTTCGGCGCACCCCTACCTGGCACGCCAAATGTCGGATATCGGGTTGCAGCAAAACCCTTAAGGTTCGTACACTCGGGTGCACATGAAAATCTCCTCCTACCGACTCTCGCTCTCAACCTTGCCGCGATCCCTAAGCTAGATCGATGAACAACACAGGAGACACAAGATTTATACAGGTTTGGGTCACCGTTGTGGTGTAATACCCTACTCTAGGGTGTGGTGTGGTGGATTGCCTCTTGGTCTAATGATGAACAGTACAAGGGAAGAACAACCTCGCGAGGAGAGGTGTTCTTGTGCTTGGTGGTGTGTTTGAGGAGGAATCGATCCGTCCTCTCTATGGTGGTGGCTAGCCCTACTTTTAGAGGCCCTGGTCCTCTTCTCAAATAATGAGCGGGAAGGGATCCAACAATAGCCATTTCGAAAGGGGACAGCTAGTACAAGCTATCCTCACTAAAGGTGGTCTTCGCCTGCCAAAGGTGCTGGTGATGACGCCGTCTTGGGCTCCATGGTGACCTCCGTCCTGCCATTCTGCTGGTCTTGGTCTTGTTGCACCAATATGGAAACCTTTGCCTGATGCCTTGGTACTCCGCTCCTGCACTTGCCCCCTTTGCACCAAAGAGGAAACGAGGACACTGCGCGGGCTGGTGCCCGCCTGGTGCCCGCCTGGTCTTGATCGTCATGGCTTGCGTCATGGGCACCTAGCGAGGTACCCCTTGCCTTGATCTCTTCGCCTCCTCGCAAATCTGCCTGGTGAGGCCACCCCTAAGGAGATCTCGTGTCGTCCGCCCCGCGAGGCTTGGCCCCTCGCGAGGGTCTTGAGTGTTGGTTTATGAAGACGGGCCATACTGGGCAACCGACTGAGCCACGTTGTGGGCCGTAGGCAGGCAAGTCTGGGGACCCCCGTTCCCAGAATGCCGACAACCAAGGAGTTGTGGGTAGTGACAGTCATACTGCTTACCACCAACGTCTTATTTTGATTCGACGATATTGTGGGATGAAGCGGCCTAGACCAACCTGACATGTCCACGCACATGACCACTTCAACCGACTGACATGCAACTTGTTTTGCATAAAGGTGTCTGGCGGGTGTCTGTTCCGTCTACTTTTATTGAATCGAATTTGACTACGTCCGGTCCTTGAAGAAGGTTAAAATAGCAAACTTGATAGTCACCATTGTGGGTTTTGCATAGTTAAGAATGGTTCTTGCTAGAAGCCCGTAGCAGCCATGTAAAACTTGCAACAACAAAGTAGAGGATGTCTAACTTGTTTTTGAAGGGCATGTTGTGATGTGATATGGTCAAGATATTATATGATATATGTTGATGTATGAGATGATCATGTTTTGTAATATTGACAACCGGCAGGAGCCTTAGGGTTGTCTCTTAATTATTGTATGAATGTAAGCGCCATGTAATTGCTTTACTTTATCGCTATGCATTAGCGATAGTTGTAGAAGCAATAGTTGGCGACGTCCCCGACGCAATGATGGAGCTCAAGGTGTCGAGCCAGTGATGATGGAGATCATGATGATGCTTTGGAGATGGAGATCAAAAGCACAAGATGATGATGGCCATATCATGTCACATATTTTGATTGCATGTGATGTTTATCCTTTATGCATCTTATTTTGCTTAGAATGGCGGTAGCATTATAAGATGATGCCTTCACTAAATTTCAAGATAAATGTGTTCTCCCCGAATATGCACTGTTGCCAAAGTTCATCATTTCGAAGCACCTCATGATGATCGGGTGTGATAGACTCTGTGTTCACATACAACGGGTGTAAGACAGTTTTGCACTTGCAAAATACTTGGGTTAAACTTGACGAGCCTAGCATGTACATACATGGTCTCGGAACACTGGAGAGCAAATGGTCAAACGTGAGTCATATAGTAGATATGATCAACATAGAGATGTTCACCATTGATGACTACCCCATCTCATGTGATGATCGGACATGGGTTAGTTGATTCGGATCATGTATCACTTAGATAACTTGAGTAATGTTTACTTAAGTGGGAGTTCATTAGTAATTTGATTAATTCTACTTAATTTATCATGAACTTAGTCTTAATAGTTTTTGCATATCTATGTTGTAAATCAATAGCCCGTGCTACCATTCCCTTGAATTTTAATGCGTTCCTAGAGAAAACTAAGTTGAAAGATTATGATAGCAACTACACGAACTAGGTGTGTAACTTGACGATTATCCTCATTGCTGCACAGAAGAATTATGTCCTTGATGCACCGCTAGGTGATAGACCTGCTGCAGGAGCTATTGCAGATGTTATGGACATCTGGCAGACTCAATTTGATGACTACTCAGTAGTTCAGTGTGCCATGCTTTATGGCTTAGAACCGGGACTTCAAAGACATTTTGAACGTCACAGGACATATGAGATGTTCCAAGAGCTGAAGTTGATATTTCAAGCTAATGCCCGGGTTGAGAATATGAAGTCCTAACAAGTTCTATAGTTGCCAGATGGAGGAGAATAGTTCTGTCAGTGAACACATACTCAAAATGTTTGGGGTATCATAACCACTTTACTCAGCTAGGAATTGACCTTCCAGTTGAGAGTGTTATTGACAAAGTTCTTCAGTCACTGCCACCAAGCTACAAAGGCTTTGTGATGAACTATAATATGCAAGTGATGACGAAAACGATTCCCGAGCTCTTCGTGATACTGAAATCGACGGAGGTAGAAATCAAGAAAGAGCATCAAGTATTTATGGTTAATAAGACCACTAGTTTAAATAAAAAGGTCAAGGGAAAGGAAGGAAACTACAAGAAGAATGGAAAGAAATTTGCTGCTTCCATGAAGAAGCCCAAAGCTAGACCCAAGCCTGAGACTGAGTGCTTCTACTGCAAAGGAAATGGTCAATGGAAGTGGAACTGCCCCAAATACTTGGCAAATACTTGGAAGATAAGAAGGATGGCAAAGTAAACAAAGGTATATTTGATATATATGTTATTGATGTGTACCTTACTGGTGCTTGTAGTAGCCCCTGGGTATTTGATACTGGTTCAATTGCTAAGATTAGAAACTCGAAACAGGTGTTACAAAATAAACGGAGACTAGTTAAGGGCGAGGTGATGATGAGTGTTGGAAGTGTTTCCAAGATTGATATGATCACCATCGCACACTCCCTCTATCTTCGAGATTAGTGTTGAACCTAAATAAATGTTATTTGGTGTGTGCGTTGAGCATGAACATGATTAGATTGTGTTTATTGCAAATACGGTTATTCACTTAAGTCACAGAATAATTGTTATTCTGTTCACATGAATAAAACCTTCTGTGGTCATACAACCAATGTAAATGGTTTATTGAATCTCGATCATAGTGATACACATATTCATAATATTGATGCCAAAAGATGCAAAGTTGATAATGATAGTGCAACATAATTGTGGCACTGCAGTTTAGGTCATATTGGTGTAAAGCGCATGAAGAAACTCCATGCAGATGGACTTTGGAATCACTTGATTGTGAATCATTTGATACTTGTCAACCATGCCTCATGGGAAAGATGACTAAAACTCTATTCTCCGAAACAATGGAGCGAGCTAATGACTTATTGGAAATAATATATACCAAAATATACGGTCCAATGAGTGTTGAGGCATGCAGCGGGTATCGTTATGTTCTAACCTTTACAGATGATTTGAGTAGGTATGGGTATATCTACTTAATGAAACACAAATCTGAAACATTTTAAAAGTTCAAAGAATTTTAGAGTGAAGTAGATAATCATCGTAACAAGAAAATAAAATTTCTATGATCTGATCATGGAGGTGAATATTTGAGTTATGAGTTTGGCCTTTATTTAAAACAATGTGGAATTGTTTCACAACTCACGCCACCTGGAACACCACAGCGTAATGGTGTGTCCAAACATTGTAACCGTACTTTATTAGATATGGTGCGTTCTATGATGTCTCTTACCGGTTTACCACTATCATTTTGGGGTTATGCATTAGAGACAACTGCATTCACAGGGCACCGTCTAAATCTGTTGAGACGACACTGTATGAACTATGGTTTGGCAAGAAACCTAAGCTATCGTTTCTTAAAGGTTGGCGATACGACACTTATGTCAAAAGGCTTCAGCCTGGTAAGCTCGAACCCAAATCGGAGAAGTGTATCTTCATAGGATACCCTAAGGAAACTATTGGGTACACCTTCTACCATAGATCCGAAGGAAAGATCTTTGTTGCCAAGAATGGGTCCTTTCTAGATAAGGAGTTTCTCTCGAAAGAGGTGAGTGGGTGGAAAGTAGAACTTGATGAGGTAATTGTACCTTCTCTCGAATTGGAAAGTTGCACATCAGAGAAAACCGTTCCCGTGATGCCTACACCAATTAGAGAGGAAGCTAATGATGATCATGAAACTTCAGATCAAGTTACTACTGAACCTCATAGGACAACCAGAACATGTTCCGCACCAGAGTGGTACGGTAATCCTGTCTTGGAAGTCATGTTATTAGACCACGGCGAACCTACGAACTATGAATAAACTATGATGAGCCCAGATTCCGATAAATGGCCTGAGGCCATGAAATCTGAGATAGGATCCATGTATGAGAACAAAGTATGGACTTTGGTGGACTTGCCCGATGATAGGCAAGCCATTGAGAATAAATGGATCTTCAAGAAGAAGACGGACGTTGATGCTAATGTCACTATCTACAAAGCTCGACTTGCCGCAAAAGGTTTTCGACAAGTTCAAGGGATTGACTACGATGAGACTTTCTCACCCGTAGCGATGCTTAAGTTTGTCCGAATCATGTTAGAAATTGCCACATTTTATGATTATGAAATCTGGCAAATGGACGTCAAAACTGCATTCCTTAACGGGTTCCTCAAAGAAGAGTTATATATGATGCAACCAAAAGGTTTTGTTGATCCTAAAGGTGTGGACAAAGTGTGCAAGCTCCAGCGATCCATCTGTGGACTGGTGCAAGCATCTCTAAGTTGGAATATACACTTTGATGAGGCGATCAAAGCATATGGTTTTATACAGACTTACAGTGAGGCCTATATTTATAAGAAAGTGAGTAGGAGCTGCATTTCTGATATTATATGTGGATGACATATTGTTGACTGGAAATGACGTAGAATTTCTGGATGGCATAAAAGGACACTTGAATAAGATTTTTTCAATGAGAGACCTCGGTGAAGGTACTTACATATTAGGCATCAAGATTTATAGGGATAGATCTAGACGGTCAATAGGACTTTCACAAAGCATATACCTTGGCAAAGTTTTTGAGGAAGTTCAAAAATGGATCAGCCAAAGAAAGAGTTCTTGCCTGTGTTGCAAGGTGTAAAGTTGAGTAAGACTCAAAGCCCAACCACGACATAATATAGAGATAGAATGAAATGCATTCACTATGCCTCAGCCATAGGTTCTATAAAGTATGCCATTCTGTGTACTAGACCTATTGTGTGCCTTGCCATGAATCAGACAAGGGGTACAATAGTGATCCAGGAGTGGAACACTGGACAACGGTCAAAATTATCCTTAGTTACCTAAGAGGACTAAGGAAATGTTTCTCGGTTATGGAGGTGATAAAAGAGTTCGCCGTAAAGGGTTATGTCGATGCAAGCTTTGACACTAATTCAGATGACTCTAAGTCTCAATATGGATACGTATTGAAAGTGGGAGCAATTAGCTACAGTAGCTCCATGCAGAGCATTGTAGACATAGAAATTTGCAAAAGACATATGCATCTGAATATGGCAGACCCATTCTCTAAACCTCTCTCACAAGCAAAACATGATCACACCTTAGTACTCTTTGGGTATTGATAACATATCAATGTTAACTAGATTATTGACTCCAGTAAACTCTTTGGGTGTTAGTCACAAGGCAATGTTAACTATGGATGTTAATCACATGGCGATGTGAACTGAATTATTGACTGTAGTGCGAGTGGGAGACTGATGGAAATATGCCCTAGATGCAATAATAAAGTTGTTATTATTATATTTCCTTGTTCATGATAAATGTTTATTATTCATGCTAGAATTGTATTGATCGGAAACTTAAATACATGTGTGGATACATAAACAAATACCGTGTCCCTAGTAAAGCCTCTACTAGACTAGCTCGTTGATCAAAGATGGTTAAGGTTTCCCAACCATGGATATGTGTTGTTACTTGATAACGGGATCACATCATCACGAGAATGATGTGATGGACAAGACCCATCCATTAGCTTAGCACATGATCGTTCAATTTATTTCTATTGCTTTCTTAATGTCAAATACATATTCCTTCGACTACGAGATCATGCAACTCTAGGATACTAGAGGAATACCTTGTGTGCTATCAAACATCACAACATAACTGGGTGATAATAAAGATGCTCTACAGGTATCTCCAAAGGTGTCTGTTGAGTTGGCATGGATCGAGATTAGGATTAGTCACTCCGTGTATCGGAGAGGCATCTCTAGGCCCTCATGATAATACACATCATAAGAAGCTTGCAATAAAAGTGACTAAGGAGCTAGTTACGAGATGATGTATTACGGAACGAGTAAAGAGACTTGTCGGTAATGAGATTGAACTTGGTATGAAGATATCGATGATCGAATCTTGGGCAAGTAACATACTGACAGACAAAGGGAATTACATATGCTATCATAAGGTTCGACCGATAAAGATCTTCGTAGAATATGTAGGAACCAATATGGGCATCCAGGTTCCACTATTGGTTATTGACCGGAGAAGCGTCTCGGTCTTGTCTACATCATTCTCGAACCCGTAGGGTCCGCACGCTTTATGTTCGTTGACGATATAGTATATATGAATTATGTGATTTGGTGACCAAATTTTGTTTGGAGTCCCAGATGAGATCACGGACATGACGAGGAGCTCCAAAATGGTCTGGAGGTAAATATTGATATATAGGACGATTGGTCACTGGAAAGGTTTCGAAGTGTATCAGGTAGTCATTGGATCACCAGAAGGGGTTTCAGGAAGCCCCGGGAGGTTAATGGGCCTTATGGGCCAAGAGGGGGGAACACACCAGCTCACAAGGGGATGGCGCGCCCCTCCCATGGACGCCGGCCCTATGGATGGAAAGGGGGAGGACTAGCCCCTCTTTCCTTCCCTCCATGTAAGAGGAAGGAAAGGGGGGTGTCGGTGTCAAAACCGGCGGATCTCGGGTAGGGGGTCCCGAACTGTGCGTGTAAGGCTGATGGTAATAGGAGGCGGGGGACACGATATTTACCCAGGTTCGAGCCCTCTCTATGGAGGTAATACCCTACTTCCTGCTTGATTGATCTTGATGAATATGAGTATTACAACAGTTGATCTACCACGAGATCGTAATGGCTAAAACCCTATAAGTCTAGCCTATGTGATTATGATTGCCTCTATGGACTAAGCCCTCCGGTTTATATAGACACCGGAGAGGGCTAGGGTTGTACAAAGTCGGTTACAGAGAAAAGGAATCTACATATCCGAACACCAAGCTTGCCTTCCACACCAAGGAGAGTCCCATCCGGACACGGGACGAAGTCTTCTGTCTTGTATCTTCATAGCCCAACAGTCCAGCCCATGTCACATAGTCCGGCCATCCGAGGACCCCTTAATCCAGGACTCCCTCAGTAGCCCCTGAACCAGGCTTCAATGACGAGGTGTCCGGCGCATAGATTGTCTTCGACATTGCAAGGCGGGTTCCTCCTCCGAATACTCCAAAATAGTCCTCGAACACAAGAAACGTGTCCGGTTCTGCAAAACAAATCCCACACAAAACCGTAGAGAGTATAATATTTCACGAGTCTAATTTGCTGACAACTTTTTGTAGCATGACATCACGTTGTCGCTTGGTCATTTATTCGAACTATTTTTAGCCCACCGCTCCGTTTTTCAAGATGCGGTTCCATTGGCACATCTTGTCAAAGCAGAGACTGTGTCCCCTTATTGCAGGATTCTCATCAATACGTGCGTGGGTAATCCAACCGTGCCATCTGCACTGCCCCTGGGTAATAGGCGAGTTTTAAGGCGCGTGGGGAGGCGCTTGATATTCACAGCCTTTATAAAGGGATAAGGATTTACCCCATCTCTCCCACGCCTTCTCTGCCTCCCCCATTCTCAAGCTCCAGCGCCCAAGTTCTCATCCTCTCCGCCCCAAAAAAGCACTCCCACCATGTCTGCATCCGGAGCGCACAGTTGGATGGCCTCCACCGTGAAGGAGAAGGACATCACCAAGCTCCGGGAGGCTGGGTATTTGGCCAAGGAAATTTCCCACCGGCTTCTGGCCAAGGGACAGATCGTCCCTCCCCTAGAGCCCCATGAGAAGGTGGTGTTCATCCCCCACTTCGTCTGTGGGCTGGGATTTCCTTTCCACCCACTCGTCTGCGGACTCATGTTCTACTATGGGATGGATTTCCACGATATAGCCCCCAACTCCATCCTCAACATCTCGGCATTCATCGTCGTGTGTGAGGCCTTCCTGCACGTCCCACCCCACTTTGAACTATGGCTAAAGATCTTCAATGTGAAACCGAAGGTGGTGAGTGGCCAACACACAGAGTGCGGAGGTGCCATGGTGAGCAAGAGGCCTAACGTCACATGGCCTGAAGGCTACTTTGTGGAAACCATCAAGGGGTGGCAGAAATCATGGTTTTATATCACGGAGCCGCGCGACACTAACTGGGCCGTGACTCCCGAATTCCGGCCTGGGGCCCCAATGCGGCTCACCTCCTGGCCAGAGAAAGGCCTGGACTGATCTTCACCGGACGAGCCAACAATGCTCCAGACGCGCATACAGAACATGATAAACAAGAACATCAAGCTCGTCAATGTGATCCAGGTGATGCTTATTCGTCGCATCCTTCTGTGCCAACATCGGACCTGCCACTTGTGGGAGTATCATCCGGCCAAGCACTAGACCTTGCTGGAGTTCTTTACCACCACGCACGAAGACATCTGGAAGGTGCTCTTCAAGGACAACGAGACACGACCGTCCACGGCCGAGGACCGTGGGCACGACTTGGCCCATCCAGCTAGTCCGATAAGTTTTTTCATGCTTTCAAGGTGTTTCCTTTACTTGCATACTCGAGGAAGATGCCTAAGCCTCCCTACTAATTCTCTCAGGCCTAGACAAAGAAGGCGGAGCGGATTAATTGTCCGGCTCCGCCGCCCGAAGACCTAGAAATCCCGCTTTTGACAAAGATGCTGGTTCCGGCGCCCAATCAAGCGCCGAAGAAGAAGGCCAAGAAGAAGGCCAATGGGACCAAAGGTGGTCTCCGTCGCACGTCCGAAGACGCCGAGACTCATTCCTCCGCCACCGAGGATGATGAGGAAGAGGAGGAGGAAGAAGAAAGTTGTCCCCCCCCTAAGGGGGGAGAAAGAAAAGGTCGGCGTCCACGCGTCTGGAGGCCGAGGCGTCCAAGAAGGGGAAAGCTTCCCTTCCGGACAGCTCCACTGCGGCTACCGACATCAGCTCTGAGTGTCGACCCAGGGATAAGCCCTTGGCCAAATCGTGAGTACTCGGACACATTCATATATCCGGCCTGTCTACTTCATTGTTTTAACATGTTGAATCATGTATTTGCAGTCCGGCTCGGTCCAACCTCGAGCGATCCTCATCGTCGGGGGATTCGCTGGACCCGGAGGCGATGGACAGCGGGACCCTTTCATCGGCCTCCTATCCCAAGGCCATGGAGGACACCGAGGTGTTGTCTCAAAGGATTCCAGACCAGGGAGAGGTTCAGGAGGATGTCCGAGTGGCGCCGGAGAGTGAAACCTCAGCCGCCGGACACATGGGGGAGCGAATCCCCATGGAGACTAGCGATGGGGGCCATATTCAGTTCTTCCCCCAGCCGAATACAACTCCGGAGACCTCTACGGCTCCGGAATCAGGCAAGTAGCTTCCTGCGACAAAAGGAGGTGCGCCTACTCCATCGGTGACCTCTGTCCATCCAGAGGCACCGGATAATTTGCTGGAAGCGCTGCGAGGTGCTTCCATTGTTGAAGAACACCGTACCCTTATGGATACGGTGATAGAGAGGATCCAGTCTGCAAAGAGCAGACTGACCGAAGCCTGCACAAGCATTCTAACAGGCTTTGAGGTAAGCAACGCAACTATGCAAAAAGAATGTCATAGTATAGACAGTAGCCCCTAAAACTCTGTCCGGTGTTCGGAAAGAAAAGCCGAACAGAGGATCAAATAATTTTTGCACGAGACTAACCTGATATGTCTATGTGAATAAGCAAGCGTCGCTGCTGGCTGCGACCTCTCATACTACTGAGGTCTCCGGACTGAAGCAGAGTCTGGAGCGGACCGAGGAGGAGATCGGCCGTGTGAAGAAATAGCTGGAAGACAGTCAAGGTATGCAGTAACCTTGTCTATTTTCAGGAAGGATGAATGATTTTTCCTGACTAAAGTGCCATGGTATTTATTAGGAGCGGCAACCAAGGTAGAGACCCTCAAGAAGGCGCTGGCCGAGGCCGAGGAGAAAGCGGCCAATGAAAAAGCCACTCATGAAAAGCATGAGGCCCGGGTCAGTGAGATCCAGCAGGAGCTCCAGGACGCCGTGAAGAAATGCAAGTCCTTGGAGCACAAACTTGCGGATCAAGAGTCCGAACTGGACAAGGCCCGCCAAAACGCACACAATGCCCGGGTTAAAGCCCAAGGCGCCCTCCAGGAAATCCAGGAGGCCAGAAAAATCACAGCGGGTAAGGCCTTTATTATGCAAAGCAAATATGTGAAGAAAAGGTTCCTCTTACTGATCCGGATTTGGAGTTCTACGGGGGCGTCTGTCACACCCTCATTTTCATGCCACAACACTTAAGCTAGTAGATCTTGATAAAATGTGGTTGGCAAAAACTTTTGCATTAATTGGCTTTTATTTGAATTGGGTTTTTTGTGTGTGATTTCAAGTGCTCTTTAAAGTCAACACAACTCCACCTTATATACTTCATCTCCTTGCCCCAAACTTCTGCCCAATGATCATGCCATGTGTATAGTGCAATATAGTATTTTCTTACAAAAATATTTTGTCCAAATAGTATTTTCAAAATTTAGTTTTCCAAAAACCCCTGAATTGAGGTTTGCACTATGATGACCCACAAGTGTAGGGGATCTATCGTAGTCCTTTCGATAAGTAAGAGTGTCGAACCCAATGAGGAGCAGAAGGAAACGATAAGCGGTTTTCGGTAAGTTTTCTCTGCAAGCACTGAAATTGTAGGTAATAGATAGTTTTGTGATAAGATAAATAGTAATGAGTAACAAGTAAATAAAGTAAATAAAGTGCAGCAAGGTGGCCCAATCCTTTATGTAGCAAAGGATAAGCCTGGACAATTTCTAATAATGAGAAAGGAGCTCCCGAGGACACATGGGAATTATCGTCAAGCTAGTTTTCATCACATTCATATGATTCGCGTTCGGTACTTTGATAATTTGATATGTGGGTGGACCGGTGCTTGGGTACTGCCCTTACTTGGAAAAGCATCCCACTTATGATTAACCCCTATTGCAAGCGTCCGCAACTATAAAAGAAGTATTAAGGTAAACCTAACCACAACATTAAACATATGGATCCAAATCAGCCCCTAACGAAGCAACGCATAAACTAGGGTTTAAGCTTCTGTCACTCTAGCAACCCATCATCTACTTATTACTTCCCTATGCCTTCCTCTAGGCCCAAATAACGGTGAAGTGTCATGTAGTCGACGTTCACATAACACCACCAGAGGAAAAGACAACATACATATCATCAAAATATTGAATGAATACCAAATTCACATGACTACTAATAGCAAGACTTCACCCATGTCCTCAGGAACAAACATAACTACTCACAAAGCATATTCATGTTCATAATCAGAGGAGTAATAATATGCATAAAGGATCTGAACATATGATCTTCCACCAAGTAAACCAATTAGCATCAACTACAAGGAGTAATCAACACTACTAGCAACCCACAGGTACCAATTTGTGGTTTTGATACAAGATTGGATACAAGAGATGAACTAGTGTTTTGAGAGGAGATGGTGCTGGTGAAGATGTTGATGGAGATCGACCCCTCCCGATGAGAGGATTGTTGGTGATGACGTTGGTGATGATTTCCCCCTCCAGGAGGGAAGTGTCCCCGGCAGAACAGCTCCACCAGAGCCCTAGATTGGTTCCGCCAAGGTTCCGCCTTGTGGCGGCGGAGTTTCGTCCCGTAAGGTTGCCCACAATTTTTTCCAGGGTAAGATCTCTCATATAGCAGAAGATGGACACCAAGGGCCCACCAGGGGGCCCAGGAGACAGGGGCGCGCCCAGTAGGGGGGGACCCTCCTGGACAGGGTGTGGGCCCCCTGATGTATTTCTTTCGCCCAATAATTCTTATTAATTCCAAAAACATGTTTCGTGGAGTTTCAGGATTTTTGGAGCAGTGCAGAATATGTTTCCAATGTTTGCTCCCTTTCCAGCCAGAATTCCAGCTGCCGGCTTTCCCCCTCTTCGTGGTAAACCTTATAAAATTAGAGAGAATAGCCATAAGTATTGAGGTATAAGGTGTAATAATAGCCCATAATGCAATAAATATTGATATAAAAGCATGATGCAAAATGGACGTATCAACTCCCCCAAGCTTAGACCTCGATTGTCCTCAAGCGAAAGCGGAAATCAAAAAATATGTCCACATGTTTAGAGATAGAGGTGTCGATAAAAATAAAATATGGACATGAGGGCATCATGATCATTCTTATAACAACAACATATATGGATTTTGTCATATGATTTCCTATGCTCAAGTAACAAACAATTCACAATGTCAAGTATGGTTCAAAAACTTCATTGAGAACTAACAAACTATAATCTCAGTCATTGAAGCAATTGCAATTTATCATAACATCAGAAAGAGTCAACAATAGAGCTTTTCGGCAAATTCACATACTCAACTATCTTGTAGTCTTCTATAATTGCTAACACTCACGCAATACTTGTGGTTATGGAGTTTCAGCCGGACATTAAGAAAGATAGGGGCTTATTGTGTTGCCTCCCAACGTATTCACCTTTAGGTGATGTCAACAATAATAGCCCATGCTAACTTACATCCAATTGGATATATATATCATGATCTTTCAAAGATGAGGAGCCTGCCAAAGGATAAAATGAAAAAGGGAAAGGTGTGGATCACCTTGACTCAGGCATAAAGTAAAAACATAAAGTAAAAGATAGGCCCTTCGCAGAGGGAAGCAGATGTTGTCATGTGCATTTAGGGTTGATGCACGAAATCTTAATGCAAAAGAACGTCACTTTATATTGCCCCTTGTATGTGGACATTTATTATGCAGTCCTTCGCTTTTATTACTTCCACAACAAGATCGTACAAAGCTTATTTTCTCTGCACTAATAAGTCATACATATTTAGATAGCAATTTTTATTGCTTGCAACATGACAACTTACTTGAAGGATCTTACTCAATCCATAGGTAGGTATGGTGGACTCTCATGGCAAAACTAGGTTTAAGGATGTTTGGAAGCACAAGTAGTATCTCTACTTGGTGCAAGGAATTTGGCAAGCATGAGCGGGAAAGGCAAGCTCAACATGTTTGGAAGGTCAATGACAATATACTTTAACTGAGATGTGTGAAAACATAAACCATTACGTTGTCTCCCTTGTCCAACGTCAACTCTTTTAGCATGTAATACTTAGTGCTCCCAATTATAAATAGTGTCCAAGATAATATATTTGTATGTGAACTCCTCTTTACTTATCACTTCCTATTAATTGCAACGATGACCAAAACTACGTTTATCAACTCTCAACAACTTTTATGCCTCATACTTTCTATATGTGAAGTCATCACTATCCATAATATCAATATGAACTCTCTTATTCTTTCTAATTTCTCAAGATCATAGCAACATAGCAAAGCCCTTGACTCAACACTAATCTTTATTATACATAGCTCACAGACTCGATTACATAAAGAGATCACAAAGCAAAACTCAAAACTACTTGATATCAAAACTTCAATCTACTAGATCAAGATACTACTAAAAGGATCGAGCTAAATAAAGCGGTAAAGATAGGAGTGTGATACAATACCGGGCACCTCCCCCAAGCTTGGCAGTTGCCAAGGGGAGTGCCCACACCCATGTGACTATGTCCTCGGAGGTGGTGAAGTAGGAGTTGTTGATGATGTAGTCTTGTCGTCTGTCTTCAAGGCAAAGGCTCTCCATCATAGAAGGATGATCGAGTCTCCGGGATCCTTAAATCTGCAGCCAAAACTCATCCTCTTGAATCTATATTCATACTCATAGTTCTGGTTTTGCAGGTCATAGATCTGGGCTTGGAGGTGCTCGATTTTCTCTTGAAGCTTGAAGATGGTCTCCCCAATGACTTTGGCATCCAGCTTGTGGTTGTTGGTGAACTTCGTGATCATCATCTGGTTGGTGTTGAGTCCACGCTCCACCATCCCTTGGCACTTGAAAACTTGCTGCTCCACGGCTTCGAGCTTTGTCTCCACGCTTCTGGTACGCCTTGGTCCCTCCACATCGCGGATGTGCAGCACCCCCTCACGCATCTCAATGGTTTGAGGGTGTTGCAGCACCTTCGTGAGATAGGGGTTGATAACCCTCTCAAAAAACTTGTCCTTGGGAGCGCTTGGAGACGACATGGTGCTCTAGATCTGAAACAGAAACAGCTCGAAATGAAAATAGAGGATATTTGCGTGATACGGTGGTCAAAACCTTCGGGACTATATATAATGAATTTTTTACCAACCAAAATACGTAACGTGCAAGAAAATGGAGTCCGGGACGCACACAAGGTGCCCACGAGACAGGGGGGCGCGCCCAGTGGGGGGGGGAGGCGCCCTCCACTCTCGTGGGGGCCTCGTGTCCCTTTTGGACTACTTCTTTCTTCCTAAAATTCTTAAATAATCCAAAACTGATAAAAATTGCCATTGGAGTTGTTTTGGAGTCGGTTTACTTACCGTACCACATACCTATTCCTTTTTGGAGTCTGGAACATTCTGGAAAGTGTCCCTTATGTATTCCTCCGGGGTTACTGTTTCAATAATATTAGTTTCAACATTGATAGGATTACCTGAAATATAATGTTTAATTCTTTGACCGTTTACCACCCTTGGACTTGTGCCTTCGAAGTTGTTGATTTTTATGGCACCAGAACGGTAGACCTCCTCGATAACGTAAGGGCCTTCCCATTTAGAGAGAAGTTTTCCTGCAAAAAATCTTAAATGAGAGTTGAATAATAACACATAATCTCCTACGTTAAACTCACGCTTTTGTATCCTTTTGTCATGCTAGCATTTGACTTTTTCTTTGAATAGCTTGGCATTCTCATAGGCTTGGGTTCTCCATTCTTCAAGTGAGCTAATATCAAACAACCTCTTCTCACCGGCAAGTTTGAAGTCATAGCTGAGCTCTTTAATAGCCCAATATGCCTTATGTTCAAGTTCAAGAGGTAAATGACACGCTTTTCCATAAACCACATTATATGGAGACATACCCATAGGATTTTTGTATGCAGTTCTATAGGCCCATAATGCATCATCAAGTTTTTTGGACCAATTCTTTCTAGATTTATTCACAGTCTTTTGCAAAATTAATTTGAGCTCTCTATGGCTCAACTCTACTTTACCACTAGACTGCGGATGATAAGGAGATGCGATTCTATGATTAACATCATACTTAGCAAGCATCTTATGGAAAGCACCATGAATAAAATGTGAACCACCATCAGTCATAAGATATCTAGGGACTCCAAACCTCGGAAAAATAACTTCTTTAAGCATTTTAATAGAAGTGTTATGATCAGCACTACTAGTTGATATAGCTTCTACCCACTTAGTAACGTATTCAACAGCAACTAAAATATGTGTATAACCATTAGAGGCAGGAAAAGGTCCCATATAATCAAAGCCCCAAACATCAAACGGTTCAATAACAAGAGAATAATTCCTAGGCATTTCTTGACGTCTACTAATGTTACCTATTCTTTGACATTCATCACAAGATAAGACAAACTTACGAGCATCTTTGAAGAGAGTAGGCCAATAAAAACCAGATTGTAGTACCTTATGTGCAGTTCTATCTCCAATGTGGTGTCCTCCATAGGATTCAGAGTGACACTTGCGTAGGATCTGTTCCTGTTCGTGCTCAGGCACACAACGTCTAATAACACCATCTAATCCTTCTTTATAAAGGTGTGGATCATCCCAAAAGTAATGTCTTAAATCATAAAAGAACCTTTTCTTTTGCTGGTATGTGAAACTAGGCGGTATAAATTTAGCAACAATGTAATTAGCATAATCAGCATACCAAGGAGCAGTACGAGAAGCATTAATGACCGCTAATTGTTCATCAGGAAAGCTATCATCAATAGGCAGTGGATCATCAAGAACATTCTCTAACCTAGACAAGTTGTCTGCAACGGGGTTCTCAGCTCCCTTTCTATCAATAATATGTAAATCAAATTCTTGGAGCAGGAGAACCCATCTAATGAGTCTAGGCTTAGCATCTTTCTTTTCCATAAGATATTTAATAGCAGCATGATCAGTGTGAATAGTAACTTTGGAATCTACAATATAAGGTCTAAACTTATCACGTGGAAACACAACTGCTAAGAATTCTTTTTCAGTTGTAGCATAATTTCTCTGGGCAGTATCAAGAGTCTTACTAGCATACTGGATAACATTCAATTTCTTATCGACTCTTTGCCCTAGAACAGCACCTACAGCATAATCACTAGCATCGCACATAATTTCAAAAGGTAAATTCCAATCAGGTGGCTGAACAATAGGTGCAGTGATCAAAGCTTTCTTAAGTATTTCAAATGCTTCTACACAATCATCATCAAAGACAAAAGGAATATCTTTTTGCAATAAATTAGTCAGAGGCCTAGAGATTTTAGAAAAGTCCTTAATGAACCTCCTATAAAAACCGGCGTGACCAAGGAAACTTCTTATACCTTTTATGTCCTTGGGACATGGCATCTTTTCAATAGCATCAACTTTGGCTTTATCAACTTCAATACCTCTCTCGGAGATCTTGTGCCCCAAGACAATGCCTTCATTAACCATAAAGTGACACTTTTCCCAATTGAGAACGAGACTAGTGTTTTGGCATCTCTGCAAAACTCGATCAAGGTTGCTCAAACAATCATCAAAAGAGGATCCATAAATGGAGAAATCATCCATGAATACCTCACAAATCTTTTCACAAAAATTAGAGAATATAGCCATCATGCATCTTTGAAAGGTAGCAGGTGCATTACATAAACCAAAAGGCATACGTCTATAAGCAAAAGTACCAAAAGGGCAAGTAAAAGTAGTTTTAGATTGATCCTTCGCTGACACAGGTATTTGAGAGAAACCAGAATAACCATCTAGAAAGCAGAAATGTGTGTGTTTGGATAGTCTTTCTAGCATTTGATCAATAAAAGGTAAAGGGTAATGATCTTTCTTAGTAGCTTTATTTAACTTACGGAAATCAATTACCATCCTATAACCTATAATAATTCTTTGCGGAATCAATTCATCTTTATCATTAGGAACACCGGTAATATCTCCCTTTTTAGGAACACAATGGACAGGGCTTACCCATTCACTATCAGCAACGACATAAATTATACCTACCTCAAGGAGCTTTAATATCTCCTTTCTTACCACTTCTTTCATCTTGGGATTTAGTCGTTGTTGAGGATCTCTAACTGGTTTGGCATCTTTCTCCACTGTAATTTTGTGTTGGCATAATGTGGGACTAATGCTCTTGAGATCATCCAGAGTATATCCAATAGCTGCTCGGTGCTTCTTCAGAGTTCTCAATAATCTTTCTTCTTCTTGCTCTAAAAGGTTAGCACTAATAATAACATGATATATTTTCTTTTCATCAACATAAGCATACTTAAGATTATCAGGTAATGGTTTGAGTTCAAACACGGGATCACCCTTGGGTGGAGGGGGATCCCCAAGAATTTCAACAGGAAGATTATGTTTAAGCACAGGTTCCTGTTTAAGGAACACTTCATCTATTTCCCTTCTTTCCTTCATAAAAATATCATTTTCATGGTCTAGCAAATATTGTTCTAACGGATTAGTAGGAGGCACAACAATGGAAGCAAGACCAATAATCTCATCCTTACTAGGTGGTTCCCTATCACGAGGTTGTCTATGAAACTTACCAAAATTAAACTCATGAGACATACCATCTATGCCAACGGTGACAATATCTTTTTCACAATCAATCTTAGCACTAGCTGTATTGAAGAAGGGTCTACCAAAAATAATGGGACAAAAATCATCTTGTGGGGAACCAAGAACAAGAAAATTAGCAGGGTATTTAACCTTCCCACACAAGACTTCAACATCTCTAACAATCCCAACTGGTTTAATGGTGTCCCTATTAGCAAGCTTAATAGTAACATCAATGTCTTCTAATTCAATGGGTGCAATGTCGTGCATAATTTCTTTATATAGATCATAGGGTATCGCACTAGCACTGGCACCCATATCACATAAATCATGATAATAGTGATCTCCTATTTTAACAGAAATAACAGGCATGCCTACGACAGGTCTGTCGGCATTCTGGGAACGGGGGTCCCCAGACTTGCCTGCCTGTGGCCTGCGGCGTGGCTCAAGTTGGGGCCTAGTGCGGCCTAGCTTCGTCAGCTCAAGTTCAAGACCCTCGCGAGGGGCCAAGCCTCGCAGGGCGGACGACATAAAGCTTCCTCAGGGGCAGCCTCATCAGGCAGGCTCGCGAGGAGGCGGAGAGATCAAGGCAGGGCACCTCGCGAGGAGCCCGTGACGCAAGCCACGACGATCGAGACCAGGCGGGCGCCAGGCAGGCGCCGGCCTGCGCAGTGTCCTTGTTTCCCCTTCGGTGCAAAGGGGGCATGCAAGCACAGGAGAAGGCATCAGGCAAAGGTTACCGTTTCGATGCAACAAGACTAAGACCAGCAGAACGACAGGATGGAGGTCATCGTGGAGCCCAGGACGGCGTCATCGTCAGAGCCTTTGGCAGCCGAAGACCAACTTTAGTCAGGATAAGTGTACTAGATGTTCCCCTTCAAAATGGCCAATCGTTGGCGCCCTTCCCGCTCATTATTTGGGAAGAGGCCCAGGGCCTCCCTCTATAAATAGAGCTAGCCACCACAGGGCAGAGGGACAGATTGATCAGAGAGAGAGAAAGAGAGAGAAGCGATCGAACTCACCCAAGCAGTTCATCGCACCAGCTCAAGAACAGCCCCTCGCGAGGCTGTTCTCCCTTTGTATTGTTCATCATCAGCCCCTGAGGCAATCCACCACACCACACACTGGAGTAGGGTATTACACCACAATGTGGCTGAACCAGTATAAATCTCGTGTCCCTCATGTGTTCTTCTTTCTAGCTTAGATTCCTTGCGAGGCTCTGAGACGTGAGCTGGTAGGGGAAAGATCTTCGTGCGCACCCCAGAGTTCAAACCTCAAGGGTCTGCTGGAACCTGAAATCCGACATTTGGCATGCCAGGTAGGGATGCGCCGTAATCTTTCTTCCGCTGGTCACATGTGATCTTCCGTCGTATCCATGTCTGACGCTCGCCGAGCCCGCACCGAGCGTCGGGCTGCTCTCGCCGCTCGAGTCACCCAGACAGCTCCTGTCGGCGGACGCCCCCGTCGTTCCCCATCGCCTGCCGCCAACGCCGCCACCGTCCCGGTGGGGAACAAGCAGCAGGCCTCGTCCCTGCATCCATCGGTGCGGCGGGAAGGCCGCATCGCCACCCCGTCGCTGACTCCAGCCGGTTCGTCGTCCCATGCTCGTCGCGCCCCCACAGACGCGCACGCCGCGCTGCTCCTGGCGCGTGAACTCCTGCATTACCGTCCCATCGACGACCTCTACGAGGACTGGCTCGCCCGCATCACCGAGCTCGTCAGCGCCACAGGGGGCTCTCCTATGCCCTCTCTCTTGCTGCCTCGCCCCCCATCCTGCACGGGAGGCGTGGATCAAGAGGTGCCTCCGCCACCTCCTCTCCAAGAAGGCGCCTTAGCTCCGAGTCGCGCGGCCCCAGGGCGAGACCCACCGCATCCGGTGCCTGCACGACAAGAAAGGAGCTGCCAAGAAATCCCTCGTCCCCAAGAAGGTGCCCGCGTGCCCCCAGCACCGGTGCTCCATGACCGCATCCCTGCGCCACCACGTCAAGACCCCGCGCTGCTCTAAGTGGCAGCGCATGGGGATTTCTAGGAGCAAGCCCCGCATTAGCCGAGAGCTCCGGTGGCCACTGCAGGCTGCCGCGCCTTCACCGCCGAGCTGCGTAGCATCGCATGGCCAGGCAAGTTCAAGCCTGACCTGCCTCCTCGCTACGACGGCACTGCAGACCCCGCGGAGTCCCTGCAGCTCTACAAGCTGGGCATCGAAGCCGCCAACGGGGACGAAAAGGTCATGGCGAATTGGTTTCCCATGGTGCTCAAGGACGGTGCCCGCACCTGGCTCCTGAACCTGGCTCCTGGCATGATCTCCTCCTGGGACAAGATGCGCACTCTCTTCATCCCCAACTTCCAAGGCACTCGCGACCGGCCGCTGGCCATGAGTGACGTGCGCCGCATCATGCAACAGTCCAGCGCTTCAACAACACTCGCCTCAAGATCCCCAGGGTGACTGAGGAAGCCATCATCTCGGCCTTCTCCGATGGCGTATGTGACATCAAGATGATAGAGGAGCTAGCAATCCATGAAGACCTGTGCACATCCCTGGAGCTGTTCAACTTGGCGACCAAGTGCGCCAGGGCTGAGGAAGGGCGCCTCTCCCTCCTCGAGCTTCCAACTGCCGATCCAGAAGAGAAGAAGCCCAAGGTCAAGGACGTGAAGCGCAAGGGGGCTGCTGTGCTCGCAGCGGAGCCAGACACCAAGCGTGGCAGGGATCAGCCCGAGTCATTCAAGGGCAGCCGGTACTGCGTGTACCATGACCTCCACACCCACAACACCAACAAATGCCAAGAGCTCAGGGCCGTGCGAGATGGGCGTATCGGCTGACGCCCCGAGCGCAACGATCGGGGCTATGGCCGAGGAGGAAGAAGAGGTGGAGGACGATGGGAAGAGCGTGGCCCTCGCTAAGGGTGGCGTGACCGACCTCGCGAGGACCATTGGCAGGACTAGCCTCACGAGGGAGGTTGGAGGGATCAGCCTCGTGAGGATCGCCCACACGGCAACGCAAGCCTCCCTCCTCTGCCACCACCGCCGAGAAGGAATGAAGACTAGCATCAGGACGAGGGGGCTGGGGGCTTCCAGGAGCCTCGTGCAATCACTTGCATCCTGGGCGGCACCCAGGCCTCAGCCTCACAGCGCATCTTCAAGCAGTTTGCTCGCGAGGTGAATGCAGTCCTCCCCAAGCTTGAGGCCACACGCCCTCTCAGGTGGTCAGCGTGCGCTATCATGTTCAGCTCGGCGGATCAGCTCAAGTGCGCAGCAACGGCCGGAGTCCTCCCGATGCTTTGTTCCCCGGTCATCAGCAACGTGCAAGTCACCAGGACCCTCATCGATGGTGGGGCAGGACTCAACGTCATGTCCGTTGAGACGTTCAATAATCTCCAAGTGCCCTATGATCAACTCCAGCCGACCAAGCCTTTCTCAGGAGTCACTGATGGTTCCACTGTTCCGATAGGGCAGGTTCGCCTTCTAGTCACCTTCGGGCAGCACAACAACTACCGCACCGAGCTCATTGACTTTCACGTCGCCCACATTCGCCTGCCATACAATGCCATCCTCGGGTACCCAGACCTAGCCAAGTTCATGGCGGCGACTCACCATGGCTACAACATCCTCAAGATGCCAGGAAGCGATGGAATCATCACAGTCCCCTGTGAGGAAAGGGATGCAGTGTGTTCTCTTGATCGTGCTTTCCAAGCCGCGGCAGTCAAAGACCCAGATGACAGGAGTAGTAGCCTCCCCGAAGCAGTACCTAAGAAGAAGAAGGCTTCACCTGGCCCAAACCCTCACGAGGCAGGCACCTCCGGAGGTATTGCGTTAGGATCCGCGCCTGTTCAGGGGGCGCCACCCTCTATCGCATAGGAAGGCGCGCCCGGCGCCCTCCTCGGGCAGGGCTCGGGGGCTCTTTATGGGAGAGCCACTAACTTTGCCAAGGTCACGAGGGAGGCGCTCGGGCACCACTTGGAGGCATGCTTCAAAGCACGTTTCCCTCAGGAAGGTATGAGGCAAGAAGGGCCAAACCCTCAGGAGTTCATCACGAGAAACGTTCAGGAGCTACAGGAGTGAAGAGTCATGCGCGGCAGCTGCCACTTGCCTGCCGTAGCCCCACATCCAGGCGAGAATGGTGGGCTGCGCGTCTGCATCGACGTACCAGGGCTCAACCGAGCCGCGTCTCAGGAGCGCCTCTGGCCTTCACGCATGGGGCGTTGTGAGGGTCCACCTCACAGCTATGTCTGCATGCCTTTTGGCCTGCCGACCGCGGTCGCCGCCCAACAGCGCCTGCCGAGGAGCAATCTGGAGGCTCAGGAGGTCAGGCATCACGCGGTCCTGGCGGAGATGGAGATGGCCCTCGAAGATCCTCCCGTACCCCTGGAGCCTCCCGAGGCTCCTGGGCCTGGGAGCTCGTGAGGGTAGGCCTCCTCACCACGCGTCGTCCGCTACTTCAGCATCCTTTCATCTCCAACGGTATCAGCTGACATCTTTCGAAGTTTCATTTTCAGCTGGGAGTGCCCACAGGGCTGCATCATTCCCAGGTCGCATGGGTCCGTCCCTGCGGCGTGTATCCGTTTTGCTTATGCTCTTTACCTACCTTGTTGGGGGCGCCCCTCGGGCTGCATTATCCCCAAGCCGCTTGGGCCTGACCCAGTGGTGTTTGCTTTTTACGCATTTATCTAAATGGATTTGCTCCTTCATGCTTAACATGCTTGACCTAATCGCCTGCTCGATTTACACCTACCCTTGGAGTCGCTCGCTCTGTCACGGCGCTTGCGCATGGGTCAATCCCCGCAACACCGACAAATCTGAGTGGTCGAGCTCTGGCCGTGGCAGCCCCGCAAGGCACCACCTCGCCAGGCCCTCAGTGCCCCAATCACTCCCTCGGAGCGACCAATGGTTGGCTGGCAACCGTAATGACAGACCTTGTTTCCCCTCGTGATTGGTATGCAGGACCCACTCCAGAAGTAACGCTGGGGACGTCGCGAGCTCTCTCTCCCTCTCTCCGGCACGATCCGCTTGAACGTTAAAAGGGGGGCGCCTGAGCATCGTGACTCGTGGGCTCTTACTGGCTCCCCAGCCCGCACCCCCTGGCCTTAACCCACGGCATCGCGACCTGTCATACCAGCGGCGGCTGAGCTCGCTCGAGGGCCGGGACCTGAGGACGTAGAGCATGAAGGAAAGTGCAGGGGAGAAGGAAGAAGCTCGCGAGGACCTAACCCAACAACACCTCAGCTGCCACCATGCAGGCCCGGCACTTCGCTGAAAACCGCTCCAAACCTACGAGATAAGTCACACATGACTAAACCGACTCAGCGCTAAACCCTCGCGTAGTGCAGCTCTATCATGGCAACATTGCCTACCTTTCTTGCCCAGCGGAGGCTGCTTGAGCGCTAAAGGGGACCTCCTGAGCATCGCGACTCAGGGGCTCTTACTGGACCTTAGGCCGCTCACCTCCTGGCCTTTACCACGGCATCGCGACCTGGCATACCAGTGACGGCTGAAGCTTGCCTCGGGACCGGGACCTGTCGGCGTAGAGCACCAAGCCCTCTGAGGAAAGAAAGGGGGAGCCGAGCCGGGACAGGACAAGCATCTCGCCTCGATTCATGATAAGGATATAATATTTACAAAAGACATGGCCAGCACCTTACATACCCCCATGGGGTGTCATTTCGATTCCTCGCAGGGGACAAAAGGTGCTAAGCCTAAGGAACGCTAACTACGCGCGCCTCTGCAGGAGACGCCATCATCAACAGTGGGCCGTCAGGCGCCGGCGCCAACCCCATCCAGATCAGTGGCGTCGGCGGCCTGATGCAACTGCCCTGCTCCGGGCGCGACGCGAGCTCGGGGGCTCGTAGCTGTCGTCGCTCATCTCCGGAGTCACGTGAAGCTCGGCGGAGTCGCTGGACTCTCCGGCTCCTTCACTGCTGCCTGAGGAGCTACCGGGGAAGCGGTTGGTGGGCCTGGTCCTTGCCACGATGATGCGCCGGCCGCCTTCCTTGGGGCAGGATTCCAGCCGGCGTCCTTCCGTGTCAAAGACCTTGAAGAACAGCAAGGAGGCGCCGTCGTATTCGAAATGGATTACGAGGGCGCCTCCATCCTGCAGACCTAGGCGACCTCGCCCCAGCCGCGGGTCAGGAAGACCTTGCCCGTGGCGATGACCTCGACCTTCGCCCCGGTCGCGGGGGTGTTGCAGTCGGCGTGCTGCAGCCAAAGCTCCCGAGGCCCCCTTGGCGGAATCTCGAAGGCGAAGGAGGGAGGAAGGCGAATCCAAGATCGAGGAGGCATGGCGGCATGAAGCACGAGCTCGCGAGAGGAGCCCTCGGCGTGGACTCCAGGACGGACGATGCGCACCGCCGTAACTCGCCGGCGTCGGTGGCGGCACCGTTGGTGTCGCTCGACACCTTCTTCTCAAGGGCCCTTGATGCGGGCGTACAAGGGCAGCGGAAACCCAGGCGGCGGCTGCTCGTACCAGGGCCTCGACGTCTCCTGCCAAGTGCCCTCATCTCGGCGGCAGGGGACCGGCCGTTTCTTCGGCGGAAGCGGGTCAGGACCCTCTCGGGGGGCCTTTCCTTTCTCTTTGGCAGAAAACCGACGGTTGTTGCCATTGGCGTAAGGTGGAGCAAGGGCGAGGAGGAAGAAGAAAGGAAGCAGCAAGTAGGAATGGACTAGAAGGGCTCGCGCCGTACCATACTATGGCCGGAGGAGGCCAACCATCGGTCTCCACGATCACAGGTAATCATGACCGTTTTTGCATGCAGGGACTTGTCAAGTCGTGCAGTTGCCGAGGCATCATAGGGAAGCGGAGACGCCCACGTCCAATCAATCGCCATGCGGCGCCCAAGGCTGCAGCCTGTTGGGGCCCGCGGCGCTTCACACTTACCCCTTCGCTTCTCTGCTAAGCCAAGTCCGGGCACTCCTTGGGCCCGGGGGCTCTGTCGGTGTTCTGGGAACGGGGGTCCCCAGACTTGCCTGCCTGCGGCCTGCGGCGTGGCTCAAGTGGGGGCCCAGTGCGGCCCAGCTTTGTCAGCTCAAGCTAAAGACCCTCGCGAGGGGCCAAGCCTTGTGGGGCGGACGACAGGAAGCTTCCTCAGGGGCAAACTTATCAGGCAAGCTCGCGAGGAGGCAGAGAGATCAAGGCAGGGAACCTCACGAGGAGCCCGTGACGCAAGCCATGACGATCGAGACCAGGCGGGCGCCGGCCTCCGTAGTGTCCTTGTTTCCCCTTCGGTGCAAAGGGGCAAGCACAAGCCAAGGCATCAGGCAAAGGTTACCGTTTTGGTGCAACAAGACCAAGACCAGCAGAACGGCAGGATGGAGGTCATCGTGGAGCCCAGGACGGCGTCATCGTCAGAGCCTTTGGCAGCTGAAGACCAACTTTAGTCAGTATAAGTGTACTAGATGTTCCCCTTCAAAATGGCCAATTGTTGGCGCCCTTCCCGCTCATTATTTGGGAAGAGGCCCAGGGCCTCCCTCTATAAATAGACATAGCCACCACAGGGTAGAGGGACGGATCGATCAGAGAGAGAGAGAAAGAGAGAGAAGCGATCAAACTCACCCAAATAGTTCATCGCACCAGCTCAAGAACAGCCCCTCGCGAGGTTGTTCTCCCTTTGTATTGTTCATCATCAGGCCCTGAGGCAATCCACTACACCACACACTGGAGTAGGGTATTACACCACAATGGTGGCCTGAACCAGTATAAATCTCGTGTCCCTCGTGTGTTCTTCTTTCTAGCTTAGATTCCTTGCGAGGCTTCAAGACGTGAGCTGGTAGGGGAAAGATCTTCGTGCGCACCCCAGAGTTTGAACCTCAAGGGTCTGCCGGAACCCGAAATCCGACAAGGTCTATGTATCTTAGTATCTGGTCAATATAAGCAGATTCATCACAGAAATAAATAACATGCCCATCTAAATCATCACCCAAGAGATCTTTAACCATAGCAATACTAGGTTCAACATTAATTTGCTCAGGAGGTGTATAAGTCCTAGTATTACTCTTACGAACAACAGTTGAAGCTTTAGCATGATGCTTTATCCTAACAGGAAAAGGAGGTTTCTCAACATAAGTAGTAGGAACAATAGGATCACTATAGGTGATAGTCTTTTCTTCAACTGTAATAGGTGCAACTACTTTCACTTCAACAGGAGGATTATATTTCAACCACTTCTCTTTAGGGAGATCAACATGAGTAGCAAAAGATTCACAGAAAGAAGCTACTATCTCAGAGTCAAGTCCATACTTAGCGCTAAATCCATGAAAAGCATCGGTATCCATAAAAGATTTAACACAATTGAACTTAGGTGTCATACCTGACTCCTTACCATCGTCGGAACCCCAATCTTCAGAGTTGCGTTTGATTCTTTCCAAAAAGTCCCATTTGAAACCAATAGTCTTCAGCATACAAGAACCAGCATAGGAAGTATCGAGAAGGTTGCAATCATTAAGAGAAAGCCGAGCATAACTTTTTTGAATAATCATTTCCCGGGAGAGCTCATGATTGGGGCATGAATATAACATTGAATTAAGCCTACCCCAAGCTTGAGCGATGCTTTCTCCTTCGCGAGGCTAGAAATTATATATGTAATTACGATCACGATGAACAAGATGCATAGGATAGAACTTCTGGTGAAATTCCAACTTCAATCGCTTACAATTCCAAGATCTCGTATCATCACATAGCATATACCATGCCAATGCATCTCCCTTCAAAGATAAAGGGAAGACCTTCCTTTTGACAACATCATCGGGAATACCTGCAACCTTAGATAATCCACAAACTTCATCCACAAAGATAAGGTGTAAATCGGGATGCAATGTTCCATCTCCTGCAAATGGATTAGCTAGCAGTTTCTCTATCATACCCGAAGGAATCTCAAAGTAAATATTTTCATAAAGTTCAGTAGGTTGAGGAGCAATTCTTTGCTCTTCTGGTCGGGGTGAAGATACCCCGAACAAGCCCCTCAAAGGATTAGTTTCCATAGTGACAAGTAACAGAAAATTTCAGCACACTATATAAATGTTTCCTTACCAAGTTCCACTCACCAAAAGAGCTACACTCCCCGGCAACGGCGCCAGAAAAGAGTCTTGATGACCCACAAGTGTAGGGGATCTATCATAGTCCTTTCGATAAGTAAGAATGTCGAACCCAACGAGGAGCAGAAGGAAATGATAAGCGGTTTTCGGTAAGGTTTTCTTTGCAAGCACTAAAATTGTAGGTAATAGATAGTTTTGTGATAAGATAAATAGTAATGAGTAACAAGTAAATAAAGTAAATAAAGTGCAACAAGGTGGCCCAATACTTTATGTAGCAAAGGATAAGCCTGGACAATTTCTAATAATGAGAAAGGAGCTCCCAAGGACACATGGGAATTACCGTCAAGCTAGTTTTCATCACGTTCATATGATTCACGTTCGGTACTTTGATAATTTGATATGTGGGTGGACCGGTGCTTGGGTACTGCCCTTACTTGGATAAGCATCCCACTTATGATTAACCCCTATTCCAAGCGTCCGCAACTACAAAAGAAGTATTAAGGTAAACCTAACCACAACATTAAACATATGGATCCAAATCCGCCCCTAACGAAGCAACGCATAAACTAGGGTTTAAGCTTCTGTCACTCTAGCAACCCATCATCTACTTATTACTTCCCTATGCCTTCCTCTAGGCCCAAATAATGGTGAAGTGTCATGTAGTTGACGTTCACATAACACCACTAGAGGAAAAGACAACATACATCTCATCAAAATATTGAACGAATACCAAATTCACATGACTACTAATAGCAAGACTTCACCCATGTCCTCGGGAACAAATGTAACTACTCACAAAGCATATTCATGTTCATAATCAGGGGAGTAATAATATGCATAAAGGATCTGAACATATGATCTTCCACCAAGTAAACCAATTAGCATCAACTACAAGGAGTAATCAACACTACTAGCAACCGACAATTACCAATTTGTGGTTTTGATACAAGATTGGATACAAGAGATGAACTAGGGTTTTGAGAGGAGATGGTGCTGGTGAAGATGTTGATGGAGATTGGCCCCCTCCCGATGAGAGGATCGTTGGTGATGACGTTGGTGATGATTTCCCCCTCTCGGAGGGAAGTGTCCCTGGCAGAACAGCTCCGCCGGAGCCCTAGATTGGTTCCACCAAGGTTCCGCCTTGTGGCGGCGGAGTTTCATCCCGTAAGCTTGCCCATGATTTTTTCCAGGGTAAGAGCTCTCATATAGCAGAAGATGGACACCGGGGGCCCACCAGGGGGCCCAGGAGACACGGGGCGCGCCCCTACTGGGCACGCCCCCACCCTCCTGGAAAGGGTGTGGGCCCCCTGATGTATTTCTTTTGCCCAATAATTCTTATTAATTCCAAAAACATGTTTCGTGGAGTTTCAGAATTTTTGGAGCAGTGTAGAATAGGTTTCCAGTGTTTGCTCCTTTGCAGCCAGAATTCCAACTGCCGGCATTCCCCCTCTTCATGGTAAACCTTATAAAATAAGAGAGAATAGCCATAAGTATTGAGATATAATATGTAATAATAGCCCATAATGCAATAAATATTGATATTAAAGCATGATGCAAAATGGATGTATCACACCACAAGTACTTGATTTGGGGAATGAAAAATATTTCAAAGAGTATATTTGAAACTTATTAGATATAGGACTCCCATAAACCACAAAAATATAATTTTAAAAGTTATTTTGCTATTTTATTTAAAGGCTTTTTATTTAGGCCAGAAATGGTCTTTAATAGGTTAAAATTATTTTAATGCTTTAAAAATATTTGTGGAAATTTAGGGAAACTCAGTGGACATATATTGTCCACATATAAGAGTTTCAACACATGGTCATGTTCAAAATATTGGTCAAACCCCTCAAAAACCCTTTCTGGATATTTCAAGATTTTGAAATATTTACAAAGTAAATATTCTCTAAAAATTCCAAGACAATTCTAGCATGTCACATATGACATATTGGATGATCTTGCCAAGCCTCATGTCTTGGAGAACAACATAACATCACCAAATCCCCTCAAAACCATTTTTGTCCGTTTTGAAGTTTGAGCAACTTTACATTGCCAAACATGACCAAATGTTCTCAAACTTGGTGCACATGCTCCAATGGTCTAATTATGCATCTAGACCAAATGTCACAAGTTGGAGAAAATGATATCTTGATCAAAGTGCCTCAAAACCCTCTCTGTCCAGAATCAAATCTGAACAACTTTACATTGCCAGCTTTCTCCTTTTGCTCTCAACCTTTGTGGGCATGCTCTAATCCCTAAATGATGACACTACACCAAGTGGTGCATCAAGGAGAATAGTTTTTCATGACTAGATCTTGGAAAACTCATTTCTGTTGATTTGTAGGGTTTACAAAAGTTGCATTGGCAACTTTGCCCAAATGGACTCAATCTTGGTGGACCCACTTATTTTCTCATGCATTTGACCGTGTCAAGCCTTATGACAAGAGGACTTTATCTTCTTGCCCAAATCAACAAAAACACCTTCTGCCATTTTTCTAAAAACACCACTTTGGCCACTTCCAGTAATCTCCATGAGTTCGACTTTTTACCACAGCCCCTCCTAGTCCCCTTGCACCTCCAGTAACAATGGCAAATCCACAGCTCAATTATAGGAGGGGTAAAACCCCACTTTCTCTCTCTGGCGATCCCATTTCCCTCTCTCTCTCTCAACCCCACTCCTCGCCTACTGGCCATCCATGGCATCCAAGGCCCCTCCCCCTTTCTTTACTCCCTCCTAGACCTGCTAGACATGCTTGGGCGCACCCACACTGCATAGAAAATGGCATGCCGGCCATTTGGGCGCTCTGGAGCGCGCTACAGTGCGGCCAAGCACTATAGCCGGCCCCTGCCAACCACCTCCGGCCACCTTGCCCCCCCAGCGCGCCTGACGATGCGCCTCGATGTCTGCAACACGCCACACCTCTGTCCCCTCCTCCTTCTCACTCCTCTTGCCCCAACTCGCACACGCGCGGGCCGCCCGAGTGCACCAGTGAGCACGCTCACATCTGCGGTGCCCCTGGCCCTCCTCCTGCTGTCTCTCTTCACCCGCTCGCTCTGGACCAACCCCACGAGCACCCCAGACATGCTCAAACAGGCCCTCGTGACCCGTGGCGACAGCAACGAGCTCGCCGGCGCACGAGTCCAGGGTGGACCATCGCGCGGCTATATAAAGACTGGCCATGCCATTCTCTCCATACCGCCCGCTCTCTGCACCACCCAAACCACCCCTACACCGCCCGCTCCTCTCCAGAAGCTCTCGAGCTCGAGATCGAGCTCGAGCTCCGCCACGGCGGCTCGCCGTCATCCACATGGTAGAAGCTCTCCCCACTGCTCCTAAGCCCTGATCTGGAACCCCCGCACTGCACTAATCGTTTCCCCTCTCTCCCCCACTCATTTTGCATCCTAAGACGACCGGAACGACGACCTCCCGTAGCTCCTCCGTCGCGTGACCTCGCCGCCAGTGAACCAGGCCACCCCGGCAACCAAGTCCACCTCCACCCGAACGGTGACACAATGAGGAGTCGAACCCTGCCCTCCGCTTTTCTAGCCGTGCACTACATCATCGCCGGTGAGCTTGCCGGCCCTCTGTCATAGGGTTAGGGATGACAGGCGAGACCGCCTATCAGCCTCTCCTCTCCCTCGCCTCCCTCTCTCTCACTGGCGCCTGGGCCCTGCCCATCAGGTTCAAACCTGGCGCACGCGCCGCTTGGCTCGCCTGGGCCGAATCGCCTCTGGGCCTGTGCACTGCGGCTGTTCTGGCCCAGTTGCACAGTGGCCTTTTTCCTTTTCTTTTTCTGTCACTTTTCCAGAAACTCCATAGGATTAAATATTAATCCAAACGCAATAATTCCAACTCCTAAAATCTTAGAATAATCCCACCTATTTATTGATGTAACTTTCATACACATCCATTACACTTTTCTGGACTATTCAAATTCAAATTCAAATTTGAACAATAAAATCTCTGTTTGAAAATCCACTACTCTGCCCCCTAACTCCAAATCCAAAACTATGAATTTTCACCTTCTTAATTTTCCTCCTACTATTTTACAAAAATAAGTTGACATTTTTCTGAGCACTTTGACTTTCCTGTTTTTATTATTGTCTCATTTTTTCGTTATTTTCTTGCAATGATTAGATCCCGTATTTGACAAAGTTGCTGAAGAAGAAGAAGGAGATGGATTTGAAGATCTCAAAGAACAAGCCAATCAAGGCAAGCAACGCATTGACCATGACACCCCTCTTGTTCATCGGTACCCTTTTCCGATTGCATGATGATGAAATATGACGGTGGTAAACTAGTTGTGAACCACCACATGATGCATACCCCTACTCATGACTTTACCTTGTTCATGAATGCAATGTCAAGAGACTAGTTGATGCATAATGAGGCATGTGTACCATGAACTCTTCGTGGTTACATTCTTTCGAAAACCCCATCGGGTGCCCCTAATGCCCTTGGGAGATGTTGAACTAAGGTCACCACTTGAGGAAGAAGTGGTGTACAAAAGAGAGGCTTTGGTGTGTGTGTGTAAAATGTTGGATTAGATTTATGTGTGATTACCGTCCCAACCAAACATGTGCAACCACTCTACCCCTTTATGGGACAGGGCATTATTGATTACTTAGGCTGATACTAGCATGGTGCCCACATTACTAGTGACGGGGGTGACTTGAGGTCACTCTCGGGACAGGGTCATGCTTGGATAGGTGGCCATGACTGTTTGCACAGGGCACCGGACACACCGTTGGTCCCTTCGTGTATGTGTGATAATGTAAAAAGGGCAGAGTCCCACGATCTTTTGCTTATACATGAGGGTCATGCATCAACGAGTGGACCCTATGGTAGTGTTGTCTAGGGAAAGGTAATGATCGGGTGCTTCCCCCGAGTACTTGAGGTACCGCGGGATCGTGGATGACACGAAAGCTTCCTGGATCTTGTGGGTAAAGTGCGCAACCTCTACAGAGTGTCAAACTATTTGAATAGCCGTGTCCACAGTCATGGACAGTTGGGAGGTGCTACTTAACTATGTCCAGAAATTTTACAACCTCGGTGCATGTGTTTGTGGAAGAGAACTATTTGTGTCAAGGTGGTGACTTGACATGTTGAATGAAATGGCATTGATGCAAACTCAATTTATGTTGATATCTGTAACCTGTTCTCAAGGTTACCCATGTCCATTGATGCATATCTCACAAATTGATAGGACATCTCAACTAGCGTGAAGCTAGGTTGCTTACTTGTTGTACAATTGCATTGTTACTTTGAACCAAATCATGGGTTGCTTGCGAGTACATTCAAAGTACTCATTGGCTTGCCACTGGTTATTTAATTGACCAGGCATGGAAGAGCAGGAGTTCGAGGAAGAGTTCTTTGGTGACGAACACGCGAACTAGGACGCTTCCCAGTCAGAATGTCTTTAGGGTTAAGGCAGGTGGCATGGGTTCTACTTATCGATGAAGATTTCCGCTGCTTGTGTCTCATTTGATGTTCAGCCCTTAAGGCTTTATCAATGTAAGACTTGACCATAATGGTCATAATTTCTGTAAGACTGTATGTACGAATGTAAGACTCTTGTTATTCAGCTTCTGTGTGTTCAATGAGCATTGATCTCTGGGATCACTGTACACGTGCATTCGGTGATCTCGACTTATGAGTCGGGGTCTCCACAGAGCTGGTATCAGAGCCATCCTGACTGTAGGAAGCCTTAATTAGCATGGTCGTTAGTTAGAATAAAACAAATTTTCAAAATCATCTATACCTCGCCTCTTTTATGAGATTTCCCAAAACTAAGGGATGTTTTCAGTATTGACACCTCCTATTCAACTTTTGTAGATGGCCATTGCCCCCTTGAGATTCCTTACGATAGGATTTCCATCACTCCCAAGAGATTGCCTCCAACAATGCCACTATCCCTTGACGCCCTTGTACACCCTGCACGAACTAGAAAATGATGTGTTCGAGAAGGAGTTCTATGCCAAGGTTTTTGTGCCTGCCAAGACCTCACCTCAGGGGTGGTTCTTCGTTGGACCAATCATGCCAACAAGAGACTTAGCCATTCAGCAAGTGGCATACGAAGCACTCCTCCGTCTTCGAGACCTCCTTCCAGAAATGAAAGAAGAACATGCCACCCGCTACCTACCTGGCAAGAGCGGATTTGAAGCTCCGACTCAAGTGATGATTTCCCCAGAAGATGAGGATCCAACCCTCAAGTACCAGACCCGCTTCGTCAATGTAGGAGACTACCTTCTACGTCACCTTACCGAAGCATTTCTCAAGGCTCGCCAAGATCTCCCTTCACTTTTGCATCTCCACTGCCTCGATAAGAAGAAGGTGGTCGAGCAAGAATAGCAAATCACTACCCTAGAAGCCCACATTTCTAATCAGGAGCAGCAAATCAAGGAACTTCAGAAATCTCGCAACCAAACCCCACGTAGAAGGCATAGGAATGGATTTCCATATCCACCTCGTAGAGGATCATCGTCAGGCCCCCGACGACAATACCCAAGACTAAATTACAACCCTTTTGCTTCCGTCACATGTCATGGGTGTGGTGAACTCGGGCATATTAATAGGTTGTGTCTCAACAAGCAGACGACTGCCGCATGTCTATTGGCACCTAGAAGAACCTAGAAGCTGAAGACCGAACGCCTTTCTCTCAAAGTGATGAAGCAAGTACGACTACCAAATCCGAGGACCCCTAGGGTAGGATGAGTCGTGTACGCCCTATGCGCAGTCGAGTCCATATGATGGTTCAAATGAAACCATGTTGAGTGTTGCTTGTTCTTATCTGTTTGTGTTTCGATATAAGTTGCATTTTGCCTTAGGCAGCATGTATGCGACTATATCACCTATATTATCTTAATGAAATTGTGTGTGGCCTTTATGGCACCTGTTTGTTTGCACCTGCACTATAGAACCCCCTTTAGGCATCCCCCCATCTATGCTACTTTTCCCTCTCACCCCTCTCTCCTCAACTGAAGACCGGCAAGACAAGGTACACCAAGGATTCTACTTCGGCGACCAACTAGCAATGGAGACATTTGCTGCAGCCTCCTCGACCAAGTGCAACCCAATAGAGTTATGTTTACCCCTCAAGATTAGAAACCCATCCCTAGACCCTTCGAGACTTCACGATATAACCCATCTCGAATCCTTAACCATGAGCTTAACCTACGGAATTGCAAGAGAACTAGTTAAGCTTCAGTAACCTTTGCTCATCACAGGGTTCATTATGGAACTAGTGGACATAGTGAACTAGCAAATTATCATCCTAAGATAGCACCAGAACTGATGATGCCATAGGGAAGATTGTTTCGAGGATACATGATTAGTAAGATTAATAACTTGATGAGATGATATCAGTAACCTTGAGGAATTATCTAAGACTCTTTGGTGGATTATGAGGTTTTCATTACGGTACAAGAACTTGGTGGGATCCTGATAATAGGGTAGCATAACCTTCATTACCCCTGAGTAAATTGGATTTAGACTGATGACCTCGATCATCATGCATTTTTCTCAGTGGACGATGAACTAGGAGATTGGATTAATTGTCGGGGTTATTTAGGAATCTTTACGAGCTTGACCTTGGAGTTTACGTAATCGCGATAATGGGAATTAGTGGATTGACTATAGTTGATAGTATTTCAAGGATTTGGGGATTATAAGACATTAGAAGGTCGTAAGTAACACCATAGATATTGGATTTGTAAAATTGATGGATCATGTAGTGATTAATGGAGTTAATAGGCTGTTGGGGTTAATCCATAGGAAGGAAACAAGATCTTGGAGTGGCATACGACATGTTTCCTTAGGATAGAGGTGCACTATCCTTGACCTTGGAGGAATAGGTTAAGCGGTCGGATTGTCATGTCTAATTCAAGCTTAGCAGCTTTTATGTTCTACCCATGGATTTTTGCATAGATATGAGTTTGGGGATAGTTGACATGTATGATTTTGTTAGACTTTCCCTCGGGAGTCATGAGGATATGAATAGCATGAGTGATGATTGGAGTTGAACTTTGCAGGGTGATTCCTTAGGAAATATGATATGATTTGTTTTGAGGACTAGATAGAACTATTGGCATCTGAGAAACTGTGCTCAAGGATAAGATAATAAATGTTCACTCTCACACTAGAATCCTTGGACCCTTAAGCCCTGCCAAGCCACAACATGGTCAGATCATGACCACATGCTTTGGCTCTTGACCGAGAAGACCTTGGCCAGTACTCAACCATGACCACCATTAATTACCCATCCCACTTTATGTACACCATGAACAAGTCTTCATGGAGTACTTGGACAGGTTGGTTTTCATCTATATTTGGTGACCTACTTAACTACCCAAAGACGGAAGAAGGACTATTCAGCTGGTTAGGGAACATCTGAAGACCGCCATGTCAAGGAGGAGGAACTATACCAACCACCACCCTCAAGAAGTGAACTTCCTCATCAAAGACCGTACGTATCTGCAAACCACTCTTCTCGCAGGAACCAAGCATTTACAAAAGTAAGGTCACACCAAGATTTACCGGCCCCTTTGAGATCACTACAAGACAAAGAGAAGACGATCACCAGTTGGAGTTACCACCTGAGTAACCCACTGTGTACAATGTTCACCACACGACACAACACTGGAAGTGTTCCCAACTTCCTAACTATCCCGATCACTAACAAGGACATTAATCACCAAGCCATCAACCCCCAGCCCAACCTGACCTACGCGAGGAACCCCTTAGAAACCTGGATCAAGCAGAACATCATACATGAAGCCACAACATCAAGTACTTCAAGGATAAAAGGAGCACCACTCGGAAGCAGAAGGAGTATGAGGACGCGAAGACAACCCTAGATCCAAGTTCCGTATTCCTTTCTACACCTAGTTTGGGAATCTCGGGGACGAGATTCTGGTAAGGGGGGTAGGTCTGTCACACCCTGGTTTTCATGCCACAACACTTAAGCTAGTAGATCTTGATAAAATGTGGTTTAGCAAAAACTTTTGCACTAATTGGCTTTTATTTGAATTGGGTTCTTTGTGTGTGATTTCAAGTGCTCTTTAAAGTCAAAACAACTCCACCTTATATACTTCATCTCCTTGCCCCAAACTTCTGCCCAATGATCATGCCATGTGTATAGTGCAATATAGTATTTTCTTCCAAAAATAATTTGGCAAAATAGTATTTTCAAAAATTAGTTTTCCAAAAACCCCTAAATTGAGGTTTGCACTACAAGTACTTGATTTGGGGTATGAAAAATATTTCAAAGAGTATATTTGAAACCTATTAGATATAGGACTCCCATAAAAATATTTCAAAGAGTATATTTGAAACCTATTAGATATAGGACTACCATAAACCTATTATAGGACTCCCATAAACCACAATAATATAATTTTGAAAGTTATTTTGCTATTTTATTTAAAGGCTTTTTCTTTAGGCTAGAAATGGTCTTTAATAGGTTAAAATTATTTTAGTGCTTTAAAAATAGTTGTGAAAATTTAGGGAAACTCAGTGGACATATATTGTCCACATATAAGAGTTTCAACACATGGTCATGTTCAAAATATTGGTCAAACCCTTCAAAAACCCTTTCTGGAAATTTCAAGCTTTTGAAATGTTTACAAAGGAAATATTCTCTAAAAATTCCAAGAAAATTCTAGCATGTCACATATGACATATTGGATGATCTTGCCAAGCCTCATGTCTTGGAGAACAACATAACATCACCAAATCCCCTGAAAACCATTTTTGTCCATTTTGAAGTTTGAGCAACTTTACATTGCCAAACATGTCCAAATGTTCTCAAACTTGGTGCACATGATCCAATGGTCTAATTATGCATCTAGACCAAATGGCACAAGTTGGAGAAAATGATATCTTGATCAAAGTGCCTCAAAACCCTCTCTATCCAGAATCAAATTTGAACAACTTTACATTGCCAACTTTCTCCTTTTGCTCTCAACCTTTGTGGGCATGCTCTAAACCCTAAATGATGACACTACACCAAGTGGTGCATCAAGGAGAATAGTTTTTCATGACTAGATCTTGGAAAACTCATTTATGTTGATTTCTAGGGTTTACAAAAGTTGCATTGGCAACTTTGCCCAAATGGACTCAATCTTGGTGGAACCACTTATTTGCTCATGCCATTTGACATTGTCAAGCCTTATGACAAGAGGAGTTTATCTTCTTGCCCAAATCAACAACAAACACCTTCTGCCATTTTTCTAAAAACACCACTTTGGCCACTTCCACTAATCTCCATGAGTTCCACTTTTTACCACAACCCCTCCTAGTCCCCTTGCACCTCCAGTAACAATGGAAAATCCACAACTCAATTATTGGAGGGGTAAAACCCCACTTTCTCTCTCTGGACAGCCCATTTCCCTCTCTCTCTCTCAACCCCACTCCTCTCCTACTAGCCATCCATGGCATCCAATGCCCCTCCCCCTTTCTTTACTCCCTCCTAGACCTGCTACACATGCTTGGGCGTGCCCACACTGCATAGAAAATGGCATGCCGGCCATTTGGGCGCTTTGGAGTGCACTATAGTGCGGCCAGGCACTGTAGCCGCACCCTGCCAACCACTTCCGGCCACCTCTGCCCCCCCAGCACGCCTGATGATGCGCCTTGACGTCTGCGACACGCCATGCCTCTGTCCCCCTACTACTTCTCCCTCCTCTTGCCCCAGCTCGCACGCGCGCCGGTCTCCCGAGCGCACCAGTGAGCATGCTCACACACGCGGTGCCCCTGGCCCTCCTCCTGCTCTCTCTCTCTCTTCACCCGCTCGCTCTGGACCAACCCCACGAGCACCCCAAACACACTCAAATAGGCCCCATGACCCGTGGCGACGGCAACGAGCTCGCCGGCGCACGAGTCCATGGTGGACCATCGCGCGGCTATATAAAGCCTACACATGCCATTCTCTCCATACCGCTCGCTCTCTGCACCACCCAAACCACCCCCTACACCACCCGCTCCTCTCTAGAAGCTCTCGAGCTCGAGATCAAGCTTGAGCTCTGCCACGACAGCTCGCCGTCGTCCACACGGTAGAAGCTCCCCCCGCTGCTCCTAAGCCCCGATCTGGAACCCCCGCACTCTGCTGATCGTTTCCCCTCTCTCTCCCACTCATTTTGCAGCCTGAGACGACCAGAACGGCAACCTCCCGTAGCTCCTCCGCCGCGTGACCTCGCCGCCGGCGAACCAGGCCACCCCGGCAACCAAGTCCACCTCCACCCAAACGGCGACACGACGAGGAGTCGAACCATTCCCTTCGCTTTCCTCGCCGTGCACTTCATCGTCGCCGGTGAGCTCACCAGCCCTCTGTCGTAGGGTTTGGGATAAAAGGCGGGCCCCGCCTGTCAGCCTCTCCTCTCCCTCGCCTCCCTCTCTCTCACTGTGCCTGGGCCTCGCCCATCAGGTTCAAACCTGGCGCGCGCGCGCCGCTCGGCTCGCCTTGGCCGAATCGCCTCTGGGCCTGTGCACTGCAGCTGTTCTAGCCCAGTTGCACAGTGGCCTTTTTCCTTTTCTTTTTTTGTCACTTTTCCAAAAATTCCATACGATTGAATATTAATCCAAATGCAATAATTCCAGCTCCTAAAATCTTAGAATAATCCCACCTATTTATTGATGTAACTTTCATACACATCCATTACACTTTTCTGCACTATTCAAATTTAAATTCAAATTTGAACAATAAAATCTTTGTTTGAAAATCCACTACTCTGTCCCCCTAACTCCAAATCCAAAACTAAGAATTTCCCCTTATTAGTTTTCCTCCTAGTATTTTATAAAAATAAGTTGACATTTTTCTGAGCACTTTGGCTTTTTTTGTCTTATTTTTTCGTTATTTTCTTGTGTCGATTAGATTCCGTATTGACGAAGTTGCTGAAGAAGAAGAAGGAGAATGATTTGAAGACCTTGAAGAACAAGCCAATCAAGGCAAGCAACCCTTTGACCATGACACCCCTCTTGTTCATCGGTACCCTTTTCCGATTGCATGATGATGAAATATGACGGTGGTAAACTTGTTGTGAACCACCACATGATGCATACCCCTACTGAGGACTTTACCTTGTTCATGAATGCAATGTCAAGAGACTAGTTGATGCATAATGAGGCATGTGTACCATGAACTCTTTGTGGTTACATTCTTTCTAAAACCCCATCAGGTGCCCCTAATGCCATTGGGAGATGTTTAACCAAGGTCACCACTTGAGGAAGAAGTGGTGTACTGAAGAGAGCCTTTGGCGTGTGTGTAAAATGATGGATTAGATTTATGTGTGATTACCGTCCCAACCAAACATGTGCAACCACTCTACCCCTTTATGGGACGGGGCATTATTAGTTACTTAGGCTGATACTAGCAGGGTGCCCACATTACTAGTGACGGGGGTGACTTGAGGTCACTCTTGGGACGGGGTTGTGCTTGGATAGGCAGCCATGACTATTTTCACAGGGCATTGGACACACCATTGGTCCCTTCGTGTATGCGTGATAATGTAAAAAGGGCAGAGTCCCATGATCTTTTGCTTATACACGAGGGCCATGCATCAACGAGTGGACCCTATGTTAGTGTCATCTAGGGAAAGGTAATGATTGGGTGCTTCCCTCAAGTACTTGAGGTATCGCGGGATCATGGATGACACAAAAGCTACCCGGATCTTGTGAGTAAAGTGCGCAACCTTTGCAGAGTGTCGAACTATTCGAATAGCCGTGTCCACTGTCATGGACAGTTGGGAGGTGTTACTTAAACTATGTCCAGAAATTTTACAATCTCAGTGCATGTGTGTGTGGAAGAGAACTATTTGTGTCAAGGTGGTGACTTGACATGTTGAATGAAATGGCATTGATCCAAACTCTATTTATGTTGATATCTGTAACCTGTTCTCAAGGTTACCCATGTCCATTGATGCATATCTCACAAACTGATAGGACATCTCAACTAGTGTGAAGCTAGGTTGCTTACTTGTTGTACAATTGCATTGTTACTTTGAACCAAATCATGGGTTGCTTGCGAGTACATTCAAAGTATTCATTGGCTTGCCACTGGTTATTTAATTGACCAGGCATGGAAGAGCAGGAGTTCGAGGAAGAGTTCTTTGGTGACGAGCACACGAACTAGGACGCTTCCCTGTCAAAATGCCTGTAGGGTTAAGGCAGATAGCATGGGTTCTACTTATCGACGAAGATTTCCGCTGCTTGTATCTCATTTGATGTTCAACCCGTAAGGCTTTATCAATGTAAAACTTGACCATAATGGTCATAATTTGTGTAAGACGGTATGTATGGATGTAAGACTCTTGTTATTCAGCTTCTGTGTGTTCAGTGAGCATTGATCTTTGGGATCACTGTACACGTGCATTCGGTGATCTCGACTTATGAGTCAGGGTCCCCACAAGCATTTGCGGATCTGCCGTGCAGCATTTTAGATGCTGTGGAATTCTTCCGAGCCGAAGAGGGGAGCTCCATGAAGAAACTATTTTGATCGCAATACCCTGCACCAGAATATCCAGTGCCCTTTAGCGATCAGCTAAAACAACTGGTCGAACTGCATAGGGTGGCCGAACTAGCCATGAAGGATTTGATAATCCAGCTATGGCCTGCCGAAGCCATGCCCAGCAGCTACTTCAGACTCGTGAAGCGGCTGGTCAATGTGTGCCCTCGGCTTGATGCCATCAAGCGGTCGGTCTGCATCGAAGGCGCATGAATGGCCTTCGCCTGAGTCAAGATGCATTGGGTGAAGATGGACGCCGCGAAGCTTGTGACCGAGAGACAGCCCATGGGAAAGGAGTACCACACGCCCAAGCTGTATTTTGATAATGTCATGGAGGGATCCCGCCTTGTGGCGGAGCAATGTGCTAAGGATATTATATTTACATGAATACATTCATGTTATCATGTCCTGTATCATGAAATAGTGTTGTTTATGTAATATAATGCCTGTTTATTTAAAATTTTACCTCTTGTGCGGCCGTTTGGTTAAATCTGAGAGTTGTCCAGTCGTCGGCTTCATCACTGATAAGTCTCCGTCGTATCTATAATTTCTGATTGTTCCATGCCAATATTATTTTTGGAACTAACATACTGATCCAGTGCCCAGTGCCAGTTCCCGTCTGTTGCATGTTTTTTGTTTCGCAGAAAACCCATCAAAACGAGTCCAAATGGGATAAAAATGGATGAACAGTATTTTTGGAATATTTGTGAGATTTGGGAAGAAGAATCAACACAAGACGGTGCCCGAGGGGGCCACGAGGCAGGGGCGCTCCCCAGGGGCGCAGGTGCACCCCTGACCCTTGTGGGCACCTCGTAAGGCGGTTGCTGCTCTTCTTTGGCCGCAATAAAGCTAATTTTCGAAAAAAATAGTGGCGAAGGTTTCAATCCAATCGGAGTGACGGATCTCCGGATATATAAGAAACGGTGAAAGGGCAGAATCAAAGAACGCAGAAACAAAGAGAGGTAGAGAGACAGATCCAATCTCGGAGGGGCTCTCACCCCTCCCAAGCCATGGAGGCCATGGCTCAGAGGAAAACCATTCTCCCATCTAGGGAGAAGCTCAAGGAAGAAGAAGAACAAGGGCGACTCTCCCCCCTTGCTTCCGGTGGCACCAGAACTCCACCGGGGCCATCATCATCACCGCGATCTATAGCAACAACTTCACCGCCCTCATCACCAACTCTTCCCCCCTCTATGCAGCGGTGTAACCCCTGTTTTACCCACTGTAATCTCTACTTAAACATGGTGCTCAACGCTATATATTATTTCCCAATGATGTATGGCTATCCTATGATGTTTGAGTAGATCCGTTTTGTCCTATGGGTTAATTGATGATCGTGATTGGTTTGAGTTGCATGTTTTATTATTGGGTGCTATCCTACGGTGCTCTCCATGTCGTGCAAGTGTGAGGGATTCCCGCTGTAGGGTGTTGCAATATGTTCATGATTCACTTATAGTGGGTTGCTTGAGTGACAGAAGCATAAACTCGAGTAAGGGGGTTGTGGCATATGGGATAAAGGGGACTTGATGCTTTAATGCTATGGTTGGGTTTTACCTTAATGATCTTTAGTAGTTGCGGATGCTTGCTAGAGTTCCAATCATAAGTGCATATGATACAAGAAGAGGAAGTACGTTAGCTTATGCCTCTCCCTCAAATAAACAATAGTGATAACCGGTCTATTTATCGTTTGCCTAGGGACAAATAACTTTCTCGTGACAAAAGCTCTCTACTAAAACTACCTTAATTTATATTTATGTGCTCTTTATTATTTTGCAAACCTGTCCAACAACACCTACAAAGTCCTTCTAGGTTCATACTTGCTTTAGGTAAAGCGAACATTAAGCGTGCGTAGAGTTGTATCGGTGGTCGATAGAACTTGAGGGAATATTTGTTCTACCTTTAGCTCCTCATTGGGTTTGACACTCTTACTTATAGAAAGAGGCTACAATTGATCCCCTATACTTGTGGGTTATCAAGACCTTTTTCTGGCGCCATTGCCGGGGAGTCATAGCGTGGGGTGAATATTCTCGTGTGTGCTTGTTTGCTTTATCACTAAGTAATTTTTATTTGCTCATGTTCTTAGTTGTTCTCTATCTTTACTTATGGATATGGAACACGAAATACCAAAAAAAATTAGGTGTACTTGCTACTCATGGAGATGGGGAACCTCCTAAAACCCTAGATGCTGGTTATGTGAAAAATATTATGTACTACTTTGATAATCCTGAGAAAACCCCATTCAATTATGTTACGGGAGACACGTTGGATCAACATGAATACTTTTAGGTATTATCGCTTGACACAAAAAGGGAAACTATTATCGGATCAAATTCATATGTTGCATTGGTATGCTCGGGAACTATGCTTGAGATATGATTATACTTGTTGCTCTAGGATGAAGGCTCCACACCTTTCCTTTTCATGCAAATTTAATGATAATGAAACCTTGGCTTCTTATGCTAATGGTATATATGATTACTATGATGTGGAATAAATAGAAGAATTTGTTGCTTTTATGGGTGCTTATGAAATTGAATCTTTGTTTAAAACGTGTGAAAATCTTGAAGATGCTGTTTACAGACCTGAAAATTTTGCTATACTTAAATATTTCTATGAGAATTATGAATATAATGCCGATATTGATGCATTTATTGAGGAAGTCTCCGCTGTCCAAGAAGAGACTAATATTTTGTAGGAGTCTATGGAAGAAGAAATTTAGGGAAACTCAGTGGACATATATTGTCCACATATAAGAGTTTCAACACATGGTCATGTTCAAAATATTGGTCAAACCCTTCAAAAACCCTTTCTGGAAATTTCAAGCTTTTGAAATGTTTACAAAGGAAATATTCTCTAAAAATTCCAAGAAAATTCTAGCATGTCACATATGACATATTGGATGATCTTGCCAAGCCTCATGTCTTGGAGAACAACATAACATCACCAAATCCCCTGAAAACCATTTTTGTCCATTTTGAAGTTTGAGCAACTTTACATTGCCAAACATGTCCAAATGTTCTCAAACTTGGTGCACATGATCCAATGGTCTAATTATGCATCTAGACCAAATGGCACAAGTTGGAGAAAATGATATCTTGATCAAAGTGCCTCAAAACCCTCTCTATCCAGAATCAAATTTGAACAACTTTACATTGCCAACTTTCTCCTTTTGCTCTCAACCTTTGTGGGCATGCTCTAAACCCTAAATGATGACACTACACCAAGTGGTGCATCAAGGAGAATAGTTTTTCATGACTAGATCTTGGAAAACTCATTTATGTTGATTTCTAGGGTTTACAAAAGTTGCATTGGCAACTTTGCCCAAATGGACTCAATCTTGGTGGAACCACTTATTTGCTCATGCCATTTGACATTGTCAAGCCTTATGACAAGAGGAGTTTATCTTCTTGCCCAAATCAACAACAAACACCTTTTGCCATTTTTCTAAAAACACCACTTTGGCCACTTCCACTAATCTCCATGAGTTCCACTTTTTACCACAACCCCTCCTAGTCCCCTTGCACCTCCAGTAACAATGGCAAATCCACAACTCAATTATTGGAGGGGTAAAACCCCACTTTCTCTCTCTGGTCAGCCCATTTCCCTCTCTCTCTCTCAACCCCACTCCTCTCCTACTAGCCATCCATGGCATCCAATGCCCCTCCCCCTTTCTTTACTCCCTCCTAGACCTGCTACACATGCTTGGGCGCGCCCACACTGCATAGAAAATGGCATGCCGGCCATTTGGGCGCTTTGGAGTGCACTATAGTGCGGCCAGGCACTGTAGCCGCACCCTGCCAACCACTTCCGGCCACCTCTGCCCCCCAGCACGCCTGATGATGCGCCTTGACGTCTGCGACACGCCATGCCTCTGTCCCCCTACTCCTTCTCCCTCCTCTTGCCCCAGCTCGCACGCGCGCCGGCCTCCCGAGCGCACCAGTGAGCATGCTCACACACGCGGTGCCCCTGGCCCTCCTCCTGCTCTCTCTCTCCCTCTTCACCCGCTCGCTCTGGACCAACCCCACGAGCACCCCAAACACACTCAAATAGGCCCCATGACCCGTGGCGACGGCAACGAGCTCGCCGGTGCACGAGTCCATGGTGGACCATCGCGCGGCTATATAAAGCCTACACATGCCATTCTCTCCATACCACTCGCTCTCTGCACCACCCAAACCACCCCTTACACCACCCGCTCCTCTCTAGAAGCTCTCGAGCTCGAGATCAAGCTTGAGCTCTGCCACGGCAGCTCGCCGTCGTCCACACGGTAGAAGCTCCCCCCGCTGCTCCTAAGCCCCGATCTGGAACCCCCGCACTCTGCTGATCGTTTCCCCTCTCTCTCCCACTCATTTTGCAGCCTGAGACGACCAGAACGGCAACCTCCCGTAGCTCCTCCGCCGCGTGACCTCGCCGCCGGCGAACCAGGCCACCCCGGCAACCAAGTCCACCTCCACCCAAACGGCGACACGACGAGGAGTCGAAACATTCCCTTCGCTTTCCTCGCCGTGCACTTCATCATCGCCGGTGAGCTCACCAGCCCTCTGTCGTAGGGTTTGGGATAACAGGCGGGCCCCGCCTGTCAGCCTCTCCTCTCGCTCGCCTCCCTCTCTCTCACTGTGCCTGGTCCTCGCCCATCAGGTTCAAACCTGGCGCGCGCGCGCCGCTCGGCTCGCCTTGGCCGAATCGCCTCTGGGCCTGTGCACTGCAGCTGTTCTAGCCCAGTTGCACAGTGGCCTTTTTCCTTTTCTTTTTCTGTCACTTTTCCAAAAATTCCATACGATTGAATATTAATCCAAATGCAATAATTCCAGCTCCTAAAATCTTAGAATAATCCCACCTATTTATTGATGTAACTTTCATACACATCCATTACACTTTTCTGCACTATTCAAATTTAAATTCAAATTTGAACAATAAAATCTCTGTTTGAAAATCCACTACTCTGTCCCCCTAACTCCAAATCCAAAACTAAGAATTTCCCCTTATTAGTTTTCCTCCTAGTATTTTATAAAAATAAGTTGACATTTTTCTGAGCACTTTGGCTTTTTTTGTCTTATTTTTTCGTTATTTTCTTGCGTCGATTAGATTCCGTATTGACGAAGTTGCTGAAGAAGAAGAAGGAGAATGATTTGAAGACCTTGAAGAACAAGCCAATCAAGGCAAGCAACCCTTTGACCATGACACCCCTCTTGTTCATCGGTACCCTTTTCCGATTGCATGATGATGAAATATGACGGTGGTAAACTTGTTGTGAACCACCACATGATGCATACCCCTACTCAGGACTTTACCTTGTTCATGAATGCAATGTCAAGAGACTAGTTGATGCATAATGAGGCATGTGTACCATGAACTCTTTGTGGTTACATTCTTTCGAAAACCCCATCAGGTGCCCCTAATGCCATTGGGAGATGTTTAACTAAGGTCACCACTTGAGGAAGAAGTGGTGTACTGAAGAGAGCCTTTGGCGTGTGTGTAAAATGATGGATTAGATTTATGTGTGATTACCGTCCCAACCAAACATGTGCAACCACTCTACCCCTTTATGGGACGGGGCATTATTAGTTACTTAGGCTGATACTAGCAGGGTGCCCACATTACTAGTGACGGGGGTGACTTGAGGTCACTCTTGGGACGGGGTTGTGCTTGGATAGGCAGCCATGACTATTTTCACAGGGCATTGGACACACCATTGGTCCCTTCGTGTATGCGTGATAATGTAAAAAGGGCAAAGTCCCATGATCTTTTGCTTATACACGAGGGCCATGCATCAACGAGTGGACCCTATGTTAGTGTCATCTAGGGAAAGGTAATGATTGGGTGCTTCCCTCAAGTACTTGAGGTACCGCGGGATCGTGGATGACACAAAAGCTACCCGGATCTTGTGAGTAAAGTGCGCAACCTTTGCAGAGTGTCAAACTATTCGAATAGCCGTGTCCACTGTCATGGACAGTTGGGAGGTGTTACTTAAACTATGTCCAGAAATTTTACAATCTCAGTGCATGTGTGTGTGGAAGAGAACTATTTGTGTCAAGGTGGTGACTTGACATGTTGAATGAAATGGCATTGATCCAAACTCTATTTATGTTGATATCTGTAACCTGTTCTCAAGGTTACCCATGTCCATTGATGCATATCTCACAAACTGATAGGACATCTCAACTAGTGTGAAGCTAGGTTGCTTACTTGTTGTACAATTGCATTGTTACTTTGAACCAAATCATGGGTTGCTTGCGAGTACATTCAAAGTATTCATTGGCTTGCCACTGGTTATTTAATTGACCAGGCATGGAAGAGCAGGAGTTCGAGGAAGAGTTCTTTGGTGACGAGCACACGAACTAGGACGCTTCCCTGTCAAAATGCCTGTAGGGTTAAGGCAGATAGCATGGGTTCTACTTATCGACGAAGATTTCCGCTGCTTGTATCTCATTTGATGTTCAACCCTTAAGGCTTTATCAATGTAAGACTTGACCATAATGGTCATAATTTGTGTAAGACGGTATGTATGGATGTAAGACTCTTGTTATTCAGCTTCTGTGTGTTCAGTGAGCATTGATCTTTGGGATCACTGTACACGTGCATTCGATGATCTCGACTTATGAGTCAGGGTCCCCACAAGCATTTGCGGATCTGCCGTGCAGCATTTTAGATGCTGTGGAATTCTTCCGAGCCGAAGAGGGGAGCTCCATGAAGAAACTATTTTGATCGCAATACCCTGCACCAGAATATCCAGTGCCCTTTAGCGATCAGCTAAAACAACTGGTCGAACTGCATAGGGTGGCCGAACTAGCCATGAAGGATTTGATAATCCAGCTATGGCCTGCCGAAGCCATGCCCAGCAGCTACTTCGGACTCGTGAAGCAGCTGGTCAATGTGTGCCCTCGGCTTGATGCCATCAAGCGATCGGTCTGCATCGAAGGCGCGTGAATGGCCTTCGCCTGAGTCAAGATGCATTGGGTGAAGATGGACGCCGCGAAGCTTGTGACCGAGAGACAGCCCGTGGGAAAGGAGCACCACACGCCCGAGCTGTATTTTGATAATGTCATGGAGGGATCCCGCCTTGTGGCGGAGCAATGTGCTAAGGATATTATATTTACATGAATACATTCATGTTATCATGTCCTGTATCATGAAATAGTGTTGTTTATGTAATATAATGCCTGTTTATTTAAAATTTTACCTCTTGTGCGGCCGTTTGGTTAAATCTGAGAGTTGGCCAGTCGTCGGCTTCAGCACTGATAAGTCTCCGTCGTATCTATAATTTCTGATTGTTCCATGCCAATATTATTTTTGGAACTAACATACTGATCCAGTGCCCAGTGCCAGTTCCCGTCTGTTGCATGTTTTTTGTTTCGCAGAAAACCCATCAAAACAAGTCCAAACGGGATAAAAATGGATGAACAATATTTTTGGAATATTTGTGAGATTTGGGAAGAAGAATCAACGCAAGACGGTGCCCGAGGGGGCCACGAGGCAGGGGCGCTCCCCAGGGGCGCAGGTGCACCCCTGACCCTTGTGGGCACCCCGTAAGGTGGTTGCTGCTCTTCTTTGGCCGCAATAAAGCTAATTTTCGAAAAAATAGTGGCGAAGGTTTCAATCCAATCGGAGTGACGGATCTCCGGATATATAAGAAACGGTAAAAGGGCAGAATCAAAGAACACAGAAACAAAGAGAGACAGAGAGACAGATCCAATCTCGGAGGGGCTCTCACCCCTCCCAAGCCATGGAGGCCATGGCTCAGAGGAAAACCATTCTCCCATCTAGGGAGAAGCTCAAGGAAGAAGAAGAACAAGGGCGACTCTCCCCCCTTGCTTCCAGTGGCACCAGAATGCCACCGGGGCCATCATCATCACCGCGATCTACAACAACAACTTCACCGCCCTCATCACCAACTCTTCCCCCCTCTATGCAGCGGTGTAACCCCTGTTTTACCCACTGTAATCTCTACTTAAACATGGTGCTCAACGCTATATATTATTTCCCAATGATGTATGGCTATCCTATGATGTTTGAGTAGATCCGTTTTGTCCTATGGGTTAATTGATGATCGTGATTGGTTTGAGTTGCATGTTTTATTATTGGGTGCTATCCTATGGTGCTCTCCATGTCGTGCAAGTGTGAGGGATTCCCGCTGTAGGGTGTTGCAATATGTTCATGATTCACTTATAGTGGGTTGCTTGAGTGACAGAAGCATAAACTCGAGTAAGGGGGTTGTGGCATATGGGATAAAGGGGACTTGATGCTTTAATGCTATGGTTGGGTTTTACCTTAATGATCTTTAGTAGTTGCGGATGCTTGCTAGAGTTCCAATCATAAGTGCATATGATCCAAGAAGAGGAAGTACGTTAGCTTATGCCTCTCCCTCAAATAAAATTGCAATAGTGATAACCGGTCTATTTATCGTTTGCCTAGGGACAAATAACTTTCTCGTGACAAAAGCTCTCTACTAAAACTACCTTAATTTATATTTATGTGCTCTTTATTATCTTGCAAACCTGTCCAACAACACCTACAAAGTCCTTCTAGGTTCATACTTGCTTTAGGTAAAGCGAACGTTAAGCGTGCGTAGAGTTGTATCGGTGGTCGATAGAACTTGAGGGAATATTTGTTCTACCTTTAGCTCCTCATTGGGTTTGACACTCTTACTTATAGAAAGAGGCTACAATTGATCCCCTATACTTGTGGGTTATCAAGACCTTTTTCTGGCGCCATTGCCGGGGAGTCATAGCGTGGGGTGAATATTCTCGTGTGTGCTTGTTTGCTTTATCACTAAGTAATTTTTATTTGCTCATGTTCTTAGTTGTTCTCTATCTTTACTTATGGATATGGAACACGAAATACCAAAAAAATTAGGTGTACTTGCTACTCATGGAGATGGGGAACCTCCTAAAACCCTAGATGCTGGTTATGTGAAAAATATTATGTACTACTTTGATAATCCTGAGAAAACCCCATTCAATTATGTTACGGGAGACACGTTGGATCAACATGAATACTTTTAGGTATTATCGCTTGACACAAAAAGGGAAACTATTATCGGATCAAATTCATATGTTGCATTGGTATGCTCGGGAACTATGCTTGAGATATGATTATACTTGTTGCTCTAGGATGAAGGCTCCACACCTTTCCTTTTCATGCAAATTTAATGATAATGAAACCTTGGCTTCTTATGCTAATGGTATATATGATTACTATGATGTGGAATAAATAGAAGAATTTGTTGCTTTTATGGGTGCTTATGAAATTGAATCTTTGTTTAAAACGTGTGAAAATCTTGAAGATGCTGTTTACAGACCTGAAAATTTTGCTATACTTAAACATTTCTATGAGAATTATGAATATAATGCCGATATTGATGTATTTATTGAGGAAGTCTCCGCTGTCCAAGAAGAGACTAATATTTTGTAGGAGTCTATGGAAGAAGAAATTGATGAAATTGTGAGCTCATTGGATGAAAAAGATGATGAGGAGAGCAAACAACAAAAGGAGGAAGAGTGGATTAGCTACCCGTGCCCACCTTCTAATGAGAGTAACTCTTCAACTCATACATTGTTTAATTTCCCTTCATGCTTACCAAAGGATGATTGCTATGATGATTGTCATGATCCCATTGATTCTCTTGAAATTTCCCTTTTTGACGATGCTTGTTATGCTTGTGGCCAAGATGCCAATATGAATTATGCTTATGGAGATGAACTTGATATAGTTCCTTATGTTAAACATGAAATTGTTGCTATTGCACCCACACATGATAGTCCTATTATCTTTTTGAATTCTCCAAACTACACTATCGGAGAAGTTTGTGCTTATTAAGGATTATATTGATGGGTTGCCTTTTACCATTGCACATGATAATTTTGATGAATATAATATGCATGTGCTTGCTGCTCCTACTTGCAATTATTATGAGAGAGGAACTATATCTCCACCTCTCTATGTTTCCCATATGATGAACTTGCAAGAAACTGCTTATACTATGCATTCGCCTTTACTTGGTGTGCATACATTGTTCTTTAATGACATGCCGATGCATAGGAAGAGAGTTAGACTTCGTTGTTGCATTATATAAGTTACTTTGTGCTCACTACTAAATCACAAATCATTATTAATTAAAATTGGCTTTGATATACCTTGGGATCCGGGTGGATCCATTACTTCAGCACTTTATGCCTAGCTTAATGGCTTTAAAGAAAGCGCTGCCAGGGAGACAACCCGGAAGTTTTAGAGAGTCATTTATTTCTGTTGAGTGCTTTTATATAGTCTAAAAACAAAAAATAAAATAAATAGGGGAACCCAAAACTTTTCAAAAAGGAAAGTGAAAGTGAGAGAGACAAGCATTGTTGAAGTGGGAGAGCTCCTTGAACTTTGTTCATGCTCACGAAAACTTTGTGAATCTTAATTACAGAAACTTTGCATCAAAAATAATTATACCATTGTACAATTCCATTGTATTATAAAAATAATGTGCCAAGGTTTGCCATTAGGATGTTTACAATGCTTGTTGGTTTGTGCGGTGCAGGACAGAAACTTTGGCTGTAGTGCGCGATTTTACATTTTTACTGGAACGTCAACCGATTCTGAAACTCTTTGCACCGTCTTTATGTAGATTGTTTTTATTTTTCCTAATTTTGGCAGAATTTTTGGAGTACCAGAAGTATGGTGAATGTTCAGATTAGCATAGTCTGTTTTGTTTTTGACAGATTCTGTTTTTTTGACGCATAGTTTGCTTGTTTTGATGAAACTATCAATTTCTATCAGTGGATTAAGCCATGGAAAAGTTATACTACAGTATAAACAATGCAAAAACATAATATGAATTGGTTTGCAACAGTACTTAGAGTAGTGATTTGCTTTATTATACTAACGGATCTTACTGAGTTTTATGTTTTGTGTGGATGAAGTGTTTGATCGAGAAGGTCTCGATATGAGGAAAAGGAGGAGAGGCAAGAGCTCAAGCTCGGGGATGCCCAAGGCACCCCAAGTAAATATTCAAGGAGACTCCAGCGTCTAAGCTCGGGGATGCCCCGGAAGGCATCCCATCTTTCTTCAACAAGTATCAGTATGTTTTCGGATTCGTTTCGTTCGTGCGATATTTGCAAGTCTTGGAGAGTCTTTTGCATTTAGTTTTTACTTTTCTTTTTTGCACCATGCTGGTATGAGATAGTCCAGGGTTGATTTATAGAATGCTCATTGCACTTCACTTATATCTTTTGAGTATGGCTTTATAGAACGCTTCATGTGCTTCACTTATATCTTTTGAAGTTTGGATTGCCTGTTTCTCTTCACATAGAAAACCGCCATTTGTAGAATGCTCTTTCGCTTCACTTATATTTGTTCGAGCGTGGGCATATATTTTGTAGAAAGAATTAAACTCTCTTACTTCACTTATATCTATTTAGAGAGATGACAGGAATTGGTCATTCACATGGTTAGTCATAAAATCCTACATAAACTTGTAGATCGCTGAATATGATATGTTTGATTCCTTGCAATAGTTTTGTGATATAAAGGTGGTGATATTAGAGTCATGCTAGTGGGTGACTGTGGATTAGTAGAAATACTTGTGTTGAGGTTTGTGATTCCCGAAGCATGCACGTATGGTGAACCGTTATGTGATGAAGTCGGAGCATGATTTATTTTTTGATTGTCATCCTCTGTGTGGAGGTCGGGATCGCGCGATGGTTAACTCCTACCAACCCTTCCCCTAGGATCATGCGTGTAGTACTTTGTTTTGATGGCTAATAAATTTTTGCAATAAGTATGTGAGTTCTTTATGACTAATGTTGAGTCCATGGATTATATGCACGCTCACCCTTCCATCATTGCTAGCCTATTCGGTACCGTGCATTGCCCTTTCTCACCTCGAGAGTTGGCGCAAACTTTGCCAGTGCATCCAAACCCCATGATACGATACGCTCTATCACACATAGGCCTCCTTATATCTTCCTCAAAACAGCCACCATACCTACCTATCATGGCATTTTGATAGGCATTCCGAGATATACTGACATGCAACTTCCATCATCATCATATACATGACTTGAGCATTCATTGTCATATTGCTTTGCATGATCGTAAGATGGCTAGCATGATGTTTTCATGGATTGTCCTTTTTTGATGTCATTGCTACGCTAGATCATTGCACATCCCGGTACACCACCGGAGGCATTCATATAGAGTCATATTTTGTTCTAGTACCGAGTTGTAATATCGAGTTGTAAGTAAATAGAAGTGTGATGATCATCATTATTAGAGCATTGCCCTAGTGAGGAAAGGATGATGGAGACTAAGATTCCCCAACAAGTCGGTATGAGACTCCGGACTTTATGAAATAAAGGGGGCCAAAGAAGCCCAAATAAAAGAAAAAGGCCAAAGAAGCCCAAATAAAAAAAGGGGGCCAAAGAAGCCCACCAAAAAAAGATAAAAAAATGAGAGAAAAAGTGAGAAGGGGCAATGTTACTATCCTTTTACCACACTTGTGCTTCAAAATTGCACCATCTTCATATAGAGAGTCTCTCGAGTTATAACTTTCATATACTAGTGGGAATTTTCATTATAGAACTTGGCTTGTATATTCCGATGATGGGCTTCCTCAAATGCCCGAGGTCTTCATGAGCAAGCAAGTTGGATGCACACCCACTTAGTTTCAGTTTGAGCTTTCATACACTTATAGCTCTAGTGCATCCATTGCATGGCAATCCCCACTCCTCGCGTTGACATCATTTGATGGGCATCTCCATAGCCCGTTGATTAGCCGCGTCAATGTGAGACTTTCTCCCTTTTTGTCTTCTCCACACAACCTCCACCAGCATATTCTATTCCACATATAGTGCTATGTCCATGGCTCACGCTCATTTATTACGTGAAAGTTGAAAGTTTGAGAATGTCAAAAGTATGAAACAATTGCTTGGCTTGTCATCGGGGTTGTGCATGATTTGAATATTTTGTGTGGTGAAGATGGAGCATAGGCAGACTATATGATTTTGTAGGGATAACTTTCTTTGGCCATGTTGTTTTGAAAAGACATGATTGCTTTATTAGTACGCTTGAAGTATTATTGTTTTTATGTCAAATGATAGACTATTGCCTTGAATTACTCGTGTCTTAATATTCATGCCACGATTAGATTACATGATCAAGATTATGCTAGGTAGCATTCCACATCAAAAATTATCTTTTTTATTATTTACCTACTCGAGGACGAGCAGGAATTAAGCTTGGGGATGCTGATACGTCTCCGTCGTATCTATAATTTTTGTTCCATGCCAATATCATTCAACTTTCATATACTTTTGGCAACTTTTTATATTATTTTTGGGACTAACATATTGATCCAGTGCCCGGTGCCAGTTCCTGCCTGTTGCATGTTTTTTTGTTTCGCAGAAAACCCATATCAAACGGAGTCCAAACGGGAAAAAACGGACGGAGAATATTTTTGAAATATTTGTGAGATTTGGGAAGAAGAATCAACGCGAGATGGTGCCCGAGGGGGCCACGAGGCTGGGGGTGCGCCCCAGGGGGGAGGCGCGCCCCTGACCCTCGTGGGCACCCTGTAAGGCGGTTGCTACTCTTCTTTGGCCGCAAGAAAGCTAATTTTCACAAAAAAAATTGCGGCGAAGGTTTTAATACAATCAGAGTTACGGATCTCCGGATATATAAGAAACGGTGAAAGGGCAGAATCAGAGAACACAGAAACAGAGAGAGACAAAGAGACAGATCCAATCTCGGAGGGGCTCTCGCCCCTCCCACGCCATGGGAGCCAAGGACCAGAGGGGAAACCCTTCTCCCATCTAGGGAGGAGGTCAAGGAAGAATAAGAATAAGGGGGCCCTCTCCCCCTTGCTTTCGGTGGCGCCGGAACGCTGCTGGGGGCCACCATCATCACCGCGATATTCACCAACAACTTCACCGCCTTCATCACCAACTCTTCCTCCCTCTATGCGACGCTGTAACCTCTCTCTTACCTGCTGTAATCTCTAACTAAACATGGTGCTCAACGCTATATATTATTTCCCAATGATGTATGGCTATCCTATGATGTTTGAGTAGACCCGTTTGTCCTATGGGTTAATTTATGATCGTGATTAGTTTGATTTGCATGTTTTATTATTGGTGCTATCCTATGGTGCTCTCCGTGTCGCGCAAGCGTGAGGGTTTCCTGCTGTAGGATGTTGCAATATGTTCATGATTCGCTTATTGTGGGTTGCTTGAGTGATAGAAGCATAAACCTGAGTAAGGGGGTTGTGGCGTATGGGATAAAGGGGACTTAATGCTTTAATGCTATGGTTGGGTTTTACCTTAATGATCTTTAGTAGTTGGGGATGCTTGCTAGAGTTCCAATCATAAGTGCATATGATCCAAGAAGAGAAAGTATGTTAGCTTATGCCTCACCCTCAAATAAAATGGCAATAGTGATTACCGGTCTAGTTATCGACTGCCTAGGGACAAATAGCTTTCTCATGACAAAAAGCTCTCTACTAAAACTAGCTTAGTTGTGTCTTCATCTAAACAGCCCCTAGTTTATATTTACGTGCTCTTTATTATCTTGCCAACCTATCCAACAACACCTACAAAGTCCTTCTAGTTTCATACTTGCTTTAGGTAAAGCGAACATTAAGCGTGCGTAGAGTTGTATCGGTGGTCGATAGAACTTGAGGGAATATTTGTTCTACCTTTAGCTCCTCGTTGGGTTCGACACTCTTACTTATCGAAAGAGGCTAAAATTGATCCCCTATACTTTTGGGTTATCAAGCCCCCGCGTAGGTAGTACGAGGGTGTTCGGGGTGAATCTAAACACTCTTTATTCCAAAGTTTTGGTCCTTAAAGGAGGTGTTGAGCACAATGAACCAGGCAATCGGACTATATGGCTTTATCACCCTCACTTAGCCATAGGAGTTTGATAGTAGAAATTTAGGCGCAGCCCCTAGTATTCGTAAGTACGAACATGGGATGCTGTAAAACACCTGGTCGGATGAAACCGATTCATCGTATAATGCAGGAAAAAATCACAAAAGATTTGAAATCCTCTCGAACAGTTGACCGGCTCACGCCGCATCGTGACAGTCAGTTTTCAGCTTTCTCTACTGAGGTGCTCATCCGGATGAACTAGGACACAATCGCAGTAGTTCTCCCTTTACTACCCTATCCGATATAGCGGAATGTAAGGTAGTAAGCACATGAGCCGGGCAACCCAACTATTGACCAAAGACATGATTCGGCGTTGATGCATATAATGCTACAATTCGGGGTGCCGAACTATACTTTAAAAAAGTGTTCGGACTTTGTTGCCATATTATGGGGCGTAATGAAGCCCCTAGAGAATTAAGGCGTACCAGTGTACGGGTGCAATTGATAGGAATATCAAGAAAAAGAAAAATGAAGTAATAGGCTAATGCCGCAAAAATTGTGCCGCAAACCATTTTCCATTGTAGTTTGATTAATACGTCAAAGCGTATTTTGTACAAATGGTGTGATAAGCGAAAAAAGGGCTATTTAACATGCCACAACCAAGGGAGAGCTGTGTGCGGATCCTTAAAATAGGCATACCAATCATTTAAAGAGACCACCTGAAAATTCCCTTATACGTCAAAGCTTCTTGCCATCTTGGTGTATCCGTCCCTTGATAGGTCCGACAATCAGGTCTCCAGGAAATGCCTGGGAAAAGAAGAAACCTGAAAAGAAAAGGAAAAAGTGAAAGTATGTGGGTCCAGGAGCGGTTGAGCCATATTGTGGACCGCGATCTAGCTGTGCCTCCGTCTATGCCCATGGTATTTTGAGTGCGTAGTTGTGTACGAGTGGTACGAACGCCGCCGTTTGGTCGGGACTGGGATAGAGGCTGAATTTCCAGTTGAGCTCTTGACGAGATGGACTATCCTACCGCAGAGTAGTTCAGACTCGCTTGACGGTGTCCGGGAGCTTGGCCGCCGAATTAAGGTTCTGCCTTAAAAGGCTGCTCTGAGCTTCTGCTGCGAGGGCAGCAGTGTGCTCCTCAGTACGAAGGAGCGTTCCATGTTTCCATTGACTTTTATGACACCGCGTGGTCTGGGCATCTTGAGCTTGAGATAAGGATAGTGTGGCACCGCATTGAATCAAGTGAATGCGGTTTGTCTGAGCAGTGCGTGATAGCCGCTTCGGAAGGGGACGATATCGAAGATCAATTCTTTGCTTCGGAAGTTGTCTGGGGATCCGAAGACCACTTCCAGTGTGATTGAGCCCGTACAACGGGCCTCTACACCTGGAATGACACCTTTAAACGTGGTTTTGGTGGGCTTGATCCTTGAGGGATCAATACCCAATTTTTGCACTGTATCCTGATAGAGCAGGTTCAGGCTGCTGCCGCCGTCCATGAGGACTCGCATAAGATGGAATCCATCAATGATTAGGTCGAGGACCAGTGCGGCTGAACCGCCATGACGGATACTAGTCGGATGGTCCCTGCGATCGAAAGTGATTAGACAGGACGACCATGGGTTGAACTTTGGGGCGACTGGCTCCATCGCGTAGACGTCCCTGAGCGCGCGTTTGCGCTCTCTCTTGGGGATATGGGTAGCATATATCATGCTCACTGTTTTAACTTGGGGGGGGGGGGATTTCTTCTGTCCCCCTGTGTTCGGTGGCCGGGGCACCTTGTCATCCTCCTCGCTTTGAGACCCCTTCTCCTTGTTCTCAGCATTTAACTTGCCAACCTGTTTGAAAACCCAACACTCTTTGTTGGTGTGATTGGCTGGTTTATCGGGGGTGCCGTGGATTTGACATGGACGATCGAGTATGCGGTCCAAGCTTGACGGGCCCGGATTGTTTCTTTTATATGGCCTCTTCCGCCGACCAGACTTAGAGCCACTGAATCCGGCATTGACCATCGTGTCCTTGGTATTTTCACCGTCGTTTCGACGTTTGTGTCTGTTGCGTCGGGGCTTGCCGTTCCTATTTCTAGCTTCAGAAGTGCCAGGTTCGCTTGCATTTTTATTGCTACGGGCTAGCCAGCTATCCTCGCTCACGCAGAAGTGGGTCATAAGTATCATGAGGTCTGCCATAGACTTCGGCTTTTCTTGGCTGAGGTGTCGGGCAAGCCATTCGCCATGGATGCTATGTTTAAAGGCCGCTTAGGCTTCAGCATCCGGATAGTCGATGATCTGGTTCTTTTTAGTTAAGAACCTAGTGCAGAATTTCCCGGCTGACTCTCTGGGCTGTTGAACTATGTGACTTAGGTCATCCGCATCGGAGATGAGACATATGTACCTTGGAAGTTGTCGAGGAAGGCATCCTCCAAGTCCTCCGAGCTTCCGATGGAGTTTTCAGGCAGACTGCTCAACCAGTGCCGAGCTGGTCCCTTGAGTTTTAGCGGGAGGTATTTGATGGCATGAAGATCAGCATCGCGGGCCATATGAATATGGATAAGAAAATCCTCAATCCATACCGCGGGGTCTGTTGTCCCATCATATGACTCGATGTTCACGGGTTTAAACCCTTCCAGGAATTCATGTTCCATTACTTCATCAGTGAAGCAAAGGGGGTGTGCGGGGCCTCTATATCGGGCCAAGTCGTGACGTAACTCGGATGGAGTTTGTCTGCGGTCTTCGGTCCGAGAGTGGTTATGTTTGTCACGTCCGGCCGGATGGCCATCGTCGCGCATCCGGGTACGCCCCCGTGATCCATAGATCAATATGGTCTGACCTGCTATGTTTTCCAGGTCATGCTGTATTTCATATGTGTATCCCCGAGCTATTGGGTATCTGTTTTTACGGCTAGGTAGTGCGGGCCAGTGTTCGGCTTGAGTTGCCGCTTTCTCCCAGCCACGTGGTGGTCAGTCAGCCACATTATCCATTGGTAGGACGGGCTCCAGCGCCTTGTCATCGAATTGGGGTAACAGTTTGTGCTTCGGCTAGCTTTTGGTTGGGCGCTCGAGGCCTTATTCCTCGGCTGCCAAGACATTAGTCCATCTGTTGTCGAGCAGATCTTGGTTAGCTTGAAGCTGCTGCTGCTTCTTTTTCAGGCTCCTTGTAGTGGCTATTAGCCGATGCTTAAAGCACTCCTGCTCGGCGGGCTCCTCAGGCATGATAAAGTCTTCGCTGCTGAGGCTCACCTCGTCCTCGGAGAGTGGAAGGTAGTTACTGTCCTCCGAGTCTTCATTCATGGCCTGTTCATCAGGGCTAACTCGCCCATCTTCCCGTTCGTCCTATTCGGAGGTTGTCTCAACGGGGTCTTCATTGTCGTTGGCATCGTCCGGAGTGTTATTTTCTCCTGTGCTGGTATTACTGTTTTTCCCACGGCATGGTTTAGAGCAGTGACGCTGTCGTCGGCACTTTGGCTGTATCTCAGGAGACTTATGCTTGACTGGATTCTTCTCATTGGCCCCGTTGTTCTCTTTGGGTGTGTCCACCATGTATACGTCATACGAGGAGGTGGCTGTCCAGCTCCCTGTAAGCGGTGGTCTTTGTGCCTGCTCCTCTCCGGCATCGTCGTCCATACCTTCGATGTCTTCGGAGTCGTAATCGAGCATGTCAGTTAAGTCTTCGACAGTGGCTATGAAGTGGGTGGTGGGTGGGAAGCGGAGTTCTCCGCTATGAGCATCCAATTCGAACCGGATATAGTTCGGTGGAGAGTGTCCTGACAAGGAGAGGGATTTTAATGAGTTTAGCACATCGCCAAAACGCGAGTGCCAGAAGATGTCCGCGGAGCTGAACTCAACGATCGACGCCTGATCAGATTCGATGGGCGCGGATACACGCGGTTCGGAACCTATAGCCGGAGACGAATCTGAGGTCCGGTGACACGGGCCCCGCTCAAGGTGGGATCTGTGTGCGGCTCCAACATTGCTGAGTCTGCGGCTTCCATGATAGGGTTGAGCTTCCCATCCTCGAACCGTGCAATCTGCTCCGGATTTAGGGCCAGAGCGGTTACAGGTGCTATCTCCTGAGCACGGTCTGATGACTGATTTAGGTCATGTTCATTGTGGTGGCAGGGAGCGTCCTCCATGGGCTCGAATCCGTCGAAGATCAAGTCCCCACGGATATCTGCCACGTAATTCAAGCTTCCAAACCTGACCTGATGGCAAGGGGCGTAGCTATTGATCTGCTCCAGATGCCAAGCGAGTTAGCCCGCAGTACGAAGCCGCCGAATACGAAGATCTGTCCGGGGAGGAAAACCTCCCCCTAGACTGCATTGTTGTAGATGATTGATGGAGCCATCAAACCTTTTGGCGACAACGCAGTGGAACTCTCAATGAAAGCACCAATGTCGGTGTCAAAACCGGCGGATCTTGGGTAGGGGGTCCCGAACTGTGCGTCTAAGGCTGATGGTAACAGGAGGCGGTGGACACGATGTTTACCTAGGTTCGGGCTCTCTCTATGGAGGTAATACCCTATTTCCTGCTTGATTGATCTTTATGAATATGAGTATTACAAGAGTTGATCTAGCACAAGATCATAATGGCTAAAACCCTCGAAGTCTAGCCTATGTGATTATGATTGCCTCTATGGACTAAGCCCTACGGTTTATATAGACACTGGAGGGGGCTAGGGTTGTACAAAGTTGGTTATAGAGAAAAAGAATCTACATATCCGAACGCCAAGCTAGCCTTCCCCACCAAGGAGAGTCCCATCCGGACACGGGACGAAGTCTTCTGTCTTGTATCTTCATAGCCCAATAGTCCGCCCATGTCACATAGTCCGGCCGTCCGAGGACCCCTTAATCCAGGACTCCCTGTCATGCCCAATATGTGATACTATCCTAAAGAGACTCGAAGGTCCCACCAAGGATAGAACTGCATATTGAAACGCTTTTCCAAGGTGGATATCATTACATCAACATTACATAATAGATGGGGATACATACAAAAGGCATACAATGCCACTCGAATACAACATCATCATACATAAGAGCACCATCCGACTACGGATGAAACACAAACAGAAACTCAAACGACATCCACCCTGCTAGCCCAGGCTGCCGACCTGGAACCTATCCCCTGATCGAAGAAGAAGCAGAATAAGAACTCCAAAACAAGTAACATCACTCTCGTGTCATGATCATCACAATACCTGTACCTGCAATTGTTGTTGTAGTAATCTGTGAGCCACGAGGACTCAGCAATCCCATTACCATGGGTATCAAGACTAGCAAAGCTTAAAGGGAAAGGAAGGGGTAAAGTGGTGAGGTTGCAGCAGCGGCTAAGCATGATATGGTGGCTAACATATGCAAATGAGAGCGAGAAGAGGAGCAAAGGAACGGTCGTCAACTAGTAATGATCAAGAAGTGATCCTGAATTCCTACTTACGTCAAACATAACCCAAAACCGTGTTCACTTCCCAGACTCCGCCGAAAAGAGACCATCACGGCTACACACGCGGTTGATGCGTTTTAATTCGAATCTGGTGTCAAGTTATCTACAACCGGACATTACCAAATTCCCATCTGCCCATAACCGCGGGAACGGCTCTCGAAAGTTTATACCCTGCAGGGGTGTCCCAACTTAGCCCATGATAAGCTCTCGTGATCAACGAAGGATATACCTTCTCCCAGGAAGACCCGATCAGTCTCGGAATCCCGGTTTACAAGACATTTTGACAATGGTAAAACAAGACCAGCAAAGCCGCCCGATGTGCCGACAATCCCGATAGGAGCTGCACATATCTCGTTCTCAGGGCAACACCGGATGAGCAATCCGTACAACTAAAACCAGACCTCAAGTTTCCCTGAGGGGGCGCTGCAAAGGGCTCTAGTTCGGACCAGCACTTAGAGAAGCACTGGCCCGGGGGGGGGGGGCTAAAATAAAGATGACCCTCGGGCTCCGGAAACCCAAGGGAAAAAGGGCTAGGTGAGGCAAATGGTAAAACCAAGGTTGGGCCTTGCTGGAGGAGTTTTATTCAAAGCGAACTATCAAGGGGGTCCCATAAACCCAACCGCGTAAGGAACGCAAGATCCGGGAACATAACACCGGTATGACGGAAACTAGGGCGGCAAGAGTGGAACAAAACACCAGGCATAAGGCCAAGCCTTCCACCCTTTACCAAGTATATAAATGCATTAATTAAATAAGAGATATTGTGATATCCCAACATAATCATGTCCACCATGGAGCAATCTTCAACTTCACCTGCAACTAACAATGCTATAAGAGGGGCTGATCAAAAGCGGTAACATAGCCAAGCAACGGTTTGCTAGGAAGGGTGAAAAGGTTAGAGGCTGACATGGCAATTTGGGAGGCTTGATAAGCAAGAGATAGGTAGCGCAGCATAGCGATAGAACGAAGAAACTAGCATAGCAATGATAGTAGTGAGATCCAGGGTAGCGGTCATCTTGCCTGAAATCCCGCAAGGAAGAAGAACGAGTCCATGAAGAAGACGAACAAATGAAGCCGAACCAAGCGTAGTCGAACGAATCCTCACGATCGCAACGAAACGGGAACTATCGAGAAGAAGCACACAACATAGTAAACACACCACACATAGACAAGACATGATGCACAACAAGCATGATGCATGACAAGACTACATGAAGCTACTCATGGCAAGAGATGATGCAAACAAGAACAACATATCAAGGCAAGTTTAAATGAGGCCGGAAACAACATATAACTAATCCGGTAAGTCCTCATATGCAAATTTAGAAATTGGTCCAGAACTGAATAAACCTTATGTTCAAGTTGTTAAACAGCAAGTTAAGATTCACCAAGATGATCTACACGAGATTCTAGTCAAGTTACATATAAAGTTCATTAGATTCAGAGCTACGGGCTAGAAGATATGAGCAAAACAAGTTAAACATGGCATTGATGCAAAAGGCACTCAAACATCAAGCAAATACCTCAAAACAAGGATGCAACATGATAATATGAAACTACATGCAAATCTAAGAAAGTTTCATATAGAGCACACTCAAAACGGAGCAACGGTTCAACACATACTCTATACAAGTTTAAAGGACAAGCTGTCCAAAACAGCAACTAGGCATCTAGCAAGCATCAAAACAATATGCTACAACATCCCAACGTGAAAACAAAAGGCGTGGAAATGAAGTACATGTAAAGCATGACAAAACATAAACACTGAGCTATCTCCAGAAATCACTAGAACAAGCTCAAAAGGACATGGCAAGATTTCAAATAATAACAGTTCCAGACTTGGCAGAAATAACATCAGGTTGCAATGTTTAGAACTATCAAACAACATGTTACAAGAACTTATCATGGCAAACAAAGACATGGCATGCTACTAATAAAGACAAAGAACAAAACTCCCTTACTGAACTTATTCTAAATATCAATAGAAAAGATGGAATCATCCATGCAAACATGGCAAATGATATGACAGATTCAGACATGGCAGGAACAACAATAAGTAGGCATGTTGGTGAGCTTGTACCACTCACCACAGAGAAATAAATGGCATGGAAAGGTAACCAAAAGTAAGAATACATGTTTATGAAGCTAATAACGGCAAGAGCAAGTTCATAGGGTGCATGGATCACTAGCAAAACACATGGCAAACTGAACTTAAAGTTAACAGGCTGACAGCAACATTATTTATCAGTTTTGAGGGCAAGATAACAACAAGCTACAGCAGGCTATAAATGCAACCAGGAGCATAGATCTATAGAGAATAACATATATAACAAATCATCCTTAGTGAACATCTCCAGATTATGCATAGAATGACTTGTAGAAGCAGGTTAACATAGCATCATGATATAGCAGATTCAGACTAGCAAAACAGCAACAGCAAGTACCCTACTTCACGAGCTCGATGCACTCACTAAAATACATAAAAAATACATGGATTGCACCACTGTAAAGATGGCATGATGTAGCACAAAACACATGTAGAGCTCATGCTCATAGGATGCACACACAAAATGCAACGAAAAAGACAATTCATCAAGTTATAACAGTTTTAGCAGGTTAACATCATATAGCACTCTTGCAACGATGATTAGGGCATCAAGAAGGACTCAAACAAACATGGCACAATGTAACAAAATGAAGAGCATCTCACAACGAACATTTTGATATATAATTCACGCAAAAGGGAGCAGTATGCATGGAGATATGGCTGGTCAAAGTTAGCACCAGAATGCAAAATAATTTGGGACTTGGCAGTTTTTTTATACCTAGCAAAAAAACAGAGGGCAAGGTGGGCCGATGTGGAGGCTGAAGCTGGGCTGGTCCTTGGCTCTGCTAGGCCTTGGCTGGGCCGGAGGAGAGGACGCGAGGCAGGCCGTTGCCTGGGCCGGCGGTGCGGGGCCCACGCGGGGTTGGCGAGCGGAGGCGTCTTCCTCCGCTCGATGCAGAGGACGCAGGGCACGGCGACGCGTTGCTGGGACGACGACGGGAGCCGATGGCGCAAGGGGAGACCGGGGACGAGCAGACCCACGCCGGATATGGAACGGGACCGTCCCGGGGCGGGTCAACGCCATCTCCGGCGACCCTAGGGTTCCGGCGATCGCCGGGGAGGACGGAGGAGGTCGGAGGAGGGCGGATCCGGGGCGGCCGGAGCTCCCGCGACCGGATCCGGGAGGAGGAGTAGCGGGGGAGCTCGGCTCTGGCGGGCGCACACCCATGACGGCGGGGCGAGGCGGATCCGGGCGGCGGAGTCGCGAGGCGGCGGCGGATCTCCGGCGGCGGGCGCGTCACCGGAGGGCGGCGGGCGGTGCTGGAGGGCGACGGCGGCAGGGGCGCACGGCGGAAGGGTGGCGCGGGCGGTGGAAGGGCGACGGCCGGCGGTGGGGAGGCGCGGTCGGCAGAGGAGAGCAGGGGCGCTCGGGCAAGCGGCGGCGCGGGCGGGCGCCTCGGCCCAGATCCGGCCCGGGGCGGGCCTCCCGCGGGCCTGGGCGGGCCAACGGCTGCGGGGAGGTGGCCAGGGGGAGCGCGGGCGATGTGGCAGCCCCCGGTTGGCTGCGGTCGGCGGCTGCGGCGGCACGACCAATGGCGTGGCGCCAAGTGGCGCTGAGGAGGTGGCCGGCGGCGGAATTTGAGGTGGGCACCGCCCGAGATCCCGAGGAGGAGGGGGGATTGGCTGTGGCTGGGATTAGGGAAGGGGTAGGCTGCCCAAAATGGAAGGAGGAGGGGTTTAAAATAGGTAGGGGCTAGGGTTAGAGGGTGCTAAGGGGGTTTTTTGGAGCCTCCGATCGAGATCGGACGGCTCCGGACGCGGGGGGGGGGGGGTAGGCTGGGCCTAGGAGGGGTTAGTGGGCTGTGTTAGAAAGGCCAGGGGCTGAAGCAGAGAAGAGAGAGAGAGAGGCCCGATAGCAGTTTCGAAGACCGAAACATCCGACGAAGGTACCGGCAGCGGTACCGCTATATGTTTAACGGTTGGGCAGTCAAACGAACTCCGAATGCGACGAAATTTGATAGGCGGCCTATCTACACTATAATAAGACCGCACGTCAACTTTCATCCCATTCCGAGAACATTTTTATGCCACTCACGAAACGAGGTCTGAGAGGGGCAACAGGCGCGTGCGAGTGTGTCCGGACTCGGAATGGATAACGGAGAGAACCGGCGGAACCCGAACAGATGCAAGTTTTGAAAAACATGCAGATGAAATGCAGATGATGACATGGCAAAATGCAACACGCAAGCAAATGACATGGCAACGACGGCGAATAACTGGAAGACACTTGGCGCATCGAATCCGGGGCGTTACACTCCCTCAGGGGGCACCACCCTCTCCCGCCTTCCCCCCGCAGGCAAACAAGGAAAGGGGGCGCTAGAGGGAAGGAGCCAAAGGGGGCCGGCCGGCCACCCTTGGGGCGCCTCCTGGCTGCCTCCCCTCCCCCCACCTATATATATGAGAGGGAGGGGCGCCACACAACCAACGACAATCTCTTAGCCGTGTGCGGCGCCCCTCTCCACAGTTTAATCCTCCGTCTAGTTTTCCATGGTGCATGACGAAGCCCTGCGGAAACGAGTTCATCATCATCGTCACCACGCCATCGTGCTGCCAGAACTCATCTACTACTTTGCCCGTCTTGCTAGATCAAGAAGGAGAGGACGTCATCGAGCTGAATGTGTGCTAAACGCGGAGGTGTCGTACGTTCATTACTTGATCGGTTGGATCGCGAAGGTGTTCGACTACATCAACCACTTTAATAAACACTTCCGCTAAATGGTCTACGAGGGTACACAGACATACTCTTCCCTCCCGTTGCTATGCATATCCATGGATAGATCGCTCTGCCGGGGTCCAGCTGCAGATGATGGTGCTACCGGCACCTAGCTGAGGGTGATAGTGCATGCAATATTCAGCCAGAGTTCAAGTTGTTGTCCTCATGCTTGATGACCCAGGGCTCGTCGTCACCGTCTTCGCCGTCGGTGTTCTCCTCATCGCTGTCGCTCGAGGAGGAGCTTTCATTGTCGCTCGAGATTTCCATGCAGCACCCTATGAAAGCACCTGAGCGCCTGAAGACCTTTATGGAGATCATGTCGGTCTCCACCAACTTGAAGCGGAGGATGTGCCCTTCCGCAAGGTAGTGGGTGTCGGTGTTAAAACCGGTGGATCTCGAGTTGGTGGTCCCTAGCTATGGATCTTGGATCAATTGGGAACAAGGGACTAGGGACACGATATTTACCCAGGTTCGGTCCCTCTTGAAGAGGTAAAACCCTATGTCTTGCTTGATTATATTTATTATGTATATGAGGATTAAAGAGTCAATATACCACAAGATCATATGAACTAAACCCTAAACTAGTAGGATGATGGTTGTTGTTCTAGCCTCTACTGACTAAACCCTCCGGTTTATATAGACACCGGGGGGGTGCTAGTGTTACACACGGTCGGTACATGGAGAGGATAAGCATGTCGATTCTTCTCTTCTTGACTTGGAGGACACACCAAGGCACCAAAAAGCTTCTTGTCTAGATGCGGGGCTGTCTCGCAGCTCAACCTTCTAGTAGTTACAGTGCGGGCCAACTGTCCGGCCAGTGAGGATCAGGCCGACAACCCGAGGACCCCGTAGTCCAGGACTCCCTCAGTAGCCCCCGAACTGGCCTCCAATGCTGGAGCCTATAATAGTCTGCCGTCTTGCGTGTCCCAGAGTCTTCCATTTATGCTTGTGCATTTATCGTGTTGTTTGCTTCTTTCTGGTTGTGCTTTGTACGTTGCGATTGTGAGGATTCGTTCGACTACGCATGTTCGTCTATTTCATGGATTCAGTCTTCTTCCTAGCGGGATTTTTGGCAAGATGACCATTACCTTGGATACCACTACTATCTTTGCTTTGCTAGTTGTCTCGGTGCTATCACTATGTCGTGCTACCTACCACTTTTTTAACAAGCCTCCCAAATTTCCTTGATAAGCCTCTAACCTTTCCACCATCCCAACATACCATTGTTTGTCTATGTTACCGCTTTGCTCAACCGCACTTATAGCGTTGCTAGTTGTAGGTGCAGTGCAGTTTGTTCCATGTTGGGACATGGATATCATGGAATAATCAAAATATCTCTTATTTAATTAATGCATCTATATACTTGGTAAAGGGTGAAAGACTTAGCCTTTTGCTTGGTGTTTTGTTCCACTCTTGCCACCCTAGTTTCCGTCATATTGGTGTTATGTTCCTTGATTTGTGTCCCTTACACGGTTTGCTTAGTACTGCTGCAACCTCACCACTTATACATTCCATACCCATTAAGCTTTGCTAGTCTTGACACCCATGGCAATGGGATTGCTGAGTCCTCGTGGCTCACAAATTACTACAACAGCAGGTGCATGTAAAGTGAAGTTTGACGTGAGAGCGATGATTGCTTGTTTTGGAGTCATTCTGCTTCTTCTTCTTCGATCAAGGTATAGGTTCCGGGTCATGATCCTGGGATTAGCAGGGTGGATGTCGTTCTGCTTTTTATTTGATTTCATCCATAGTCGGGTCCTGCTCTTCTGTATGATGATTGCTATGTATTGATGTATTCATGTTGTAGCTTATGGTGAGTGTAAGCCTTTATCTAGTATTCTCATCTATTCAGTACATGGTATGTTGTAATTATATCCACCTTGCTATGCGCTCGAAATGGGGTTGTGCCCCAATCATGAATGCATACTCATCTTGGGCACTACACCTCCGCACGACACTTAGCATTGTAATGACCCACAAGTATAGGAGACCAATCGTAGTCCTTACAATAAGTAAGGGCGTCGAACCCAACGAGGAGCAGATGGAAATGACAAGTGGTTTTTAGCAAGTATTTTCTGCAAGCACTGAAATAGCCGGTAACAAGTAGTTTGATAACAAGATAATTTGTAACGGACAAGTAACGATAATGGTAAATAAAGTGCAGCAAGGTAGCCCACTCCTTTTGTGGCAAAGGACAGGCCAAAACAGTCTCTTATAATAAGCAAAGCATTCTTGTGGGCACACGGGAATTTCATCTAATCACTTTCATCATGTTGGTTTGATTTGTGTTCGCTACTTTGATAATTTGATATGTGGGTGGACCAGTGCTTGGTTGTGCTACTTCTTAAGCTTGCGTTGGTTTTTTTCCCTTGAAGAGCAAAGGGTGATGCAACAAAGTAGAGATAAGTATTTCCCTTAGTTTGAGAACCAAGGTATCAATCTAGTAGGAGGCGTTGTCAATCCCTTCACGGTCACTTGCAAGGATGAGATCTGATAGAAATAGGTATAAAAGATTACTAAAACGACAAACAAAATAAAAACAAATAAATTTCAGCAATGTATTTTTGGTTTTTTTGGTTTATAGATCTGAACATATATGATGGAAAATAGACCCAGGGGCCATAGGTTTCACTAGAGGCTTCTCCCTTGAAATAAAGTAATACGATTGGTGAACAAATGACTGTCAAGCAATTGATAGAAAACCGCAAAGTTATGACGATGTCCAAGGCAATGATTACAAACATAGGCATCACATCCGTGTCAAGTAGACCCCAAGGATTCTACATCTAGTACTATTACTCCACACATCGACCGACTCCTGCCTGCATCTAGAGTATTAAGTTCATAAGAACAGAGCAACGCCTTAAGTAAGATGACATGATGTAGAGGGATAAACTCAAGCAATATGATGAAACCCCCATCTTTTTACCCTTGATGGCAACAATACAATACGTGCCTCACTACCCCTACTATGTCACTGGGCGAGGACACCACAAGATTGAACACAAAACTAAGCACCTCTCCCATTGCAAGAAAAACCAATCTAGTTGGCCATACCAAACTGATAAATCGAAGAGAAATACAATGATATTTAATAATGCATAAAAGAGTCCAGAAAAGACTCGAATAATATTCAATGTGATCATAAATCCACAATTCATCAGATCTCGACAAACACACCGCAAAAGAATATTACATCAGGTAGAACTCCAAGAACATCGAGGAGAACATGGTATTGAAGATCAAAGAGAGAGAATAAGCCATCTAGCTACTAGCTATGGACCCGTAGGTCTGTGGTAAACTACTCACTCTTCATCGGAAGGGCAATAGAGTTGATGTAGATGCCCTCCGTGATTGAATCCCCCTATGTTAGGGTGTCGGAAAAGGCCCCAAGATGGGATCTCATTGGAACAGAGGCTTGCGGCGCGAAAAAGTATTTTGGTGGATGCTTTTGTTGGTTTGGGAATATTTGGGAATTTATAGCACAAGAATTAGGGTTCGAGGACTCTCAAGGAGCCCACAAGCCCGGGAGATGCGCCCCCTAGGGCGCGGCCTCTGGGCTTGTGGGTCCCTCGGGACTCTTCTGGCCCCATCTCCAAGCTCCGTGGATGTCTTCTGGTCCAAGATAATCATCGTAAAGTTTTAGTACGTTTGGAATCCGATTGATATTCCTTTTTTGTAAAACTCAAAAACAAGGAAAAATAGAAACTGGCACTGGGCTCTAGGTTAATAAGTTAGTCCTCAAAATAATACAAAATAGCATATTAATGCACATAAAACATCCAAAACAGATAATACAATAGCATGGAACAATCAAAAGTTATAGATACGTTGGAGACGTATCAAGCTTCCCCAAGCTTAATTCCTATCATCCTCGAGTAGGTAAATGATAAAAACAAAATTTTTGATGTGGAATGCTACCTAACATATTCATCCATGTAATCTTCTTTATTGTGGCATGAATATTCGGATCCATAAGATTCAAAACAAAAGTTTAATATTGACATAAAAACAATAATACTTCAAGCATACTAATAAAGTAATCTTGTCTTCTCAAAATAACATGGCCAAAGAAAGTTATCCCTACAGAATCATATAGTCTGGCTATGATCCATCGTCATCACACAAAGTACTTTATCATGCACAACCCCGATGACAAGCCAAGCAACTATTTCATACTTTTGGTGTTCTCAACTTTTTCAACTTTCACGCAATCACTACTAAGGAAAACCCTAGTAGTAGCGCGGGTATTTTGCCTATCAGTATCACGGGCCGTCGCGCTACTGATAAGGCGCTATAGCTAACGTGTAGCAGTAGCGCCTGTCATCCCACACTACTGCTATACATGGCTAGCGGTAGCATGCTTTAGGTAAGAGCGTTGCTGCTAATATCTGCAGCGCTTTTTAGAAGTAAGCGCTACTGGTAAGGGAGCTCTACTGCTAACTTTGTTCCCCTTGCTACTGCTAGTTTTATTAGTTTCTGTTTTTTATGCATATTTGTTTTGTATTTGAATAGGCTTTATACAATAATCTTTAGCATATCATACACATACAAATGTAATCATAGCATATACATACAAATAGTCTCATCAAACCATGTCATCATCATAATCATCATCCAACACAAAGTGGTCTCTCGTCATCGATTACTTGCAACTACATCGTCATCCATCTAAACAATGATATACGCGAGAAGAGCTACACTATGAGTGAGAGTGGAACTACAAAGTACATGAGTTCGTATCCCCTCTCTTGCATTAGCGTGAACCTAAACTAACTACTAGCTGTCGCACGGAAACCGGAAACCGGTACACCTGGGCCTGACACTCTGGCCACTTGTCGTATACTCCTGGCGTAGCACTTCTTCACCATCGATGATATATGCACCTGCATCATCACATGAGTCGATGATATGCAACATATATAGTTGAGCAACAGAAAGAGACATACTTGGCATATATAGAAGCAACATATCATAAGCATAAATAGCAACGTTCATTGTACCCAAAATGCCCTAACTAGAGTGATCTTCGCTACTCGAGGAGGAGGACGGTTTAATTACATCACAAATAAAGTTTCGCCATGCATAACTCAAAGTTTTGTCATACAGTAAGTATGGACTAAACGGACACACATTGTCATATATCGACAATCACTCCAACATGTCGTGCCATCCATCCATGTCAGGGAGAAAGTCCCCGAGCTTAGTGAAAGGCTTCATGTCGAGACGTTGAGAGGCTACGCGTGTTCGGACGCCTTCCCGCGACATTTCTCCTTCTTTGTAGAACATCCCTATTTTTTCGAGGACCTCCTTCATGATGATTTGGGAAAGTTCATGCTAGATGTGATAGAACTCAGCTCGAAGTCAATGATCCTCAATATCTCCTATGTGCTTTGCCCATTGCAGAATATGGGCATCGCCGGATTTAGGTGACATGTGAAGTTTCTGGTGATCCCATCTGTACTCCAGCATGTGGTGTAGGACATAGAATCCATCATTAAGAGAATCACTCGGTTGCTGGATGCAGCAGAAGTTGGTCTTATGGAAGGCGGGTCTGCCGTGCCTTGTCTTGTTGTCGTTGAACTCTCCACCCCCTTTGCCGTAGTAAAAGATAGCACTGTCAAGAACAAACTTGATGTGGGTGTAATCCTTTTTGGTAATGTTCTTCGACGAATCCAAGTAAAGAGCATGGGAGTATCGGGGGTAGAGGATGATGAGGACGGCGCGCCCGCCGCTGCGCAAAATAAGTACACCTCAAATTAATTAGCCTCCACCGTGCAAATGAATGATTGAAATCGAAGGAAGGATATCCGTGCGGATGACTTACAGGGGATGGTAAGGCACGAGAATCGCCTCCTTGTCCTTATTGGCGAGCATGAAATTGATGAGGTAGTCCCTCGCGAATTCATGGTGCTTTGCGCAGACTGCCAAGAAGCTCTCGTGCATGAAGTACGGGTCAACGACAAAGATAAAAGGTATCTACTCAACCCCGATGAGGTAGTTCATGTGCAAGGCATAAAGGCGGACAAACATAAAATCCAGCTTCTTCCAGTGATACATGTCGAAGATGTAATCAAATCGAAGGAAGAACTTGTCCGTGGGGAATGTGTCGACGTACGACAATTGCCACGGCATGTTAACCACGTAGAGTGGGTATCCTGGATTTTCGAGGCGATGAGGCCTTTCTCTCTCTGCAGCACATCGTCATGAAGTCTTCTTACATCGCTGAATATAGACCCTATCACTGCTTCAGGTAGGATTGGTTCACCGACGATATGCCATTTTTTCGCACCGGGTGATATCTATACGGTCTTGAACCCGAGGCTACTGAGGCGGCTGGATCATAGAATTAGGTTTTTTTGCCTTTCCTCGATCTCTTCCTAGACTTCTTTAGTACCATAAGGTTGTCCATAATACGTTCAGACACCGGAGGCGACAATTCAGGCACCGACTCATGACGCTCAAACCCTAAGTAGGCGCCAATATTGACATATTGTTGAGTGTCATCGTCATCGTCATCCTCATCCTCATCTATGGCGACATCACCAACGACTAATGGAGCCTCTTCCTCACCCCTCCACTATCACCCAGCACGACAGCCGACGCTAATTGACTAGGTCAGGTGTTGATGTTCATACCTAATTGCGTGCTCGTGGGTGTGCTCCCGACCGCCACCAGACGAAGCAGACTCTTTGGCCACAATAGGACCCACCCATTGCAACAATCACCAAGCTGCCCTGGGGTCTCATCGTCATCCCCGTACCAGAGGAGCCAAATTCTTGTGGCCCGGTTTGACACTGGCCACGCAAACCTTGAAGACGCCCGGGGGGTTCGGCCGGCTGTTGAACAATTGTTCCTTCGGCTCCATTATTGTCGCCTTCCCCACGTCCACATTCTCCTTGCCGATGGTGTACAATAAGGTGCACGGGGTTTCGTCGGCCTGCAAAGAGATGTCTGTGACATGAGACATCTGAAAGGCAATGAAAATGGGAGATTATACATTTATTGAAGATGGCCGGTGTGACAGATACCGTGAGGGCGTCGAGCTCAGCCAAAGACGAAGCACCACCGAGCACGTCCGGTGCCGGAGCAGGTGCAGGAGCCGGTGCGTGAGCCGGCATGGGAGCAGGTGCAGCTGTAGGTGCTGGTGCAACGCTAGTCGAGCTTGTCCCCAAAAAGTCAGCAAGGGGAAAGTTTGCTTTTTTTTCCAGGATTTTGCCTGGTCCAATTGAAAGCAGCCAGAACCAAGGTAGTAGACATATCTACAACCACCTGTTTTGCGGGAGCTACTGCTGTTGCGACTGTCAGAGATGATTTCTTCTCAACCGCAATCTTAACCTTCTTGTCAATGTTTTCTTTGGTTAACATGCGTCTTTCCTTTCTCTCCTCCATGGTCTCACGGTAGTACTTCTTCCACGTAGCACCGTCTCCGACACCGTGCATGCGTCCATACGACAGTCGAGTCTCCACCGGGAGTCCTTTCAATATGTTCAACACCCGGTTGAAAGGAGTGTCCCACTTGGGCTTCGCCAATGCCTCAGACGGCGAGTTGCTTTCGGCCGCAATCCTGTGCTGCTCTCTCTGCAAAAGGCACAAGGATCATTTACAAATATGACTAACCTACAGTCGAATTGATCGAAAACTAAAATTACCAGCAGTCTCATGAACTCCGTCGTGACCCCGTTCATCTCAAAAACCTTCTTCACTGGGTCCCAACGGTGCCAGGCCCTGAGGATGTCACGCTCCTGCGGGACGGTGAACTCCGCCAAGGTGTCTGGGATGCCCAGACTCACGGCTTCCGCGTCCTCCTTGGCCCATATGGACCTCTTCCCGCCGTAACAACGGCTTCCGGGGTGGTGGCTCCCAATGTTCATCTGTTGAAGCCCCTTCATGTACTTCAACTTTTTTTTGGCAGCTTTGGCCTCGCAAGCCGCCTTGAATATTTGAAAGTGCTCTGTCGTGATTGTCGGATTATCCTTTACAATCTCAGAGTAGGGTTCCTTTTTGGTGACGATCCGATATTTCACCCTTGATTTCCAGGCAGCCAACGTGTCGCTAAACTTGGTCATGGGATGTTTTTATATCTTCTTCACTGATGGGTCCTTATCTGGATCTTTATAATCCTTTTCATTCCATCCCGGGAACAAGAATATCTGGTGCAACTTCTTTAGGAGGGAGGGCCTCATATTATCTATCTTCTTTAGTTTCTCATCGTTGATGGTGGCGGTTGTCCGTGTGATGCAGCCTACTTGATTGCCGTAGCACGCGTGCGCTTCCTTGGGCGCGGTTGGCTGAAAATTGTCGTCGTCCACCTCCGTGACCACCAGTCTAGTAGTCCCAAGCTTGTTAGGAAGCTGTTGCCTCTTTGCTTTCGGTTCTATACCGGCTCTGCTAGTCTCGGCATCGGTCTCAGTCTCAGCGCCGGTCTCGATGCCAGTCTCAGTCTCAGCGCCGATCTCAGTCTCACCGCCGGTCTTGATGTCAATCTCAATCTCCAATGTGACAGGTGGACCCACCAACATCAACTCTTGATCAATGGCGTCCCTCAAAAATTCTTCTGCCGCCCGATAGACGTTGTCGCAGTCACCTGAACCCTGTCCTTCATCGTTTCTAGCCATGTTTCCTACGATTAAATCTAGTATTATCTAGACCTAATAAAATGAATAATGACATGCAGGAACGTTGACTACTTCCTGGTGAGGCAAATCCTGGGAACTCGATATGTCCTAGTTTGTAGCACAAGTCATGCCGAAATTCACGGAAAATTTTGGCATGACTTTTGCTAAAAAGTGGACAAATCGAGAACCTGAAATTTGCCGGAATGGAAATGAATCAACATTCCGGCAAAACATAGGACACTCGGCTTCATTCCATGGAAACAACAAAGCCACTTGGGCACAATCGAACCACTTCAATGAAAAGATATAACACGACCACTTCAATGAAAAGATATAATCAACAATAAAAGTCTAGGAAGGGATCATCTTTAAAATAATACTTGCCTAAATTATTTTCCTTGAAAAATAGTGGTATTTTCAAAAATCAAAAACCATTGCAAAATGAACTCACTAAACACTTCTCTGCCTAGGACAGAACCCAAATTATGTTGATCTAGCTATTCCTCTCTCTCTCTCTCTCACACACACACACATTATTTTCTCTAACACTTCTCTGCCTAGGACATAACCCAATTAAATTGCAAAGGAACTCCATTTCTCTAACCCTTGTAACCTAATGCTCTAAAATAAAAATTTGCTCTAACCTAGCCAACCTACTTAACCTAGCTTGTTAATCTAACGAACCTAATTAACCTACCTATTTAACCTAGTTAGTTAACCTAGTTTACCTAGACAATTAACCTAATTAAACTAGTTAATGTAGCTAGTTCTCTATCAAAGCCCTAAATAAATTTTTGCACTAACCTAGATAATTAACCTAATAAACTAGTTAACCTAACTAGGTCTCTGTCAAAGCCCTAACTAAAATTTTGCACTAACCTAGATAATTAACCTAATTAAACTAGTTAACCTAACTACTTCTCTGTCAAAGCCCTAACTAAATTTTTGCACTAACCTAGATAATTAACCTAATTAAACTAGTTAACCTAGGTTCTCTGTCTAGTGTTTGTGCTATATATGCATGAGAGAGAGAGAGGAGGGGTGGGGGCTTACAGAGGATGGCTCTGGTGGTGGCGAGGGAGGTAGTGGTGACGGGGGAGGCAGGAGCGTCTCCGGTGACGGTGAGGGAGGCAGTGGTGGCGAGGGAGGCAGGGGCGTCTCCGGTGATGGAGAGGGAGGCAGTTGTGGCGAGGGAGGATCCGGTGGCGTCGACGGCGGCTCCGATGGCGTTGATGAGGCCGCGTGGCTCCGTGGCGTTGGGGGCGGCTCCGGTGGCGTCGACGGCGCGCGGCTCTGGTGGCTCCGGGGGCGTCGACGTCGGCGAAGTGGGGCGATGGCGAATCGGGGAGACGGCAGCGGGGTGGGTCAAGGGATTTGGGGGAGAAGTGGTTGCCGGGGGAAAACAGATTTTTGGTTAAGTCAAACTTAGCGGTAGCATGTTTCACAAAATGTGCTATAGCTAATGTAGCTATAGTGGTTTTAGCAAAACGCGCTACTGCTATAGCTATGTAATTTCCTTCCATTTTCTTATTTCCTTTTCTGTTTCTACAGCGTGGGTCTAGGAAACACGCTGCAGCTACATTAGCTATAGCGCCTCTTACGAACAGACGCTACTGCTATGCCTTTCTCCTTTTTTTCGCTTTTTCAGTTATTTTGCTTTACATTTTATTATTTTCCTTTCTCATTTTTCTATTTCTTTCATTTTCATTTACTTTTCTATTTTTTCATTTTATTTTATTTCCATTAGCAGTAGCACTTTTCGTAGGAAACGCGCTACTACTTATGTCCTAGCGGTAGCGCGCTTCTTCCAAGCCCGCTACTGCTATGCGTAGCCTATCATTTTAGCAATGGGAATATTAGTAGTAGCGCTTTTACGACCGCACATGCTACTACTACAATTTTATCTGTAGCGCGGTTTTTGCTAACTGGCTACTGCTATCTAGCACTAGCGCCCTTTTTTGACCCACGCTGCTGCTAAATTTCCGTGTATAAGGTTTTCCCTGGTAGTGAATACATGAGAGTGAGCCATGGATATAGCACTATAGGTGGAATAGAATGTGGTGGTCGTGGAGAAGAAAAAAAGAAGGAGAAATTCTCCCATCAACTAGGCGTATTAACAAGCTATGGAGATGCCCATCAATAGATATCAATGTGAGTGAGTAGGGATTTCCATGCAACAGATGCACGAGAGCTATAAGTGTATGAAAGATCAAAAGGAAACTAAGTGGGTGTGCATCCAACTTGCTTGCTCACAAAGACCTAAGGCAATTTGCGGAAGCCCATGATCCGAATATACACGCCAAGTTCTTATAATGGAAAATTCCCACTAGTGTATGAAAGTGACAACACAGGAGACTCTCTCATGAAGATCATGGTGCTACTTTGAAGAACAAGCATGGAAAAAGGATAGTAACTTTGTCCCTTCTCTCTTTTCTCTCATTTTTTTATTTTTTTTGTTCGGGCTTCTTTGGCCTCTTTAATTTTTTTATTTGGGCTTATTTGGCCTCTTTTATGTTTTATTAAGTCCAGAGACTCATCCCAACTTTTGAGGGAATCATAGCTTCCATCATCCTTTCCTCACATGGGACAATGCTCTAATAATGATGATCATCACACTTTTATTTACTTACAACTCAAGAATTACAACTCGATGCTAGAACAAGATATGACTCTATATGAATGCCTCCGGTTGTGTACTGGGATGTGCAATGATGAAGAGTGTCATGTATAAAAAATTATGAACGATGACCTTGCCACAAATACTATGCCAACTACATGATCATGCAAAGCAATATGTCAATGATGGCGTGTGTCATAATAAAATGGAACTCTGGAAGTTGCATGGCAATGTATCTGAGAATTACTATGGAAATGCCATAATATGTAGGTATGGTGGCTGTTTTGAGAAGGTATGTGGTGGGTTTAATGCACCAGCGAGAATTGCGCGGTAATAGAGAGGCTAGCAATGGTGGAAGGGTGAGAGTGCATATAATCCGTGGACTCAACATTAGTCATAAAGAACTCACATACTTATTGCAAAAAATAATAGCTATCGAAACAAAGTACTACATGCATGCTCCTAAGGGGATAGATTGGTAGGAAAATACCATCGCTCGTCCCCGACCGCCACTCAAAAGGAAGACAATCCAAAAATAAAATATGCTCCGACTTCATCATATAACCGTTCACCATATGTGCATGCTAAGGGAATCACAAACTTTAACACATGTATTTCTACCAATCCACAATTACTCACTAGCATGACTCTAATATCACCATCTTTATATCTCAAAACAAATGCAAGGAATCAAACTTCTCATAGTATTCAATGCTCTTTATATGAAAGTTTTTATTAAATCCCTCTTGGATGCCCATCATATTAGGACTAAATTCATAACCTAAGAAAATTACCATGCTATTTAGAGACTCTCAAAATAATGTAAGTGAAGCATGAGAGTTTGTCGGATTATGGGATCCACAAACCCTTGAGAGGTTCAAACTCTGGGGTCCGTGCGGAGATCTCAACCTACCCAGCCTGCCTACTCGCGATCCTCCTAAGCCTAGCGTGTCAAGCCAAAGAGACACAGAGACACAACAGTTTATCCTGGTTCGACCCACCTTGCGGTGTAATACCCTACTCTAGCGTTTTGGGTGGATTGCCTCGGAGGGCTGAGGATGAACTAGTACAGTGGATGAACTAGCCTCAGGAGGTGAGGTGTTCTTGAGCTCAAGGGAGCTGGTGTGGTGTGAGCTAGTTTGACCTGTCTTGTCTCTATGGTGGTGGTTAGTCCTATTTATAGTGGCCTTGGTCCTCTTCCCAAATATTGGTGGGAAGGGATCACACAACGACCGAATTTGAAAGGGGACAAGTAGTACGGCTTATCCTGACAAAAGTAGTCTTCGCCTACGAAAAGCCTCTGGTCATGACGCTGCGGTGGGCTCGTTGATGACCTCCGTCCTGCCGTCCTGGTGGTCTTGGCCTCGTTGCACCAGAATGGAAACCTTTGGCTGATTCCTGGGACTCCACGCCTGTGGCTTGCCTCCTTTGCACCAAAGAGGAAACCTACGCTCTGCACCCGCCTGGCGCCCGCCGGGCGCCCGCCTGGCCTTGGTAGTCATGGCCCACGTCAGCTGAACCTCATGAGGTGAATCTTGCATAGAACTCCCCGCCCCTCGAGAGCCAGCCTAAGGAGGCTGAACCCCTAGGGGGTCTTGGCGTCGTCCGCCTCGCGAGGCTTGGCCTCTTGCGAGGGTCTTGTGTTGTTGATGCTGAAGCTAGGCCGTACCAGGCCATTGATGGAGACATGTGGTGGGCCACAGGCAGGTAGGGATGGATACCCCCATATCCAGGACGCTGACAGAGTTCAACAATTCCTATAAAATAAAGCCACTTCCGTGCTCTAAAAAGATATAAGTCAAGCACTAGAGCAAATTGCCTAGCTCAAAAGATATAAGTGAAGCACAAAGAGTATTCTAATAAATTCACGGTTCATGCGTGTCCCTCTCAAAAGATGTGTACAGAAAGGATGATTGTGGCAAACTAAAAAGCAAAGACTCATATCATACAAGACGCACCAAGGAAAACACATATTATGTGGTGAATAAAAATATAGCCTCAAGTAAATTTACCAATGGACGAAGACGAAAGAGGGGATGCCATCTGGGGCATCCCCAAGCTTAGATGCTTGGTGCTACGGGTAACCACGACCACCTATGGGTCCAGGATGGCCCCTTGTTGGTTCGACAGGGGGAAGTTGCATTGCACAAAGAGCAAACCAACATGGGGCAGCGTGGCAGAGATCACACGGGAAGTTTTACCTAGGTTCGGGCCGTCGTGAGGCGTAAAACCCTATTCCTGCTTTGGTGGATTGATGGTGGAAATGTGGTGGCAGGGCGTAGTAAACTTTCCCCGCAAGGGTTGACTCAGGGCGGCAGCGACTATGCGCATATGGGGGTATGAGTCCTCTAACTTGCCAACCTCGTGAACCATTGCCATGGGACTCCTTTTATAGGTTAAGGGGTCACCACAGTGGCAAATCAGTATTAGACACTGATAAGATAGAAAATAGTGCTATCATACCTAACTCCGCAGGCTGATAGTGTGCATTTAATGCACCGCTCAATGTCATGTCGTTGGTTGCCTGTCAAGGCTTGCCGGGCTATCTTGCCAGCTCCACGCCTGCTCTTCTGACACGTCATAGGACGGGTGTCGTCTATGGGCTTTCTGGTAGAAAGTGGCTGCCATGTGGCGAATGGCTGCCACCTAATCACTCTGTGGCTTGACACCGCACTAATCGATGACGTTAGTCATGGTGGAGTGCTTGGTGAGGTGTTTTAGCCTCCGCAAGCCCCAGCAGACCCTACCGAGACGCCTTGGTTATCTTCTTCTAGGGGTTGGCCTCGCCCTTTGCCCGGCTCGCCTGCCCAGCAGGGGAGGCTTCTCCCTTGTTGATATCTTGCTTCACTGGCTTGGTCTTGGTCCCTCTGATATTCTCGTTGGTTCTTCTTGGTGTCTTGTACTCTGTCTTGGACTGGCGCTTCAATCTTGATCCTGCGGCTGTGCACAGTCAAGGCAACAGACCTAGGGTTTGTTGCACTGACAGAAGCCCCGGGCCTGCCCCGAATATGTTGCCGAGCGTCGTCGGGGTAGGGCCTAATAAGTGCACAGGCAGAGTTGCTGAAGTGCACTACAAAAAAAGACACGTCCATGACATTTTGGGCCGAACGAATTTTTTTTCTGTCATACTTATGACACTTCTATGACGATAATTGTGACAAAACCCGGTATCATCATAGATGTGGTGGGCTCCTACTTCTATGACAAAAAATCATGACAGAAAATGGGCTTTTCGTCCTAGGCAGTCCAGAGATGCAGCTGCATGACATTCTTTGGGCCGTCCATGACGGAAAAAACCATGGTAGAAGCGAGGGCGAGGAAAATATTGGGGTGTTCCCGGTTACAATGGGTGGTCGGGGCCGAGCGATGCATGAAGGTTTGCGCGTTTCTCTTGTACACACACGCGCATGGGTGCGAGGCATTGGGCTCTAACTGAACCCGAGCGAGGCGTTCGCCTACTGAACCCGAGCGATTGCAATGCAGGCTACGCGTTACTGAACTCTTGCAATCGATCGATGGCTGTTAACTGAACCCGATCGAGCAATTCCTTAGCTACTGCTACTAAATCAAGCTGATCGATACTGCCTCTGGATGAACAGTGAGCGTTGTAGGGGGGGTTGGATGAACAGTTCCTGGTGGGGTGGATGAACAGGACCCCATGGTGTTGCCTCTGGATGAACAGGACCCCAATCGATCGATCCGGTTGGGGCTGGATGAACAGGACCCCGTGGAGGGCTGGATGAACAGGATAACCCCATGGAGGGCCGGATGAACAGTAGACGGTGGAGGGGTGGATGAACAGTAGACCGTGGAGGGGTAGTTGAACAGGAGCCCATGGAGAGGGCTGGTTGAACAGTAGCTGGTGGAGTAGCGCGCGGTGGAGGCCGGATGAACAGGAGCCCGTGGATGAACAGTCACAGGTGAAGGCTGGAGGAGGTCGACGGTGGATGAACAGTAGCCCGTGGAGGCTGGAGGAGGTCGACGGTGGAGATGAACAATATCCCGTGGAGTCCCGTTTTGCGGTACGCCACACCCCTCCCGATGAACAGGACACCCGTTTCGACCGTAGCGCTCCAACACAAGTCCGTTTCCTCCGTTTGCGGTACGCCACACCCCTCCCGATCAATAGGACCCCGTTTCGACCATAGGAGGTACAACACAAGTCCGTTTCCTCCATTCTACGGTACGCCAGACCCCTCCCGACGAACAGGATCCCGTTTCGAACGTGGCCGGTTGAACACAAGGATGTTTCCTCTGTTATGCGGTACGCCAGGCCTCGTTTCCATCGGCTGTTCCGTCCAAGCCGGTTAGCTCCCACGCATTCTGGTGCCTCCTGATGAACACGACGCATTCTGTTGCCTCCCCATGAACACGACGCATTCCGTTGCCTCCCCATGAACACGACGACGATGCAGTTTCTCTATTCCGACCCAGCCATGTACACGAGCCCTGGCCGTACGTATGCATGAGTAGGCGTTCGAGACCTGGCCCGTATGTACGTAAGTGGCCGTATTTTCTTTCTTGCACCCTGGCCGATGTACGTACGTGTACATGCTACGTGTGCGCCTCTACTACGACACGTGCGCGCCTCTACATCGACCAGTATGTACATACACGTTCGCGACCAGAATGACAACACTACGTACGCTTCGACCAGGTGGGTCCTGGCTGTCAGGGACTTCCTTGCGTGCGAAGGTGTAGCTAGTGGGTCCCAGCAGTTAGGGGGGAGAATCGTTTTTTTTTGCCCGGACGCACTTCCTTGCGTGCGAAGATGTAGCTGGTGGGTTTGAGCAGTCAGGGGGGAAACATTTTCTTTTGCGAAATAGTCTGGTGGGTCCCTGCTGTCAGGTAGAGGAATAATTATTTGCGTGTAATAAGGAGGCACTTCCTTGCGGCCGCCGTGGGCCCAGCTGTCAGCCTCTCCACGTATAGTACTCTTCCGATGGAAGTCATTCCTTGACCATGTTAACCATGCCGCGCCGAGAGCACCAGGGCGGTGGACGACGGCGAGGCCTAGGAAGGGGACGATGCGGAGCCGGGGAAGACACGGCAGTGGAAGCCCGCGCGGAGAGGAGTACGAGGGTTCACTGGTTCGGCTACGGTGTGAGGCTTCCGATGACTCTCGTTTGTTGACCATGTTGACCACACCGTGCCAAGCACACTAAGGCCGATGGACAATGGAGAGGCCCCAGACTGGAACGACCCGGAGATGGTAAGACGCGGCAGTGGAATCGCAGATGGAGAGGAGTGGGAAACTTGATTGGTTCGGGTGCGCGGCAGCACTGCCACCCACGGGAGACAGGAGCAAGAACAGAGGTTGAAGAAGAAGCACGGCTATTGGATTAACATCCAACGGTCCAACTGCTAGAATCATTTGTCGATTAAGTTGACAAAGCCCTGCGTACACGTCTGCTTAGTAGGCCCACAAGTCAGCCACCAAATCTGTAGGGTCCCAGCTGTCATAGGGAGGAATAGTTTTTTAGCATAACAAGGAGGCACTTCCTTCCGTGCGAAGATACACCCGGTGGGTCCCAACTGTCAGGGGAAGGAAACAGCTTAATAAGGAGGAACTTTCCTTGCATGCGACCATGGACCTTGTAGGTCCCAGTCGTCAGGCTATCAACTACAGTCCTCTTCCGACGACTCTCGTTTGTTGACCACGCCGCCGAGCGCAGCGAGGCAGTGGACAACGGTGAGGCCCCAGATTGGAACGACCCAGAGATGGGGAAGACACGGCAGTGGAGTCGCAGACGGAGAGGATTGGGAAATTTGACTGGTTCAGGTGCGGGGTGGGCCTACACTCGGGAGAGAATAACAGGAGGTGCGGAGTGGAGGGATGGCCTGGCCATCGGCGGAGCAGCGTTTCGCGGCGAGGCACGCAAAACAATGCCGCTAGACGCCGGAGGCTGGAGCAGGCGGTCCCGGCAGCGCTGGGGGAAGAAGACGAGAGATTGAAGAAGAATGTCAGCCATTGGATGTAAATCCAACGCCTTGCTTAGGCTTCGACCTACTGGCCCACATGTCAGCCAGTCCATTTGTTTTTTTAGTCCATTTGGTGGGATGGATGAAACAATGATGTAGCATCTATGTAGCCCATTTATATATGTGGTAGAATTTAAAGCCCTTTGCATTTTTCTCGAAATCCGCGACTTGCTGGGCTGGGTGAAAATATCATGTTGGGCTGGATGGAGAAATGTTATAAAAACATAAACACATGATTACACGTCCATTACGGCATGGTTCAGTAAAATCTTTGCAAGCTTATGTACTTAATCACTAGGAGTTAACTTGCCAAGTTATATATAAACAATTATTATTATTATTTTGTAAGAACTTTCAATTTACAAAATAAAATATCATTTTAATTTGATGAGTTAATAGGACGTGGGGTATTATTATTTTTAGGCTAGACGTGGGACAGTTGAGTTGGTTCTAGGGAAAAGTACTGAGAGAAAACACAGTTTACATCGAAAAAGAAAGAGGAAGAAAAATTCAGATATAGAATTAATGAGAGCAAAAAATAAAGGAAGTGGGAAGGTCTATAAAATGGTTGGACGAACGACAGGTTTAACGGAACCTTATGTTGTTTCTATATATAGACACACACACACACACACACACACACACACACACACACACACACATATATATATATATATATGTGTATATGTAATAAAATTAGATATATATATATATATATATACTATTATTTAAAGGAAAACATAGGTTCAGTTTTGCATTCTTATAGAAAAAAGAACTGAGCTATGCGTCGTCTTGAAAAAACAAACATAACTTGGGCTGCTGATGTTATAGACAAGCTAGGTTGGGAGATCCAGAGGCCGCTTGATCCAAAAAACTTTGAAACATGTCGTGGGCTGCCCATGTTAAACAACAAAACCTAGGCCATGGACCTAGTGGGCCCGGGACTGTCAGCCTCTCGACGAACAGTTGTCTCCTGATTCCTCTTGTTTTGCTGGCCATGTTGGGAACGATAGACGGCGGCGCCATGGCGAGAGCACCAAGGTGGAGGACGATGTCGAGACCGTGGACCGAACGAACCGGAGCGGGGGAAGACGTAGGCGGAGGGGAGTATGAGGGTTGACTTGTTCGGATGCATGCTGGCCGGTGGAGCTCCTTGGTATCGTTGTCTTCTTTCATATTGGAGTATCAGGGGTTGATGATGGTCTTGACGAGGTCAACCACGGAGTCCTTCTCCTGCATGTTGCTGATGATCTTGTATTGCTTCTGGATGTCAACAAGCTTGCTGCAGCATATGGCCGAATCGTCACGTTCTTCCTTCTCTCCACCGTAGTGAAGGTGTAGTGGGTGCTGCCGATGAAATGAGCGAATGCTCCAGAACCTCTGATGGCCCTACAATAGTGGTAGCCTAGAACCTCGTCTCGCACGCATACCTGGGCGACCGCGGTCGGCTGGTCCATGTCAAGAGACGAATGGATGGGCATAAGGTCTAGTCCTGCGACCTTGTGCTTTCTCGTCCTGTAGGTACTGCTTGAACTCGGCGAGGCAGAGCTTCACCGAGTCCGGATCATTGGTGTACATCACATTCAACCTGGTGCCGCCATGGGACTGAACGGAGAACTCAAAGGTGAACTCCTTGCTGGAGTCCATATCCAGCAGGCTCACCCCTCAGATCGCCATTGGAGTCTCTTCAAGTGAACGAGTGAGTAGGCGGCAGCAGCAGTTCGTTTTTCAGCTCTTGGGGAACTGGATTCAACAGTAAACTGAGTGTGTATAGGCGACAATAGTTACTACCCCTCCGTCGCCCACTGCACGCCCAGCAGTATATGCACACTTGGCACATTCAAACGGCTCCATTAAGAAACCTATTCCGACCACACACGTCGGTTCACGAGTGGGTCTGTATTGGTACTGTAATAACAAGTGTTAGTGGTCACTTTACTTAAATTTAATTATCTTAAATTAAAATGTATTCTTAGAACAAGCAATGCATTGACTCGTTCTATCAGTGCCACAGGATCAACATGCACAACAATTAGAATTAGTATTCTAAGGACGCACATGATCAACACCTTTGCCGCAATTTCACAGAGAAAATACTACCAAGTTTGAAGTTTGTTATGGTTGCTGTCCTCTACATCATCATGCCGTGTTTCCCAGCTTGCAAGATTCAGAACCAACAAATAAGATCCAAATAATAAGTACAACAAAGATGCCTACACATCTCATTGATTCCCAGCTTCCAAGATTCAGAACCAACAAATAAGATTCAAATAATAATTTCAACAAAGATGCCTACACATCTCATTGATTCCCAGCTTGCAAGATTCAGAACCAACCCACTAGAGCCTTTTGATAAAGTGAATATCGGGATTAAATCCATCTTGGCTAGGTGTGTCATACAACCCAAGAACTTAGCGAATGCTCTTGACCATCACAACATCTGTAGTAGAGTATTCCTGTTTGCACAAATAAGAAAGAGCATGATTACTATAATAGTGGCACTAGTTGAAGCAACCGGTGTGAGGGGTCCTATACCACCACAACTCGATGTGGTGAACCTACAACTCCACTTGGATGAGGCCAGCCTGGAGTTCCATGATTCAATTCATGCGCCTTTTTCTGCAGTTCAACAGAAATGAAGCAAAGCTTGCATCATTCAGCTAGCAAGAAGTACTTGCTCTCATGAGCTAGCAGGTTCTTCTTTAGTAGTGCAGCAACATTGAGTTTGGTTGTCCTGCTCATGTAAGGTGCAACTATAATTTGCAGTTCCACTAAAATAAAGTGCCATTGTGGTGACAGTGACGGCTCATCTTGCAAAAGCTAATAAAATGTTGTAAGAGATTACCAGCAGAATTTGATGGAGATTTTGGAAACTCCAATCACCATTTTGTGCAGTTCCACCAAAATTGAGAGATGTTGCCCACTTTACATTTTAGTTGAACAACACAAGACACTCATTCCAAAAGAAAGTGTTTTGTGCAGTTCACCAAAAGGTCACAATAGCAGCAGGTGAAATGCATATCCCTATCTGCACAAAAAGATAGAAAGTAAACAGTTGCTGGTCAATAAGAATATACAAAACATACACGAAATGAAAAGAAGCATATTGATTATGTTCATGGCAATCACGCAAGGATAGTAGAAATTTTAAAACGTCAGCAATGCTTCATGTTACCGGAAGCATTACGATCAACTATGACATTCGTCAAATATGGGATTTCTTTAATGGTGGCATTGCTTGTTTACCAGATATAGTAAATCAACAGTAGCTAAAGAGTTGGTTTAAGGGCATGGGACCATGGGAACACCAAGTCACTCAGTAGCGTAAAGAAGCAACTTACTTATCATACTTGGGAAAACAGCAGGAGTACCATTTGTTAACACAGTTTAATTGCATCATATCACTGAAGGCGTTAGATTAACAATAACACTGGTTAGACATGTCCTTAAGGTAACAGTTTGATCGCTTCATTTTACATGCGCCCTTACATTAACAACAGCAAAAGGTTGGTATAAGGACATGCGACAGTGGACGCATCAGCACAATGTACCTACAAAGAGGCATAAAGTGGTGATGCCGAGTTTGTTCATGCTCTTTGAGGGCAGCAAATCTAATACTGGAGAACTTTTCCTATGTGAGGGTAGAAAATCTAATCCTGGAGACCTTTTACTATGTGAGGGTAGCAAATCTAATCCTGGAGACCTTTTACTATGTGAGGGCAGCAAATCTAATTCTGTACATACTCTGTTGACTTGTCCACCAGCCACCACTTTCTATCCATTTTCAACCAATAATAGATTTGTTCCTTATCCAGTTTGTACTTAGTTTTCCGATTATTTCCCTTTTCAACCCAGAGACCGGTTGGGTACCCGGTCTCTACTACTTTCCCCCTATTATTTCCTCTTTGAATCAAGTCCTAGATTCATGCTACGACTTCCCCCCCTTTCTTCGTTGTTTGAACCAAGTCCTAGATTCGAATGCATGAAGTAGATTTACCTCCAATAATACAAAAAATTTAGGTGGATTTGGAAGAGCTGATGGAAGTAGAAAAAGATGCACATGCAGACATGTTGGGAGCTAGGGCAGTAGAGCAAGGCCAGTTTCGAAAAACTTGTACCTGAGGTCCGTCGAGATGTCAGCGGCAGCAGGTCCGATATGCGCACAACACGGCAAGGAGGAAGAAGGGTTGGAGGACCTCACGAGTCGGCGATGTGTCGGAGAGAATGACACGGACAGAGGATCAGGCCCCACCGGCAGCTGTGGGTTTCCTCCCTCGGCGGTGATGATCGCGTGAACGATGCACCTTTTAGTCCTCTACACACACTTGCCGAAGGGATCCGGCCAGATCTGTGATCAGCGGTGAGCAGAGAGAAGATGTCGCTACTGCTGTCTTGTTTAGATCTGGAGAGGATGAGAGAATGAAGAGAGCAACCCTAGTAAAGCAAGCGCTTAGGCCCCTGCGTACATATATAGTGGAGTGATTATGTTTTTCTCTCCACAACAAGCGTTTCAATTTGTGTACGTGGCATTAAAAAAAAGAAACTCTCTATTTAAGGTGACTACTGTACGACTCCTACTTACTACTAGTAGTACTAGTATTGTTCACTTGTGCTCCCCGGCCCTCCATTCATTGAACAACCCCACGGGTAATAAACATACAGTAAGTATTTATATAGAATGAACAAGCTCGAACTATTTTCGCGTAGTTAAAAGTTGAGGGCGGGGCTTTTCCCGGGTAGTACGCGCGACAGTTTTCGGGTAGGCGGTTTGACAGAGAGGCGAGGAGGGTAAGCGAGTGGCGGATTCTCAAACTTACTGCTAGAAAGGTCGGGCTGTGAGATTTGACGGCGTGTTACTGCTGGAAAGACTTGTGATATGACTACTCACTATAGTCATGAATTACTGGCGCTACGACCGGGGTGATGCCCCCCTTCCATTCCGCACTCTAATCTGGTGCATGACACGTCGACCCGGATGCTGGCTCTCCCACATGTCGGCGAAGTACGTAGTAGTAAGAAGGAGCAAAGAATGATGCGGTATATACTACTACTACTACTCAGGTCGGAGGAGTGTGAACCACGACAGCCCAGTGAACCAGCAGTGCGAACCACGGTAGCCCAGTGAACCAGCAGTAGAAAACAATGTGGTGATATGGCCATAAAAAACAATGTGCTACGGTCCAGACTGTAGCATGTATAATACTACTCCTCTTTGTTTGGATCCCTAAGTTAGAGCTAGTTTGGGTTGAAATAGCCTCAAATTATCTAAACAGGAGGGGTTAATTGAGCTAGTTTGCTCTAACCCAGCTAAAAAAACTAGCCCGGTGGAGAGGTTCTAATTGGGTTAGTTATCCTTGGGCCCACTAAAAGAGAACTAAAAAAATCTCCCCTGCCCGCACCAGATTGCCCCCCCCCCTCTCGCACGACTCCTCTCTGTTCCCCATAGGGCCGCCCGCCCAAGCGCCGCACGCCCTCTCTCTCCTCTGGCCGCCCTCTCCTTCTGGCCTCTGCGGCCCTACTCCGGCCGCCCTCTCCCTCCGGCCTTCGAAGGTCGCCCCTTTCCCCCTTCACCGGTCGTTTTTCTCCCTCTGTCGTGCGCGGCGGCGGCGCATCTACCAGGGAGGTCATGAGAGGGGTGTGTTTGTTCGTTCCTTCTCTGTCTCACAGCCATATCATTGATCTTGCTCGCTCTTGCGCTAATACTGATTTGGAAAAGTAGATCCTGAACAAACTTGGTATAGATTTGTGGTGCACGCACGGAATTGTTTAATGCTGCTTGAGGAGGTAATAAATCTTTCTAGAGGCCCAAAGATTCAGTTCACCTTTCTAGGTATTTCAGTTTCAGGCTTGCATTATTTCTAGAGGCCCAAAGATTCAGTTCACCTTTCTAGGTATTTCAGTTTTAGGCTTGCATTATATCTAGAGGCCCAAAGATTCAGTTCACCTTTCTAGGTATTTGAGTTTCAGGCTTGCATTATTTCTAGAGGCCCAAAGATTAAGTTCCCAGTCGGCGGCAAGCGTCCCTGCTACCCATGCCGGTGTCGACCTCAACTCACAAGGGCCGGCGTCGGAGGGGTTCCCGGGCTTGGGCTCTACAGAGCCTTCCTCCAGAGCGACGATGACGAGCTCCTCCCTCGGTGCGTGAGGGGCTCCGGGCTCCCTCCCTATCGTGAATGACTTCCGTGATGAGTTAGCTCATGCTTTGTTTCATGGAGTGTTTTTTTGTGAAGCTTGATTGACGACTTGTATGTTTAAGTGGGATATCTCATTTGTATGGACAAAGTAAAAATTATCATGTTTTGCATGCTTGATTTGTAAAGATGGTTCGTTTATGTCAATTGTGAGCGGGAGGAGGCCACACAAGAGCCGGCCACACCAAATCCGGCAGGAAATAGGGTCCAAAGTAGTCAAATGATTGAGAAAGAGCATTTATTGTCAATCTAACCCTGCCATCCATACACCTCTTTGGTTTAGAGTTAGTTCAGGGTTAGAATCTAACTCTAACCTCTAACTGAGTTAGAGTTCTCCTCGTCTCGGTTCATCGCCATCATACTTTCCCCATTCCTGTGTTTTCAGTATCCTGCGAATCAAAGAGGCCCTTTTTTTGCGGGAAAAATCAAAGAGGCCCTTAGACTGGTTTAGGTCCGGTCATTTTTTATAAACGTGTTATGTCCAAAATTTAATGAACGTGCTCCGGTTTCTACCAAAAATAATCCGTTTTCATGTAGTAATTCATTTATTTATTTATTCTTCTGCGGGGGGTTTGCATGTAATTCATGAGGTCTGAAATGTAAATTACCCCGGCATATGCTCCGAGTCGTGCATGCACTACGACCCAGATGCTCTATGTCCCACATGTCGGCGAATGGGAGCACGTGGAAATAGCCTAGGAGTACATATAGGAGGATAAATGCGTGAAAACATATGTACTGTGAAGCGTAGCCGCGGTTCAAAAAGGAGACCTAAAGTGATGACAGCTATAGGTCGCATGCACCCACCTAGTGGTACTAGACATGCGACTATTTTTCCCTAAAAAAAGAGGCACGAGTGCTCAGTACTCCTATTCTATCAACACGAGTCCCATCTAACAACAGCGTCCGTGCTACAGCTAGCTCTCCTCCCTCATTTCTCTCTTCTAATTCTAAACTCGGTCGACGCCCGGTGGGCGGGGTGGGTTTGCACAACTGCGGCCCCATCTCACAGTGAAAACATTACGACTAGAATAAAAATGCCATATACTTCCTCCATTCCTAAATATAAGCCTTTTTAGATACTATCAAATGGAATACAACATACAGATGTATGTAGACATAGTTTAGAGTGTAGATTCACTCATTTTGCTCCGTATGTAATAGTCACTTGCTGGAATCTTTAGAAAGACTTATATTTAGGAACAGAGGGAGTACTATACTAATAAAACATTAAGGCCACGAGGCGATGCAGTGCTGGTTACAGGAGGCAAGAAGAAGAGATGCATCCATCGACGACGTCCACCCCCTCAACTCAGGGTGCCGGCCCACCGAAGGGCGCCTAAGTAGCAGTGGCTTTTGTGGCCAGGTCGACGTGCTTCTGAACAATGGTGTCCAAAGATTCCAGCCGCTGGAAGAAGGCCAACGTCTTTCTGTCTTTGCTTGCCTTGTAGTGGCCCATGTAGACGATTTCCTCGTAGACGTGGATGTGTAGGTCGACGATTTCTTGCATGGCGAGGCGCTGCACGGCAAGCGTGGCCTCGAGGTGCACATTCTTCGTCGCGACCTCCAGCACCTGTAGGGCCACCAGGGCTTGAAAGAGTTTGTCACCATGGAGGCTAATGAGGGTGGCAGGAAATGAGGAGCCTGGGTGCACGGGATGGAGCAGTATGGCATGGTTGTCCGCGCACTTCTTGACGGCGGTGAACTTGCGGATGGAGTTGACCATCATGTCGTCCATGCGAGAGGCGAAGCCGGTGTCAGCGATGGCTACGATGCCGGCGGTTGCCAGCACCGTCTAGAAATGTTGCATGGTGCGAGGCCACAGGCCGGCGCCTTGGATGATTTGGCATAGCCGACTACCGCTCTCGTCCATCGCCTCCATAGGTGCTTGTGGCTTCTGGTCACTTGGTCTTGGATTGGAGTGAGCAGTGTTGCGCAGTCAGCTTCTCCAATTAATTCCCTCTGCATGTAATTGAGGATGCATCATTGACCATTCAACATCTCGGGAACCGCTACCCTCCCTCCTTGGCATTCAAGCACCTATGGAGGCGACTGCCACTCGTGTCATCTATCGCATGTCAGGAGACGTTCCCGTCGACGACGAGGTGCCCATGATGACTTCATAAATTTCAAGATGATAGTGCCGGCTCAGTCTTTCGGAGGTGCTCATATGGGTAGGGTGTGCATGTGTGCATTCATAGGGGTGAGTCTATGCGCGTGTATATGAGCGCTTGTGTCTGTACTGTGTAAAAAACGTAAATGCGTGTCAAAAAGAGACTAGTTAGTATACTCAATATTGTGCACCTCGGAGAGGAAAACGAGAGAACTACATATTTATTTACGGTGCAGATTCACTCATTTTGCTCCATATGTACTCCGTCTCGGTGTAGTCTAGTCACTTGTTGAAATGTCTAGAAAGGCAAATACTCCTTTCTGGTTTACAGGGCTATACTAGCAAGTAGTAGTATATACTAGTAAAATAGTGGGCTCACATAGCAATTTTGTCTCATGCAAGAGCATGGCTATATGCGTGCTCCAATGTTCGCAACTGCCACGTTTGGGTTGCGCTTGGCTCTTCACCTCTTCGAGAAGACGAACAATGATGTTACTACTACTGCTTCAGTGTTGAATCCACTGCTGCATGTCCGTCCAATGCGAGCGGGAGGGATAGCTTGTTGTAGTACTGTAAGCAAAAGCCTGTCCTCGTTTGCGAGCAACCCCGCGCATGGGCGCGGGAGAAGGCGTGTAGTAGTAAAATCAAGCTTCTCCTCGTTGTACGAGTTGACATGACACGTCATAGCACTGGCCCCACATGCTTGCCTCTAAACTTGGCTGAAAGACCTGCGGTGTACAATATATTTGCTGCAACCTCTAACATTTACCCACCACAAATTAAAATATATATTCTTGTCTTGACCAGATGAGCATGCAAACTACAATCACCAGGGTGACAGGTAGGGCCAGAAGACTATTTTGATTTTAAAAAACACTTCAAGCCGACCACATAGCATGGAGCCGACCCCAACGATTTTAAGCTTACATGCACGGTACACGCTATCCTAGACTACTCTACACACAAAACTGCCACATGAGCATCCGGGCTGCGCTTGGCTCTTCGCCTCTTCGGGAAGTCGAACAATGATGGAGTACTACTGCACTGGAGGAGTACTACAGTATGCTTCTAGCCATCTGACACCGATTGAACTGCTGCATGTCCACCGCGTGCGGGAGGGAGAGCGTGTAGCGAAAGCTTCTCCTAGTCTTGCCAGCCACCACGCTCATGGGCGAGGGAGGGACACTCCTGCCTTTGCATGTATGACAGGTGGGCCCGACATGTGGGTGGCCAACTTGTCATACAACCAAAGGCAGGTGCAGTTAAGTCCGCGAGGGAGAGGATAATCAAACTTCTTGTTGATGTACGAGTTGACGCGACACCTCAAAGCACAACACTCGATATATTTCAATAATTTGCGTTTAACGATGCATTAATTACAATGCATGCATGCATGCCGTGAATCTCCTTTTGATACTTGCATGTGTTGATTTAATGCACCTTGAAGTAGTATAAATATGTGACGGTAAAGCTTTGTAATGCCCCGGCCCTAAAGCGAGAGATGGTTGTGCACGAGGAGGGCAAGATCATGCAGACGGAACAGGACCCAACGATGGAGCTCTCTAAGGTCTCGTGTGACCTCACCGTGCTCCACTGCCCCTTGTGCCTCCTCCCCTTGACGCCTCCAGTGTATGAGGTTTGAATACACCTCGTCTGTTCAGCTGATCGAGCAAGGTGCAGGTTTCTTGATTGATGTGCTATTCGATTGATTTCTGTAGTGCAAGGGAGGGCACCTGTCCTGCGTGGACTGCCGCCTGGAGCGCCCCGTGAACCAGCGGCAGTGCCAGAAGTGCGAGCGCGGTGGTGGCTTCGACGTGCGGAACACGGCAGTGGACACCGTCCTTTCGTCGGTGAGGGTGGAGTGCCCGCACGAAGGTTATGGGCTCTACGTCACTTACCACAAGCTCGCCGATCACCAGAGCGCGTGTCCGCTCGCGCCCTGCAAATGCCCCGTGCCTGTCTGCGGCTACGAAGGCCCGCCGCCGGTGCTCTACCACCACATCAGCACCGCGCATCCCATGCCCGTGCATAGGATCCAGTACAGCAAGGTGCTCCAGCTGCAAGTGCCACTATCGGAGCCACGGCTCTTGCTGTACGCGGAGGAGGACGACCGCGTGTTTTTCTTGGTCGGCGGCGTGCTCTATATCGGCGCGACTATCGCCGTGTCGGTTGTCTGCATCAGAGCGGGGGCATCCCCACTGCCGCACTATCTGTCCAAGCTGTGGGTGAACGGCCCGCCGGGGGTGCCCAAAGGCATGACCGACGCCGTCAAGGTGGAAATGGAGGTGACAAGCAGCAAGGATACCGGCACGTCGCCGTGCAGGAGCTGACCTTCTTCACAGTTCCGCCCAAACTGCTGGTCGGGGCTAAGCTGGTGTCCCTCCACATTCAGATTGACAAGCTCACGTCCTAAATGTTTCTACAATGCCTTCTGTTTATCTTAGTAATATGCTAATATAGGGATTAGCTCGGTCTGCTTTAGCTTAAGAAATGGTGGGTTTTGGTGGCGATGCAGCAATTACTTCGACATAAGATCAATAATTTCCAACATTCGAATAGATATTTTGTGTCTATTGGATATAAAGTTCCTTTGGGTAAGAAGTACTACTTGTCATCAAAATGGATAAAAGGAGATATATCTAGACATATTATAGTTCTAGATACGTCCCTTTTTATCCATTTTGATGACAAGCACTCCCTCCGTTCCACAATACATGCCTTCCATTTGTCAAAATATAGATGTATCTAGACATGTTTTAGTATATAGGTACATCCATTTTTGGACAAATGAAAGTCAAGTAGAGTAGTATTTTGGAACGGAGGGAGTATATGCTTGTTCGTTCACAAAGTGTTTCATACTTGTGCGAGTTGACGCGACACATCAAAGTAGTACTACTACTAGTAGTGCTCCCTCCGGCCCTAATTTCTCTGCGCATAAGTCGAGGCACAGATACCAAGCAGAGCCTGGTTGTGTTGGACAACTCACCGGATTGCGCACCAGGCAGACAAAGCTTGTGTCGTGTTGGAGTCGTGCGTGGTCCGCACATTAACCAAAACCTCGCGCCTCCAGCTTATCCTTCGCATTTTAAACTTCTCAATCTCAAGGCCAAGGAGCAACGTGAATCCTATGATAGAGCCAATCGGATGGTTGAGAACACTACAATTCGTAGCTATAGATGCGTGTGTGACTCCCAGATGCAGAGGCCGGGGGTCATCATCCTCCTTTTCGAGAAAAAACAGATGCGTGTGTGAGAGGACGAGTGCGTGCGTGCACCTCTTCTCTTCCTGTATAATGTACTAAACTCAGAATACAATTGTATGTGGGTGGCACGATGGTGCGTGAGAGAAGTCCTGAGAGATAGGTTTAATGCCTCTGAAAAAAGACTAGCCTATAGCTCGCCACGCGGCTATTCCCGTCGAACGCCCCATTAACCGTAAGATATGTATTCGACGGTGCCAGTTATTGCATGTACACAGCAGTAGAAAAAGAACTACCATGGCATATGCTACACCACGACCGAGAACACGTGCCCACGTTACGCCATCTGGGAATAGTGCCGCACTTCGAAACTAGAACTGTCAATAAATTTTGAGCTTGCGTCTCGTCACATTCCAAATTACTACTACTACCACGCTATATTGAATTGCAAACCTGTTCACACGATCACAACCTAAACGGTTTCACACTTAGGAGCGTATTAGTACTCGGTTATAAATACTACTATGCCAAGATGACTGCACATTCCTCCTCAACTCCTCATCCACAAAAACAAACAAGTCATTCAGCATCCTTCTCTTGCGTCTGCCATGGCCAACGTGAGTTATGGGTCGAGAGATTACCACCAGGGAGAGACGAGCATGGAAGCGGAAGAATGAGAGATGTCCCGCCTCGCTGCGAAAGCATCCGACATGTCTCGCTGTGCGGAAGTAGCAGCACAGAGGTCCTGCCGCGCCGCCGAAGCAGCACGGAGGTCCCGCCGCGCCGTCGATGCAGCAGACTGGTCCAGCCGCACTGCGGAAGTAGCAAAGATGTCCCGCCGCACCACGAATGCAGAAGAGATGTCCCGCTGCACCACGGCGGCCTGGGAAAATGTCTCGCAGGCAGGCGACGACTCTTACAGGTGCATGCACGCGATCGTCCATAGCCAGATGGATCAGATCTCTGGCTGGGCGAGGTTGCAGGACGACATGAAAGCCTCATTTGAATAGGCTACCGGCGTCATCCGTCAACTAAGGGAGGACAATGAGAGGCTCCGGGCCGAGCGCGACCTGCTGAGGGCGAAGATCGTCCGAAGTGTAGACCAGCAGGAGGAGACCAGTGCCTTGTTGAAGAGGACCAGCGTCATCATCAAGAAACTTATGGACGAGAATGACATGCTCTGCATCGAGCGCCAAAGGCTGGTGGAGGAATCCGTGGATGCTCTCAAGCAGCGTCTTGAGGACACGAAAGAGCTCATCGCCGCTCGCCGCGGAGACTAGTTCCCGCGGCCTGCAGCAACACATCAAGAAAGTAGAGATCAGCGAGCCAGATCCTTGTCTTCCTTCTTCTTATGCCCTCGTGTATTTCGGGCGTAGCCGCATGTGGATTTTTTAATTATCTTCCTAATTATGTAAGACAATTATTATCCACTGTCGTCGTCCTTATATATTCATTAGTCTTGCTATAAGTCGCAGTAGATGCTATATAGGTCCGTCGGATCTTACATCAAGATCCGTGCTTTCAGATTTTCTTTTTTCTCTCTTAAATCTCAGTCGAGTGAGACATAGCCACGCCATTAAACAGAGGCTTGGGCGCCATTAATGGAGACCTTGGGAGAGAGGTGGACGGCAGATGGAGGTCAAAGGGCTCTCCCCCCGATAAGCACGCACAGGGGTCTGATCGCACGCCTCTCGTACTCAAATAGCTACCCTGCACGGCGCCTCCTAGCTAATAAAAAAGGGGACGCGTGGCGGCACGTAAATGGTAGTAAATAGAACGCCCACGGTTTCAATAATACTTGTGTTTCCGATTGTAACGTGACAACACTTGTTCCAAAATGACTTTGTTGATTGTTAATGTGTGCGCCTTCGCAAATCGGACTGCAAAATTACCACAACATGTTGGTGCCATGTCATGGCACCAAGCCAAGTTTCATTATTTTCATGCGTGTTTTGGATTTACAGGAATTAAAAAACTAAGTTTCTCAATGTTTCCAGCCCAGCCACGACGCCCAGAATTTTGAATTTCATTCCCATTTCTTGCATGGAACCTAGAAATTTACCCGAGGACACACATGTGATTTTTCAACCAACTTTGGTGCACTGGAGCATGTGCTTGTATTTCAAATTTGAATTATGCACACAAAGGTAACACGTTCCCTCTCAGAACCACGAGCCTTCTTGAGAGAAGCTCCGGTTTGCAAGAAGCTTATACCAAAATTTGTTCCTATTCGGCCAATTTTTTTACCACAGCATGGTACTACCATGACATGACACCATGCCAAGTTTCATGATTTTAAAACCAAGTTTCTCAATGTTCTCGACCGAGCCACGATGCCAGCTGTTTGAATTTTATTCCCATTTCTTGCATGGGACCTAGAAATTCACCCGAGGACACAGATGTGATTTTTCAACCAACTTTGGTGCACGGGAGCATGTGCTTGTAGTTCAAATTTGAATTATGCACATTAAATGACCAGAAACTCAATTAATGTATAAAAAAGGCCAAACGAACCCGGAATAATTCCAAAATTTAACAAGGCACTCATGTAGTTCTATGTTGCCTTTGTAAATAAACTCAAGGGGGCAGTGTATATCGTTTCGCACTCAAAGGTGGCATGTTCCCTCTCAGAACCACGAGCCTTCTTGAGAGAAGCTTCGGTTTGCAAGAAGCTTATACCAAAAATTGCTTCTATTCAGCCAATTTTTTTACCATAGGATGGTAGTACCATGACATGACACCATGCCATGTTTCATGATTTTCAGACATGTTTTGGATTTACAAGAATTTTAAAATCAAGTTTCTCAATGTTCTCGGCCGAGACACGATTTGCCCAGATGTTTGAATTTTATTCTCATTTCTTGCATGGGACCTAGAAATTCACCCGAGGACACAGATGTGAGTTTTCAACCAACTTTGGTGCACGAGAGCATGTGCTTGTAGTTCAAATTTGACTTATGCACATTAAATGACCAGAAACTCAATTAATGTATAAAAAAAACCCAGAATAATTCCAAAATTTAACAGGGCACTCATGTAGTTCTATGTTTCCTTTGAAAAGAAACTCAAGGGGGGCAGCGTATATCATTTCACACTCAAAGGTGGCACGTTCCCTCTTAGAACCACGAGCTTTCTTGAGAGAAGCTTCCGTTTGCAAGAAGCTTATAGGGCTGTTTGGATGGCAGCCCCAAGCTGCCCTTCCAAAATTTTGGTCGTTGACCACAGGTTGGGCCAGTGTTTGGATCGCAGCCAAGTTTTTGGCTCACAACCAACTTTTTGGCCAGCCGTTGTGATTCCGCACTAGCGTGTGGGCGAGTTCCCGGCGGCTATTTCCTTCGCCAAAATTTTGGCATGCCGTCGTTTTGGTCGGGCTGGTGTGGGCATAATCCAAACGGCCCCTATTACCAAACCTTGTTCCAAACCGGCCCAATTTTTTACCACACCATGTCAGTGCCATGACATGACACCATGCCAAGTTTCATGATTTCCAGGCGAGTTTTGGATTTACATGAATTTAAAATCCAAGTTTCTCGATGTTCTCGGCCGAGTCACGATGCCCAGATGTTTGAATTTCATTCTCATTTCTTCCATGGGACCTAGAAATTCAACCAAGGACACACATGTGATTTTTCAACCAACTTTGGTGCACCGGAGCATGTGCCTGCAGTTCAAATTTGGATTATGCACATTAAAAGTCCAGAAGCTCAATTAATGTATAAAAAGGCCAAACGAACCCGAAATAATTCCAAAATTTAACAGGGCACTCATATAGTTCTATGTTGCCTCTATAAAGAAAATCAGGGGGGAGGCAGCGTATATCGTTTCGCACACAAAGGTGACACGTTCCCTCTCGGAACCACGAGGCTTGTTGAGAGAATCTCCGGTTTTGCAAGAAGCTTATACCAAAACTTGTCCCAATTCAGCCAAAAATTATACATATGAAAACAGGGTTTAGATTATCCCGAACATCTCGATACCTAGACCAATGTACTATGATTTGAATTCAACATAAAATGGATACAAATATTTGAATTGGAGATCGTATGCTACATGTAGCGCATACTGAAATATGATTACTGCTATATGCATGTTTTTTGTTATCAAGATAATATTTAAATTATTGTATAACTTGACAACAATCGTATTCAAATAAGGAAAATTGATTCAAATTTAGTCCATATGGTTGACAACAATATATATGTTCACATGGTGGAGTAAAATGTTCATATATGATGGAAGATCAAAATGTACGACTACATCAATTATAAACCGCAAGGTCACCTAACGATATATTCGAATTCAACATAACGTGGATTCAAAAATTGAAATTCGAGATCCTGGCATTTGTAATCATATAAAAAGTGACATTACTCTTTCTTTTGGTGGGAATTGATTTGTTTTTTGTTGTTGTTGAGGGAAGTGCGAATCGATTTGGTACTGTACAGGGTAATCTTGTTCTCCCGATTTTTTTACATTTTTCTTGTAGTTTTTCAATGGCATCTATAGCAATATAGTAAAAGGGGACATGACTCTGTTGTGTCTTGTATGAATTGTTTTTTACACGTTAAGTTTGTTCTGCCGAACAAGGAATCCGCACCTTGTTATCCCGAAATTTTCAAGCTCGAGTATCTTTTGTCTCACCTGCTTTGAAACTTCCGCCTCTTCAACCCGCACCGCGCCTTGTTATCCCGAAATTTCGACGCGCGCGAAAACTCCCTCTTCATCCAAAATGGTCCCGCAGCCCAGACACACGAAATCCCCCTTCTAGCCCTCAGCCGAAAATGAAGCTCACGTCGCGGTGTCAAAACCGGTGGGGGTATGCTGGTAACTTACCCTACATTTCAGACAAGCACGTCCCTAAGCCATGGCTCCCCCTCCCTTCCCCTTTGCCCCCATATTCGTACACCGAGGCCGCCAAAACCCGCAAAACCCCACGCTCCTCCACCGGCCTCCTGACCGCCGCCTAGCCAGAGACTCTTCCTCGACTACGTTGTCCACCGCAACAGCTCACCGTCCCTCATCCACCGCACTGGATGAGGATCCGTCGTCGATCTCGTCGTCCCGCCGGATCAGCCGCCCCATCCTCCACCTCCAAGGAGCTGCCCCAATGTTCACCTCGTCTATCGCGCCACCTCAATCCCCACAGTGTCGTCTTGACCTGCCCTACCAGAACCTCAACACCCTCACCAATTCTTCTGATGAAGCTGAGGCCAACTCGATGCCACCAAGGAGGTTCTGCACTCACCGCTGCATTTTATCTTTTATTCGATCTCACGCGGCTGCTAGAGCTCGATACCGAGCAGCCATGGCGGGTCTCCATCGACGGCGCCGTCGCCGGCCACATCATCCACGGCGTCTCTCCCCCATGTTGTTGATTCCTCGGTGGCGACTTCCATACCGGCACTAGCTGCAACTGGTACGGCTTTGTTCTTGCAATCGATCACCCTGCTGCACTGCTCTTGCTTTCGTTCATGCTGTTGCTCTGCTCTTGCTCTCGCTCGCGCTGCTGCTGCTGCCGCATGACCTCCGGCAGCTACAGGAGTTGCTGCTTTAGCGCTCGCTCGCCGGGCTACTGCACGACTTGCTCTCTGCTAGTGTGTTCCCTGCTTGAGCGTCTGCTGATTTAGATCACTGCTTCTTTGCTACTAGTGCTCGAATGCCCTAAACATGTATTGCAATGCTCTGCTACTAGTTCAATCAGTTTCGACAGTAAAATTTAGTTTCGACTATAAAGTTCAGTTTCTTCAGTTAAGTTCAGAGTGAACAGTACTTACAGCATCTGTCGGAGCGGCCGTGGCGTGGCTGGTGCGTTTTACATCTAGCAATTTTTGGTGATGTATTTTACATCATCTATTGCAGATGATATTAGAGTCCCACTTCAGATTAACATTGTCTGTCTTGTCCTGCTTCAGCCTCGCCACTGTACACCTCACCGGAGCTGCTTCAATGACGAAACCCTCCATCACAGCAGAGCAGTACCCTCGGCGCCATTCCCAAAGGCCTCAGATCTTCTTCCCCACCTTCGACAGTCACACCAGCATCACCATCCTCCAACCCAATGATGTTGACGTCCACAAGGCTATGCCAAAGAGGTTGTACACTCGCCGCATCACTTTTTTACTCTGCATTCATGTCGATCCCTTAGGGACCCTTTGCTATGGTACTACTATGGTACTACTATTCGTGCATTTGGTTAGAAGGAGTGGAGCAAAGCAAAACTGGAGGATTTTTTCCCTTGGTGTCTCTTTCGAAGAAAAACTGTAGGAATTTTAATATTCACTTGGACTTCCTTTTCAAATTAATATGCATGAAGAACAGAACTAATTGCATTACTGGCATAATAAGATTCTTATTTTTTTCATTTTCATGTGGTTTGACTTTAATTTGACCACGTTTCTCCATTCCTGTGTTCTTCCAATTCATGTGAACCAAACACCCAGGTTGACTGAAATCCTATGTTTCCAAATGCTCTGTTTTGCACGTGCATTCCTATCCTATTCCTGTGTTTTTCCTGTCCCTGCGTTTATAGAATCCTCCAATTCTAAGGAGCCCTTACAGATTTACTTCATTTTCAGATAGGCGTCAAAGAAAACTCTGTGTGTTATGTCCTGCTCCTGTCGTGCCGTCATCCACCCCACCTGAGGTGCACCATAGACAGAAGCGTTCACTGCAGCAGAGATCCCCCCTGCAGACTTTCTTTCGCCGCCTCAGATCATCTTCCCCGTTGCCGGCAGCCACGCCAACTGCATTACCATCATCGACTGAGCAGATGAACCTGAGGACAACACAGTTCCGTAAGAGAGGTCGCGGTCTTTCGTGTTTGCTTACATTATACATCGGTTATTATTACCTGCTACTTTATCGTTCAAACTTGAGTTTTAAAATGCCCGTGGGTATCATATCGAGGCAGCAACGAATAGTATCTGTCTACTATCTGGTTCATCTGGGGTCTTCTATGTGGTTCATGTTGGGTGGGCAACAAACAATATCCATTGTCTATCTTTTTAAACTGAAGCTATAATCTACCTGCTATCATTAGTTTTGGATCCATCCACTCGTTTGCTACCATCAGTCTTGATTTTTGCATGCACCCCTTAGGCCTTACAAAATCTAACTATTTTTTATTATGCATGTCAGATATTGTACACAATCGTACTGAACATGTAGAGAAAAAGAGAAGACCGTTGCGTGGGAATATAATGTCATGCAGACGCCGCTCCATGGTGGGCAAAGTGGGCCCCCCTCCTGCATTTCCAGATTGTATTCCAGAGGAAGATAACTGTTCAGATGGGGATTCAGAAGGAGCCGACCACGCCTGTTTACCACCTGAGGTGTTTGCTCTAACCTGGCATGCTGATGTTGGTCATATCATGCATATGGCGCCTCGCATTGCTTTCATTATACATCTTATATGCCATCAGCTTAGTTTAGATTTGCTTTGTGTGAATGCCACCTGTTTGGTTTCTATATCATACTCTCACCATTCCTAAATATTTGTCTTTCTAGAGATTTCAACAAGTGACTACATACGGAACAAAATGAGTGAATCTACACTCTAAAATATGTCTATATACATCCGTATGTGGTAGTCCATTTGAAATCTCTAAAAAGACAAATATTTAGGAACGGAGGGAGTATATGGGAATTATGCAATGCCATCTTCTTTAGCCAGGCATCATATACGTGAATCATGCAATGCCATCCTGTTTAGCCAGTCATCGTATATGTGAATTGTATCATGCCATATTTTTTCCATAATGTATTCCATTTGTCAACAATGTTTATACATTCATCTACTCTTCCTGTGCATCAGCCATTTGAGTCGGTCATGGGAAAATCTGGAGTGAAAACAAGGTCTTCTGAGCAGTCAGTGCTACCTGTCGATGCAGATTTCTTGCTGGTTACAGATAGCTCCTCAGAGGAGGATTCAGAGACAGATGACCAGTCGTATCCCCCCCCCGAGGTGCATGCTCTAACTTGGCAGGGTTATATTGCTCATATCATGCATATGGTGTCTTGCATTGCCATGCCATCTGCTTAGATTAGACATGCTTTGTGTGAATGCCTCCTGTTTGCTTTCTATATCAGATATGTGAATTATGCAATGCCATGTTTTTTAGCCAGTTATCATATATGTGAATTATGCACCGCCATGTAGCCAGGCATCATATATGTGAATTATCTCATGCCATCTTTTTTTCCTTATGTATTCCATTTGTCGACAATCTGTGTATATTGAACTACTCTTCATATCAGCCATTTGAGCCGGTTATGGAAAAATCTGGAGTGAAAACAAGGTCTTCAGAGCAGGCAATGGTACCTGTTGAAGCATATATCTCGATGGTTACAGGGAGCTCCTCAGAGGAGGATTCAGAGATAGATGACCAGTCCTATATCCCACCTGAGGTGTATGCTCTAAGTTGCAATGTTTATATTTCTCACATCATGCATATGGTGTCTTGCATTGCTTAGTTTAGACATCATATGCACAATATTGAATTCCATCTGCTTAGTTTAGAGATCATACATGCGAGTGCCAGCTACTTAGTATATGAATCAATTATGTCAATTATATCATGCCATCCTGTATACTTAGACAACATGTATGTGAATTATTTCATCCCAACCTATTTTAGAAAGACATCATATAGTTTTGTCATGTCATCCTGTTTAGATACTCATCATATGTTGAATTATGCCATTATATCCTGTTAAGTTATCCATCATATATCTGAAACTGTGTAATGCTATCCTGTTTAGTTAGGCATCATATATGTGAAATTGTGTCATGCTGTCCTGTTTGGTTAGACAACATATATGTGAATTACCACATCTGTCTATCATACAACGTTTGTACGTTCAATTTCTTTTCTTGTTTATCAGCCATTTGAATTGGAGGTGGTGATGGCAGTATCTAAGGGAGCAAAAACCCATTCTTCACGAAAGACAGTGCTACCCGTCGATGCAGATAGAACCATGGTTGTACTGGCCCACAAACTAGCCCGACCACACATAATCGAGACTCTTCCAGATTGCACACTTACACCATTGGACAGAGAACCAGCTACAACCCATCTAACCGCAACCCCAGTGGATAGTAACCCACTTCTAGTTGACAAAGAACCATGTCCACCATAGAGTACCCCCACACGAGCAGTTTGTAAAGCTACTGCAGTGCCCAAAGCACAAAGACCACCACAACTAACCCAAACTCCATGTTTAAAGCAGAAGAGCAACTGTTCTCAGGTCAGATTCCGTAGCTATGGTCCATACTCCTTTGCTGTTGCATCACTGTATTTACTCATACCAACTACTTCCGAATTTGAAGGATCCAATTGAAACTCCAATGGCGCAACAGGTATGTTTTAAACTATTTCTTTAATTGGATTGTTCTAACTTATTTCTCTATTTTGATTTCAGTTTAAGTTATATAAATAGTTAGGTTCTCATGTGACGCACATTACAAGTGTTGCCAATGTTGTGTAGTTTCTCACACTTATATTCTGTTTATGCTGTTGTGTCTTAAATATATATTAGTTGAACTGTGTCTATATCTTGATTAGGGAACATAAACTAGAATGATATGGACAATACAGTGACCATAGTACATAGATATATGTTTGTTTCATGCTATTATCCTGTTGACCTTACGACTGAGTAGGTTTACCAAAATGAGTTATGTATACTACATGCTAAACCTGTGATGTGTCTGCTTGTTTCTCTTGTAGTATGCAAACAAAATATTGGAGAAGAGCACCCCACTATGCAATGGTAGAGAAAGTAATGCAGACAAGGTTCAAGATAGTGAGACAATGTGACACCCTCGATTCAATCGTACACTAATCATACACGCAAATGTGGACGATCAAGATCAAGGACTCATGGGAAGATATCACAATACAACTCTAGACACAAATTAAAATAATACAAGCATTATATTACAAGCCAGGGGCATCGAGGGCTCGAATACATAGCTTGAATACAAATAGTCAGCGGAAGCAACAATATCTGAGTAGAGACATAAGTTAAACAAGTTTGCCTTAAGAAGGCTAGCACAAAAGCAACATGATCGAAAAGGCAAGGCCTCCTGCCTGGGAGCCTGCTAACTACTCCTGTTGTCGTCGATGGCCTCCACGTAGTAGTAGGCACCCTCGGGTTTGTAGTAGTCGTAGTCGAAGGTGGCATCTGGCTCCTAGACTCCGTCATCTGGTTGTGTCATCCGAGCAGAATGGAAAAGGGGGAAAAGAGGGAGCAAAGCAACCGTGAGTACTCATCCATAGTACTGCAAGCAAGGATCTACACTACTTATGCATCGGTATCAATGAAAGGGGTAGTATCTGTGGACTAACTGTAGAATGCCAGAATAAGAGGGGGAGAAGCTAGTCCTATCGAAGATTAGCATCTTCTGGGAACCACCGTCTTGCAGCAAGAGAAGGGAGTAGAGTAGTATAACATAAGTCATATTTATGTTGTTGTCAGCGCCCCGGGATCCTTTCTCGACTCCCGAAGCAACATATCGAAATCATGCCTCAGCATCCAGTTCTAGTTGTATCGATCGGGATACAACTCCCAGTGTCCGTTACCATAGGACAGGCTATCGCTAGATGTTTTCTTCCCTACAGGGGTGCACCAACCTACCCACCATGCTCGATTAACTCTGGTCGGACACACTTTCCAGAGTCATGCCCGGCCTCGGCCAAACAATACGCCGCAACCCGACCTAGGCTAAATAGAGAGGTCAGCACGCCGGACTAAATCTATGCCCCCAGGGGTGATCGGCCATCACCCCGGGAACTCCTGCACATTGCGTACGCGGCCGGTGAGTAGACCTAGCTACCTCCTTAAAAAGGCAGGAGCTTATGTAGTCCAACCCGACGTGCGCCGCTTAGTCGCTGACTTCTATTATGCTTCGGCTGATGCATACGACGTAGAACGCCCATACTATGCCCATGTGATGGTTAGTGCTATCAGGCCAGAGGCCCCTCGGATCAAATATCCAAATCATAGTGGATTAGGAACGCGCGGTAACAAGCAGAGACTCATGAAAGATGTGACCTCGCCCCGTCTCAAGGACTTGCGGCAAGGGCTAAGAATGCTCGGCCACTCCTCGTAATTATCTCGCGGGCACCTTCCAGGTCAACCCGACTCCACATCACTTGCATTAAGCTCGCGCGGGTACCCCTCAGGGCCGACCCATCTTTAGTAACATGGTTCAGTGTAAAGTCATAGTAACCATAGTAACTATGTGTCTAACACCAAGGGGAACCCTGAGGAACGACCCTCGGTGGATTCCACTCGATGTAATCATCAAGGTGAACGTAAGAGGAACCACCCTCGAGGTTCACACTTGAGGGGTTGCACGACAGAGTCGTATCGGAAGTGGTTAAGGAGGAAATCACCCTTGATGACCACGACCGAATAGCTACACTACAGAGATATCATCAGGAGTGGTGTATGAGGTTCCACCCTCGGCACTTGATGGTAACTCTGCAGAGTTGAGCAACAAAAAAGGCGTGATGTGATGTGAGGTGTCGGGCTCTGGTCGTCGACCACGTTAATCGAGTCGTCAATGATGAAGCAGGGGCAACAAGGACCAGGTGGGGGTCACTGATGGATCACTAACCAACCTATACTAAGTAGTTTAGGATAAGCATGTAGGTAACAATAAGCAGGTTGAAAAAGCAGGTTATGCATCAGAATAGGATCAAACAATAACAGTAGCAAAATCTAATACAATCATGATAGAATGGAATGGGCGATATCGGGATGATGAAAGGGGGGGGGGCTTGCCTGGTTGCTCAGCGGCAAAGGCAGGGTCGTCAGTGGTGTCGTCGGTGACGTAGTCGATCACAGCGACAACATCGGTCTCGGGGTCTACCGGAGAGAAGAAGGAGAAGAAATAGATAAATACAAAGTAATCATATGCAACACAGAGTATGCTATGCTGACGTGCAGTGTAGGGTTGCCTAAAGATATGTCTAAGTCATATTAGTTATTTTAGGATTAAAGTTGGATTTATTAACATGTATATATGCACTATTCATCTATCGCAAGCAGTCTAAAAGTTGCGGGTTCACCTCTGTAGACGGTCCCGACACGGAAACAGATGGCACTGTTGGGTTTGTCTCGTCGTTCTGATCAACTTTCATGTAGAAAGTTTTTCGATCCGAGCTACGGTTTATTTTATATTAAATTTCAAAGCTTTAATTATTTTATGAAGATTCAACATTTATTTAAACCGAATTGACCAAGTCAAATTGACTGGTCAAAAGGTAAGGCGTGGCCCACATGGCATAGACTATACGTAAACAAAATAAATAAAATCTAACTTAACTAAATGGGGTCCACCTGCCATAGGCTAGCAACTAACCTAACAAAGATTACCTAATATGTAGTCTAAATTGGCCTAATCTAATTAGGCCGGCCACACACAACACATATGCACACACAGCCACATGCACCACCACCACCAGCCAACAATTGCAGACGACAGTACTTGCAGCAAAGCAACGCTAGTGGCGGTGGCTAGCAGGATAAGAGCAGCATCAGCACGGCCGACAGTGGGAGTAGCAGCAGTTCAGTGGCACACGACAGGAGCAGCAGCGCGGCAGCAGAAATAGAGCAACAGCGAGCGGACGCGAGGCCACGGCGGCACGCAGAAGCAGGAGCAGTACAGGGAGCAACAGAACAACGGTAGGGCCGCGGGCGGCTGTGGTGTGGCACGTGTGGGCGCACCGTTGTGCGAGCCGGCGGGCGGCCGGGCCAGGCAGCGCGCCGGGGCGCAGCGGACACGGGACAGGGCACGGCCAGGGGAGTGGTGTGCGGGGCGGCTGGGAGTAGGTGACGGTGGCCGAACAGTCAGAGGTGAGGCCAGGGCGGGCGCGGTGGTGGCTACAGGGGAGCGCACGAGTGGGCGGCCTCGACGTGTTGTGAGGAGTGGAGGCGGACGGACGCGGCAACGCGAATCAAGGTCGATGCAAGGGGGAACGGAGGAGGCTCACCAGGGGATGGCTAACGGCGAGCTCGGACGGGTCAGGGGCTTGCCTGAGCGTGGATCCGCGGCGAGGGAGCGACAACCATAGGCCATGAAGCCTCCCGATCCACCCGATGTATGGACTTCGAGCTCGAGCTCGTGGACGGAGAGGAAGCAGTGGACGTTGATGGTGCTCTTGGGACGTTCCTAGGCGGCGGGCGTAGAGCACGCGGGCGAGGTCGGACTTGGCGACCATGGCGGCGGTTTGCCGCGGGGAGAGAAGTGTTGGAGATATGCCCTAGAGGCAATCATGTATGATGATATTTCCTGTGTGTTTATGAATAAAGATGGTCCTTGGATATTATCAATGATGTGTATCAGCAAGTATGTGACTTGTCTGTGGGACTATGCATTGTATGATGACTGTCCTAAAAGGTTCCTAGTCAAAAGGGCTGTGTGGATGCGCAGCTGACTACACTAGAATATGACATGGTCGATGGCCTTCTCTCACTAGCCATGGAGCATTGGATGCTAACCGGATAATATGGACTTGGAATGGTTTGGTTGGATTCGACATAGTCGGATCCGAGTCGAGATAAGGTCCGAGTCGGACAGACCCAACTATGAGACGCAGCGATATGTCATCTGTGAGTCTCTAGTACAACATACGTTCTATGTCCTAAGATGTAACGCCCCGAGACCGACGCTTCAGAAGCCTTCCAGTTATTTCGTTGCTGTTGTGTGTTTTATTGTTTGTTGCATTCATCATCGCATCATTCGCATTGCATCGGCACTCTGTTGCCGTCATTGTTTTCAAACTTGCATCCGCTCGTAGTTGACGCGTCCCCCCTTGCTTTCGTTGACCGTTTTGAGACCAACCGGGTTCTCGTTTCCCTCTTCTTTGTCCACCTTATCTCTCTGCACAGTGCATAGACCCCCTCGTGTGCGCGTCCGAAACTCATCCGAACCCGAACCGCTCAGTCGTCACCGTTGGGTCCGGATCAACCTCAAACATCCCCTCAATATTTTCGGTTATTTGATTAGGCCACTCGTTTGACCCAGAGCCATCCAATCTGGATCGGATGATCCAAAACTCTCTCCTTTCTATATATAAAGACCACCTACATTCTAAATCAGTGCAAACCCTAGCCCTGTCCCATCCATCCATCTAATCCTCCCCACCGCCGCCACCCACTCTGCCTTGTACCTCGGGAGCTTGTCCCATCACCGCTGATCCCCTCCTTCATTGGGATCCCCATCCCACCAACGACCACAGCCCGAGCTTCCACCTCGTTTTCCCCGTCACCCCAATCCATCCCAGCCAATTCCATCGTTCCATCCATCCAACTGCACCACCGCTCGCTCCTCCCGTCGCTCGAACCCTCCAACTGAGCGCTTCGTCCTCACCTCGTCTCCCTCACGTCGGCCACTAGCAGCTAGCAAGATGAGCACCACAGCGCCTTCCCCCAATCTTCTCCTTCTGTCCCTCCCTCCCTCCGGTCTCTCATCTCTCTCTTATCTCCATGAGGAGCTCGCCGCCAACCGAAGCTGCAGTATTGTCCCCGAGCTCCGTCCGTGCCGCCGTGGTCCGGATGCGGCGCCAACGACCGAATTCGTCCATTTTCACCATTCCCGGCGCTACCGGAGCCCCAAGGCCCTCGTACCAAGTCCGCCGCCGCGCCACCTTCAAGCCATCAGGCGCTTGGTCCCCTTCCTGGCCCGCTCGTTCTCTGCACAAAGGAGGCGCAATGCCAGCGCCTCGTCTGCCTCCCCTGCTAACGCCTCGTCGCTGGAACCTGTCCCTTAGTCCCTCATTGCACCGCCCTTCGCCAAGTCCCGCGTCGCCATGCCCGACCTCGCTTCTGCTTCATCCGATTCGAGTGAGCGCCGCTGCCTCCTTCTGTTGCTCGATCCCCTGGTTCGCTTCGAGACCCCAACCGCCGAGCCCCTTGCGCGCCTTCTTCCTCGAGCAGGAGCTTGACCTGCTGCCACTACCGCAAACCCCGCCATGGACACCGTCACCGGCGACCACCCAGGTCATGTCGCCGTACCCTGCCTCGTCTTCTTCGTGTTCTGCTTTTTGCCCTCTAATCTCTGTCTCTACCCTTTGCCTCGAAAAGGAGCACCAGCCGGCGCCACCATCTTCGGAGATGGGCTCCCGCCGCCCAGATCCGGCGATCTTCCCCGTTCCTGTCGCTCCGTCCTCCCGCTGACTTGCCCGCACCGCCGCAGCTCTATTTCTAGTCGAGCAGAGGACGCCCGCTCGTCTTGCCCCTTGACCGTGTGCCGCCCGCGTTGGCCTATCCAGCCACTGGCCCAGCTCCAGCCACTCCCGCACCGCATCGGGCCCAGATCTGCCAGCTCCCTGGAGCCCAATGTGAGCAACACAAATCCATCTATCTCGGCCCATAGTATTTTTTTCCTGCGCTGTGATTTTCGCATTTATCCAGAAAACTACATATTTACAGTTTGGACCCCGAGCTTCATGCATATAATAACTCATGAACTATGCATCATATGTAAAAACTCCAAATATGTAAAATGCTTAGAATTCTGTCTAGTTTCATAATTTTCCACTTTCATCCATGTTTGAAATGTTAAAAAAAGTTGTTTGCATTTTTTTGCTAAGTGCCATGTTAAAATGGTTTATTTCATAACTAAATAACTGTAGCTCCATTTTTAATAATCTTTATATGTAAATGGGGTGGAAAAATGCATATACTAACATGGTGTACTTTATTTCCCTGTTTAACAACATTAAAATATGGTTTAGGGCAGAACAGTACAATATTCATATTATGCATATGAGGATTTTTTGGAATTGTTGTTTGTTGTTCCGGCCTCATTTAAACTTGCCTAGATAGGTAGTTTTATTATGCTTCACCTCTTGCCACGTTTAACAACATTCAATATTGACGGGTACCTAAACGAGAGAGAACTAAATAAGTCATGTGGTGTTTCGTCAATATGCAACTCGTTGCATATTGAGCTACACTTAATTTGTAGTGTTGTCTGTTGCACTTTGACATGCCATGCCTCATTAAACGGGACATGCATCATACTTGGTTGTGCATCATGCCTTGTTCATGTGTGGTGTGTTTACCATGTTGTGTGTTTCTTCTCGATAGTTCCTGTTTCGTTGCGATCGTGAGGATTCGTTCGTCTACGCTTGGTTCGTCTTCGTGGCTTCATCTTCTTCATGGACTCGTTCTTCTTCCTAGCGGGATTTCAGGCAAGATGACCGTTACCCTGGATCTCACTACTATCATTGCTATGCTAGTTGCTTCGTTCAATCGCTATGCCGCGTTACCTACCACTTGCTTATCAAGCCTCCCAAATTTCCATGATAGCCATCTAACCTTTTTCACCCTTCCTAGCAACCCATTGATTGGCTATGTTACCGCTTTGCTCAGCCCCTCTTATAGCGATTTTAGTTGCACATGAAGTTGAAGATTGCTCCATGGTGGACAGGATTATATTTGGCATATCACAATATCTCTTATTTAATTAATGCATCTATATACTTGGTAAAGGGTGGAAGACTCGGCCTTATGCCTAGTGTTTTGTTCCACTCTTGCCGCCCTAGTTTCCGTCATATCGGTATTATGTTCCCGGATTTTGCGTCCCTCACGCGGTTGGGTGATTTATGGGACCCCCTTGACAGTTCGCTTTGAATAAAACTCCTCCAGCAATGCCCAACCATGGTTTTACATTTGCCTCACCTAGCCCTTTTCCCTTGGGAGTCGCGCTCCTGAGGGTCATCTTATTTTTACCCCCCGGGCCAATGCTCGTCGTGAGTGTTGGTCCAACCTGTCAGCCGCCGGTGGTCACCAGGGGCAACTCTGGGCTAGCCTACCGGAAGTTTGGACAATCCGGTGTGCCCTGAGAACGAGATATGTGCAGCTCCTATCAGGATTTGTCGGCACATTCGGGCGGCTTTGCTGGTCTTGTTTTACCATTATCGAAATGTCTTGTAAACCGGGATTCTGAGACTGATCGGGTCTTCCTGGAAGAAGGAATATCCTTCGTTGACCATGAGAGCTTGTGATGGGCTAAGTTGGGACACCCCTGCAGGGTATAAACTTTCGAGATCCATGCCCGCGGTTATGTGGCAGATGGGAATTTGTTAATATCCGGTTGTAGATAACTTGACATCAGATACGAATTAAAATGCATCAACCACGTGTGTAGCCGTGATGGTCTCTGTCGGTGTCAAAACCAGCGGATCTCGGGTAGGGGGTCCCGAACTGTGCGTCTAGGCGGATGGTAACAGGAGACAAGGGACACGATGTTTTTACCCTGGTTCGGGCCCTCTTGATGGAGGTAAAACCCTACTCCTGCTTGATTGATATTGATGATATGGGTAGTACAAGAGTGGATCTACCACGAGATCAAAGAGGCTAAACCCTAGAAGCTAGCCTGTGGTATGATTGTTGTTGTGTCCTACGGACTAAAACCCTCCGGTTTATATAGACACCGGAGAGGGCTAGGGTTACACAGAGTCGGTTACAATGGTAGGAGATCTACATATACGTATCGCCAAGCTTGCCTTCCACGCCAAGGAAAGTCCCATCCGGACACGGGACGGAGTCTTCAATCTTGTATCTTCATAGTCTTGGAGTCCGGACGATGATGATAGTTCGGCTATCCGGACACCCCTTAGTCCAGGACTCCCTCAGTAGCCCCCGAACCAGGCTTCAATGACGATTAGTCCAGCGCGCATATTGTCTTCGGCGTTGCAAGGCGGGTTCTCCTCCAAATTCCATGTGCTTGCCAAATAGTGTCCGGCTTCCTCATAAATGTTGCGCTCCTTGGCTACCACGTCCAATAATGGCCCTCTTCCACGTGTCGTATGAATGCGAAAAGCTAGGGTATTTTTACGTTTTACCCCCAAGCTGCACGAATAAGCTGCCTATAAGAGAGGCAAGGATCTAGATCCAAATCACACCATCCTCCCTCTGCGAGTACTCATCAGAGTGCCTCTGACAAAAATCCACTCCATCATGGACAGTCGACGCGGCTCCTCCTCTCGCGCTCCCAGCCCTTAGCCAGGGGACTAGGGGAGATGTACAATTCCGCACAGCGAGCTGGTGATGCTCCAAGCGGAGGGATACCTTCCTCCGGCCTTCATGGTCCCGGTTCGAGCCGGGCTGGCCACCTATAAAGGCGGAAAGCAGGCGGAGGACACCCCCAATCCCTCCAAAGGAGAGCGGGTGTGTTTCGTCCCTTATCTAATAAGGGGGCTCGGATTTCCCATACATTCGTTTCTCCGGGGGCTCCTGGAGTTCTACAGACTCCAGCTTCATCACCTTACACCCGCCTCCATTTTGCACATCGCGGGTTTTGTAGCTCTTTGCGAGCTGTTCTTTGGCATCGAGCCCCATTTTGCACCGTGGAAGAGATTGTTTTGCCTCGTACCCCGTTCTCATGAGGGGTTGATATATCAAGTGGGCGGAGCCGAAATATGGCGCATCGCTGGGACCGGATATCTATCCGGGACCCCGAAGAAGGCATCCGAAGACTGGCCTTCGGAATGGTTTTATGTGGAAGATGCTCCACTGCTGGACCCAGTTCGGATCGGCCTCCTGGAGTTCAGCAACGCTCCTCTGAAGAAACACCTGAGTTGGCGCCCGCGGAGCCCTCAACGGGAAGATGATAGGAGCGTCCAATACCTGATGGGCCGGATAAGGTTACTGGCCCATTCCGGATTGACCATGATTGGAGTCATGGCCATGTGCATTATGCGAGGGGTGCAGCCGCTCCAATATAGGGGCCACGCCATGTGGGACTTCAACGGGGAGAACGATGCCACCCGTCATGGCCGCAAGGGACCGGGATCGACTGCCGATCTGGTGAAGATCCTGTCTGGCTTATACAAGGGGGAGAAGGAGGACTTCCTCCGCACGAGTCCATTGAATGGATTCTCCATGAATAACCCTCGGAGCTGGGTAAGCGGACGTTTATCTATCCGATCCGTGCTTTCAAAGTTAAGTGTCTTACTTTATGATTTCGATGCAGGAACTGCGCCGGGATGTGGAGGGCATACACAGCCTGGCTCCACAACCCGAGGATCCGGGACGATCCATTGATCCGGCCTCCAAGGAGGATCCGGATATAAAGGTGGAGCTGATCGATGGGGTGTTCCACCAACTTAGCATGGACAATGCTTTAGTTGCCATTACGGCCGACTACCCTGGTTTAACTCCGGCTTCCTAGGTAACTGCGACCGAGGTCTTGTCATTATTACTCATCCATGCTTATTTCTGTACACTGTATACCAACGGTGTCCTGCAGGAGGTACCTTTAGGGCGGGAAGCCGGATCCGCGACGGCTGACCAACAAGGGTCAGTTCGGACCAGTAGGCGGAAGAGGAGTGCGGCGCGAGTCAAAACATCGCCGCAACGGTATGGAGCACCACCGTATTGAAGGGAAAGATTTCTGGGAGGTATATTAACGCTCCTAATTCTTCTAGGAGAAAGAGCGCTTGTCGGACTGTGCCCGCAGAGGTGGCCAACCAGGCCTCCGCTAGCCAGGCTCCAACGCCTAGTTCGGAGGGGGAGGCGAGCGTAAGGCGCGACCCGGATGCTCCTCCAGTGAAGGATACCGAAAGGCTGTCCGCCACCAGGTCTGAGGTGGAGAGCGCCATGAATCACAGGCGCCGCCGGACAGTTCTTCGTGACACGTGTTTCTCCCCAGAGGCGTTGAATGCCTTTAATGCAGGAGAAGCGCACCTCCGTGCCGCTCAAGATGGTTTAACCAGAGCCACGGAGCAGTATGTGAAGGACATACGGGTAAGAAATTTTAATAGTTATATATGCCAGTAGCCCCCGAGACTTAAAATAGTTAGAATAACTGATTTAAGGATCATTTATTATGCAGGATCTTACAGAGAAGAATACCCACCTATCTCAGGAGCTTCAAGGATGCAAGGCTCAACTTGAGGCCGCACTAGCCGCTGCAGGGGGAGCCACGGAGACCCCCCTGGTAATACATACTTCGAAAAGATAAGCAGTTTATGAAGTGCGGCTTGTGCGTAAGTCTGACAATAATATTGCAGAGGGTGCCGGACTAGATCCGGACAAGCAACGTCTGCTGCGCCAGCTGAAGGCCGGCGAGAAGGTGCTTATGAGGGTGCAGCAGGAGAGGAACAAACTCCAAGATGCCAACACCCAGCTGGGCGAAGAACTAAAAGATGTTCGGGTCCAGCTGTCTAACTCCCTGAAGGAGAATCGGCGGCTTCGTCGCGGCATCTATAGTAAGTGCTTGAGCAAACTCTTTTGAAAAGAAGAGTTCGGCGAGGAAGTCGATTGACAGAAATGTGTCTGTAGGTGTGCTCACAGGTCGTCCTCCGGAGGAGATGCCTGGTTCAACGGGTGACCAACTTCCCGAGCTGCTGCAACTGCACGAACGTGTTCGGCAGGCTATGATTGGCGTCGCCCAGGCCTTGTGGCCGTCCGTCTCCCTACCCGAGGGTCTTGGAGGGCTTGCGGAGAAGCTTCAGGGAGCACGGCAGCGCTTCCGTCTGTGGAAGATCTCGGCCTGCCGTCAAGGCGCCAGGGAGGCCTGGGCCATGGTTAAGACGCAATACAAGAAGTCGGATCCAAACCACATGGCCGAGGTCGGACCTGTGGGGCCCGATGGGAAGGAGATCCCTGTGAGCTTAATGTACGGCCAAGTGGAGTTGGCCGCTAAGTATTCCCAACGGGACTGTAAATTAGACAGCCTGTTAGATGGGATTGAAGAGGAGTACAATCAGTCAATTTGATGATGTATTTTGAAATGACATGTATAATGCCTTCTAGCCGGATTGTAGATCGTTTGTCTTTGCGGACCTTTTCGCTTCAACCTCGGGACCCAACAGTCCGGAGTGTGTCCGAATACCCTCACGGTTATGTAAAAACCGGGGCATGCATGGAGACCAGGCGTAGGGGTCATTAGTGCTTTATCAGACAAGTGCCCAACTAGTTATGTTATATTACATGGTTAGTAAGAAACATCTTCCAGGGAGAATAGTTCCGTTAGGGGTTCCTTTCCCTGGGAGGCATGCCCTAAAGTGCATGTTCAGACTGCGAAAAGAGCAGAAAAAGCATCTGGGGGCAGACAAATAAATAAGTAATAAATCATCTTTCAAGTCACCGACCGAATATTCCCTTAAGAACGCTAGCTTTCGGCTTCACCCAGTCTGAGGTACACATCCGGCTGACCCGGCAGTAACAATCGCAGAGGTGCTCCCTTTACCTCCTAGCCGAACAATCGGGAACGTAGGGGTAAGCACAAGAGCCAGGCAACCCAGCTTGGCCAAAACTTAAGTCATATCGATGCATATAATGGTGAGTAAAAGGTACATGCAGAAGTATGACACATGTGTTGGGCATGAAGCCCGTATAAATAAGCTTTTGTTAAAGAAGCCCCCAGGTATAATGAGTGAGAGTAGCACATCAAGTGTGTGCGAACAATGCGCAAATCAGCCCTCAAAGGCTTTTACTAAAAAGGGAGGAAAAAGGAGGGAAACAAAAGATAGCGAAATTATAAAAGGTGGACGGAGGAAGGAGACGAACTCTTAGTCCGGCGCTAGGCGTAGAATCTTCGGAGACGGGCTGCGTTCCATGGGTTCGGCTCGAGTCGGTTGTCAGATGCGTTACGTAGACGGTATGCTCCGCCGGTCAGGACTTGGTCGATGATGAAGGGACCTTCCCATTTGGGCTTAAGTTTGTCCTTTTTCTTGTCCGGCAGGCGTAGAACTAGCTCGCCAACATTGTAAGTTTTGGCCCGTACTTCTCTGCTTTGATATCTTCGAGCCTGCTACTGATAGAATGCGGAACGGGCTTTCGCCACGTCACGCTCCTCCTCTAAGGCGTCCAAACTGTCCTGCCGATCCAACTCGGCTTCTCTTTCTTCGTACATGCGCACATGAGGTGAGTCATGAATTATATCGCAGGGCAAACTTGCCTCTGCGCCGTATACCATAAAAATGGTGTGAATCTGGTAGTGCGGTTTGGCGTGGTCCGCAGCCCCCAGAGTACGGAGTCAAGCTCCTCTACCTAGTGCGTGTTAGATTCCGTGAGGGACCGCACTAATCTGGGTTTGATGCCGCTCATGATTAGACCATTCGCTCGTTCGACTTGACCGTTAGTTTGAGGGTGATAGACTGAAGCGTAGTCGAGCTTGATGCCCATATTTTTGCACCAGAGTTTAACCTCGTCGGCCGTGAAATTCGTGTCGTTATCAATGATGATGCTGTGGGGGACGCCATAACGGTGTACTACCCCAGATATGAAGTCTATCACAGGTCCGGATTCGGCCGTCTTAACGGGCTTGGCCTCTATCCATTTGGTGAATTTATCCACCATGACCAATAGGTATTTTTGCTTGTGGGTTCCCCCTTTAAGGGGTCCAACCATGTCAAGCCCCCAGACCGCAAACGGCCAGGTGATGGGTATAGTTTTGAGGGTGGTGGGTGGCATGTGGCTCCGATTAGCAAAGAGCTGGCAACCGACGCATCATTGGACTAAGTCCTTAGCATCTGCCCGGGCTGTTGGCCAATAAAATCCTGTACGGAAGGCCTTGCCTACAAGGGCCCGGGCTGCGGCATGGTGCCCGCCGAGTTCGGCGTGAATTTCAGCCAGAAGATTTCTCCCTTCCTCTTCGGAGATGCACCTTTGAAGGACTCCGGTTGTGCTTTTCTTATAAAGTTCTCCCTCATGGACCTTGTAGGCTTTAGATCGCCGAACTATGCAGCGGGCCTCATTTTGGTCTTCGGGGAGTTCCTGCCTAATTAAGTAGGCAAGGAGTGGTTCCGTCCACGGGGCAATCACTCCCATTATTTCGTGGGCTGAAGGTGTTATTTCATTGGCTGAGCCACCAATTGTGTCAGAATGTCCGGTGTTGGGCGGTGCGGTTGGTTCCGGATTGTTATTTCCGGACTCCTCTTCCCATACTACGGATGGCTTAAAGAGCCGCTCCAGGAAGATGTTTGGAGGGACGGCGTCGCGTTTTGCGCCGATGCGTGCCAACATGTCAGCTGCCTGGTTGTTATCCCGGGCTACATGGTGGAATTCGAGTCCTTCGAACCGAGCTGACATTTTTAAGACGGCATTACGGTAGGCTGCCATTTTCGGATCCTTGGCATCAAAGTCTCCATTTACTTGGGATATTGCAAGGTTTGAATCCCCGCGGACCTCTAGGCGTTGAATGCCCATGGAGATGGCCATCCGGAGACCATGTAGAAGGGCCTCGTATTCGGCTGCGTTGTTGGAGTCCGTGTACATTATTTGAAGTACGTATTGGACTGTGTCTCCGGTTGGGGACGTCAAGACGACGCCAGCCCCCAAGCCAGCCAACATTTTAGAGCCGTCGAAGTGCATGATCCAATTGGAGTATGCGCCGTACTCTTTAGGGAGTTCGGCTTCAGTCCATTCAGCGATGAAGTCAGCCAAAACTTGTGACTTTATAGCTCGCCGTGTTTTGTAGGTTATGTCGAATGGTAAGAGCTCGATGGCCCATTTTGCAATCCTGCCCGTCGCGTCGCAGTTGTTTATAATGTCGTTGAGAGGTACTTCAGAGGCCACTGTTATTGAACACTCTTGAAAGTAGTGTCGCAGCTTCCGGGATGCCATGAACACCGCGTACGCTATCTTTTGATAATGTGGGTACCGGGACTTGCATGGAGTTAAGACAGTGGACACGTAGTACACTGGTTTTTGAAGAGGGAATTTGTGTCCTTCAGTTTCTTGTTCGACGACAAGCACCGCGCTTACAACTTGATGTGTTGCCGCGATATATAATAACATTGGTTCGCCCAAGTTGGGCGCGGCCAGGACCGGATTTGTTGCCAACATGGCCTTTATTTCTTCGAGTCCGGCCGTGGCAGCATCCGTCGATTCGAAGTGTTCGGTGCGCCTGAGGAGGCGATAGAGGGGCAATGCCTTTTCTCCCAAACGGGAGATGAAGCGTCTTAGGGACGCCATGCATCCTGTCAATTTTTGTATTTGTTTGAGGTCTTTTGGGATATCCAATTGTGACAGAGCTCGGATCTTGGCTGGGTTTGCTTCAATTCCTCTACCGGATACAATGAAGCCCAAGAGCTTTCCGGCTGGTACGCCGAAAACGCATTTTTCCGGGTTGAGCTTAATGTCATATGCTCGGAGGTTGTCGAATGTGAGCCTCGAATCGTCTACTAGAGTTTCGGCGTGTTTGGTCTTGATGACCACATCGTCTACGTATGCCTCCACTGTTTTGCCGATCTGGGTTGCCAGACATGTCTGAATCATGCGCTGATATGTTGCGCCGGCGTTCTTGAGCCCGAAGGGCATTGTGTTGAAGCAGAATGGTCCATATGGAGTAATGAATGTCGTTGCGGCTTGGTCTGTCTCTGCCATCGTGATTTGATGGTATCCGGAGTATGCGTCAAGGAAGCACAATGAATCGTGTCCTGCGGTAGCATCGATGATTTAATCGATGCGGGGAAGGGGAAAGGATCCTTTGGACAAGCCTTGTTAAGGTCTTTAAAATCGACGCACAGGCGCCAGGATTTGTCCTTTTTTGGTACCATTACCAGGTTTGCTAGCCAGTCCGGATGTTTTATATCTCTGATGAATCCGGCTTCTAATAGTTTGGCTACCTCTTCCCCCATTGCGTGTCTTTTGGGTTCGGAAAATCGCCGAAGAGCCTATTTGACTGGCTTGAATCCTTTTAGGATGTTTAGGCTGTGCTCTGCCAGCCTGTGTGGGATTCCTGGCATATCTGAAGGGTGCCAGGCGAAGATATCCCAATTTTCCCGAAGGAATTCTCGTAGTGCGGCGTCTACATCAGGGTTTAGTTGTGCCCCGATGGAGGCCGTCTTTGTGGGGTCCGTTGGATGGACTTGGAATTTGACTATTTCGTCCGCTGGTTTGAAAGAGGTGGACTTGGATCTCTTGTTGAGTATCACATCGTCCCTGTTCACCGTGGAGCGCAGGGTGGTGAGTTCCTCTGCCGCTAGGGCTTCGGATGGTGCCTCTAGGGCTAGTGCGGCTGTCTTATTTTCAGCGCGGAGCGCTATGTCCGGATCACTGACAAGAGTGATGATTCCATTGGGGCCGGGCATTTTAAGCTTCATGTACCCATAATGGGGTATGGCTTGGAAAATTGTGAATGCCTCTCGCCCTAATAAAGCGTGATATCCGCTGCTGAACGGGCCCACTTGGAACGTGACCTCCTCGGACCTGTAGTTGTCCGGCGAGCCGAACACCACATCTAATGCAATTTTTCCTGTGCAGCGCGCTTCCCGACTAGGGATTATTCCTCTAAAGGTAGTGCTGCTTCGCTCAATGCGGCTCCAGTCTATTTCCATTTTTCGAAGGGTCTCCTCGTAGATGAGGTTCAATCCGCTGCCGCCATCCATGAGTACCTTGGTAAGACGAAAGTCGTCTACTATCGGACTGAGGACCAATGCAGCTCGTGCTCGGGCTGTTCGGAATTTAGGTTCGTCGCTGGCGTTGAAGGTAATAGCCGTGTCGCTCCATGGATTTGTTGTTGCTACTTGGTATACTTCGGCGAGGCTGCGGATTGTTCGTTTCCGCATATTATTTGATGCGAAAGTCTCAAAGACTGTTAATACCGTACTGGTACTGTTGGGCTGGTTCTCCGGGGCTAGAAGCTCTTCGCCACTTTTGGCCACCTGCCGTAGTATCCAACATGCCCGAAGGCTATGTGTTGGATTGGCGCCTTCTGTACTATGGATTTTACAGGGTCCGCTGTGCCATCCCTCCAGTACGGTTCCGTGCCCTTTAGGGTTTTTTTTGCTTTTTGGCTTTTGTCCCAGGTGCCTGGGCGTGATGCACTCGATTATTTCGAACTAGGGTTGTGTTCGGAGCCGGATTGTCCCAAAACTTAGTTTCGGTTTTCCAGGCACTCTCCATCGCACAATACTTTCGTACTATGGACGCCAGGTCGGCGAAGCGTGTAATTTCGCGATGGCTTACGGCGTTCACAATTCCCTTGTCCGTGCAATTGTTGCAGAAAATTGAGATTGTGTTTTCCTCACGCAGTCCTTTATCCTGTCCATAACCAGGAGGAATCTGGCCCAGTAATGATGTACTGTCTCCGTGGGCTCTTGCCGGATTTGAGATAGATCGCTTATGTTTGGGTGCGCGGGTGGCATTAAGTCCGGAACCCTGCCCAACTTGAGGCTCAAGGGCCGAAAAGTTTCCGAATTTGGAAGCTCGGATTGCTGGATGTTGTCCAACGAATCTGGTCCGCTGCCTGAGTTTAGGTTCAGTACTTGATTGACGTCCGTCCCACCGCGGGAATCCGGCATGGAGGGATCAGGAATCCGGACATAACTGGTCTTCAATATAGAAGAAGAGTCGCCGCTTTGTTCCTCCACCACCGCAATGTGGTGGGTAGCCTGGGGAGAGTTGATCTCTCTCAGATCGGTTTTAAGCCCAATCTGATTATAGTCTGTAGCGACTCTCAGGGCGGCGATGCGATCCAAGAGCTTGTTTACGAAGGAGAGCTCCATCAGATCTAGCAGCTCGGCGAATTCCGAGTTGACGTGAAGATCGCTTTTGATGACCCGAGAGGTCGTCGTCGGAGCGGCGGCCGAACAGGTGGTCATAAGAAAACAACCTAGCCGGATAGTTTGTCCGGTGGCTAAAGCTCCATTGGCGATGGTTCCGTCTTTAAAGACGGGAAGAGGCATCCTTCCTGATTATGACGACACAGAGGAACTCTCAATGAAAGCATCAATGTCGGTGTCAAAACCGGCGGATCTCGGGTAGGGGGTCCCGAACTGTGTCTAGGCGGATGGTAATAGGAGACAAGGGACACGATGTTTTTACCCAGGTTCGGGCCCTCTCGATGGAGGTAAATCCCTACTCCTGCTTGATTGATATTGATGATATGGGTAGTACAAGAGTGGATCTACCACGAGATCAAAGAGGCTAAACCCTAAAAGCTAGCCTATGGTATGATTGTTGTTGTGTCCTACGGACTAAAACCCTCCGGTTTATATAGACACCGGAGAGGGCTAGGGTTACACAGAGTCAGTTACAATGGTAGGAGATCTACATATGCGTATCGCCAAGCTTGCCTTCCACGCCAAGGAAAGTCCCATCCGGACACGGGCCGAAGTCTTCAATCTTGTATCTTCATAGTCTTGGAGTCCGGCCGATGATGATAGTTCGGCTATCCGGACACCCCTTAGTCCAGGACTCCCTCAGTCTCTTTTCGGTGGAGTTCGGGAAGTGAACACTGTTTTTGGGTTATGTTTGACGTAAGTAGGAGTTAGGATCACCTCTTGATCATTGCTAGCTTCACGAACGTTCCTTTGCTTCTCTTCTCGCTCTTATTTGCGTATGTTAGTCACCATATCGTGCTTAGTCGCTGCTGCAACCTCACCACCTTACCCCTTCCTTCCCCATTAAGCTTTGCTAGTCTTGATACCCATGGTAATGGGATTGCTGAGTCCTCGTGGTTCACAGATTACTACAACAACAGATGCAGGTATAGGTTATGCAATGATCATGACGCGAGAGCGATGCTTGCTTGTTTTGGAGTTCTTCTTCTGCTTCTTCTTTGATCAGGGGATAGGTTCCAGGTCGGCAGCCTGGGCTAGCAGGGTGGATGTCGTTTGAGTTTCTGTTTGTGTTTCATCCGTAGTCGGATGGTGCTCTTATGTAAGATGATGTTGTATTCGCGTGGTATTGTATGCCTTTTGTATGTACCCCCATCTATTATGTAATGTTGATGTAATGACATCCACCTTGCAAAAGCGTATCAATATGCGGTTCTATCCTTGGTGGGACCTTCGAGTCTCTTTAGGATAGTATCACATATTGGGCGTGACAAGTTGGTATCAGAGCCTCGACCCACCATAGGAGCCCCCTTGATAGTTGGTCGTTGTTGAGTCTAGAAGAAAACTATTTTCAGTCTTAGGATTATATATATCGGAGAGTAGGATTCTTTTTACTCCTCAGCCCCCTTTGTTGCTCCGGTGAGGACTCTTGACGTAGATGTTTTGTCTTTCCTCTTCTCAATTTTTCACAATTTTTTTAGGATTACGCGGGTATCTTGGAATTGTTTTGATAGTCTTGTGACGAGAACATTGTTCTTGGTGACTCCTGACATTTAGGGGTTGTGGCAGTGTCCCGGGGAGTTGAGCTCCGAGGTGTTGTCGTCACAATTTTATCGTTGCAGTTCTGGAATACCTGAGTTTTCCCGACATCGGAAATCTCTTTTATGCAGTTGTTGGTGAGATAACCTCGACACCACCCAGTACTGGGGAGTTCGGGAGTATTGGCATAGCTCGTATAACGGATGCTTTTCGAAGGTTGAGGTACACGATTTCCGGAGTTTTCTTGGTTATGTGTTGACGGATGGATACAGCTGGATGTAGGGATTGTTAGTTTGGGTGAGATATATTGCTTCCCCTGTATCCCCAACACCAGATTGCATAACCAGAAAGTTTCGGGAGTTTTATAGGTGGGAATTCAAGTAGCTCCTAGAATATCTTTCCGACAGATGCATGATATGAGATTGGGGTTCGACGTCTAGTGGTCCGCCTATCCACAGTCATTTTTACAGTGGTCTCATTGTGTCTTAAAGAATCCTTGGCTATGCCGATTCGGGGACGCTTCGTATGTCATGTGCACTGCCTTGTACATGATGGTGCTGTACGATCGAGCCCGTGTGGGCCCCACCACGAAAACTTCGGACGAAATCTCTATCATATGTTTGTACCGGCTTATTTCTGCAAGCCAATCCTTTGTTTTGAGTTGTGATATTTGAGTTGCTTCAATGTCAATTGTTGATTCCATACCTTTCAAACGGTGTTCTCATATTGCTATGTGAATAATAATCCTTCTTGATCATCGAGGTCATCATGTTAATTCTTTTCCAACCGGTGTGCTTCTCTTCAAGTGGATCCGATCATTTTCAACATCCGCAAGATCAACTCTAAGTTTTCTCACCGGTGTTTGTTACATCCATCCCCAAGTTTCCTTTGTTTTCCTGCCCTCCCACCCCTTTTCTTCAAGGACTCAAATTTCTTAATCATGTATCCTTTTATTTGTGGGAAGTCTCTTCATTCTTTTCTTTCAATGTTCTTATCCGGTGATTTCCCATGAAGATGCTCAACAGTTTCAAGTTCATCATCCTTCATTGTTGTTTCTTCTCCTGTGGATCCAATTCAAGCTTTCGATATTCATCATATTCCTTTCCTCGTTTCTAATGCTTTCTCATGCCGATGCACCTCTTAATCATTCACTTCTTCCTATTCATTTGTTCTGGAGTGCTGAAGATATATCACAAGACTTGTGTTTCCATTCTCAATCCGTTCAAGATATCTCGAGATTGTTATCTCATTCAAGCCATTTAATTCTACCGGTGCAATCTTTATTTCAAGAAATCCTTCAACGATGTTTCTTTCGAGTGGACCCTAACCCACAGGTCTTTTCCCAGGATCTTACCTGACTCTTCTAATTATCAGGAGCGATTCTCAAATTCATTTCCAAGTTTGACATAAGAATGAATTATCATCAGTCATATTCCTTCTCCAAGATCGCTTTTAAAACATTTTCATCATTGGTTCAACATTTCTATTCTTCATTGCTCCGAAGTGTCTCATAAATTGTCATTGTGGTGTTTCTCGTCGTCATTCTCGGATTTTGAAGACCGAAGAAGAGTTCCTCTTAAATCCTTACCCGTGCTTCCAAAGAGGCGTAGTTCAAGCTTGATGCCATCCTCTCATAATTGTTTTAGATTGCGAGAATTCTTTTCTTACCATTCGGAGCATTTCATGAGTTGTTTCCATTTCTTTCCTTCGAAGGCCATCATGTCATAATTCTTCATTCTCAGCGTGTAGCTACCGTTCTCCAAATCTTACTAGTGAATCGTTCAAATATCCTCTAATCAGATCATGTTCTCTTTGTTCTCATGTATCTAAATCCCTCAAGTATCTTCATTCATTTTCCAATTCTTCCCGTTGAATTGTGCCTTTGCTACTTTCATTTTCAATTCTTACGGTGGTTCGTTCGAGATTCCTCTTCCTTTGCTACCATAACAATTCATTCATTGTTTCCAAATCCCACCGGTGGTTCCATCAATACCTTCTCAAGTTTGCGCTATCTCTATCCTTAATCCCTCTAGAAGAATAAGTAGTATGCCAAATCTGTTGCTTGTCATCAATTTAAATTGGTGAAGGATACGCATAACGTAATTCTTATTCTTGTTTCATCCAAGTGTTTAATTCCTTATTCCGGAGGTTCATCAAATTCGCGGTTTCAATTGTTTCATCTTTTCTTTTCCCAGAGTTCCAAACTCTCTCAATTATATCATCACGAAGATCCATCTAAATCAATGCAAGGATTCATATTATTCTTTTCAAGCTTCTTTTTCTTACGACCTTCTTTTTATCTATCCGGAGTTCTTCGAGAGTTTCTTCACGGATGGTGGTTCTTCAAGGATTCTTTTCATCTTCGGTCGTTCTTCAAGATTTCTCTTGGAATTTTGACACGCCAAGCTATACTCCAAATTAAACATGGTGCTCAACACATGTTTTGTTTTGAGGCGTTCAAGCATTCTTCATCTTGCATTCCTAAGAGCAATTCTCCTACCTTATCTTTTGAGATGGTGTTATATCATTCTTGACAATTTCCATTCATGTTTCGTGATTCACATGTCGTCAAGAATGAGGTATTTTAAATCCATCAATCCCTTCTTTGGAGTTATCTTGGTATAGATTTCACCTAAAGCCTTCCCTAAGGAATGTTGCTATTTGTGGTGCTTATCAATGATCCGAGTTTTCTCTTATCCTCTCGGCGAAAGAAGTTTTCATCTCTTCTTTGATCTCAAACAAGCAATTGTTTTTTGTTAGTGGCAGAATTTCACCTCAAGTGTTGAGATGTTTCCATAAGCCCACTACAAGATTATTCTTTTCGTTGTTGGTTTTCCAACAACTACGTTATAACCTTCTTGGAAGGGTGCTTTCCAAGCTCATTTGTGGCAGAAATTGGCATTTCCTTCTCCATTCTTTTATTCCAATGATCCATCTTCTATTCCTTCTTCCGGAGACAATGTGATGTTGCTCTCTTCGCTCATCATCTTGAATTGTGAAGATCGTGTTCTTTTCGTGCTTATCCATTTAACTGGAGTGTTGTGTCTATCATTCCTCTTTTATTCAGAGTCTCATCCAAGTGCTTTAATTTTACCAAGTTCTTATTCTATGCCTTCCATTTCCAACCGGAGTGTTGTCGTAATTGACCTGTATCGTTCCCCGTACATCTCGTTTCAACCGGAGTGCTTGCATGTACTTCTTGTCCATTCTAACCCTTTTTCTTTAGTCTTTCAACCTATAAGGTTCTCGTAGTGTTCCTTGTTCCTCTTTTCTAACGCAATGTTTTCAATTTCGTTCATCTTCATTGTATTCTTTTCTCGAAACTGTTCAACCTCTCAAGGTTCTTTGGTTTCACTCGTTTGTCAAAGAAGCAACTTTGTTTTACCTATTCCTCCCACGTTTTCCCTCCGGTGCCATCCTGGATCTCGGGACGAGATCCTCTTGTAGTGGTGGAGTGTTGTAACGCCCTGAGACCGACGCTTCAGAAGCCTTCCAGTTATTTCGTTGCTGCTTTGTGTTTTATTTGTTTGTTGCATTCATCATCGCATCATTCGCATTGCATCGGCACTCTGTTGCCGTCATTGTTTTCAAACTTGCATCCGCTCGTAGTTGCCGCGTCCCCCCTTGCTTTCGTTGACCGTTTCGAGACCAACCAGGTTCTTGTTTCCCTCTTCTTTGTCCGCCTTATCTCTCTGCATAGTGCATAGACCCCCTCGTGTGCGCGTTCGAAACTCATCTGAACCCGAACCGCTCAGTCGTCACCGTTGGGTCCGGATCAACCTCAAACATCCCCTCAATATTTTTGGTTATTTGATTAGGCCACCCATTTGACCCGGAGCCATCCAATCTGGATCGGATGATCCAAACCTCTCTCCTTTCTATATATAAAGACCACCTACATTCTAAATCAGTGCAAACCCTAGCCCTGTCCCATCCATCCATCTAATCCTCCCCACCGCCGCCACCCACTCTGCCTTGTACCTTGGGAGCTTGTCCCATCGCCGCTGATCCCCTCCTTCATTGGGATCCCCATCCCACCAACAACCACAGCCCGAGCTTCCACCTTGTTTTCCCCATCTCCCCAATCCATCCCAGCCAATTCCATTGATCCATCCATCCAATCGCACCACCGCCCGCTCCTCTCGTCGCTCGAACCCCCCAACTGAGCGCTTCGTCCTCACCTCGTCTCCCTCACGCCGGCCACCAGCAGCTAGCAAGATGAGCACCACAGCGCCTTCCCCCCAATCTTCTCTTTCTGTCCCTCTCTCCCTCCGGTTTCTCACCTCTCTCTCTTATCTTCACGAGGAGCTCGCTGCCAACCGAAGTTGCAGTACCGTCCCCGAGCTCCGTCCGTGCCGTCGTGGTCCGGATCCGGCGCCGACGACCAGATTCTTCCATTTTTGCCGTTCCCGGCGCTACCGGAGCCCCAAGGCCCTTGTACCAAGTCTGCCGCCGCGCGACCTTCAAGCCATCGGGCGCCTAGTCCCCTGCCTGGCCTGCTCGTTCTCTGCACGAAGGAGGTGCAACGCCAGCGCCTCGTCTGCCTCCCCTGCTAACGCCTCGTCGCCGGAACCACGTCCCTAAGTCCCTCGTCGCGCCACCCTTCGCCAAGTCCCGCGTCGCCATGCCCGACCTCGCTTCTGCTTCATCCGGTTCGAGCGAGCGCCGCTGCCTCCTTCTGTTGCTCAATCCTCTGGTTCGCTTCGAGACCCCAACCGCCGAGCCCCTTGCGCGCCTTCTTCCTCGAGCAGGAGCTCGACCTGCTGCCGCTACCGCAAACCCCTCCATGGACGCCTTTGCTGGCGACTACCCAGGTCATGTCGCCGTACCCTGCCTCCTCTTCTTTGTGTTCTGCTTTTTCCCTCTAATCTATGTCTCTACCCTTTGCCTCGAACAGGAGCACCAGCCGGCGCCACCATTTTCGGAGATGGGCTCCCGCCGCCCAGATCCGGCGATCTTCCCCGTTCCCGTCGCTCCGTCCTCCCGCTGAATTGCCCGCGCCACCGCAGCTCTGTTTCTAGTCGAGAAGAGGACGCCCGCTCGTCTTGCCCGTTGACCGTGTGCCGCCCGCGTTGGCCTATCTAGCCACTGGCCCAGCTCCAGCCACTCCCGCACCGCATCGGGCCCGGTTCTGCGAGCTCCCTAGAGCCCACTGTGAGGAGCACAGATCCATCTATCTCGGCCCGTAGTATTTTATTTCATGCGCTGTGATTTTCGCATTTATCCAGAAAACTACATATTTACAGTTTGGACCCCGAGCATCATGCATATAATAACTCATGAACTATGCATCATATGTAAAAACTCCAAATATGTAAAATGCTTAGAATTATGTCTAGTTTCATAATTTGCCACTTTCATCCATGTTTGAAATGTTAAAAAAAGTTGTTTGCATTTTTTTGCTAAGTGCCATGTTAAAATGGTTTATTTCATAACTAAATAACCGTAGCTCCATTTTTAATAATCTTTATATTTAAATGGGGTGGAAAAATGCTTAGATTAACATGGTGTACTTTATTTCCCTGTTTAACAACATTAAAATATGGTTTAGGGCAGAACAGTACAAAATTCATATTATGCATATCAGGATTTTCCAGAATTGTTGTTTGTTGTTCCGGCCTCATTTAAACTTGCCTAGATAGGTAGTTTTATTATGCTTCACCTCTTGCTACGTTTAACAACATTTAATATTGATGGGTACCTAAACGAGAGGGAACTAAATAAGTCATGTGGTGTTTCGTCAATATGCAACTCGTTGCATATTGAGCTACACTTAATTTGTAGTGTTGTTTGTTGCACTTTGCCATGCCATGCCTCATTAAACAGGACATGCATCATACTTGGTTGTGCATCATGCCTTGTTCATGTGTGGTGTGTTTACCATGTCGTGTGTTTCTTCTTGATAGTTCCCGTTTCGTTGCGATCGTGAGGATTCGTTCGTCTATGCTTGGTTCATCTTCGTGGCTTCATCTTCTTCATGGACTCGTTCTTCTTCCTAACGGGATTTCAGGCAAGATGACCGTTACCCTGGATCTCACTACTATCATTGCTATGCTAGTTGCTTCGTTCTATCGCTATGCTACGTTACCTACCACTTGCTTATCAAGCCTCCCAAATTGCCATGATAGCCATCTAACCTTTTTCACCCTTCCTAGCAAACCATTGATTGGCTATGTTACCGCTTTGCTCAGCCCCTCTTATAGCGTTGTTAGTTGCAGGTGAAGTTGAAGATTGCTCCATGGTGGACAGGATTATGTTTGGGATATCACAATATCTCTTATTTAATTAATGCATCTATATACTTGGTAAAGGGTGGAAGGCTCGGCCTTATGCCTGGTGTTTTGTTCCACTCTTGCCGCCCTAGTTTCCGTCATATCGGTATTATGTTCCCGGATTTTGCGTCCCTCACGCGGTTGGGTTATTTATGGGACCCCCTTGACAGTTCGCTTTGAATAAAACTCCTCCAGCAAGGCCCAACCATGGTTTTACATTTGCCTCACCTAGCCCTTTTCCCTTGGGAGTCGCGCTCCCGAGGGTCATCTTATTTTTACCCCCTGGGCCAAAGCTCGTCGTGAGTGTTGGTCCAACCTGTCAGCCGCCGGTGGTCACCAGGGGCAACTCTGGGCTAGCCTACCGGAAGTTTGGACAATCCGGTGTGCCCTGAGAACGAGATATGTGCAGCTCCTATCAGGATTTGTCGGCACATTCGGGCGGCTTTGCTGGTCTTGTTTTACCATTGTCGAAATGTCTGTAAACCGGGATTCCGAGACTGATCGGGTCTTCCTGGGAGAAGGAATATCCTTTGTTGACCGTGAGAGCTTGTGATGGGCTAAGTTGGGACACCCCTACAGGGTATAAACTTTCAAGAGGCGTGCCCGCGGTTATGTGGCAGATGGGAATTTGTTAATATCTCGTTGTAGATAACTTGACATCAGATACGAATTAAAATGCAACAACCGCATGTCTAGCCGTGATGGTCTCTTTTCGGCAGAGTCCTGAAAGTGCGTTATATCGACTAGAGGGGGGTGAATAGGCGATTTTTATGAATTCTTCACTGGGGAATTTACCGGCGAAGAACTACTTGCAGCGGAATAAGTACTTAGAAGTAAGCATGACAGAATACACACATAGTCATCATGATGAAATGAAGACAAACACAGAGTACAGAAAGCGTAAACATAGGATAACACAAGATGAAGACAGACAGACTGAAGAAATTGAACTGAGGAAATTGAGAAAGTCTTCAGTCAAAGTCTTCAAACACAGATATGAACAATCACTCAACACAGTAATGAACAAATGCAAGAGTTGAGGAAATAGAACCAGTAAGGTTGGTGAAGACAATGATTTGGTAGACCAGTTCCAACTGTTGTCTCAGTTGTACGTCTGGTTGGAGCGGCTGAGTATTTAAACTCGAGGACACACAGTCCCGGACACCCAGTCGCTGAGCACGCAGCTCAGGACACCTAGTCCTCATCGTATTCTCCCTGAACTAAGGTCACACAGACCTCGTCCAATCACTCGTGGTAAGTATTCAGGCGACTTCTAAACCTTCACAGACTTCGGTCACTCGGCGGTCTACAATTCCTCTTGGATGCTCTAGACCATGATGCCTAACCGTCTGGAAGAAGCACAGTCTTCAAAGGTAACAAGCGTCGGATCCACGCAGGATCAATCTCTTCAGTGATGCTCAATCACTTTGGGTTTGTAGGTGTTTGGGTTGGGGTTTTTCCTCACTCGATTATTTTTGCTCAAAGTCCTCGGAGGATGGGTTGCTCTCAAATGACAAGTGTCAGTTTCTCTCGGAGCAGCCAACCAGCTAGTGGTTGTAGGGGCCGGCTATTTATAGCCTAGGGAGCAGCCCGACATGATAAGACATAAATGCCCTTCAATGATATGACCGTTAGGTGGATAAGATATTTTGGGACAGCTGGCGCGCAGCACAACAACGGTCAGAATTTTGACTCTCAAATTCCTCAGGGCTATCATGTTCCTCACTGTGTAGGCAATCCGCACTGGCGAATTCCTAACTCCTCAGTCAGAACAAATTCCTCAGCGACCAGAAGAACTTTGTCTCTGTCACTGAAGAAATTGACTGAACTGTATGAGATTTCCAATGGCTTCACTCGAAGGGATTGATAGGTGTAGGATTTTGAGTTGAGCATCACATGAAAAATTTTCCTTACTATTTCCTCGACCCCCTTTAATAGTACGATGTTTCCTATGACTCAAGAAGGGGAAAAACAAAACTATGAAAACGAAAGTCTTCAAGCTTCATATTCCTTGCATGAATATCAAGTCTTCATGGACACACCAATTTCTGCACTTTCAAAGTCTTCATGAAAGTCTTCAGGAATACCAAAATCTTCAGCTGAAGATATTCATTTTTAGGGGTCGACTTTCTCTATCAATATCAAACTCCTCATAGACTTATAGACCTGTGTACACTCATAAACACATTAGTCCCTTAACCTATAAGTCTTCAATACACGAAAATCACTAAGGGGCACTAGATGCACTTACAATCTCCCCCTTTTTGGTGATTGATGACAATATAGGTTAAGTTTTCAACGGGGATAAACATATGAAGTGTAAGTACTGATATTGAGGAATTTGATTGCAAGATATAGAAGAACTCCCCCTAAAGATGTGCATAGTGAGGAATTTGCTTTTGAAGCAATGCACACTTGAAGAGTTGAATCATGGAGATATCCCCCTATATCTTGTAATTCATACATGCATTTGACATATAATATGAAGAATTTGAAATGCATGATGAAATATGGTGCCTGAAGAAATTCAGCATGTGTGCAATAATATTAACAAGGAACAAGCATGCAGAATAACACATCAAAAGTATGAGAGCACGGTGCATCAAAAGTATTAGAGCACCATCGGTTTTAAGATTACAACTCGATCCAATAAAAGTTTCAGAAGAGCGGGAGTTGTAACTTAGCAAAAAAACGCCCATATAATAGACCCGCTTGAAGACTAACTCAGATTTCTCCCCCTTTGTCATCGAATGACCAAAAGGATCGAAACTGAGGACTAACGCCCCTGAAGAATATCAAGTTGATGGAGGAGCGTCAGTGTTGTCGGGGTCGGTTGTCGTAGTAAGGCCTGCCGTAGTGTCTTCCAAGTCTTCATTTTCATCAGTGTCGCGCGATGAAGAATAGGAGCTGGCCACCAAGGGAGGAACCTTGACCCTCTTGAATTTCTTAGGTGGAGGTGCAGACCAGTCAAATTCTTCCTTGAGGCCCATTGTCTTCAGATCTTCTGCGCTGTAGACATGAGATAGAACAGCCCAGGTACGGTTGAAGGTTTCATGGAGGTAGTAGTGGTTTATCTTCACTGCATTGTGTGTGGGGGTCATGTTGTGAAGAATTGAACCAAACTGACGCTTGACCCATTTATGATTGCGATCAACTTTCTGATGAAGACTAAGGAGTAACTCACGATCAGTCATCACCCTGGGTGCTGTGGCTTGAGGAATTTGCTTGGCAAAGGTGTTGGCGGCAGAGTCATGTGTGGCAGAGTCATCATTGGTGGAGTAGGATGCAGCTTTGCGAAATTGACCATCCAATGGATGAATGCCTTCATTTATCACAGCAGCTACCTTGCCTTTGTCATCAACTGAGGAAAATGTCTGTTTGAGGACTTCAATTGGAGGCAAATAGCTGCCGTGGTTCAGAGTATCATCTTTATAATTGAGTGAAGACCTTGTCCTGATGAACCTCATAATCCATGGTGCATAAGGCTTCAGCTCAAATGGTGACATAGCAATATTGGCCAGAGTCCTCATGAAGAAATCATGGAAGTTGACGGGAACGCCATGAATGATATTGAAAAGCATATTCCTCATGATGCCAACGATTTCTTCATCATTTGAGTCGTGGCCTTTGATAGGACTCAATGTCTTCATCAGAATGCGATAGAGAGTCCGTGGCACATACAGTAATTCCTTGACGAGGAATTTGGTTCGAGGGGCCTGCCCTGGCTTCAAAGGCTTCATCAGCACTTGCATGTAATGATTTGTAAGCTCAGGTTCACTGTAGACGCAACGAGCACCATCAAGGGGAGGACTGAGTGGGAGGGCACGAAGCAATTCAGTTGCTGGTGCCTTGTAGTGAGTATTTTCTGACATCCAGTCCAGCACCCAAGAGTTCACATCTTCAGAATTTCCTGTGATGTGCAGCGTTGCATAGAATTCAAGAATGAGTTCTTCATTCCAATCACAGATGTCAGTGCAGAAATTCAGCAATCCAGCATCGTGAAGAACATTGAGGACAGGCTCGAAGCCTGGCAGAGATTCCATGTCCACGTGAGGAATATGTGCATGATCGAAGACTTTGTCTTTGTCAAATAGCACAGAGGAATAGAAATTGGCTTGACTAGCAGTCTAGAAACGCCTCTTCCTTATGCGAGCAGAATCATAGGGATTGTAGTCAGTGAAGAACACATGCTCATTGAAGAAATCTGCAGCCTTGAACTTTTGCTTCTTTGAGAATGGATCCTTTGGCTTGGGCAGAGGAGTGTCAGCGAGTTACATCACAACCTCAGGAGTTGCAATCTCCAGTTCTTCAGGCTGAGGAATTTTTGGTTCCTCTTCACTGGCAGTCTGCATGTTCAAAGGATCAGCAGCAGCAGTTTCTTCAGCACTAGTGGCTGGAATTTCTTCATGCACAGACGAGGTAGGATGAGTTTTTTCAGAGCCTATTTGAACGGTTGGTGCAGGGGACTGAGGTATTTGTTGTATTGGGGTGAAGTGTGGAGAATTGGGATGCTGACTTTCCCAAAAGTCATCATTCATCACAGGCATAGTGCATCCAATATCCACGTCTTCATCTTCAATTTCTTCAACGCCAGCCTCTTCAGCTGTGAACTGATGCATTGGCGAGGAAGCAATAGGCGTTGAAGGGATCGTATCCACTTCAATTTCTTCATCAATCTGCTCTGACGAAGCAGAAGAATGATTTTCTTCATCAGATCTGCTAGGGATCACATATTCTTCACCAAAAGGAACAAGGTCCTTTGATGGCAGGGTGGAAATCGGAACAACATCAATTGGATTTTCAAGTGAGCTGGTCATAGGCTTCATTTTCTTCGGAGCTGAAGAATCTATAGCAGATGATGCTTTCCTTTTTTCTTCACTGCAGCTCTCTTTGCAGCCTTGGTCTTCCTCACATCTGATGCAGATGGAAGGGTAGGAGTTGGTGTAGGCGCAGGAAGAGCTGAGGAATCTGTTTCAATTTCCTCAGGCGCAACTGATGTAGTTGCCCTGACTTCTTCAGGCGCACCACTAGTGGATGCCCTGGCAATGTCTTTAGCGGCTAGAATGGAGTCATCAGCCCTAGAACTAGCATTTTCATCAGCATCCTGATAGTCATCAGCGGTACTGGCATGTTCTTCAGTTTAATGAGTAGAGGCTTCAGGAACTTCTCTTTCCTGAACTAATCCTTCTTGATTTGTCTAGCCTTCTCAAATTTTCATTTCTCTTCATTGATGAAATGGGTCAACACGTGACTTTGGCCACGAGTCAAATGAAAATCAGGCATAGGAGTGTTTGGGTCCTTGTGCCAGAGATCAATGTAGTCGAGGATCACCTTTGGATCCAAAAGCAGTGGCATAGGTGTGCCTTTGGCTCTAGCGGCCCTTTCTTGCCTATCTCTGATGATTTCTGCAAGTTCGTCATCATCATCTTCATCGTCAGATGGCACTTGGAAGGCAACCTGTTTCTTCTTCAGATTTGGCCGAGGACCTCGACCAGCTGTTGCCTTTGTCTTCAGCAGAGTGGGGCCTGATGAAGAGTTTGGTGCAGCTGAGGAACTTGCTCAGACACCATAGGCAATAGAGATGCCTGCAGTCCTTTGGCACGTGGCCAAATGTACAGGTGTTGAGGACTTTGCCGGAGCAACTGAGGACTTTGGGGGAGGAGCTGAGGACTTTGGAGGAGCAGGAGCAACATGAGGAACTGGCCATGAGGGCTTTGAAGAATCTGGCCGTTAGGGCATTGCTGAGGAACTTGGCCTTGAGGGCACAGTTGGTGAAGCACTTGGCTTGTGAGCGGGCTTCTTTGCCATTGATTTTCTAGGCCTGATAGAGGCCTCAGTGGCAGTGGCAGTAGCAGAGTCTTCATTGAATTTCCTCGCTGCTTCTTTGGCTTGTCTTGCCAACTTGGCTTGGCGTTTGGCCCATTCTTCAGGGAAATCCTCACCACGCTTGATGCTGGTGGGGTCAGCTTCTTGGCCAGGTGCCAATGGAGCTCTTGGGCATGGAGGATTTAGAGCGAATTTCTTCATATACTTTGGAGTTACATATCTGTACTCCGTCCATTCTCTTGCCCATCTCCTTTCAATCCTCTGTATGTGCACTTTGCGCTAATTTTTGTTCTCCTTTCCGAACTTAGCCTCATCAGGTGTGCAATAGTCAGCATAGATGTCCTCAGGTATTTCAAACATAGTCATGACCTCAGGCCTCTTTCCTCCTTTCTGTGGTTTCTTACCGTCTACCATATTCTTCAATTGAGGGATTTGAACGATCGAATTCTCTGAAGAAGTATGCAACTTTTCTCCGAGGAACGCTGCAAATGAGTTAAGTTGATGAGAACCTAGTGATTCAGCAGCGGACATGAGTACCTGTGAACAGAGTATAGTTGCAAGGAATTTGAAGAGGTCATATGCATTCTTAGAAGGTTTTCAAAAAGAACAAGTTTGAGGAATTTTACCAGATGAGTCTTGAAGAATTTCACTAAGCATTCTTTGTCTTAGGTTCCAGAGTTGTATAGATTGAGGATCCACACAATTGAGGAATCTTGAAGATAAATGATGCTTAGAGAAATGAATCAAGAGCAGATGACTAGTGAGTGTTTTCTGTGTGAGGATTTGAAGAATAAAACACCTTTGAAGATTTTGTAGAGAAAATTTGAATCAAAGAGGGCAGTAAAAGTAACTTTTAATTACCCTGATGAAGAACACGACGAACTGAGAAGTGTAGATTTGAAGCTCATCGGTTCAGATCTTCCACGCCCTAACTTGGCGGAGAAAGACAGCCACCTATGGCGGCGGAGTGAAGATTTCCGCGGCCGGCGCGAGTACGACGGCGATGAGGTCGAGGCAGTGAAGCTCTTCCTCACCGGCGACGATGGAGTAGCGGTGGCGCTAGGGTTTGAGAAGCTCGAGCGAGAGAGAGAGCGGTCGAGCAGAGTAAAGGAAGTGAGGAAGGGGTGAGGGGGTATTTATAGTCACAGTGAAAAACTGTTCGCCTGATTTAGGACGAACGTGCCCCTGGCCCTTCTCATTCGCTTGACATGTGTCACCTACATACTGAAAAGTGGAGATTGTGTTAGATCATGGGTGAATAGATAAGTCTATCGTAGGAAGCGGAATGGTTTGGGCGGCAAAGCCGAAATTTTTTATAAGATTAGTTTTAAAGTTCCGTTCGCAATTTCTTCAGCTGACAAGGACACAGTGAAGATTTTGAACGAGTTTTTAATAGAATGCACATGAAGAATTTGTGAATAGATTGGGTTGAGTATAGCATAGAGGGGGAAGGGTCTGATCACATTCACTTAGCAGAAAATGCAACTTAAAGAAATAGGCATAAGTGAATGCTGTAGAGGACATAAACCCATATATATATATAGCCAATGAAGAAAAACGACAGAAGCAGTGAAGATTTTGCAAAGTTGAAGAATTTGAAAAACTGAAGAATTTCAAAAACTGAGGAAAAACTCAAATTGAAGATTTTCAACTTCGGTGGTGGCGTGACCCACCGTATAAGAATGATGATTTCAGACACCGCGTACAATTGTCGTAGGGTTCTGAGAATCAAATTCTTCATTAATTTCTTCACACTTAGAGTGTTATTCTTCATTGATTGAAGAAAAACCTTTCTTCATGTGTTGCACATCTAAGTCATCAATTTTGCATAAGAGTTAGGATGAGTGTCCTTTTTCAAAGAACATTCAAAGGCTCTAAGATATTTAGCTCACACCGCAACTTGCTAAATCTCTTCTCATCCAAGGGCTTTGTGAAGATATCGGCTAGCTGTTCTTCAGTCTTCACATGCTCAATAGAAATGTCGCCCTTCAACACATGATCGCGAAGAAAATGATGACGAATCTAAATGTGCTTTGTCTTCGAGTGCTGAACTGGGTTGTGAGCAATCTTGATGGCACTCTCATTGTCACGGTAGAGAGGCACATTCTTCATGTTGATGCCGTAGTCCTTGAGAGTTTGCTTCATCCAGAGCAATTGAGCACAGCAAGAACCAGCAGCAATGTACTCAGCTTCCGCAGTAGACAGTGATACACAGTTCTGTTTCTTCAAGGACCAACAGACTAAAGATCGTCCGAGGAAATGACAAGTACCAGATGTTGACTTGCGGTCCACACGATCTCCAGCATAGTCAGAGTCAGAATATCCAATGAGATCAAAAGTAGAGCCCTTGGGGTACCATAGTCCTAGTGTTGGTGTGTGAGCTAGATATTGAAGAATATGCTTCACAACCTTATGGTGTGATTCCTTCGGTGTAGCTTAAAATCGGGCACACATGCAAACACTAAACATTATATCTGGCCTAGATGCACATAAGTACAATAAAGAACCAATCATGGAGCGGTATACCTTGTGATCGAAGTCAATACCATTTTCATTAGTGCATAGATGTCCATTTGTGGGCATAGGAATTTTGACTCCTTTGCAATCTTGCATGCCGAATTTCCTCAGAACATCCTTGAGGTATTTCTCCTGAGATATGAATATGGCATTGTGATGTTGACGAATTTGAATACCTAAGAAGAATTTCAACTCTCCCATCATAGACATTTGATATTCTTCACTCATCATATAGGCAAATTCATCACTATAACATTGGTCAGTACAGCCAAAGATAATATCATCAACGTATATTTGGCACACAAACAGTTCACCATCATAAGATTTAGTAAAGAGAGTAGGGTTGAGTGAACCGGGTGTGAAGCCATTCTTCACGAAGAATTCCTTCAAAGTATCATACCATGCCCGAGGGGCCTACTTGAGGCCATAGAGGGCCTTGTTGAGTCTGAAGACTTTGTCAGGATTCTTTGGATATTCAAAACCTGGGGGTTGAGCAACATATACTTATTCCTCAAGCTTACCATTGAGGAATGCACTTTTCACATCCATTTGATATAAAGTGATATTATGATGGTTAGCATAAGCAAGTAATATGCGAATAGCCTCAAGTCTAGCAACAGGTGCAAAAGTTTCATCGAAATCAATTCCTTCAACATGTGTGTAGCCTTGAGCTACAAGTCGTGCCTTATTCCTCACCACAAGGCCATTTTTATCTTGCTTGTTGTGGTAGATCCACTTTGTGCCAATGATATTATGCTTGCGAGGTGCTGGACGTTTGACCAGTTCCCAGACATTGTTGAGCTCGAACTGATGTAATTCTTCTTGCATGGCCTGAATCCACTCAGGCTCCAGAAATGCTTCATCTACCTTAGTGGGTTCTGTGATAGAGACAAAAGCATAGTGCCCACAAAAGTTAGATAAATGTGAAGCTTTTGAGCGGGTGAGAGGACCTGGTGCTTCAATGTCATCGATGATCTTTTCAACTTGCACTTCTTTTGCAACGCGAGGGTGAGCTGGTTGTCGTCGAGGAACTTGATCAGCATTTTCTTCAGCACCATTTTCTTCAGCATTTTCCTCAGGTGCATTAGCTCGACGATCTTCGCGTTCTGGAATGAATTCTTTAGTAGATTCTTCGGTAGGAATGATATCCTCAGTAGCCTTGAACTTGATAGAATCCTCAGGTGCTGGTTCATCTATCATAGAAGGTAGGTGCTCTCTTTGCGAGCCATTAGTTTCATCGAACCGCACATCTACAGTTTCAACAACCTTGTGAAGAGCGTTGTTGAAGACTCTGTAGGTGTGCGAGTCCTTTCTGTAACCAAGCATAAAACCTTCATGTGCTTTCGGTGCGAATTTAGCATTGTGATGAGGATCCCTAATCCAACATTTAGCACCGAAGACTTTGAAATAACTCACATTGGGTTTCTTGTCAGTGAGGAGTTCATAGGCAGTCTTCTTGAAGAATTTGTGAAGATATACTCTGTTGATGATGTGGCACGCGGTATCAATTGCATCAATCCAAAAACGATGAGGCATTTTGTATTCATCAAGCATAGTGCAAGCCATCTCAACAAGAGTTCTGTTCTTGCGCTCCATGACATGCTTCATCAAGATAGTCATTAAGACCGGAATTCTTGAACTCGGTTCCATTGTCACTCCTGATGTGCTTGATCTTCACACCAAAGTTGGTTGAAGCCCTCGAGGAAAATCGTTTGTAGACTTCCTGCACTTCATGTTTGTAAGTAACAATGTGTACCCATGTGTAACAAGAATAATCATCAACAATAACAAAGCCATATAGGGATGCATCATTTGTCACAGCAGAATAATGATTAGGACCGAAGAGATCCATGTGAAGCAATTCGAATGGACGAGTAGTGGTCATGATAGTCTTCGCTGGATGCTTGGCCTTGGTCATTTTTCCAGCTTCACATGCTCCGCATAAGTGATCCTTGAGGAATTTGACATTCTCAATGCCAATGACATGCTTCTTCTTTGCGAGCGTGTGCAGATTCCTCATGCCAGCATGACCAAGTCGTCGATGCCATAGCCAGCCTTCTGAAGCTTTTGCAAGTAAGCACACGGCAGGTTGTGGTCCTGTAGAGAAATCAACAATGTACAAGTCTCCTCTCATAAAGCCTTCGAAGACTTTGGAATTGTCAGCTTCCATGATCACAACACAACGATACTTGCCAAAGACAACAACCATATCAAGATCACAAAGCATTGATACAGACATGAGGTTGTATCCTAAGGACTCGACAAGCATGACTTTGTCCATGTGTCGATCCTTTGAGATCGCAACCTTACCTAGACCCAATACCTGACTTTTGCCTTTGTCAGCGAAGATGATATGCTTCAGATGTGACGGTGTTAAGGGAGCATCCATCAATAGGTTCTTGTCACCAGTCATGTGATTTGTACATCCACTATCGAGGACCCACTCATTTGCTTTGGGTTGATCATCCTGCAGATGAATCAGTGCAGCTACAAACTCATATACTTCATCAGTGAAGAATATGACATCAGTATCATCAGGTCAATTTCATCAAGTAAATTGATCAGATAATCAGTATGAGGACGTGTGAAATGAAAGTTCATTTCATCATGATTCGCCTGCGTCCTATCAGGCACTGTTTAGGTCTCCAGCAAATTCTTCAATCGTTTTGAGCATGACTGGAGACCTGACCATACATAAGAGATTAGTTCTTTTTCTTCACCACCCACATCTGGAGGGGTGGCAAAGAATTCATCACTCTGCGAGCACCATATGAGAAAGGTGGCATGGACGCCAGTCCACTTTGTTTCACATAAGAGGGGTTAGGGTAAGCATATGAATAAGCAGAGAAATTCTTCGAGGAGTTATGAACATAATGATTTGAATAATAATGCACATATTCATAACCCTTAGCTCTACCCTGCGAAACAGAAGGGTTAGCACGATGATGATCATATGAGGACTTTGATCCTTTTGAGGAATTTGATCCACGTGAGGAATTTTGTCCGTATGAGGACTTGGATCCATATGAAGAATTTGGTCCATATGAAGAGTTTGATCTGGGGTTCCTATTCTTCACTGGTGGTGTCATGAGGACATTCACCTGAAGACTTTCAACATAACTTTTGGAACCCAGATTTTCTTCATAGGGGAACCATTCCTGCAGTTAGTGCCAACATATCTAGCAAATACTTCACCATTCTGATTTTTTGAACAGTTTATAGTTGGAGTCAAATGACTCATCAGACGAATGAGGAGATTCACATGTAAAGTCAGATAAGTTAGATGGATCAACTGGAGGTCCCTTTGTAGCAACCCATGAGGTTTTGGGGTACTGCTCAGGCTTCCAATATGTTCCATCAGCATTGAGTTTCCTCTCAAAGGCAATACCCTCTTTCCTAGGGTTTCTGTTGAGGATCTGCTTTTTAAGCCCATCACAAAGAGTCTGATGCCCTTTGAAGCTTTTGTACATGCCTGTCATATACAATTCCTTCAGCCCTGCATCGTCAGTGATACTAGCAACATCCTCAGATGAGGAATTAGTGATAGCAAAGGCATGTGAAGAATTTGTAACATTTGAAGCATTTGAACATTCAGGTGAAGAATTAGCAGATTCACGTTCAATGCACTTTAAGCATGAAGGATCAAATTCTTCCTGAGTAGCGCTGATTTGTTGAGCAAGTAATGAATCGCGCTCCTTCTGAAGATCTTCATAACTCACTCTTAGCTTCTCAAGATCTTGCTTTCTTTGAAGAAGTTCAAGAGAAAGCTTCTCGTGATCAGATAAGAGAGCGTTATGATGACCTTGAAGGTCGTCAAACTTGGAATGGAGTCCCTGAAGACTTTCAGCCAAGGCTTTTGACTGATCCATTTCTTCACCCAACATATCATCGCTCTTATTTAGCATGTATTGAAGTTTTTCCAAGGCTCTTTGTTGTTTAGTGGAAAGGGAAGCAAGTTTGACATAGCTAGGTCCAAATTCATCGCCAGATTCATCATCCCTAGATTCGGATAGGTAGGATTCGGTTACCTCAGCACCGTTTGCCATAAGGCAGGGGTAGACGATGATGATTCTGGTTTGAATGTCATCGCATTGAGAGATTCCTTGTAATCCTCAAACCAAGGATCATGACGAGTCCGATGACCTTCATAGACCTCAGAGAGACCGTCCCAGATTAGCTTCGCGTGATTGACATGGATGACGTTCCTGAACTGATTTCGAGACAGACTAGAGCAGATGACATCCTTCGCTGTGAGGTTAAGCAGTGTGTACTTGCGAATGTCATCATCCTCAGCCATCTTGCATAGATCGGTAAGACTGATCTCAGTGACGGTCCACAGTTTGCTGTCCATAGCTATGAGTCACTTTTTCATCATGGCCTTCCACCGAGGATACTCATGACCGTCAAAGATGGGACAGGAAACTTTCCTCGATCCTGCAGTCGACATAACTAGAACTCCAGGTGGTTAAACCAAAATCACACAGAACAAGGGAGTACCTTGCTCTGATACCAATTGAAAGTGTGTTATATCGACTAGAGGGGGGGTGAATAGGCGATTTTTATGAATTCTTCACTCAGGAATTTGCCGGTGAGGAAATTCCTGAGCGAAGAACTACTTGCAGCGGAATAAGTATTCAGAAGTAAGCATGACATAATACACACATGGTCATCATGATGAAATGAAGACAAACACAGAGTACAGAAAGCGTAAACACAGGATAACACAAGATGAAGACATACAGACTGAAGAAATTGAACTGAGGAAACTGAGAAAGTCTTCAGTCAAAGTCTTCAAACACAGATATGAACAATCACTCAACACAGTAATGAAGAAATGAAAGAGTTGAGGAAATAGAACCAGTAAGGTTGGTGAAGACAATGATTTGGTAGACCAGTTCCAACTGCTGTCTCAGTTGTACGTTTGGTTGGAGCGGCTGAGTATTTAAACTCGAGGACACACAGTCCCGGACACCTAGTCGCTGAGCACGCAGCTTAGGACACCAAGTCATCACCGTATTCTCCTTGAACTAAGGTCACACAGACCTCGTCCAATCACTCGTGGTAAGTCTTCAGGCGACTTCCAAACCTTCACAGACTTCGGTCACTCGGCGATCCACAATTCCTCTTGGATGCTCTAGACGATGACGCCTAACCGTCTAGAAGAAGCAGAGTCTTCAAAGGTAACAAGCGTCGGAATCACACAGGATCAATCTCTTCAGTGATGCTCAATCAATTTGGGTTTGTAGGTGTTTGGGTTGGGGTTTTTCCTCACTCGATGATTTTAGCTCAAAGTCCTTGGAGGATGGGTTGCTCTCAAATGACAAGTGTCAGTTTCTCTCGGAGCAGCCAACCAGCTAGTGGTTGTAGGGGCGGCTATTTATAGCCTAGGGAGCAGCCCGACATGATAAGACATAAATGCCCTTCAATGATATGACCGTTAGGTGGATAAGATATTTTGGGACAGCTGGCGCGCAGCACAGCAACGGTCGGAATTTTGACTCTCAAATTCCTTAGGGCTATCATGTTCCTCACTATGTAGGCAATCCGCACTGGCGAATTCCTAACTCCTTAGTCAGAACAAATTCCTCAGCAACCAGAAGAACTTCGTCTCTGTCACTGAAGAAATTGACTGAACTATATGAGATTTCCAATGGCTTCACTCAAAGGAATTGATAGGTGTAGGATTTTGAGTTGAGCATCACATGGAAATTTTTCCTTAGTATTTCCTCGACCCCCTTTAACAGTACGGTGTTTCCTATGACTCAAGAAGGGGAAAAACAAAACTATGATAACGAAAGTCTTCAAGCTTCATATTCCTTGCATGAATATCAAGTCTTCACGAACACACCAATTTCTTCACTTTCAAAGTCTTCATGAAAGTCTTCAGGAATACCAAAATCTTCAGTCGAAGATATTCATTTTTAGGGGTCGACTTTCTCTGTCCGTATCAAACTCCTCATAGACTTATAGACCTGTGTACACTCATAAACACATTAGTCCCTTAACCTATAAGTCTTCAATACACCAAAATCACTAAGGGGCACTAGATGCACTTATAAGTCCGGGAAGTGAACACGGTTTTTGGGTTATGTTTGACGTAAGTAGGAGTTCATGATCACCTCTTGATCATTGCTAGCTTCACGACCATTCCTTTGCTTCTCTTCTCGCTCTTATTTGCGTATGTTAGCCACCATATCGTGCTTAGTCGCTGCTGCAACCTCACCACTTTACCCCTTCCTTCCCCAGTAAGCTTTGCTAGTCTTGATACCCATGGTAATGGGATTGCTGAGCCCTTGTGGCTCACAGATTACTACAACAACAGATGCAGGTACAGGTTATGCGATGATCATGACGTGAGAGCGATGCTTGCTTGTTTTGGAGTTCTTGTTCTGCTGCTTCTTTGATCAGGGGATAGGTTCCAGGTCGGCAGCCTGGGCTAGCAGGGTGGATGTCGTTTGAGTTTCTGTTTGTGTTTCATCCGTAGTCGGATGGTGCTCTTATGTAAGATGATGTTGTATTCGCGTGGTATTGTATGCCTTTTGTATGTACCCCCATCTATTATGTAATGTTGATGTAATGATATCCACCTTGCAAAAGCGTATCAATATGCGGTTCTATCCTTGGTGGGACCTTCGAGTCTCTTTAGGATAGTATCGCATATTGGGCGTGACATAAGACCTGAGCTGACGCATGAACTCGGGATGGTGACAGACCTGCTTTGGGCCAACCAAACGCTACTCCGTAACTAGGTAGTTACAAAGGTAGGTTTCAGGCTTGTCCAGACCCATGCCGCGAGACATGGTCGAGCAAGATGGGATTTGCGCCTCCGATTAGGAGAGATGTACTCTGGGCCCCTCGTGTGATCCGACCAGGATAAGCATGGCCATGCGACAAGGATTATGAGATAATCCGGATAGTGGTCGCATCACTGGAACGAGAAAGAGGTCGGGCTAGCACAAGGAGGACAGTATCTCCTTGAGCCCGACAACATATATCATGAGGCAAAGGGAACAGAAGTGTGACACATTGTACAGGTTCTCCTAACCAGCTTCATAGTATGCTTGGTGGTCGACACACCTCGCTAAAGACCGCTACCAACCGTGCAGGTCGGAGGTGATCCGAACTGCGACCAAGCTGACTTGAACCTAAGGGGTCGCGTGCTTAAGGGAAGGAACCTACAAGGTCGGATCTGAGGACACTGGTCGGATGTGATCCGAGCTGTATTCGGATTGTGGCCGAGTAGACATGTGGGCTTTAGAGTCCGTGCGAGGCCCAAGTGTTGAGCCTGCGACGGACGCCTATACAAAGTGGAGGTGCGGCACACTCATGTGATTTGATCGCCTCGGTGCTGTCAGTAGGGTTTGCATGTGTTGCGAATAGCCACCTCCACTCGCCGCCGACTGTGTGATCGGAACTAGCAGTCCGCCGCACGGTGTTCCTCTTGCACGTGTGGATACTGTTAGAGGCGGTGCACTTGCGCCGCTCCGGCGAACTAGTATGTGGGATCGGACGACCGGCTGTTCGAGGGAGATCGGACGAGGAGGAGACGATCCAGACGAACGCGCTGCCCCAACTCTTTTTCCGCTGCACGACACTATGCGTCTAGTGGTAACGAACTGTGATCCATCTCCCGTAGCATGTTCCTATTGTTCTACGTGTCGAAATTTTTTAATTTGCAGTCGATGCACCCTACCGTAGAACCCAACAAGAAGAGCGGGCGAGGTAGAGAGGTGAGTGGGGGGTTAGGGTTCGTTCCATGGTGAGGGCGCAATCTTATCGCACGGGGAGACGGCGAGGAGGCGCGGGATGGCTGCCCCATGGAGGATCCGTCCATAGACGATGTACAAATTTCCACCGCGACCGATGAACAAGAAAGAAGAGGACAAAGAAGAACTTGGGCTGGGCCTGCACTGTTGCTAGTAGGCCCAAGTGCACAGTGTACGCTTTCTAGATTCCTTTTTCTTTTTATGTATTTAACTTAGTTATTGTTTTGTATTTGTTTGACCACCAAATGACTTTTGTAAAATATGAAACTGGTCTAAACAAATACTAGGCATTATTTGGTACCGCCACAAAAGGTTTGAAGTTTGTTTGAATTTATTCAAATTATGTTTGCATTTAAATGGCTCGGTTAAGTGTTGTTGGGCCACTTATTAATTTCCAAGGGATTTAACTAAGAGTCAAATGAAGTTGGTTTCATCACGGGAATGATCAGGGGGATTTATATAATAGTGTTAACATTTTAGTTTTACTGTTTTGCAAAATTATAATTTGATGCATTAGAATTTGGATTTGAGTTTAGTTTGGAGCAAAGTGAGGATGAGCAAAATAATTATGATGACATAGCATCATTAGGTATGAGATTACTGTAGCATGACACCAGGGGTGTTACAAATCTCCTCCACTACAAAATCTCGTCCCGAGATTTAAGAGGTAGAGTAAGGGTAAAGGAATTGGTTATGAAATTCTAACGAATCTTCTTGGTCCTAGTTGATCTTCTCAAAGAGTTCAATCCATTATATTGATGTTTTCATTTCTCTGCTTCAACCATCATGATGAAGTCATCACCCTTACTTCGGGGTCTTCGTCATACTTACGAATAGGTAAGGGGGAGCTCGGCAATGATAGAATCTTATAAGGGTAATCATCTGGGGTTATCCCATGAATGAACATATGAGTATCTCTTGAGTTGGAACTCAGGAAAAACATCGAGAGAATTAAAGTAGGCATGAAAATTTACAAGTGGCAGACAAATGTTCGATGCCTGAAACAGAGGGTGAGAGAGGTTCAGAGCAACGAAATAAATATCGCGTCTGACATTGGAATAGAATAAGTGAGGGAAGGTGGCTCATAAGATACATACGAATCCCAGGGCAAAGTATACTTCAGGATCAAGGTTGTACAGGAGAGTCAGGTTTCAATCCTGTGGAACTGTGGGTTATGGGCCCAACATGGGGGTTAAGAGTAGAAAGAGTGGTGACATCTTGCACAGTCATGATAGTAAGGCATGTCAGGGCATAGCCTACCAGTTCTGTTGGCAACAGCGTCGGTACCAAGGGCGAGGGACGATGAGAACAATTTTCCTACTCGTTGAAACGAGGCGGGACAATAGGTAAGGTTCTCATCCATCGGGGGTTACCGGAATGTCATCAACAATAGTAACAGGGTCTCACTGACAAGGTTGTACATCGGAGTGTTTCCATCAGCAGAGAATTATTTTTGCTTATAACATGTAGATCACAAGAAAGGGTAGACAAATCAATGGAAAGGAAAATGTGTTTACACACCAGAATTGGTAGTATATCCTTCCCAAGGAAAAGTGGAGCACGATATACATGATAGGCCAGCAAGACCAAAAGCATTTAGATAAATGGGCAAGGAAAGAATCATGATATTACCCACACAACGGTTTTTGGATAATAGATCAAGAAATATTTAGCGTTGCGCTTCCAATGTTCCTTTTTGGATATTCGGGATGCCACAATCATGCTTCAAGGTAGCATTGGTATGGTGTTTCAAGTAAAGGTTAGAGTTGAAGATCACAAGAATTCGTCAAGGGACAATTGCAAGAATAGCAAGGGGCTCAAAGTATAACCACGACATGATCAAACATGTGTTGGGAAGAAGACAAAAGTCTTGGAGATGATATCACAAATCGTCGAAGAGCAAGGATGGTATTACGCATCATGATTGATATCTCAACAGAAGTCAAAATGTTGATGCTGATCTGGACGCATTGGTCGAGAGGATCTATGAAGATGCAATCGAACATCGACGGCATCTGGCAAAAGGGGGATGATGAAGCGAAAGGTTATTGAAACCATGAATACGACACAAGCTCAAAATCAAGCTTGTTGTTCAAGGTGGAATGATAAGATGAGGAAGATCGACGTAGGCTTCGCTCATCGTCGAAAAGTTGTTCTCTGGGAATAAGGACCAGGCAGGACGGTTCAAATCGGAATGACAATGATATAGCCGAGCAGGCTAGGAATGACATGATGGAGTATCATTCCAAGAAAAAGAATTCACAAGAGGTAGTGCGATGACGCAATATCCTCGATATAACATGGGGCAATTCTTGAAGGTAGATCAAAATAGAGGTTGGACAGGTGAAATGATTTGCAGAAGACAAGTACTTTTAACTTGTCTGGGAAAAGGAATCAAGGAGAAAGTATGGTCGGAACCACGATTGCAAAGGATCAATTCATAGATACAAGATGGCCTTGTACCAAGTAAATAATTATTTTTACGAGCAGCTTCCATGATAAGTTCGGCATCGGGTCCATGGGCATGAACACAAAGGTTCAAGGTCGAATCCCACTTCTTTAATGCACAACTTTCCATTCACTTCTCGCATCCGAAAAAGTTGTAGTGTCCAAATTTTACCCGACGAAAGCCAGTAGAGTATAACCCGCATAACTTTTGAGTTCACATGGATCTAGGGAAGACATAGATTCAACCCATCGGGGCATCTTAGGAACATATACCACAAACTTCACGGGTACTCAAGCTCGTAAGTAGAGTATGGTTGACAAGAGCAGAGATACAATTTACCAAAGGCATTATTTATCCGAGGAAAGGCTCACAAGGTTACTGAATATGGAGGACGATGTCGGATAAAACCCAACAAAGGATCCGATGGTCCACAAGGGATATGATGTGAGCATCAATACTCAACCAGAAGAAGAAAGAATGCAAGGAGATCAGATTATAGAAAAAACTGACTAATTCAAGGCTCAATGTAACGGAATTATGATTTCCAAAATCAAGGGATAAGAAGCAAACACTCTGATCAAGGATGGATAAGTTGAATAGACTTAGGGCACAATTTATGGCAATCTGATTGGCCGACCATCTCATGTTTGAGAAGACGCCTAAGCCGGAAAGAAAATCTATAAGGATCAACTAATGATTGCGACTAATCACAAACATATCAAATCAAAAGACTCAAGATGATAATGACAAAGGACGTTAATGGATACTGCTAGGCATAGGGAATTAACCAAGTGTAGGCAGGTAAGACCTTGTAGAGCAATAGGCGACAGAGGTCATCGAAAGCTCGGATTGTATTACAAATTATCTTATGAAGCATAAGAATAAGTGGGGATGAACGGATGCTTGATGAGAACGAGTAACTATCCGTAGGGGTAATCATGCGGCAAGGAACTGCCAATCAGTAGGCTCAAGGTATTCTCGGAACAGTAAGAAGAAATTCAAGGTATCTCGTAATAACAAGATCAACGAGCAATGACTGTATGAACGACAATGTAGGTAGTTACACCTAAGGATTTATCGATGGTATGGATTGCAGCGGCGAAGGGTACAAGGGACTCGGTACAACATTGAGAGTATCTTCAGAATCTTCTGATGCACCAAGAAATCATCTGAAGTGAGGGGCTCTCTGAGAGAAAGTATTTACGAGAACCTAGAGTTAGAGATAACAAACTTATTTAACCCGAATAGAAGAGAGATCAGATTCCCAGAGTAAAGGAGAGGAATAAAAGATCCTAATACCACCCAATAGCGGCGTGGGCCCATAAGCAACCCAACCATGTTAGTAAAACAGTTTTTCAAAGACTAGACTCAACTTCGGCCAAGGAGTTGGAAAGGGGGATCCTAGAGGCAGTCGGCTCGGATACCAACTTCTAACACCCTCGATTCAATCATACACTAATCATACATGCAAATGTGTACGATCAAGATCAAGGACTCACGATGTAAGCGTTCTCGGAACGGGGGTCCCCAGACTTGCCTGCCTGCGGCCTGCGGCGTGGCTCAAGCAGTGGCCCAGTATGGCCCGTCTTCATCAACCCAAGTTCAAGACCCTCACTAGGGGCCAAGCCTCGCGGGGCGGACGACGCAAGGCTTCGTCGGGGGCGGCTTCGCCAGGCAGGCTCGCAAGGATGCGGAGAGATCAATGCAAGGAGTACCTCACGAGGTGCTCATGACGCAAGCCATGATGATCAAGACCAGGCGGGCGCCAGCCAGCGCAGTGTCCTCGTTTCCTCTTTGGTGCAAAGGGGGCAAGCACAGGCGCGGAGTACCGAGGCATCAAGCAAAGGTTTCCATATCAGTGCAATGAGACCAAGACCAGCAGGACAGTAGGATGGAGATCACCGTGGAGCCCAAGACGGCGTCATCACCAGTGCCTTTGGCAGTCGAAGACCAACTTTAGTCAGGATAGCTTGTACTAGCTGTCCCCCTTCAAAATAGTCGTTGTTGGCTCCCTTCCCGCTCAATATTTGGGAAGAGGACCAGGGCCTCTATATATAGAGGTAGCCACTACAGTAGAGGGCATCTGGATCTCACCTAGAGCCAACAGAGACGGAGTGATTCCTCTCCAAGCACACCACCACAAGAACACCCCTCGCGAGGTTGTTCTTCCTCTATGATGTTCATCATCAGCCCCAGAGGCAATCCACCACACCACACACTGTATTAGGGTATTACACCACAACGGTGGCCTGAACCAGTAGATTCACGGTGAAGTTTTGGGGCGTGGATCGGTAGGGAGTAGATCTTCATGCGCACCCCAGAGTTCGAACCTCATGGGTTTTGTCGGAACCCGATATTCGACATTTGACGCGCCAGGTAGGGGTGCGCCGGAATCTTCTTTCCGCTGTTCTGCGTTCCATCGTTTTGTCGCATCCATGGCAGACGCTCGCCGAGCTCGCACCGAGCGTCGGGCTGCTATCGCCGCCCGCGTCACCCAGATGGCTCCCGTCGGTGGGCCTCCTCGTCGTTCTCCGTCGCCTGCCGCCAACGCCACCACCGGCCCGGCGGGGAATGAGCAGCAAGCATCATTGGTGCATCCCTCGGTGCAGCGGGAAGGCCGCACCGCCACTCCATCTCATGCTCGTCGCGCTCCCACCAACGCGCATGCCGTGTTGCTCCTGGCACGTGAGCTCCTGCACTACCGCCCCGTGGACGACCTCTACGAGGAGTGGCTCGCTCGCATCACCGAGCTCGTCAGTGCCGCAGGGGGTTCTCCTGTGCCGTCCCTCTCGCCGCCTCGCCCTCCGTCCTGCATGGGCGATGCAGCTCAGGAGGTGCCTCCACCACCTCCTCCCCAAGAAGGCGCCCTGGCTCCAAGGCGCGCGGCCCCTGGACGAGATCCACTGCGTCCAATGCCCGCGCGACAAGAAAGGAGTTGACAAGAAATCCGTCGGCCCCAAGAAGGCGCTCGCCTGCTTCCTGCTCCAGCACGCCAAGACCGCATCCCTGCACCAGCACACCACGACCCCGTGCTGCCCCTGGCAGCAGTGCGTAGGAACCATCAAGAGCAGGCCCCAGGTCTGTAAAAAGCTCCGGTGGCAACAGCGGGTTGCCGCGCCTTCACCACCGAGCTATGCAGCGTCTCCTGGCCAGGCAAGTTCAAGCCAGATCGGCCTCCTTGCTACGACGGCACTGCCGACCCCGAGGAGTTCTTGCAGCTCTACAAGCTGGGCATTGAGGCGGCCAATGGAGGCAAAAAGGTCATTGTGAACTGGTTTCCCATGGCGCTCAAGGATGGTGCCCGCACCTGGCTCCTGAACTTTCCTCCCGGCTCGATCTCCTCTTGGGACGAGATGTGCAACCATTTCATCGCCAACTTCCAGGGCACTCATGACCGTCCTCCGGTCATGGGTGACCTGCACCGCATCAAGCAATAGCCGGCAGAGACCCTGCAGAAGTACATCTAGCACTTCAACAGCACTCGCCTCAAGATTCCCAAGGTGACCGAGGAGGCCATCATCTCAACGTTCTGTGACGGTGTCCGCGACATCAAGATGAAGGAGGAGCTTGCCATCCACGAGGATCTGTGCACATCTCTAGAGCTGTTCAATCTGGCGACCAAGTGCGCAAGAGCTGAGGAGGGGCGCCCCTCCCTCCTTGAGCTTCCAGCTGCTGACCCAGAAGAGAAGAAAGCCAAGGCCAAGGACGTGAAGCGCAAAGGAGCAGCTGTGCTCGCAGCAGAACCAGACACGAAGCACGGCAGGGACCAGCCAGAGTCATCCAAGGGTAGCTGGTACTGCGTGTACCATGACCTCCACACCCACAACACCAACGAATGCCAAGAGCTCAGGGTCGTGTGAGAAGGACGTGTGGGTCGACGCCCCGAGCGCAACGATCGGGGCTATGGCCGAGGAGGAGGAAGAGGTGGAGGACGATGGGACGACCGAGGCCCTCGCCAGGAGTGGCGTGACCGCCCTCGCGAGGATCGCTGGCAGGACTAGCCTCGCGAGGGGGCTTGGAGGGATCAGCCTCGCAAGGATCGCCCGCGAGGCAACGCATGCCTTCCTCCTCTGCCGCCACCGCCAAGAAGGAATGATGACCACCACCAGGACGAGGGGGCTGGGGGCTTCCAGGAGCCACGTGCTATCGCTTGCATCCTGGGCGGTGCCCAGGCCCCAGCCTCTCAGCGCATCTTCAAGCAGTTTGCTCGCGAGGTGAATGCAGTCCTTCCCAAGACCGAGGCCATGCGCCCTCTCAGGTGGTCCACGTGCGCCATCACTTTCAGCTCAGCGGATCAGCTCAAGTGTGCGGCTATGGCTGGCATCCTCCTAATGCTTTGTTCCCCGGTCATCAGCCACATGCAAGTTACCAGGACTCTCATCAATGGTGGTGCAGGACTCAATGTTTTGTCCGTCGAGACGTTCAACAACCTTCAAGTGCCTTATGACCAACTTCAGCCAACCAAGCCTTTCTCAGGAGTCACTGATGGCTCCACTACTCCCATAGGGCAGATTCACCTCCTTGTCACTTTCGGACCGTGCAAGAACTACCGCATCGAGCTCATCGACTTCGATGTTGCCCACATTCGCCTGCCATACAATGCCATCCTCGGGTATCTAGCCCTGGCCAAGTTCATGGCGGTAACGCACCATGGTTACAATGTCCTCAAGATGCACGGAAGCGGCGGAATCATCACAGTCCCCTGCGAAGAGAAGGATGCGGTGTGCTCCCTCGAGCGCGCCTTCCAAGATGCATCAATCGAGAACCCAGACAACAGGAGCGAGAACCCTCCCGAGGCAGTTCCCAAGAAGAAGAAGACATCGCCCAGCTCAAGGCCGTAGGAGGTTGGCATCTCTGGAGGTGTCGCATCAGGATCCGCGCTCGTGCAAGGGGCGCCTCCCTCCATCACATAGGAAGGCGTGCCCAGCGCCCTCCTCAGGCAGGGCTCGGGGGCTCTCTTCTGGAGGGCCTCAGACTTTGCCAAGATCACGAGGGAGGCGCTCAAGCACCACTTGGAGGCGTGCTTAGCAGCACGTTTCCCTCAGGAAGGCATGGGGCAAGGAAGGCCCAACCCTCAGGAGTTCATCACCAAGGCCACTCAGGAACTTCAAGAATCAAGAGTCATACGCGGCGATCGCCGCCTACCTGGCATAGCTCCCCATCCAGGCGAGGATGGCGGGCTGCGCGTCTTCATCGACTACCCAGGGCTCAGCTGAGTCGCGTCTCAGGAGCGCCTCTGGCCTTCGCGCGTGGGACGCTGCGGGGGTCCACTGCACAGCTACGTTCCCATGCCTTTCGTTCTGCTGAACGCGGCTGCCACTCACCAGCGTCATCTGTGGAGCATTCTGGCAGCTTAGGAGGCCAGGCACCACGCGGCCCTGGCGGAGATGGAGATGGTCCTCAAGGAACCGCCTGGACCCCCAGAGCCTCCCGAGGCTTAGTCCTCCAGTAGCTTGTGAGGATCGGCCTCTTCACCTCGCATCACCAGCTACCCCAACACCCCTTCTACAACAGTACCAACTGACATCTTTCGACTTCATTTCAGCTGGGAGCGCCCTCGGGGCTGCATCATTCCTAGGTCGCGTGGGTTTGTCCCTGCGGCATGTATCCCTTTAGCTTATGTCTTTAGTTTACCTTGCTGGGGGCGCCCCTCGGGCTGCATCATCCCCAAGCCGCTCGGGCCTGACCCAGTGGCATATATCCTCCCTGCCGACGTAGAACCCAAAGCAAATAGGGAGGAAACCACCAAATCTCGAAGCAAATCCAGAAGCAAATATTACAAACCATAAATTTTCCTCACGATACCAAACACAAGTTTAAACGCCTCCACGAGGCACGGTGCATATTGCAGGAGTTGAAACAGGAAAGAAGCCACGAGAATATCACCCTTGGGCAGCGCCGTCATTCGCCAGGAGCCCTGCCTCCGTGGTGGTGTTGCGCTTGTCAGCTCCACCTCCCGAGGCCGCAGAACCAGCAATACATGCCTTGGCCGCAGTGGCGAAGGTGCGGAACTTCGCCAGCAGAGCTTCCGCTCGGCCCTTCACGGCTTCAGCAGAAGCGGTGGAGCGCTCGACATCCACAGGCTCCAGCAGCTCGTCGAGGTTGGCGCCAGGGTCGCGAAGGTAGATGTGGCTGAGGACCCGCGTCAGCGCCGCGGAAGAAAGGACGCGAGCTTCAACCTCGGCCATGGGGCCGACGCCGGTCACGACTTCCTCAAGCGCTTCGACCAAGAAGGGAAGCAGCTTGGCGGGGCCGTCCTTGGCCCCAACCAGCGGCTTCTCCAGGCCACCATCTTAGAGCGTCTTCAGTGACTTGCCAGATCTCTCCTCGACATCCGTGAAGGCCACGCGATCCTCAGCCAAGACCTTCGCCTTGGCATCCAGCTCGTCCCTCTCCACCTTTAGCTTCTGCTCCAGCGTCTTCAGTCGGCTGCGATCAGCGGACAGCTCGGCGTAACGGTCCCCAAAGGCGGCCTCCCAAGCCTTCATCTCTTCCTCCTTCCCCTGGCAGTCGCGAGCCTCTTTGGCGAGCTCATCGCGCAAACCCTCCAGCTCGTCCTCCAGCGCCTTGCACCGGTCCTAGGCGACCGTAGCATTCTTCAGAGCTGCATCACGGGCGGCTGCAGCCTGGGTGGCGACTTGCTTCTCCTCCTCGGAAGCTGTCGCAGCCCGGCTTAGCGCCGCTCGGACGGAGGTGTCGGAGTGAACCAAGCCAGAGATCAGCTCCAGGCGCCTGGCCACCAGGTGGGGGTTGGCGCCCTGGAGGTCTTCCCACAGCTGGCCTAGCCCAGCAAGGGCACGGACCAAGATGGCGGAGGAGTCAGAGGAGTCAGGAACCAATGGAGTAGGAGGAGAAGGCGGCAGCGTGACTACGGCTTGGGAGACTGGGAGCTCCTGAGTCTTGGCAGCCTCAGCGACAACATCAAGCACCGCCATCTCTAGAGTCAGCGGGGCCATGGGGGCTGGCACCCCGCCAGGGCGCTCCTCTTGGCCTTGCGAGGACGACCGGGCAGGGGAGGTGCGAGCTCCACTGCCTCCCCTTCCCACAGGTGAAGGCGCGGCCACAACGGATGAGCCTGGCCCAAGCGGAACCACCGTGTCCCCCTTCAGCTTCTTCGCCGCAAGCGGCGGCCTAACCAAATGATGGAGGACGTCAAGACCCAACAGCAAAAACAAGGACAATAGGGAGTTCGAGCACTTACTGGTCAATCGCGGAATATTCTGGCGGTCTCTTGTCGAGCTTAAAGCCCGTGAGCCTCTTGGTCCGGGGCGCAGCCTCGGGAGGTCCAGAGGCAGAGGAGGGCGCACCAGAAGGGTTGGAGCTGGCTTCGAGCAGTGCCTGGGCCGGGGTAGCCCCTCGGGAGATCAACCCCAACCTCTCCTTCTTCGGGATCACGGGCGGGTCCTCTCCCCCTCGCCTGGTGTCGGCCTCGTCGTCGTCCGGCATGGTCCGGAGGATGTTGGCCCTGTGCCAGGGGGAAGTCTCACCCGTCCCTTCAGCGGTCGCCTCCGAGTCGCGCTCCTCTTCTTCTTCGTCCTCCTCTCCTCCTCTGCGGGAATCATCGGAAGACAATTCCACCAGCGCCACCGCCTCCTAGCCCTCGAGAGGCACCTCCGGCACCAGACCGCTCCATTCGAAGGTGGGCATGGCTTCCACCACTTGTTGCCAGTTTACGCGAAGGAACAGGGGGGCTGTAGCGCCCTCCAAACCTTCCACGTCCTCCCCGACCAAGAGGCGGAGAGCTGCGACCAGATCCTCGTCGGCCAGGGCCACCGAGTTCAGGTGGAGATCGTCATCCGCACCCCCAAGCGTCCACAACGGGCGTGAGTGCGCCTGAAGTGGAGCTACCCGCTGCGCCAGGAACTCCCTCATGAGCGTGGCCACTGTCAGCTTCGCCGCCTACATGTTGCCCGGCCTCAGGTCGGTGTTCATCTTCTCCAGCACCGACTTCGCCTAACAGTCGTCAAGCTTAGCACGAGACCACGCCTCGTCAGCCTGGGTTGCTCTGTGGGCAGCACCAGCCGAGAGTGGAGGCACCCGGCGTCCATCATGACCCACTTGCTCCGAAAGCCATCAACCCTCTTCCCGGTCTTCGAAATCGCGTTGGCCTTAGAGTACGCGATGAAGCCAGCGCACGCTGAGGTATGGCTGCCGGAGATTCGGAGGAAGAATAAGTGGCGCAACAAAGCCACGGACGGCATCACCCCAACGTGTGCCTCGCAGTAGTAGGAGAAAATCGACAGAAGGAGGACGGAGTTGGGATGGAGATGAAGGTGCTGCAGCTTGTAATGGCGGAGGACGGCATAGAAGAACTCGGAGCAAGGAGGCACCAGGCCGGCGATGACGGTTCTCATGAAGAAGGGATAGAAGGTACCCCCCCTTGGCCTCCGACTAGGCAGCGTCGGCTCGGAGCCCGGTCTCCCCCATCTCATTGCCCTGCACCACCGTCATCAGGCGCGTGACGGTGAGATTCTTCTTCGTCATGTTGGGGGGATCCAGGGGCGGCGAGTACCAAGCCGGCGAGGCCTCAGCCGCGGCCTTGCGGGGTTCCATTGCTCGCTGGAAGAGGAAGGATGAGGCGGATCTAGATATTTCGGAAGCAACAAGAGCAACGACAAGGAAGGGGATCTGGAGCAAGGTGAATGAGAGCAATGGAGGTAAGCTTAACCCAGGCCAGCCTTTTGTCAGTCGGGCAGTTGCCGAGGCAGCATGGGGAAGCGGAGACGCCCACGTCCAATCAACCGCCACGCGGCGACCAACGCCATGGGCTGTTGGGGCCCGCGGCGCTCCGCACTTGCCCTTTGGCTTCGCTGCTGAGCCAAGTCCGATCGCGCCTTGGGCCCGGGGGCTACTATCGGTGTTCTGGGAACGAGGGTCCCCAGACTTGCCTGCCTGCGGCCTGCAGCGTGGCTCAAGCAGTTTCCTAGTACGACCCGTCTTCATCAACCTAAGCTCAAGACCCTCGCGAGGGGCCAAGCCTCGTGGGGCAGACGACGCAAGGCTTCCTCGGGGGCGGCCTCACCAGGCGAGCTCACGAGGAGGCGGAGAGATCAATGCAAGGAGTACCTCGCGGGTGCTAGTGACGCAAGCCATGAAATCAAGACCAGGCGGGCGCCAGCCAGCATAGTGTCCTCGTTTCCTCTTTGGTGCAAAGGAGGAAAGCGCATGCGCGGAGTACCGAGGCATCAAGCAAAGGTTTCCATATCAGTGCAACGAGACCAAGACCAGCAGTACGTCAGGAAGGAGATCACCGTGGAGCCCAAGACAGCATCATCACTAGTGCCTTTGGCAGTTGAAGACCAACTTTAGTCAGGATAGCTTGTACTAGCTGTCCCCCTTCAAAATGGCCGTTGTTGGCTCCCTTCCTGCTCAATATTTGGGAAGAGGACCAGGGCTTCTCTATATATATAGAGATAGCCACTACAGTAGAGGGCATCTGGACCTCACCTAGAGCCAACAGAGACGGAGCGATTCCTCTCCAAGCACACCACCACAAGAACACCCCTCGCGAGGTTGTTCTTCCTTTGTGTTGTTCATCATCAGCCCCAGAGGCAATCCACCACACCACACATTGGATTAGGGTATTACACCACAACGGTGGCCCGAACTAGTATAAACCTTGTGTCCCTTGTGTTGTTCATCGTGTAGCTTAGATTCACGGCGAGGTTTTCGGGCGTGGATCGGTAGGGAGTAGATCTTCGTGCGCACCTCGGAATTCGAACCTCAAGGGTTTTGCCAGAACCCAATATCCGACACACGGGAAGATATCTCAACACAACTCTACACACAAATTAAAATAATACAAGCTTTATATTACAAGACAGGGGCCTCGAGGGCTCGAATACATAAGCTCGAATACAAACGAGTCAGCGGAAGCAACAATATCTGAATACAGACATAAGTTAAACAAGTTTGCCTTAAGAAGGCTAGCACAAAAGCAACATGATCGAAAAGCCATGGCCTCCTGCCTGGGAGCCTCCTAACTACTCCTGGTCATCGGCGGCCTCCACGTAGTAGTAGGCACCCTCAGGTTTGTAGTAGTCGTCATCGAAGGTGGCATCTGGCTCCTGGACTCCGTCATCTGGTTGCGTCATCCGAGAAGAATGGAAAAGGGGGAAAAGAGGGAGCAAAGCAACCGTGAGTACTCATCCAAAATACTCACAAGCAAGGATCTACACTACTTATGCATCAGTATCAATGAAAGGGGTAGTATCTGTGGACTAACTGCAGAGTGTCAGAATAAGAGGGGAGAAGCTAGTCCTATCGAACACTAGCATCTTTCGGGAACCACCGTCTTGCAGCAAGAGAATGAAGTAGAGTAGTATAACATAAGTCATATTTATGTTGTTGTCAATGCCCCGGGATCCTTTCTCGACTCCCGAAGCAACATATCCAAATCATGCCTCAGCATCCAGTTCTAGTTGTATCAATCGGGATACAACTCCGAGTGTCTGTTACCATAGGACAGGCTATCGATAGATGTTTTCTTTCCTGCAGTGGTGCACCAACTTACCCACCACGCTTGATTAACTCCGACCGGACACACTTTCCTGAGTCATGCCCGGCCTCGGCGAAACAATACGTCACAACCCGACCTAGGCTAAATAGAGAGGTCAGCACGCCGGACTAAACCTATGCCCCTAGGGGTCATGGGCCATCGCCCCGGGAACTCCTGCACGTTCCGTACACGACCGGTGAGCAGACCTAGCTACCTCCTTAAAATGGCAGGAGCTTACGCAGTCCAATCCGGCACGCGCCGCTCAGTCGCTGACGTCTATTAAACTTCGGTTGATGCATACGACGCAGAACACCCATACTATGCCCACGTGATGGTTAGTGCTATTAGGCCAGAGGCCCCTCGGATCAAATATCCAAATCGTAGTGGATTAGGAACGCGCGGTAACAAGCAGAGACTCATGAAAGATGTGACCCCATCGCCCCGTCTCAAGGACTTGCGGCAAGGGCTAAGAATGCCCGGCCACGCCTCGTAATTATCTCGCGGGTACCTTTAAGGTCAACCCGACTCCACATCACTCACAATTAAACTTCCGCGGGTACCCCTCAGGGACGACCCGTCTTTAGTAACATGGTTCAGTGTAAAGTCATAGTAACCATAGTAACTGTGTGTCTAACACCAAGGGAAACCCTGAGGAACCACCCTCGGTGGATTCCACTCGATGTAATCATCAAGGTGAACGCAAGAGGAACCACCCTCGAGGTTCACACTTGAGGGGTTGCACGACAGAGTCGTATCAGAAGTGGTTACGGAGGAAATCACCTTCGATGACCATGACCGAATAGCTACACTACAGAGATCTCATCAGGAGTGGTGTATGAGGTTCGACCCTCGGCACTCGATGGTAACTCTGTAGAGTCAAGCAAGAAAAGGAGCGTGATGTGATGTGAGGTGTCGGGCTCTGGTCGTCGATCACGTTGATCGAGTCGTCGATGATGAAGCAGGGGCAACAAGGACCAGGTGGGGGTCAGTGATGGATCACTAACCAACCTATACTAAGCAGTTTAGGATAAGCAGGTAGGTAACAATAAGCAGGTTATGCATCAGAGTAGGAGCAAACAATAGTAGTAGCAAAATCTAATGCAAGCATGAGAGAATGGAATGAGCGATATCAGGATGATCAAGGGGGGGGGGGGGGGGGGCTTGCCTGGTTGCTCAGCGGCAAAGGCAGGGTCGTTAGTGGTGTCGTCGGTGACGTAGTCGATCACAGGGACAACATCGGTCTCGGGGGCTATCGGAGAGAAGAAGGGGAAGCAACGGATAAATACACAGTAATCATATGCAACACAGAGGATGCTATGCTGACGTGCAGTGCAGGGTTGCCTAAAGATATGTCTAAGTCATATTAGGTATTTTAGGATTAAAGTTGGATTTATTCACATGTATATATGCACTATTCATCTACCGGAAGCAGGCTAAAAGTTGCGGGTTCACCTCTATAGAGGGTCCCGATACGGAAACAGATGGCACTGTTGGGTTCGTCTCGTCGTTCTGATCAACTTTCATGTAGAAAGTTTTTCGATCCGAGCTACGGTTTATTTTATATGAAATTTTAAAGCTTTAATCATTTTATGAAGATTCAACATTTATTTAAACCGAATTGACCAAGTCAAATTGACTGGTCAAAAGGTAAGGCGTGGCCCACATGGCATAGACTATACGTAAAAATATAAATAAAATCTAACTTAACTAAATGGGGTTCACCTGCCGTAGGCTAGCAACTAACCTAACAAAGATTACCTAATAAGTAGTCTAAATTGGCCTAATCTAATTAGGCCGGCCACACACAACACGTACGCACACACGGCCACATTCACCACCACGAGCAGCCAGCGATTGCAGACGGCAGTACCCGCAGCAAGGCAACGCTAGTGGCGGCGGCTAGCAGGATAAGAGCAGCACCAGCACGGCCAGCAGCGGGAGTAGCAGCAGTTCAGTGGCACACGGCAGGAGTAGCAGCCCGGCAACAGAAATAGAGCAACAGCGAGCGGACGTGAGGCCACGGCGGCACGCAGAAGCAGCAGCAGTACAGGGAGCAACAGGACAGCGGCAGGGCCGCGGGCGGCTGCAGTGCGGCACGCGTGGGCGCGCGGTCGGGCGAGCCGGCGGGCGGCCGGGCCAGCCAGCGCGCCGGGGTGCAGCGGACACGGGACTGGGCATGGCCAGGGGCACGGTGTGCGGGGCGGCTGGGAGTAGGCAACGGCGGCCGAGCCAACGACAGACGCAGGTGAGGCCAGGGCGGGCGCACGCGACTGGGCGCGGGAGGCAGTGACGAGCGGACGTGCGAGCGGGCGCGATGGTGGCCACGGGAGAGCGAGCGAGTGGGCGACCTCGACGTGTTGTGAGGAGTGGAGGCGGACGTACGCGGCCATAGCGGTGGGGCGGTGATATACAATACGAATCAAGGTCGACGCGAGGGGGGACGAAGGAGGCTCACCAGGGGATGGCTGACGGCCAGCTCGGACGGGTCGGGGGCTTGCTGGAGCGTGGATCCGCGGTGAGGCAGCGACAACCATAGGCGATGAAGCCTCCCGATCCACGCGATGTATGGACTCCGAGCTCGAGCTCATGGACGGAGAGGGAGCAGCGGACGTTGATGGTGCTCTTGACACGTTCCTAGGCGGCGGGCGTAGAGTACGTGGGCGAGGTCGGACTTGGCGACCATGGTGGCGGTTTGCCGCGGGGAGAGAAGAGCAGGCATGGAATGGCTGCCCCGTGGAGGATCCGGCCAAAGATGATGTACAAACGTCCACCGCGACCGATGAACAGGAAAGAAGAGGACAGAGGAGAAGTTGGGTTGGGCCTGCACTGTTGCTAGCAGGCCCAAGTGCACAGTGTAGGCTTTCCAGATTCCTTTTTCTTTTTATGTATTTAACTTAGCTATTGTTTTGTATTTGTTTGACCACCAAATGACTTTTGCAAAATATGAAACTGGTCTAAACAAATACTAGGCATTATTTAGTACCGCCACAAAAGGTTTGAAGTTTGTTTGAATTTATTCAAATTATGTTTGCATTTAAATGGCTCGGTTAAGTGTTGTTGGGCCACTTATTAATTTCCAAGGGATTTAACTGAGAGTCAAATGAAGTTGGTTTCATCACGGGAATGATCGAGGGGATTTATAGAATAGTGTGAACATTTTAGTTTTACTATTTTGTAAAATTATAATTTGAAGCATTAGAATTTGGATTTGAGTTTGGTTTGGAGCAAAGTGAGGATTAGCAAAAATAATTATGATGACATAGCATCATTAGGTATGATATTACTGTAGCATGACCCCGGGGGTGTTACAGACAACCCTGTTGGTCTCCAAGAAAGCTGATAAAAATGATCTTGTAGACAGTGAGAAAACCCCACAGTCCTGCGTTGATGTAGTGTTCGAGTTACTGGCTAGTACCGCTGGCACAAGCTCTTCAAACTCGCTGCTTGAATCACTTGGACTTCTTCAGTCTCAGCTATAAGTTGAAAGGCATCAGTCAGTTGTGCTCCGGCAAGAAGCCGAAGGACTGAGGAAGTCCCTGCATAATTCAGATGTGTACTTTCTTGTGCAACAGCAAGCGCTGGAGGATTTAAGCGCCAAATAAGAGAAAGTTAATAAGCTTGCTAAGCATCTTGCTAGCATCATGGGGACCCAGGATATTGGTTCCTGACCTCTTCTGAAGTGGTTTCACTTTTGGACTTGTTTTGCTGCGGCGTTTATATGCTGCTTTGTCCCTATATTTGCATTGGTGGCGAAGTTTGATGCCCAGTGGATGTAATATGTGTAATAGCCGTGATAGCCTAGCGTAAGTTGCTTGCTTATTTATTTCCTTGTTGTCTTGTTTATTTGTTTGATTGTAGTCAGTGCAGATCTTTTTCTGCGGTTTGCTAGTGGCCGCAATAACCTATTTTTTAAAACTAGGCCACAATAACCATGGGCTACATATTTACTGTAGTGACACTGGGCCTCCTACCAGCCGTAGAAACATTGGGCCTTCTACGGGCCATAGACACAATGGGACTTTTACGGTTCGTATCATCAATGGGCCTTATATGGGTCGTATGATCGATCGGCCAAACATGGGCCAATAACAGAACACATTATGGCTGTAAACGGGCTAGAGTTGGAATCGTCCGTTCATGGGCCGACCATAACGGGTCGTCGTTAATAAGTTGTATTTGATGACACTATGAAAACAACCCAACGTATTAACGAGCCACAAACGGGCCGACTGTAACAACGAGCAAAATTTGGCCAACAAGCAGAAAATGACAGCAATGGGCCGTAAGTAACCGAATGCTGGAAATGAGCCCAAGAATAAATGGGCCCTGAGAAGGCCGAAAGATAACATGGGCTGGAAACGGCCCAATGGAATAATGGGTCGTTAATGGGTATAAAGTGATACGCTGTTCATTACGGGATTGTTTCACCACGGGCCATTAATGGGCCAAGAGTTACAAAGGGTCTCATATGGGCCAAAAGACGTCATGGGCCATACATGGGCCAGATGTTAAAATGGGCTGGAATCATATTGGACAGCCCAGATGATGCTACTGGGCCTAATTCAGTTAGGCCGTAATGGGCCCTATGTTAGTGGGCTGTAAATGGGCTATATGCGAACAAACCGTTAACAGGCTTTCTATGGGCCGGCCCGCCACCTTTTGACCAAGTCAAAGAGGCCGGCCTTTTCACAGGAATGGGCCTCTGTTGGGCCGTGCTATGTGTCGATGTATCATAGGCGCCTTCGGTCCAATGAGGGGATGGCATCTGTCCCAACAGTGAGACGACACGTGTTAACTTTACTTACTAGAACCTTGTGTATTTTGTTGGTTTAGTTTTAATAAAATACTGTGGGGTTGTTGCCTCACAGTTCCCAGTCAAAAAAATGATGATTTTACACGTGGAAAATCCTCATTGGTCGGGGCTGTTAACGGGTTATCGGATCCAAAATCGGACCCGGTAGCTTAATGGCATTCCGTTATGGTGGATGCCATGTGTCGGTCACCCTTAACGAAAGCACTTCTATGACGCGTGATTTATCGTCATGGAAGTGGCCACTTCTGTGATGATAATTTTGGTAATGTCATGGAACACTTCTACGACAACACAGGTATGACTATGTTGATTCTGTCATAAAATCGTCATGGATGTACATGCATGACAGAAAACGTGACCTACTATGACAAACACGTATCATCACGGAAGTGTATTTTTTTGTAGTGGAGGCTGGTCTCTTGAGATCCTCTTTACGTCTTCAATAGTCTTGATTTTGGGCCAGTTTCAGGTTTCCCCACGCGTCGTGTAAAGCCAATAGTGGTGGGGCCGCTCCAGTAATGGCCCCTGAATGACTTTAATGCACGGGGTAGAAACGGCTAATTCACTCTTCCCACCACGCCCTTATCCTTATCCACGTATGCTGCATGCATCGCGCGGGGTAGGTAACAGAGGCGTGTGGTGCCAGAGAGCATAATGGCGAGGGCACGACTTCCTTGAATTGGTGGAGGAGGGCGGTGGTTACCCGTTGTGGAACCAGCCCGCAGCCCCCCCCCCCGCTTGCCTATAAGAGGAAGAGCGGTGGAGGAGTGGAGCCATTCATCCGCACTCTTCTTCTCCTCTATCTTGCTCCGTCTTAGATATGCTGGAAGGGAGAGCCCGGGGCTAGGCCTCGGGCTTTAGCTTAGAACTTTTAGTGGTCGTGAGGATGCTCGGGCGGCACGGCAGTAATGCTGGAGGTGGCGACTCGAGCGCGCTTTTTGTTTTGCCGCTCCCGGCCTTGATCTTGGTGGTAGGGGATGCGAATAACCGATGCCAAGGCCCATGGCAGGCATGGGGCATGGCAGTCGATCACTCCTCATTCTCACTCCTGCGCGACATAGAGGAAGAGCCTTGGGAGAGGTCTGCCGTTGGTGAGGGCGGATTTGGCTCTTCCGGGCATCTCCCTCTGTTTGTGGAGGAGGGCTTATCGTCTTTGTACACGTCTTCGGAACATGCAGTGATTTCTGACGTTAGGGCCGTTGGGGACGACCATGCTCTTTATGGGGGTAAGCCAGAGAGCATGGCATTTGGTGTGGCTGACGGTCTGAGGTCTTCGGGTGGTAGTGATGCGGATGGCGGTGGCAACCCATGATGCGTCAAGAATGAGGGCGACCGTTTCGACAAGGCGTGTTTGTTGGTGACTCTATGTCTTCCATCTGGTCCTCCGGCAACGTCACCATCCGCATTTGCCCCTCGGTTCTTTCTTCCTTGCCGAGAAGTGGCGCCATCCTGATCCTGGGGAGGCGCCGATTCCCAGCTGGGTTTGCCTTCTGCCTCTTTGACCTTGTCCTGTAGGAGATGGACAAGGGCAAAGGCATTACGGGGCACTTATCTTTTTTCAATCTTAAATCTGTAGGCACTGGCCAAATTTTAATTCAAATAATGTAATCTCTTGAGTCCATGTCTGTGTTCTGTAAAGCTTGTACTTGTATCAACATGTTAATGAAAAAGATGAACCTTGCCGGGGACCCGCGCATGTATATGTCCATGCAGAGGGGAGATGCCTCTTTAATGTAAATAAACGAGTTTTTCCCGGTAGGCATCATCTATCAGGATACAGATAGAGGGACCAGCCCCCCGCCAACTTCCTTTTACCAAACACCACTGTGACCACTCTGACCGAAGCAATGTTCGAGTCAGGAATGGGAGTACCTAAGTCTAAAAGGAGTGGCGAGGTTTTCTGATGCATAAGTTATAGCTTATAGAACATGAACGGATAAGAGGTAGAACTTATCTGTTTGGCTTGCCGGGGATCGTAGTGTCGGGCAGCCTTCTCAGCTCCTTGCTAAAACCAAGATCACGGCAAGAACTTGCAGCTTCATGCAGATGAGAATGAATGCAGGATGCGATCCTATCTATATGCATATGCAAATGCTCATGAAATGCTTATGCAGTGATCTGGAATGCTCATGCATGCATGCAGTCTACGTTGCCCCCCCCCCCTACAATGCTTCTCTATTTTCTATTACACGGGGTCATCGCCCCAGCTTTGTACAAGGGGTTACATGTAGCTGAGGCAAGGCCTATAGAAATGGGTGGCTGCCGGGCAGGGCCCGATAGCATCACGCCTTACGGGTAGAACATGCGAAGGTGCTCAATATTCCAAGAATTTTGCACCTGAGTGCCATCTCCGATCTCCAGATGAACTGCGCCAGGTCTGGTGACTGGTACTACCCGGTAAGGGCCTTCCCACTTCGGTGATAACTTGTGTGTACCCTTGGCAAACTGAACATGCCTAAGGACAAGGTCACCTTCCTCAAAACACCGGGCATGAACCTGCAGCTATGATAGCGACGTAGGGCTTGCTAATAGCATGCAGCATGTGTAGCATCCCAGAGACGATTCTCCTCGAGTAGCATAGCGTTGTCAAGCCAGTGCTGATGTTGCACGACTTCATCATAGGCAAGCACTAGAGGCAACCCGTAGATGAGTTCCGTGGGCATAACTGCTTCTGCCCCGTAGACCAGGTAGAAGGGAGTCTGCCCAGTAGGTAGGTTTGATGTCATTCTGAGGGACCAGAGAACTACTGGCAGCTCATCGATCCACCGCCTGCCGTGCTTCTGCAGCGTATCAAAGGTTCTTGTCTTGAGTCTGCGTAGCACTTTAGCGTTCGCCCTCTCAGCTTGTCCATTGCTCTGGTGGTGTACCACAGAGGCGAATGAGATCTTGCATCCGAGGGCATGAACATATTGCATGAAGGCACGGCTCATGAACTGGATGCCGTTATCGGTGATGATCCTTGCCGGAACTCCAAAATAACACACTAGATCTTTCAAGAACTTGATAGCTGAGTGGGCAGTCACCTTTCTCACGGTAGTCACTTCCGGACACTTTGTAAACTTGTCGATGGCAACGAACAAGAATTCAAAGCCTTCGATTGCTCAGGGGAAGGGGCCAAGAATATTGATCCCCTAGAGCGAAAATGGCCATGATAGAGGGATTGTCTTAGGAGCTTGGGAAGGCAGGTGGGTTGTCACACCCTAATTTTTATGCCACAACACTTAAGCTAATATATCATGATAAAATATGGGTTGACAAATACTCTTGCATTGTTTGGCTTTTATTTCAATTGGATTTTTGTCTGTGGTTTCAAGTGCTCATGAAAGCCATATTATAGCTCCACCATCTTTACTTCATCTCCTTGCTCCAAACTTTTGCCCCAATGATCATGCCATGTGTATAGTACAGTATAGAATTTTCTTACAAAAATAATTTGGCCAAAAAGTATTTTCTAAATTTACTTTACCAAAAACCCCTGAATTGAGGTTTGCACTACAAGTACTTGATCTGGGGTATGAAAAATCCTTCAAAGAGTATGTTTGACTGCTATTAGGTATAGGACTCCCATAAACCACAAAAATATAATTTTAAAATTTATTCTGCTATTTTATTTACAGGCTTTTTCTTTAGGCCAGAACTAGTCTTTAATAGGTTAAAATTATTTTTAATGCTTTAAAAATATTTGTGAAAATTTAGGGAAACTCAGTGGACAGATATCGTCCATATATAAGAGTTTCAATGCATGGTCATGTTCAAAATATTGGTCAAACCCCTCAAAAACCCTTTTTGGATATTTCAAGCTTTTGAAATATTTACAAAGGAAATATTCTCTAAAAAATTCAAGAAAATTCTAGCATGTCACATATGACATATTGGATGATCTTGCCAAGCCTCATGTCTTGGAGAACAAGAAAACATCACCAAATCCCCTCAAAACCATGTCTGTCCATTTTGAAGTTTGAGCAACTTTACATTGCCAAACATGTCCAGATGTTCTCAAACTTGGTCCACATGCTCCAATGGTCTAATTATGCATCTAGACCAAGTGGAACAAGTTGGATAAAATGATATCTTGATCAAAGTGCCTCAAAACCCTCTTTGTCCAGAATCAAATTTGAACAACTTTACATTGTCAACTTTCTCCTTTTGCTCTCAACCTTTGTGGGCATTCTCTAAACCCTAAATGATGACACTACACCAAGTGGTGTATCAAGGAGAATAGTTTTGCATGACTAGATCTTGGAAAACTCATTTCTGTTGATTTCTAGGGTTTACAAAAGTTGCATTGGCAACGTTGCCCAAAAGGACTCAATCTTGGTGGAACCTCATATGTTCTCATGCCATTTGACCCTGTCAAGCCTTATGACAAGAGGAGTTCATCTTATTGCCCAAATCAACAACAAATACCTTCTGCCATTTCTCTAAAAACACCACCTTGACCACTTCCACTAATCTCCATGAGTTCTACTTTTTACCACAACCCCTCCTAGACCTCTTCTACCTCCAGTGGCTCTCCCCTGGCTTTTGCTCAATGATTGAATGGTGAAACACCCTCATTTACCCCTCTGGACAGCAGCCTCTCTCTCTCCCTCAACCTGCCTCCCCACTCTAGTGGCCCCCCGGGGCATCCAAGGCCATAACCCACTTCTTTACTCCCCCCTAGAGCTACCAGAAACCTTTGGCCGTGCCCACATTGCATAGAAAATGGCCATGCCAGCCATTTGGGCGCTCTGGAGCGTGCTACAGTGCACCCCGCACTGTAGCCACCCCCCGCCAACCACCTCCGGCCACCTCAGGCCTCCCCAGCATGCCTACCGATGAACCTCGACGTCCGAAGCACGCTACGCCCTGGTCCCCCTCCTCCTTCTCCCTCCTCTTGCCCCAGCTTGCACGCGCGCCGCCCGCCCGAGCGCACCAGTGAGCACGCTCACACGCACGTTGCCCCTAGCCCCTGCTCTCTCTCTCTCTTCACGAGCACCCCCGAGCACCTTGCAGCGAGCCTCCATGACCCGTAGTGATGACAACGAGCTCGCCGACGCACGAGTCCCCCGTGAGCCTCGTCTAGCCTATATAAGTCCCCCCGAGCTATCCTCTCCTCACCACTCGCCCTCTGCACCACCAAATCATCCCCTGCACCTCCAGTTCCTCTCCAGAGGCGCCCAAGCTCGAGATCGAGCTCGACCTCCGCCGCTTCGGCTCGCCGAAGTTCGTGAGGTACAGGTCGTCCCCGCCTCTCCTTCCTCTCAATCTGGAACCTACGTAGCACACTGATCTTTTCCCACCTGTTTCCCCTCTATAGCTGTCGGAAACGGCCGGAACCGCCGCCACCTGAAGCTCCTCTGCCGTGCCTCCTTGTCGCCGGCAAACCAAGCCACCCGGCAACAACAATAACCTCCACCCGAATGGCGACTCGGCAAGGAGTCCAACGGTTCCATCAGATCACCCCGCCGTGCCCGGAAACGTCGCCGGTGAGCTCGCCGACCATCTGGTTTCGGGGTTAGGGATGACAGGCGGGCCCCATCTGTCAGCGTCTCCTCTCCCTCGCCCCTCTCTCTCTCACTAGCGCCTGGGGCCCGCTCGTCAAGTTTGAATCTGGCACGCGCGCGCCGCCCCGGCTCGCCTGGCCCCTCTTTCCACTGGGCCTGCTGCGCTGCGGCTGTTTTGGCCCAGTGGCACACTGCCCTTTTCCCTTTTCTTTTTCTATGAATTTTCCAAAAATTCCACAGGATTAAATATTAATCCAAATACAATAATTCCAACTCCTAAAATCTTAGAATAATCCCACCTATTTATTGATATAACTTTCATACACATCCATTACACTTTTCTGTACTGTTCAAATTTAAATTCAAATTTGAACAATAAAATCTTTGTTTGAAAATCCACTACTCTGTCCCCCTAACTCCAAATCTAAAACTAAGAATTTTCCCCTTCTTAGTTTCTCCCTAATATTTAACAAAAATAAGTTGACATTTTTCTGAGCACTTTGATTTTCCTGTTTTTCTATTGCCTTATTTTTCTCGTTGGTATTTTGCGATGATAGATTGCTTTGTTGGCAAAAGAGATTGGATCAGAAGACTTTCAAGACCCCAAAGACTTTGCTGAGCTAGGCAAGCATCCCCTTGACCATGACACCACTCTTGTTCATCAGTACCCTTTTCGATTGCATGATGATGAAATATATCGGTGGTAAACTTGTTGTGAACCACCACATGATGCATACCCCTACTCATGACTTTACCTTGTTCATGAGTGCAATGCCAAGAGACTAGTTGATGCATAATGATGCATGTGTACCATGAACCCTTCATGGTTACATTCTTTCGAAAACCCCATCAGGTACCGCTAATGCCCTTGGGAGATGTTGAACTAAGGTCACCACTTGAGGAAGAAGTGGTGTACCGAAGAGAGCTTTTGGTGTGTGTATAAAATGATGGATTAGATTAATGTGTGATTACCGTCCCAACCAAACATGTGCAACCACTCTACCCCTTTATGGGACGGGGCATTATTGATTACTTAGGCTAATACTAGCATGGTGCCCACATTACTACTGACAGGGGGTGACCCGAGGTCACTCTCGGGACGGGGTCGTGCTTGGATAGGCGGCCATGACTGTTTTCACAGGGCGCCAGACACACCGTTGGTCCCTTCTTGTATGCGTGATAATGTAAAAAGGGTAGGTCCCACGATCTTTTGCTTATACATGAGGGCCGTGTATCAACGAGTGGACCCTATGTTAGTGTCGTCTAGGGAAAGGTAATGATCAGGTGCTTGCCCCGAGTACTTGAGGTAATGTGGGATTGTGGACGACACGAAAGCTTCCCGGATCTTGTGGGTAAAGTGCGCAACCTTAGCAGAGTGTCAAACTACTCGAATAGCCATGTCCACGGTCATGCACAGTTGGGAGGTGCTACTTAAACTATGTTCAGATATTTTACAATCTCTGTGCATGTGTGTGTGGAAGAGAACTATTTGTGTCAAGGTGGTGACTTGACATGTTGAATGAAATGACATTGATCCAAACCCTATTTATGTTGATATTTGTAACATGTTCTCAAGGTTACCCTGTTCATTGATGCATATCTCACAAGTTGATAGGGCATCTCAACTAGCTTGAAGCTAGGTTGCTTACTTGTTATACAATTGCATTGTTACTTTGAACCTAATCATGGGTTGCTTGCGAGTACATTCAAAGTACTCATTAGCTTGCCACTAGTTATTTAATTGACCGGGCATGGAAGAGAAGGAGTTCAAGGAAGAGTTCTTTGATGACGAACACGCGAACTAGGACGCTTCCCAGTCAGAATGCCTGTAGGGTTAAGGCAGATGGCATGGGTTCTACTTATCGACCAAGATTTCCGCTGCTTATGTTTCTTTCGATGTACAACCCTTAAGGCTTAATCAATGTAAGACTTGACCATAATGGTCATAATTTGTGTAATATGGTATGTATGGATGAAAGACTCTTGTTATTCAGCTTCTGTGTGTTCAGTGAGCATTGATCTCTCAGATCACTGTACACGTGCATTCAGTGATCTCGACTTATGGTTCGGGGTCCCCCCAAAGCTGGTATCAGAGCCATCCTGACTGTAGGAAGCCTTAGTTAGCATGGTCATTAGTTAGGATAAAACAAAATTTCAAAACCATCTATACCTCGCCTCTTTTCTGAGATTTCCCAAAACTAAGGGATATTTTCAGTATTGACCCCTCCTATCCAACTTTTGTAGATGGTTGTCGTCCCCTTGAGACTCCTTACGACACGATTGCCATCACTCCTAAGAGATTGCCTCCAACAATGCCACTATCCCTTCCTTCCCATGTACACCCTGCATGAACTGGAAAATCATGTGTTCAAGAAAGAGTTCTACACAAAGGTTTTTGTGCCTGCCAAGACCTCACCTCATGGGTGGTTCTTCGTTGGACCACCCATGCCAACAAGAGACCTAGCCATTCAGCAAATGGCATACGGAGCACTCCTCCGTCTTCGAGACCTCCTTCCAGAAATGAAAGAATAACATGCCACCTGCTACCTACCTTACAAGAGCGGATTTGGAGCTCCGACTCAAGTGATGGTTTCCCCAGAAGACGAGGATCCAACTCTCAAGTACCAGATCCGATTCGTCAACGCAGGAGACTACCTTCTACGTCACCTTACCGAAGCATTTCTCAAGGCTCGCCAATATCTCTCTTCACTTCTGCACCTCCACTGCCTTGAGAAGAAGAAGGTGGTCGAGCAAGAACAGCAAATCACTGCACTAGAAGCCCACATTTCTAATCAGGAGTAGCAAATCAAGGAACTTCAGAAAGCTCGTAACCAAACCCCACGCAGGAGGCATAGGAATGGATTTCCATATCCACCTCATAGAGGATCATCGTCAGGCCACCGATGACAATACCCAAGACTGAATAGCAACCCTTTTGCTTCCATCACATGTCACAGGTGTGGTGAACTCGGGCATATTAATAGGATGTGTCCCAACAAGTAGCCGACTGTCAGATGTCCATTGGCACCCAAGAGAACCTAGAAGTTGAAGACCGAACACCTTTCTCTCAAAGTGATGAAGCAAGCACGACTACCAAATCTGAGGACCCCTAGGGTAGGATGAGTCATGTACCCCCTATGCACAGTCGAGTCCATATGATGGTTAAACTGAAACCATGTTGAGTGTTGCTTGCTCTTATCTGTTTGTGTTTCGATATAAGTCGCACTTTTGCCTTAGGCAGCATGTATGCGACTATATCACCTATCTTATCTTAATGAAATTATGTGGTATTTTGGCACTTGTTTGTTTGCACCTGCACTATAGAACCCCCTTTAGGCATCTCCCATCTATGCTAATTTCCATCTCATCTCTCTCATCAACTAAAGACCAGCAAGACAGGATGCACCACCACCTCGGCGACCAACTAGCACTCAAGACTTTTGCTGCAGCCTCCTCGACCAAGTGCAACCCCGTAGAGTTATCTTTACCCCTCAAGATTAGAAACCCATCCCTGGACCCTTCGAGACATCATGAGATACCCCAGCTCGAATCCTTAACCATGTGCTTAACCCACAAATTGCAAGAGAACCAGTTAAGCCTCGGTAACTGTCGGCGTTCTGGGAACGGGGGTCCCCAGACTTGCCTGCCTGGGGCCTGCAGCGTGGCTCAAGTGGTGGCCCAGTACGGCCCATCTTCATCAACTCAAGCTCAAGACCCTCGCGAGGAGCCAAGCCTTGCGGGGCAGACGACGAAAGGCTTCCTCAGGAACGGCCTCACCAGGCCGGCTCACGAGGAGGCGGAGAGATCAAGGCAAGGTTACCTCGTGAGGTGCTCGTGACGCAAGCTATGACAATCGAAACCAGCCGGGCGCCAGGCGGGCGCCGGCCTGCGCAGTGTCCTTGTTTCCTCTTTGGTGGAAAGGGGGCAAGCACAGGCGCGGAGTACCAAGGCATCAAGCAAAGGTTACCATTCCGGTGAAACAAGACCAAGACCAGCAGAGCGGCAAGACGGAGGTCATCGTGGAGCCCAAGACGGCGTCATCGCCAGTGCCTTTGGCAGCCGAAGACCAACTTTAGTCAGGATAACTTGTACTAGATGTTCCCCTTCAAAATGGCCATTGTTCGTGCCCTTCTAGCTCAATATTTGGGAAGAGGACCAGGGCCTCTATATATAGAGATAGCCACCACAGTAGGAGGGGATCGAATCCTTCTCAAGCAAACCACCACCGCAAGAACACCTCTTGCGAGGCTGTTCTTCCCTTGTACTATTCATCATCAGCCCCTAAGGAATTCCACCACACCACACACTGGAGTAGGGTATTACACCACAACGGTGGCCCGAACCAGTATAAATCTTGTGTCCCTTGTGTGTTCATCATTTAGCTTAGATTCTCAGCGAGACGTTGGGACGTGGATCGGTAGGGGGAAGATCTCCACGCGCACACCAGAGTTCGAACCTTAAGGGTTTTGCCAGAACCCGATATCTGACATTTGGCACGCCAGGTAGGGGTGTGCCGGAATCTTTCTTCCGCTGTTCTGCGTTCGATCGTTCGTCACATCCATGGCTGACGCTCGCCGAGCTCGCGCCGAGTGTCAAGCTGCTCTCGCCGCCCACGTCGCCCAGACGACTCCCGTCGGTGGGCCTCCCCATCGTTCCTTGTCGCCTGCCGCCCACGCCGCCACCGGCCCGGCGGGGAACAAGCATCAGGCATTTTCACTACATCCCTCGATGCGGCGGGAAGGCCGCACCGCCACCCCGTCACTGACTCCAGCTGGTTCGTCGTCACATGGTCGTCGCGCTCCCACGTACGCGCATGCCGCATTGCTCCTGGCACGTGAGCTCCTGCACTACCGTCCCGTCGACGACCTCTATGAGGAGTGGCTCGCTCGCATCACCGAGCTCGTCAGCGCCGCAGGGGGCTCCCCTGCGCCATCCCTCTTGCTGCCTTGCCCTCCGTTCTGCGCCACCATGTCAAGACCCCGCGCTGCCTCTGGCGGCGGCGCGCGGGAATCCCCAGGATCAAGCCCCGCGTCAGCAAAGAGCTCCGGTGGCCACCGCAGGCTGCCACACCTTCACCACCGAGCTATGCAGTGTCGCCGGGCCAGGCAAGTTCAAGCCGGATCTGCCACCTTGCTACGACGACACTACGAGCTGGGCATGGAAGCGGCCAACAGAGACGAGAAGGTCATGGCAAATTGGTTTCCCATGGCGCTCAAAGACGGTGCCCGCACCTGGCTCTTGAACCTGCCTCCCGGCACGATCTCCTCTTGGGACGAGATGCGCACCCGCTTCATCGCCAACTTCCAGGGCACTCACGACCGTCCTCCAGTCATGGGCGACCTGCGCCGCATCAAGCAGCAACCTAGGGAGACCCTGCAGAAGTATATCCAGCGCTTCAACAACGCTCGCCTCAAGATTCCCAAGGTAACCGAGAAGTCCATCATCTCAGCGTTCTCCGATGGTGTCCGCGATGTCAAGATGAAGGAGGAACTGGCAATCCACAAGGATCTGTGCACATCTCTGGAGCTGTTCAACCTGGCGACCAAGTGCGCAAGGGCTGAAGAAGGACGCCTCTCCCTCCTCGAGCTCCCAGCTGCGGACCCAGAAGAGAAGAAAGCCAAGGCCAAGGACGTGAAGCTCAAAGGAGCAGCTGTGCTCGCTGCAGAGCCAGACATGAAGCACAGCAGGGACCAGCCAGAGTCGTCCAAGGGCAGCCGGTACTACGTGTACCATGACCTCCACACCCACAACACCAACGAATGCCAAGAGCTCAGGGCCGTGCGAGAAGGACATGTCGGTCGACGCCCCGAGCGCAACGATCGGGGCTATGGCCGAGGAGGAGGAAGAGGTGGAGGATGATGGGACGACCGTGGCCCTCGCCAAGGGTGGCGTGACCGACCTCGCAAGGACCGCTGGCAGGACCAGCCTCGCGGGGGGGGGGGGGGCTTGGAGGGATCAGCCTCGTGAGGATCGCCCGCAAGGCAACGCGGGCCTTCTTCCTCTGACACCACCGCCAAGAAGGAGTGACGACCATCATCAGGATGAGGGGGCTAGGGGCTTCTAGGAGCCGCGCGCTATAGCTTGCATCTTGGGCAGTGCCCAAGCCCCAGCCTCTCAGTGCATCTTCAAGCAGTTTGCCCGTGAAGTGAATGCAGTCCTCCCCAAGCTCGAGGCCACGGGCCCTCTCAGGTGGTCCATGTGTGCCATCACATTCAACTCAACGAATTAGCTCAAGTGTGCGGCAACAGCCGGAGTCCTCCCAATGCTTTGTTCCCCAGTCATCAGCAACGTGCAAGTCACCAGGACCCTCATCGACGGCAGCGCAGGACTCAACGTTCTGTCCATCGAGACGTTCAACAATCTCCAAGTGCGATATGATCAGCTTCAGCCGACCAAGCCTTTCTCGGGAGTCACTGATGGCTCCACCACCCTGATAGGGCAGGTCCGCCACCCTGTCACCTTTGGACAGTGCAAGAACTACCGTACCGAGCTCATCGACTTCGACGTTTCCCACATTCGACTGCCATACAATGCCATCCTCGGGTATCCAGCCCTGGCCAAGTTCATGGCAGTGACTCACCATGGTTACAATGTCCTCAAGATGTCGGGAAGCGGCGGAGTCATCACAGTCCCTTGCGAAGAGAAGGATGCGGTGTGCTCTCTTGAGCACGCCTTTCAAGCCGCATCAATTGAGGACCCAGACAGAAAGAGTGGGAACCTTCCCGAGGCAGCTCCCAAGAAGAAGAAAACATCACCCAGCTTAAGGCCTCAGGAGGCAGGCACCTCCGGAGGCACCATGCCAGGATCTGCGCCCGTCTAAGGGGCGCCTCCCTCCGTTGCATAGGAAGGCGCACCCGACGCCCTCCTCGGGCAAGGCTCGGGGGCTCTCTCCTGGAGGGCCACCGACTTTGCCAAGATCACGAGGGAGGCACTCGGGCACCACTTGGAGGCGTGCTTCATGGAACGTTTCCCTCATGAAGGCATGAGGCAAGGAGGGCCCAACCCTCAGGAGTTCATCACCAAGGTCACTCAGGAGCTGCAGGAATCAGGAGTCATGCATGGCAGTCGCCGCCTACCCAGTGTAGCCTCCCATCCAGGCGAGGATGGCGGGCTGCGCATCTGCATCGACTACCCAGGGCTCAACCGAGTCGCGTCTCAAGAGCGTTGCTGGCCTTCGCACGTTGGATGCTATGAGGGTCCACCTCACAGCTACGTTCGCATGCCGTTCGGTCTGCCGAACGCGTCTGCTTCTCACCAGCACCTGATGAGGAGCATTCTGGAAGCTCAGGTGGCCAGACACCGCGCATTCCTGGAGGAGATGGACATGGACCTTGAGGAGCTTCCCGGACCTCCATTGCCTCCCGAGGCTCAGGGCTCCGAAGGCTCGTGAGGACCGGCTTCTTCACCGCGCATCGTCAACTACTCCAACACTCGCTCTGCAATGATACCAGGTGACATCTTTCGAGTTTCATTTCAGCTGGGAGCGCCCTCAGGGCTGCATCATTCCTAGGTCACGTGGGTCTGTCCCTGCGACATGTATCCGTTTTGCTTATGTCTTTAGTTTACCTTGTTGGGGGCGCCCCTCGGGCTGCATCATCCCCAAGCTGCTCGGGCCTGACCCTGTAGCATGTATCTTTCCTGCACCTATGTAAGCTGATTTGCTCTTTGCAATTAACCTACCTATGATTATCATCTCTCACCCATCGCGGCCCCTTTTTATCCCTCATGCAAATCGCTTGCACGTTAAAAGGGGCGCGCCTAAGCATCGTGACTCAGGAGCTCTTACTGGCTCTCCAGCCCTCACCCCCTGGCCTTGTCCACAACATCGCGACCTGGCATACCAGCGGCGGTTGAGCTTGCTCGAGGGCTGGGACCTGAGAACGTAGAGCATTTGCATCTAATCACCATGCAGGAACACTCAGCCGCCCAAGGCTCAAGATCAGGCGCAACCCGCCTTGAGGTAGGGCCTCGTGATTCCCGCGCTGGCTCACGAGTGCCCAGATACACCTCGTCTAGCCCTACTTTGCCGGCCACGTGTCAGGGAGGGGCTGTACATGCCTCGGGGGCTCCTCCCGGAGGCCCGCCAACGTACCAGTGGAAGCACCATGCTCCGCGCTGGCTGACGACACTGCCAAGGAGCGGCTATGCCCGTACACATACGGAAGCGCTATGCTCCGCGCTGGTGATAAACAAGTGAGGGCACCCCACGGCTGTATCAACCTCAGGGAGCCCAGAGCTCATTGTCCGGCCTCATCGCAACGCCTCCCCTCAGGAGCGCCATGCAAGGGGGCTGGACATGGGGGCTGCTCCCGAGTCATGCCCGAGCCCACTCCACCCAGCCAGGTCCCTCGGACCTGGGCGTAACGCGGCCCTCCCCGAGCGGAGCCAAGGTATGAAGACCGTTTGAGCGTCAAGGTGGACTCCTGAGCATCACGACTCAGGAGCCTAACTAGTCACGTAGCCCCTCACTCCTTAGTTTTGAAAGGCTAACGACGGTTAAGGTATGCGCGGGGCCGGGCCCTGCCGACATAGAACGACAGATCCACTCCTTCACCCCCCTCTCTATTTGTTGTTTGCACGTCAAGGGGGACTCCTGAGCAGCACGACTCAGGAGCCCAACTTTCCATGTAGCCCCTCACTCCTTAGTCCCATCCTGGTGATCCGGGAGGTGCTAATGGCGGCTGAGGTATGCGTGGGGCCGGGCCCTGCCGACGTAGAACACAAAGCAAATGGGAAGGAAACCGCTAAATCTCAGAAATTCAGAAGCAAATATTACAGACAATGAATTGTTCTCACGGTACCAAACACAAGTTTAAACGCCTCCACGAGGCACGGTACATGTTGCAGGAGTTGGAGCAGGAAAGAATCCGCGAGAAGATCACCCTTGGACAGCACCGCCGCTCGTGGTAGGGTCGCGCTTGTCAGCTCCACCCCCCGAGGCCGCGGAGCCAGCAACACCTCGCTTGGGTGCAGTGTTGAAGGCGCGGAACTTCGCCAGCAAGGCCTCCGCTCGGCTATTCACGGCCTCAGCAGCAGCGGCGGAGCGCTCGGCATCCACAGGCTCCAGCAAGTCGTCAAGGTTGGCGTCGGGGTTGCGAGGTAGACGTGGCTAAGGATCCGCGTCAGCGCTGCGGAGGAAAGGACGCGAGCTTCAACCTCGGCCATCGGGCCGATGCCGGTCACGACCTCCTCAAGCGCCTCGACCAGGAAGGGAAGCAGCTTCGCGGGCCTTTCGTGGCTCCGGCCAGCAGCTTCTCCAGACCATCTTCATAAAGCGATTTCAGCGCCTTGCGAGATATCACCTCATAGTCCGTGAAGGCCGCACGATCTTCGGCCAAGATTTTCGCCTTGGCATCCAACTCAACCCTCTCCTCCTTCAGCGTCTGCTCCAGCGTCTTCAGCCGACCGCGATCAACTGAGAGTTTAGCGTCACGGTCCCTGATGGCAACCTCCCGAGCCTTCATCTCCTCCTCCTTCGCCTGACGGTCGCGAGCCTCCTTGGCGAGCTCATCACGCAGGCCTTACAGCTCGTCCTCCAGTGCCTTGGAGCGGCCTTGACAGTTGAAGCATCCTTCAATGCCGCGTCGCGAACGGCTATGGCCTAGGAGGTGACTTGCTTCTCCTCGTCGGAAGCTGTCACAGCCTGGCTCAGCGCCGCTCGGACGGAGGCGTCAGAGCAAACCTAGCCAGAGACCAGCTCCAGGCGCCCGACCACAAGGCGGGGGTTGGCGCCCTGGAGATCTTCTCGCAGCCGACTCAGCTCGTCAGCAGCACGGTCCAACACAGCGGAGGAGACAGAGGAGATGGAAGCCGGTGGAGTAGGAGGAGAAGACGAAAGCGTGATCACGGCTTGAGACGCCGGGACCTCCTGAGCCTTGGCAACCTCGGTGACAGCGTCAAGCGCAGGCGCCTCCAGAGTTAGTGCGGGGCTAGCTCCCTGCTAGAGCGTCCCTCCTGGCCTCGCGAGGACGATCGGGCAGGGGAGGTGCAAGCTTCACTGCCTCCCCTTCCCGCGGGCGAAGGTGCAACCACAACAGACGATCTTGCCCCGAGTGGGGCCACCGCGTCCACCTTCAGCCTCTTCGCCGTAGGCGGCGGCCTACCCAAGCAATGAAGGATGTCAAGCCTTGACAGCAAAAATAAGAAGTAAAGCAGAGATCAAGTACTTACTGGTTGGCTACCGCGGGTTCCAACGGCCTCCGAGCTTGAAGGCCGAGAGCCTCCTACAGGGCTCAGCCTCGGGAGGCCCGGCAGCAGAGGAAGGCGCACCAGAAGGGCTGGACCGGGCTCCGGGCAGCACCGGGGCTGGAGTAGACCCGCGGGAGATCAGCCTCGACTTGTCCTTCTTCAGGATCACGGGCGGGTCCTCTCCTCCTCGCCTGGTGCCGGCCACGTCGTCGTCCGGCATGGAGCGGAGGGCACAGGACCTGCGCCGGGGGAAGTCTCCCCTGTCCCCTCGGTGGTCGCCTCTGAGTCGCGCTCCTCCTCCTCCTCCTCATCTTCCTCCTCTCCCCCGCAGGAGTCATCGGGCGACAAGTCAATTGTCGACGTTGCTGCCTAGCCCTCCGGAGCCTCCACCGGCACTAGACCGTCCCCATCAAAGGTGGGCATGGCGTTCACCACCTGCTCCCAGTCATCGCGAAGGAACAAGGGGACGGGAGCGCCCTCCGGGCTTGCCACGTCCTCTCCAACCAGGAACCGGAGAGCTGCGGTCAGATCTTCGTCAGCCAGGGCCTCCGAGCTCAAGCGGAGGTCGGCGTCCGCATCCTCAAGCCTCCACAATGGGCACGAGTGCGCCTGAAGTGGAGCCACCCCATGGGTGGCTCCAGTCAGCTTCTCCGCCTTCATGTTGCTCGGCCTCAGGTCAGCGTTCATCTTCTCCAGCACCGGCTTTGCCCGTTGGTCGTCAACCTTCGCGTGGGACCACGCGCGGGACCACGCATCGACGGTCGCCAGCCAAGAATTGATGCATATGGCATCCAACATGACCCACTTGCTCCGGAAGCTGTTGGCCCTCTTCCCGGCCTTCGAGATTGCGTTGGCTTTGGAGTACACGACAAAGCTTGCGCATGCCGAGATATTGGCGCCAGTGACTGGGAGGTAGAAGAAGTGGCGCAGCAAGGCCACAGAGGGCGTCACCCCGAAGTGCGCCTCGCAGTAGTAGGCGAAAATCGATAGAAGGAGAACGGAGTTGGGGTGGAGGTGCAGAGCATGCAGCTTATAATGGTGAAGGACAGCAAAGAAGAACTCAGAGAAAGGAGGCACCAGGCCGGCAATGACGGTGCTGATGAAGAAGGGATAGAAGGTGCTCCCCTTGTCCTCCGGCTAGATGGAGCCGGGCCGGACCGCAGTCTCCCCCATCTCGCTACCTTGCGCCACCGTCATCAGGTGTGTGAGGGCGATATTTTCTTCCATCATGTTTGGGGGATCCAGAGCCGGCGAGTGCCAGGCCGATGGAGCCCCGGTCGCGGTCTTGCGGGGTGCCATTGTCCTTCGGAGAAGAAAGGGAGAAGTGGATCTGGAGATTTCAGAAGCAGGAGGGCGAGAGCAAGAAAGGGGATCTGAAGCAAGGCGAATGAGAGCAATGAAGGTAAGCCTAACCCGGACCAGCCTTTTGTCGGACGGGCAGTTGCCGAGGCAGCGTGGGGAAGCGGAGACGCCCACGTCCAATCAACCGCCACGCGGCGACCAAGGTCGCAGCCTATTGGTGCCCGCGGCGCTCCGCACTTGCCCCTTTGGTTCTCTGCTAAGACAAGTCCGAGCGTGCCTTGGGCCTGGGGGCTACTGTCGGTGTTCTGGGAACAGGGGTCCCCAGACTTGCTTGGCTGCAGCCTGCGGCGTGGCTCAAGCGGTGGCCCAGTCCGGCCCATCTTCATCAACTCAAGCTCAAGACCCTCGCGAGGGGCCAAGCCTCACGGGGTGATAACCCACAAGTATAGGGGATAGTTGTATCCTCTTTCGATAAGTAAGAGTGTCAAACCCAACAAGGAGCTAAAGGTAGAACAAATACTCTCTCAAGTCCTATCGGCCACTGATACGACTCTATGCACGCTTGACGTTCGCTTTACCTAGAACAAGTATGAAACTAGAAGTACTTTGTAGGTGTGAAAGGATAAGTTTGCAAGATAATAAAGAGCATGTAAATATAAACTAGGGGCTGTTTAGATAAAGATGCAATAAAGTAAATATAGCGAGTGTGGAAAAGTGGTGGTAGGAGTTGTGGAATTGTCCCTAAGCAATTGACTACGTTACTAGACCGGTAATCACTATTGCAATTCTATTTGAGGGAGAGGCATAAGCTAACATACTTTCTCTACTTGGATCATATGCACTTATGATTGGAACTCTAGCAAGCATCCGCAACTACTAAAGATTCATTAAGGTAAAATCCAACCATAGCATTAAAGCATCAAGTCCCCTTTTATCCCATACGCAAACAACCTACTTACTCGGGTCTGTGCTTCTGTCACTCACGCCACCCACCATAAGCAAATCATAAACATATTGCAAACCCTACAGCGGGAATCCCTCACGCTTGCGCGACTCGGAGGGCACAATAGGAGAGCACCAATAATAAAACATGCAACTCAAACCAATCATAGCAATTCATCAATCACCGATAGGACAACGAAAATCTACTCAGACATCATACGATGGCAACACATCATTGGAAAATAATATGAAGCATAAAGCACCATGTTCAAGTAGAGGGTACAGCGGGATGCGGGAGAGTGGACCGCTGGATATAGATGGGGGAAGGTGATGGAGATGTTGGTGAAGATGACGGTGGTGTTGGTGAAGATCGCGGTGATGATGATGGCCCCGACGGCGTTCTGGCGCCACCGGAAGCAAGGGGGAGAGAGCCCCCCTTCTTCTTCTTCTTCCTTGACCTCCTCCCTAGATGGGAGGAGGGTTTCCCCTCTGGTCCTTGGCTCCCATGGCTTGGGAGGGGCGAGAGCCCCTCCGAGATTGGATCTATCTCTCTGTTTCTGCGTTCTATTCTAGCTCTGTTTCACCATTCCGCGTATATATGGACATCCGTAACTCCGATTGGCCTGAAACCTTCGCCGTGATTTTTTCTGAATATTAGCTTTCTTGCGGCAAAAGAATAGCATCAACCGCCTTACGGTGGGCTCACGAGGGTAGGGGGCGCGCCCAGGGGGGCAGGCGCACCCCCTAACTTGTGGCCACCTCGGGCACCGTCTCGCGTGGATTTTTCTTCCGTATTTTTCCATATTTTCCAAAAATAAGCTCCGTCCGTTTTTATCCCGTTTGGACTCTGTTTGGTATGGATATTCTGCAAAACATAAAACATGCAACAGACAGGAACTGGCACTGGGCATTGGATCAATAAGTTAGTCCCAAAAATAATATAAAAAGTTGCCAAAAAGTATATGAAAGTGAATAATATTGGCATGGAACAATCAAAAATTATAGATACGACAGAGACGTATCAGCATCCCCAAGCTTAATACCTGCTCGTCCTCGAGTAGGCAAATGATAAAAAAAGAATAACTTTTGATGTGGAATGCTACCTAGCATAATCTTGATCATATGTCTAATCATTGCATGAATAATAAGACACGAGTGATTCAAAGCAATAGTCTATCATTTGACATAAAAACAATAATACTTCGAGCGTACCAATAAAGCAATCATGTCTTTTCAAAACAACAAGGCCAAAGCAAGCTTATCCCTACAAAATCATATAGTTTGGCCATGCTTCATTTTCGTCACACAAAATGCCCCATCATGCACAACCCCGATGACAAGACGAGCAATTGGTTCATACTTTTTAATGCGCTTCAGCTTTTTCAACCCTCACGCAATACATGAGCGCAATCCATGGATATAGCACTATAGGTGGAATAGAATATAATGATGGAGGTTATGTGGAGAAGACAAAAAAGGAGAAAGTCTCACATCGACGCGGCTAATCAACGGGCTATGGAGATGCCCATCAATTGATGTCAATGTGAGGAGTAGGGATTGCCATGCAACGGATGCACTAAGAGCTATAAGTGTATGAAAGCTCAACAAAAGAAACTAAGTGGGTGTGCATCCAACTTGCTTGCTCATGAAGACCTAGGGCATTTGAGGAAGCCCATCGTTGGAATATACAAGCCAAGTTCTATAATGAAAATTCCCACTAGTATACGAAAGTGAAAATATAGGAGACAATCTATATGAAGAACATGGTGCTACTTTGAAACACAAGATATGAGACTCACTATATGAAGAACATGGTGCTACTTTGAAGCACAAGTGTGGAAAAACAGATAGTAACATTGCCCCTTTTTTTTGGATGGGCTTCTTTGGCCCCCCTTTTTTATTTAGGCTTCTTTGGCCTTTCCTTTTTTGGGACAATGCTCTAATAATGATGATCATCACACTTTTATTTACTTACAACTCAATATTACAACTCGATACTGGAACAAAGATATGACTCTATATGAATGCTTCCGGCGGTGTACCGGGATGTGCAATGATCTAGCGTAGCAATGACATCAAAAAACGGACAAGCCATGAAAACATCATGCTAGCTATCTTACAATCATGCAAAGCAATATGACAATGAATGCTCAAGTCATGAATATGATGATGATGGAAGTTGCATGGCAATATATCTCGGGCTATGGAAATGCCATGATAGGTAGGTATGGTGGCTGTTTTGAGGAAGATATAATGAGGTTTATGTGTGATAGAGCATATCGTATCACGGGGTTTGGATGCACCGGCGAAGTTTGCACCAGCTCTCGAGGTGAGAAAGGGCAATGCACGGTACCGAAGAGGCTAGCAATGATGGAAGGGTGAGAGTGCATATAATCCATGGACTCACATTAGTCATAAAGAACTCATATACTTATTGCAAAAGTTTATTAGCCCTCGAAGCAAAGTACTACTACGCATGCCCCTAGGGGGATAGATTGGTAGGAAAAGACCATCGCTCGTCCCCGACCGCCACTCATAAGGAAGACAATCAAAGAAACACCCCATGCTTCAAATTTGTCACACAATGGTTACCATACATGCATGCTACGGGACTTGCAAACCTCAAGACAAGTGTCTCTACAATCCAAAACCACCCACTAGCATGACTCTAATATCACCACCTTTATATCGCAAAACTATTGCAAGGAATCAAACATATCATATTCAGCGATCTACAAGTTTATGTAGGATTTTATGACTAACCATGTGAATGACCAATTCCTGTCATCTCTCTGAAAAGATATAAGTGAAGCAAGAGAGTTTAATTATTTCTACAAAAGGTATGCCCACGCTCTAACAAATATAAGTGAAGCAAAAGAGCATTCTACAAATGGTGGTTTTCTATATGAAGAGAAACAGGAAATCCAAACTTCAAATGATATAAGTGAAGCACATGAAGCATTCTATAAAGCCATACTCAAAAGATTTAAGTGAAGTGCAATGAGCATTCTATAAATCAACCAAGGACTATCTCATACCAGCATGGTGCATAAAAGAAAGATAAAAACCTAAGCGCAAAAGACGCTCCAAGACTTGCACATAATGCATGAACGAAACGACTTCGAAAACATACCGATACTTGTTGAAGAAAGAGGGGATGCCTCCCCAGCATCCCCAAGCTTAGACATTTGAGTCTCCTTGATTATTTACTTGGGGTGCCTTGGGCATCCCCAATCTTGAGCTCTTGCCTCTCTTCCTTCTTCTCATATCGAAACATCCTCGATTAGACACTACATCCACACAAAACTTCAACAGAAAACTCGATAAGATCCGTTAGTATAATAAAGCAAATCACCACTCTAAGTACTATTGCAAACCAATTCATATTTTATTTTTGCATTGTGTCTACTGTAATATAACTTTTTCATGGCTTAATCCACTGATATAAATTGATAGATTCATCAAAACAAGCAAACTATGCATCAAAAACAGAATCTGTCAAAAATAGAACAGTCTGTAGCAATCTGAACATACACCATACTTATGGTACCCCAAAAATTCTAAAACAATTAGGAAAAATAAACAAGTTGTATATAAATACACCACAAAAGGAATCAGAACCAATTGACGTTCCAGTTAAAAATGTAAAATCGCGCACTACAGCCAAAGTTTCTGTCCTGCACCGTACAAACCAACAAGCATTGTAAACATCCTAAAGGCAAACCTTGGCACATTATTTTTATAACACAATGGAATTGTACAAGGGGATAATTGTTTTTATTGAAAAGTTTCTGTAATTAAGATTCACAAAGTTCCCATGAGCCTGAACAAGTTTAAGGACGTCCCCCACTTTCACAATGCTCGTCTCTCTCACTTTCACTTCTCTTTTTGAAAAGTTTTTGGGTTCCCCTCTTTATTTTTGTTGTTTTTAAACTATATGAAAGAACTCAACAGAAATAAATGACTCTCTAAAACTTCCGGGTTGTCTCCCTGGCAGCGCTTTCTTTTAAGCCATTAAGCTAGGCATATAGTGCTCAAGTAGTGAATCCACCCGGATCCCAAGGTATATCAAAGCCAATTTTAATTAACAAAGATTTGTAATTTAGTAGTGAGCACAAAGTAACATATATCAAGCAACAACGAAGTCTAACTCTCTTCCTATGCATCGGCATGTCATAAAAGAACAATTCATGCACACATAGTAAAGGCCAATGCATAGTATAAACAGTTTCTTGCAATTCTATCGTATTGGAAACATAGAGAGGTGGAGGTATAGTTCCTCTCTCATAATAATTGCAAGTAGGAGCAGCAAGCACATGCATATTATATCTATCAAAATTATCATGTGCAACGGTAAAAGGCAACCCATCAATATAATCCTTAATAAGTGCAAGCTTCTCCGATATAGTGTAGTTTGGAGAATTCAAAAAGATAATAGGACTATCATGCGTGGGTGCAATAACAACAATTTCATGTTTAACATAAGGAACTATAGCAAGTTCATCTCCATAAGCATCATTCATATTGGCATCTTGGCCACAAGCATAGCAAGCATCATCAAAAAGGGATATTTCAAGAGAATCAATGGGATCACAGCAGTCATCATAGCAGTCATCCTTCGGTAAGCACGGAGGGGAATTAAATAATGTATGAGTTGGAGGGTTACTCTCATTAGAAGGTGGGCACAGGTAGCTAATCCGCTCTTCCTCCTTTTGTTCTTCGCTCTCCTCATCATCTTTTTCATCCAATGAGCTCACAGTTTCATCAATTTCTTCTTCCATAGCTTCCTACAAAATATTAATCTCTTCTTGGACAGCGGAGACTTTCTCAATAAATGCATTAATATAGTAATTGTATTCATAATTTGCATAGCAATATCTAAGTATAGCAAGATTTTCAGGCCTATAAACATCATCATCTAAAGCTTCATGCTTTTCAAAGAAAGATTCAATTTCATAAGCAGCCTTAAAAGCAACAAATTCTTCTATTTGTTCCACATCATAGTAATCGTATATACCATTACCGTAAGAAGCTAAGGTTTCATTAGCATTAAATTTGCATGAAAAGGGAAGGTGTGGAGCCTCCATCCTAGAGCAACAAGTAATATCATATCTCAAGCATAGAGCCCCGGCATACCAATGCAACATAATAAATTGATCCCATAATAGTTTCCCTTTTTTTGTCGAGCGATAATCCCTAAAGTATTCACGTTGATCCAACGTGTCTCCCATTATAAAGTTGAATGGAGTTTTCTCCGGATTATCAAATTAGTACACAATATCTTTCGCATAATGAGAATCGAGGGTTTTAGGAGTTACCCCATCCTCATGAGTAGCAAGTACATCTAATTTTTTTGGTATTTTGCGTTCCATATCCATAGCTCAAGATAGAAAACAACTAAGAACAGAAAATAAAAATTACTTAGTGATAAAGAAAACAAGCACACACGAGAATATTCACCCCACGCTATTGCTCCCCGGCAACGGCGCCAGAAAAAGGTCTTGATAACCCACAAGTATAGGGGATAGTTGTAGCCTCTTTCGATAAGTAAGAGTGTCGAACCCAACGAGGAGCTAAAGGTAGAACAAATACTCTCTCAAGTCCTATCGGCCACTGATATGACTCTACGCACGCTTGACGTTCGCTTTACCTAGAACAAGTATGAAACTAGAAGTACTTTGTAGGTGTGAAAGGATAAGTTTGCAAGATAATAAAGAGCACGTAAATATAAACTAGGGGCTGTTTAGATAAAGATGCAATAAAGTAAATATAGCGAGTGTGGAAAAGTGGTGGTAGGAGTTGTGGAATTGTCTCTAAGCAATTGACTACGTTACTAGACCGGTAATCACTATTGCAATTCTATTTGAGGGAGAGGCATAAGCTAACATACTTTCTCTACTTGGATCATATGCACTTATGATTGGAACTCTAGCAAGCATCCACAACTACTAAATATTCATTAAGGTAAAACCCAACCATAGCATTAAAGCATCAAGTCCCCTTTTATCCCATACGCAAACAACCTACTTACTCGGGTCTGTGCTTCTGTCACTCACGCCACCCACCATAAGCAAATCATAAATCATAAACCCTACAGCGGGAATCCCTCAGACTTGCGCGACACGGAGGGCACAATAGGACAGCACCAATAATAAAACATGCAACTCAAACCAATCATAGCAATTCATCAATCACCGATAGGACAATGAAAATCTACTCAGACATCATAGGATGGCAACACATCATTGGAAAATAATATGAAGCATAAAGCACCATGTTCAAGTAGAGGGTACAGCGGGATGCGGGAGAGTGGACCGCTGGATATAGATGGGGGAAGGTGCTGGAGATGTTGGTGAAGATGACGGTGGTGTTGGTGAAGATCGCGGTGATGATGATGGCCCCCGACAGCGTTCCGGCGCCACCGAAAGCAAGGGGAGAGAGCCCCCTTCTTCTTCTTCTTCCTTGACCTCCTCCCTAGATGGGAGGAGGGTTTCCCCTCTGGTCCTTGGCTCCCATGGCTTGGGAGGGGCGAGAGCCCCTCCGAGATTGGATCTATCTCTCTGTTTCTGCGTTCTGTTCTGGCTCTGTTTCACCGTTTCGCGTATATATGGAGATTCGTAACTCCGATAGGCCTGAAACCTTCGCTGTGATTTCTTTCCGAATATTAGCTTTCTTGCGGCAAAAGAATAGCATCAACCGCCTTATGGTGGGCTCACGAGGGTAGGGGGCGCGCCCAGAGGGGCAGGTGCGCCCCCCTACCTCGTGACCTCCTCGGGCACCGTCTCGTTTGGATTTTTCTTCTGTATTTTTCCATATTTTCCAAAAATAAGCTCCGTCCGTTTTTATCCCGTTTGGACTCCGTTTGATATGGATATTCTGCGAAACATAAAACATGCAACAGACAGGAACTGGCACTGGGCACTGGATCAATAAGTTAGTCCCAAAAATAATATAAAAAGTTGCCAAAAAGTATATGAAAGTGAATAATATTGGCATGGAACAATCAAAAATTATAGATACGACGGAGACGTATTACAGGGCGGACGGCGAAAGGCTTCGTTAGGAACGGCCTCACCAGGCCGGCTCACGAGGAGGCGGAGAGATCAAGGCAAGGGTACCTCACGAGGTGCTCGTGACGCAAGCCATGACGATCGAGACCAGGCGGGCGCTAGCCTGCGCAGTGTCCTTGTTTCCTCTTTGGTGCAAAGGGGGCAAGCACAGGCGCGGAATACCGAGGCATTTAGCAAAGGTTACCATTCCGGTGCAACGAGAACAAGACCAGTAGAGCGACAGGACGGAGGCCATCGTGGAGCCCAAGACGGCGTCATCGCCAGTGCCTTTGGCAGCCGAAGACCAACTTTAGTCAGGATAACTTGTGCTAGATGTTCCCCTTCAAAATGGCCGTTGTTGGCGCCCTTCCCGCTCAATATTTGGGAAGAGGACCAGGGCCTCTCTATATAGAGATAGCCACCACAGTAGGAGGGGATCGAATCCTTCTCAAGCACACCACCACTGCAAGAACACCTCTCGAGAGGCTGTTCTTCCCTTGTACTATTCATCATCAGCCCCTGAGGCAATCCACCACACCACACAATGGAGTAGGGTATTACACCACAACGGTGGCCCGAACCAGTATAAATCTTGTGTCCCTTGTGTGTTCATCATTTAGCTTAGATTCTCAGCGAGGCATTGGGACATGGATTGGTAAGGGGGAAGATCTCTGCGCGCACCCCAGAGTTCAAACCTTAAGGGTTTTGCCGGAACCCGATATCCGACAGTAAGCTCGCTCAGCATTGGGTTTATTATCGAACTAGTGGATGAAGTGAGCAAGCACATTATCATCTTAACATAGCACAAGAACTGGTGATGCCATAGGGAGACCAAATTGAGGATATAGGAATATAGGACAAATGACTTGATGAGTTTATGTCAGTGGCCTTGTGTTAGGACCCCGACTCAATGCCACATCGATCTAGCATGTAACACCTCATATCACTTTGCGGCCTCACGCACGGTGTCCCCACGGGTGTCGCCTTACCTTTGCCCGGGACCGTTTGTGCCTTTTGGCACACGCATATGATAGTGTCACTAGCATCCATATGATAAGGAGCCCGGGCTGACATGGCTAGTCGTAAACCCAAAGTGGCACAAACTTACAGGGACATGCATCCATGACCTAGCATCGAACGTGTCGGTCATCACGAGTGAATCGAGGCTGTAGCACTGGGCTAGCAGGACTCCGGTGAACCGGGCTGTAGCGGGCTAACAGGACTCCGGTATTCATCGCGTGACATTTCCCCGAAGGGACAGACACAGGAACGAAGAAGGACACATGCCGGCTAGCCTAAGTGTTCCGGAGCAGTAGCAAGCTACCATGGCTCAGTGGAAGCACTAGGAGACATTTCCCAGTAAGAGAGGCTACTAAGGATAAACAACTAGATAGTCAGATCCCACACATACCAAGCATTTCAATAACATACACACTATATGCTCGATATGTGCAAATACAACATGGCATCACAACATGACTCTACAACTCAAGTATTTTATTCAATAGGCTCTGAGGAGCGAGATATTACAAACATGGGTCTCATGACCCAGCACTCAGAGCATACAAGTCAAAGCACAAGCGGAAGCTTAACATGTCTGAGTACAGACATCTACAAATGAAAAAGGCTGAGAAGCCTGACTATCTACCAGATCCTGCCGAGGGCACAAGATCGTAGCTGAGGTAACAAGCTAATCGTCGAAGTCCATGCGGAACTACTAATGAGACTGAAGTCTCTCTGCAAAAACATAAAATAGGCAAACGTGAGTACAAATGTACCCAGCAAGACTTACATCAGAACTAACTACATATGCATCATTATCAACAAAGGGGTAGTGGGGTTTAACTGCAGCAAGCCAGCTTTGACTCGGTGGCTATCCTGAACTACGACTGCAATGTAACTCTTTTGAGGTGGCGCACACGAGTCCACATATTCACCATATCAATACACCACTATGGATCCGCTCTCGTCTCCCTACGAGAACGCCATCCATAGCACTCACGCTTATCTTGCGTATTTTAGAGTATCCACTTTCACTTGTCTATGAACTGTACAGGCAACCTAGAAGTCCTTTACCGCGGACACGGCTATTCGAATAGATGATGTTAACCCTGCAGGGGTGTACTTCTTCACACACGCTCTCGCCACTTACCGCTATGTACACGTCATGTATCTCGGCAACCTTCAAGCGGAAGCCTGGCGAGGGTGTCGGCCACGGCCTACCTAAACACTCAAGTCTCTCGTCCAGGTTTATCGCCTATTCGGGTTCCATCCGCAAGGAGATCCGGCCGGGGTGTCGCTCACGGCCCCAAACGATGTGAGCAGGGTTCCCAAGCCCACCATCCGGGTGCCACTTGGTACACCATGCCACTGCACCTAGTCTGTCCCAAGCCCACCTGTACCGGGTGCCACTTGGTAGACTACTAGCACTACCTACAAACACCAGAAACTAATTGCAACTCCTGGACAGAGAACAAGGGTGATTAAGAAGCCGAGAGGGTCAATTAAGGATCCCAATGAGTGGTAGTAGCTGTTCATGGATCACAAACACAAAACTCAGTTCCTGAGGACGGTTTCAATGAGACAACCCACCATGTACTACTACATGGCCTCTCACCGCTACCTTTACCAAATCGTGTTCACACACTTAGTTCTCAACAGTAGGACATGTTCACACACCTCCAATTCATCCCTGATGAATCAGACCTGACACAACTCTAAGCAATAGCAGGCATGACAAACAAGCATGAATGAGTAGGCACATCAGGGCTCAAACAACTCCTACTCATGCTAGTGGGTTTCATCTATTTACTGTGGCAATGACAGGTCATGCAGAGGATAAAGGGGTTCGACTACCGCAGCAAGTAACAGTTGTATCGTGGTTGTCCTAATGCAGTAAAATAGAGCAGGAGCGAGAGAGTGGGATTGTATCGGAATGAACAAGGGGGTTTTGCTTGCCTGGCACTTCTGAAGATAGTATAGTTCTTCATCGGTGTCATCGAACTCATCGTCGAAACCACGTCTATCGGGAGGGAACAAACACCGGCAAACAAGGAAGAACACAATCAATGCAATGCACAATATGATGCATGATCATGACATGGCAATATGCTGTTGATTGGGCTAATGCAACTAGCAACAAATTAAATGAAGTTGGTTTGAATACAAGATTCAAATTCAAACTCCATATGTGATATTCAAATGCCATTTAATTGATTTGTGCTAAACAGCAGCTATAAGTTGTTCTAACATGCATGAAAATGGTACAGATGGATAGGTTGGATTTTTCTGATCATTTTTCATATATAAATTATTTCATTTGGAGTTACGGTTGAATTTCTATGAATTTTTGAAGCTTTGCTAATTTTTGGAATTTCCTGGATTATTTTTAATCCAGAAAATGATTAATGACATCAGCACTGTGTCATTGCTGCGTCAGCAGGTCAACTGGGTTGCCCAGAGTCAAAACTGACGGCTGGGACCCACGGGTCAGTGTAACAGGGCAAGAACAGAGGCTGACCAGTGGGGCCAGGTCAACGTTGACGTGGCAGGGCCAACTGACAGGCAGGGCCGACAGGTTTAATTTAAGCTAAACAAGGAATAAATCCCAGGGTTAATTAGGGCATTGGGCCCACTGTCAGTTGCACATGGTTTAGTTAGCGGGGTGATTAGCTCCTAATTAAGTGTGCCACGTCATCAACAACGGCGGTTAGCCGCCGGTGACCGAATCGCGCGGCGGTGGCGCTCGGGGTCGCGCTGTAGTCCACGGAATCGAGCGCCGTTTGGACCTACGGCTAGCTGGGGCGGCACGCATCCAGTGGAACAAGCGGGAGGCCGCGGGGACGGCGGAGCTCGCCAGAGCGGAGCTCGCGGCGGCGGCCGGAGTTCGGCTCAAGCGAGTCCGGGGCTGCAGTGCTCGGGCGAGCCAACGGAGTGGCTAGGCAGCCTCCTGGAGGCGCCAGGAGCGTATAAGTACCCCTGGAGCGAACAGGAGAAGCTCGGGAGCATGGGCTCGCCGGTCATGGCGGTAGGCGGCCGCGGTTGATCTCAGGGTTGTGGCTAGAGGGCGAAAATGATGCGGGGAAGAGAGGGGAAAAGCGGGGGAGCTCATAGGGAGGCCGATGAGTAGCTCAGCGTGCTCGGGGACGCTCGGAGGTCGGCGAATCGAGCGACGGCGTTCGTCGGAGCAGGCGAGGAAGATGGCGATGTTGACAACGCTGCACGGCATCAGCGGGCGCGTTCTTTGGCTTGGAGCTTCATGGCATCAAGGCGGAGCTAGAGGAAACGACAACGAGGCAAGGGGACGGCGGTGGGCGCGGTGGCAGTGAGCGGCGGCGACGGACGCGCTCGGCGTGGGTGAGAGAGAGAGTAGAGGAGGGGAGAGGCACGGGAGAGTGAGCAAGGGGGTTCCAGGGGGTGCGTGGCGTCGTTGGAGACGTCCAGAGCGTCGAGGACGCATGCAAGCAGGGTGGAGGTGGCCGCACGGTGGTGCGCGCGCGTCGGGCACGCGCCCGTCCTCCTGGCAGGGAGGAAGACGATAGGGAGGGGGTGGCTTGGTGGGCTGGGATGCCAGCTGGGCTAGCCAGCTGCAGAGCTGGGCCGAACAGGTAAGTTAGCTAGGTAATTCTCTCTATCTCTCTCTCTCTCTCTCTCTTTTATTTCCTCTTTTCTATTTTTCTGCAACTTTGTGGCTTTACTAAAAATATCTAGGCATTTTCAAAAATCACCAAACTGTGCATGCCCAATGTTTAGAATATATCCAACATGGAACATTTTGGTTTGGGATTATTTGGACATTTAAAATATTTACTAGCATTTAAATGCCCAAATGCAATTAACTAATAATTTAATCCACTGACCCTCTGTTGTCCTAGAAAAGTGTGCACCATTTTTTTCCAGAGGTTCTAGACCAAGGCAAAGATGATGAACATTTTAGAAGGGCATTTCGGGTTCATTGAAAATGATTTTAGTAAACCCTAGTTGGTTTAAGGCGGGTGCTGGGGATTCTGTCATCCCCAATTCAACTTTAAAAAAATTAAACATGATGCAACAAGATGCAACACCAGGTAGTACCAGAAGCTAGGGATGTGACACCTTGAGGATTTATCTGAGACTCTTTGGTGGAGTATGAGGCTTTCATGTTGGTATATGAACTTGGTGGGATCATGTTAAAGTAGCGTAACTTTCATTGGCCTTGAGTAAATTGGATTTAGTAGGATAATTATGATTGCAAGCTGAAATTCTTGGAAGTATAAGGATTTGACTTAGCCAGGGGATATCGATATAAGATAGTTGATATTACGATTATGAGTTGGGGGAAAACATGTGGGAATTCCCGTTGGACATGAGATTTGGATTAAAATAGGTGATCCTAGTGGAGTATAGATGCTAAGTAAGTCCACATGGTTCGGAGTAAACTGGATTTAGATTGATGAACTCAATCATAATACCATGTTTCTCGGTGGATGATAAACTAGGAGATTGGATTAATTTGTCAAAGTCGATTTAGGGATCTATATAAGCTTGACCTTGAAGTTTACTTAATCGCGATAATGGGAATTGGTGGATTGACTATAGTAAGGATAGTCTTTCCAGGATTTGGGGGTTATAGGACATTAGAAGGTCATTTGGAACACCATAGATATTGTATTGTAGAATTGATGGATCATGTAGTGATTGATGGAGTTAATAGGCTGTTGGAGCTAATTCATAGGAAGGGAACATGATATTGGAGTGGCATACAACGTGTTTCCTTAGGATAGAGATGCACTATCTCTGACCTTGAAAGAATATGCTGAGCAGTCGGATTGTCATGTTTAATTCAAGCTTAGCAGCTTGTATGTTCTACCCATGGATTTTGCATAGATATGGTTTTGGGGATAGTTGACATGCATAATTCCGATAGACCTCCCCTCGGGGAGTCCTGAGGATATGAATAGCATGAGTGATGATTGGAGCTGACCTATACGGGATGACTCTATCGGTAATATGATATGATTTGTTTGGAAGACTAGATATAACAATTGGCATCTCAGAAACTGTGGTCAAGGATAAGATGATAAATGTTCACTCGCACCCTAGAATCCTTGAAAGCCTTAAGCCCTACCAAGCAACAACATGGTCAGATCAAGACCACAGGCTTTGGCTCTAGATCACAAAGACCTTGGCCAATACTCAACCGAGACAACCATCAATGCCGCATCCCACTTTGTGTACCCCATGGGCAAGTCTTCATGGAGTACTTGGACAAGTTGGTTGTCATCTTTATTTGGTGACCTACTTGCCTACCCGAAGACGGAAGAAGAATCATTCAGCTGGTTAGGGAACATCTGAAGACCGCCATGTCAAGGAGGAAGAACTATACCAACCACCATCGTCAAGAATTGAACTTCTTCGTCGAAGACCGTGCGTATTTGCAAACCACTCCTCTCGAGGGAACCAAGCATTTCCACGTCAAAAGGAAGCTCACACCAAGATTTATCGTCCCCCTCCGAGGTCACTGCAAGATGAAGTGTAGACAACTACCAGCTGGAGTCACCACCTGAGTTACCCACTGTGCAATGTTTTCCACATGACACAACACCGAAAGTGTTTCCGACTTCCTAACTAGCCCGCTCACTAACAAGGACATCGGTCACCGAGCCATCGACCTCCATCCCAACCTGACCTACGTGAGAAACCCCTTAGAAACCTGGATCAAGCTGAATGCTATACACGGAGCTATACCATCAAGCACTTCAAGGTTCAAACGGAGAACCGCTCAGAAGCAGAAGCAGATGAGGATGTGAAGACTAACCCAAATCCAAGTTTCCATACTCCTTTCCGCGCCTAGTTTGGGAATCTCAGGGATGAGATTCTTGTAAGGGGGGGTAGGTCTGTCACACCCTGATTTTCATGCCACAACACTTAAGCTAATATATCATGATAAAATATGGGTTGACAAGAACTATAACATTTTTTGGCTTTTTTTTTCAAGTGCTCATGAAAGCCATATTATAGCTCCACCTTCTTTACTCCATCCCCTTGCTCCAAACTTTTGCCCAATGATCATGCCATGTGTATAGTACAGTATAGAATTGTTTACAAAATAATTTGGCCAAAAAGTATTTTCTAAATTTAGTTTACCAAAAAACCCTGAATATAGGTTTGCACTACAAGTACTTGATCTGGGGTATGAATTTTTTTTCAAAGAGTATGTTTGACTCCTATTAGCTATAGGACTCCCATAAACCAGAAAAATATAATTTTAAAAGTTATTCTACTATTTTATTTAAAGGCTTTTTCTTTAGGCAAGGAATGGTCTTTAATAGGTTAAAATTATTTTTAATGCTGTAAAAATATTTGTGAAAATTTATGGAAACTCATTGGACACATATTGTCCGTATATAAGAGTTTCAACACATGGTCATATTCAAAATATTGGTCAAACCCCTCAAAAACCCTTTTTGGATATTTCAAGCTTTTGAAATATTTACAATGGAAATATTCTCTAAAAATTCCAAGAAAATTCTAGCATGTCACATATGACATATTGGATGATCTTGCCAAGCCTCATGTCTTGGAGAACAAGATAACATCACCAAATCCCCTCAAAACCATCTCTGTCCATTTTGAAGTTTGAGCAACTTTACATTGCCAAACATGTCCAGATGTTCTCAAACTGGGTGCACATTCTCCAATGGTCTAATTATGCATCTAGACCAAATGGCACAAGCTAGATAAAATGATATCTTCATCAAAGTGCCTCAAAACCCTCTCTGTCCAGAATCAAATTTGACCAACTTTACATTGTCAACTTTCTCCTTTTGCTCTCAACCTTTGTGGGAATGCTCTAAACCCTAAATGATGACACTACACCAAGTGGTGCATCAAGGAGAATAGTTTTTCATGACTAGATCTTGGAAAACTCATTTCTGTTGATTTCTAGGGTTTACAAAAGTTACATTGGCAACTTTGCCCAAAAGGACTCAATCTTGGTGGAACCTCATATTTTCTCATGCCATTTGACCCTGTCAAGCCTTATGACAAGAGGAGTTCATCTTCTTGCCCAAATCAACAACAAAGACCTTCTACCATTTCTCTAAAAACACCACCTTGACCACTTCCACTAATCTCCATGAGTTCTACTTTTTACCACAGACCCTCCTAGACCTCTTCTACCTCCAGTGGCTCTCCCTGGATTTTGCTCAATGATTGAAGGGTGAAACACCCTCATTCTCTCTCTCCCTCAACCTCCCTCCTTACTCTAGTGACTCCCCAGGGCATCCAAGGCCATAACCTACTTAGTTACTTCCCCTAGAGCTACCAGACACCTTTGGCCGCGCCCACATTGCATAGAAAATGGCCATGCCAGCCATTTGGGCGCTTTGGAGCGTGCTACAGTGTGCCCTGCACTGTAGCTGCCCCTGCCAAGCACCTCCAGCTACCTTGGGCCTCCCCAGCACGCCTACCGACGCACCTTGACGTCCGAAGCACGCTACGCCCTGGTCCCCCTCCTGTTTCTCCCTCCTCTTGCCCCAGCTCACATGCGCGCCGGCCGCCCTAGCGCACCAGTGAGCATGCTCACACGCGCGGTGCCCCGGGCACCGTGCTCTCTCTTCACTCCCCTCGCCCTAGACCAACCCCATGAGCACCCCCGACACCTCGCAGTGAGCCCCCGTGACCCGTAGCGACGACAACGAGCTTGCCGGCGCATGAGTCCACGGCGAGCCTTAGCCAGCCTATATAAGGCCCTCCCAAGCTCTCCTCTCCTCACCACTCGCTCTCTGCGCACCAAATCATCCCCTTGCACCTCCAGTTCCTCTCCAAAGGCGCCCGAGCTTGAGATCGAGATCAACCTCCACCGCTTCAGCTTGCCGGAGTTCACGAGGTACAAGTCATCCCCGCCTCTCCTTCCTCTCGATATGGAACCTATGCAATAGACTGATCTTTTCCCCCCTGTTTCCCCTCTCTGTAGCTATCGGAAATGGCCGGAACCGCCGCCACCCGAAGCTCTTCCGCTGTGCCTCCTCGTCGCTGGCGAACCAAGCCACCCCGGCGACCGCAATCACCTCCACCCGAACGATGACTCGGCAAGGAGTCCAACGGTGCCATCAGCTCACCCCACCATGCCCGAAAATGTCGCCGGCGAGCTCGCCGACCCTCTGGTTTCAGGGTTAGGGATGACAGGCGGCCACCGCCTGTCAGCCTATCCTCTCCCTCGCCCCTCTCTCTCTCACTGGCGCCTGGGGCCCGCTCGTCAGGTTTGAATTTGGTGCGCGCACGCCGCCCCAGCTCGCCTGGGCCCTCTTTCCACTAGGCCTGCTGCGCTGCGGCTATTTTGGCCCAGTGGCACAGTGCCCTTTTCCCTTTCCTTTTATGTGAATTTTCCAAAAATTCCACAATATTAAATATTAATCCAAATGCAATAATTCCAACTCCTAAAATCTTAGAATAATCCCACCTATTTATTGATATAACTTTCATACACATCCATTACACTCTTCTGTACTGTTCAAGTTTAAATTCAAATTTGAACAATAATATCTCTGTTTGAAAATCCACTACTCTGTCCCACTAAGTCCAAATCCAAAACTAAGAATTTCCCCCTTCTTAGTATTTAACGAAAATGAGTTGACATTTTTCTAAGCACTTTGATTTTCCTGTTTTTCTATTGCCTTATTTTTCTCGTTGGTATTTTGCGACAATAGATTGCGTTGTGATCAAAAGAGATTGGATCAGAAAACTTTCAAGACCTCGAAGACTTTGCTAAGCCAAGCAAGCAGCCCCTTGACCATGACACCCCTCTTGTTCATCGGTACCCTTTCCGATTGCATGATGATGAAATATGACGGTGGTAAACTTGTTGTGAACTAGCACATGATGCATACCCCTACTCATGACTTTACCTTGTTCATGAATGCAATGTCAAGAGACTAGTTGATGCATAATGATGCATGTGTACCATGAACCCTTTGTGGTTACATTCTTTCGAAAACCCCATCGGATGCCCCTAATGCCCTTGGGAGATGTTGAACTAAGGTCACCACTTGAGGAAAAAGTGGTGTACCGAAGAGAGCTTTTGGTGTGTGTATAAAATGATGGATTTGATTTATGTGTGATTACCGTCCCAACCAAACATGTGCAACCACTCTACCCCTTTATGGGACGGGGCATTATTGATTACTTAGGCTGATACTAGCATGGTGCCCACATTACTAGTGACAGGGGTGACCCGAGGTCATTCTCGGGACAGGGTCATGCTTGGATAGGCGGCCATGACTGTTTTCACAAGGCAACGGACACACCTTTGGTCCCTTCGTGTATGCGTGATAATGTAAAAAGGGTAGGGTCCCACGATCTTTTGCTTATACACAAGGGCCGTGTATCAACGAGTGGACCCTATGTTAGTGTCGTCTAGCGAAAGGTAATGATCGGGTGCTTCCCCTAAGTACTTGAGGTACTGCGGGATCGTGGATGACACGAAAGCTTCCCGGATCTTGTGGGTAAAGTGCGCAACCTCTGCAGAGTGTCAAACTATTCGAATAGTCGTGTCCACGGTCATGGACAGTTGGGAGGTTCTACTTAAACTATTTCCAGAAATTTTACAATCTCGGTGCATGTGTGTGTGGAAGAGAACTATTTGTGTCAAGGTGGTGACTTGACATGTTAAATGAAATGGCATTGATCCAAACCCTATTTATGTTGATATCTATAACCTGTTCTCAAGGTTACCCATGTTCATTGATGCATATCTCACAAGTTGATAGGACATCTCAACTAGCTTGAAGCTAGGTTGCTTACTTGTTATACAATTGCATTGTTACTTTGAACCAAATCATGGGTTGCTAGTGAGTACATTCAAAGTACTCATTGGCTTGCCACTGGTTATTTAATTGTGACAGCCTGGATTTTGCCTTCTCCCTTTTTACCGGACTTGCCTTCTCTCTCTTTCCAGACTTGGTTTTCATCGTGGTTTTTGCCCTGATTTGATTTGGATTTTGGATCAATTCAAATGGACTTGTCACTTGGGCATATCCCTGGCTTTCACCCAAGCGACCTATCTACCTTATTCCTCCCACAAATCCCCAAAATAATAAAATTAATATTTTTCCTAAAAGGAAAATATTCAATTTTCTCTCTTAAGTTCATTTCAGAACTTTGTGCTCCAAAGCAACCTCAATTTTTCTTGCTCAGAAAAATATGAGATAATTCCTAAATATTCTTAGGACCATGGCACATCTTCCCATGCAAAAATATTGCATCACTTATTGTAATATTTTTGCTATAGAAAATCGTTTCACTTCTGGACCAGAAATGCACTTTGTAAAGCAAGTGCATTTTCCCCTAAGCTTTTAGCCTTGATCTTTCTTAAGCTTAAACACCCTCCTAAGAAACCCTAAACCCTAGGAGATCAGCCCTAATGGCCTTCTAGAAGGTGGCCAAACTTGGTGACCAAGTTTCTGTACAGAAACTTGTCAGCTAAGTGGAGTCACTTCTGGTCGACCTGGGCATGAGCCATCAACTCCCCTAGACTAAACACTGCACAATCGAGAGCATAGACAAGGTTTGGTCGCTTCTAGGCGTCATTTTGACCATGCCAGTCTGGTGACCGCGCGTGGACACAGTGCCTGGCATGCGTCTCGACATGCTTTGGCTGGCGCTTTTCGTTCTGTTTCATGCGTGTGCATGCGAGCGCTTGCCGCCGACTGCCGCAACGTGCCACAACCCTCGACCCATCACCCATGACCCCTCCCTGGCGCTCGCCGACACCAGAGCCACCGCAGCAAGACAGGTCAGGTCGCGGCCAAAACGGCACAGTGCGCGCGTGTGCTTGTCCCCATCTCAAACCGCCTCTTGTGCTCGTTGACGCTGCACCTTGTCCCCTTGTGTTGGAGCCTCTCGTAGACATTCGCCGCGTGTCCAGAGCGCTCCGGCGGCGACACGCCCCCCTCCCTCTTGCTCCGGCTATATAAAGCCACCCCAACTCGAATCCTGGCCACGCACCACTCCACACAACCACCACGAACACGTAGAACGACCGCAATTTGGTCGGGTAGGCCTCTGGCCGTTGCCCCTACCCTAGGACTCCGGCAATCCACACAGGCCAGCTGCCGCTCTCCAGGGCCTCTCGAGCTCAAGAGCTGCTTGGGCAGGGCCTTGGTGGTCTGTTCGAGCTGCCTGGACCCCGCCAAAGCCCTCAGAGCTGCCTCTAGTCGCCGTCTTCTTCCTCTCTGACGATCCTCGTCCGCCACCAAAGCTTGCGAGCTCGACTGCGACCAGCTCCGTCCACCAGTCGCCAAGCCACGGGTACAGGCAGGTGTGCCACGAGCACCGCTTCCAATCTATCCCTCTAGCCTAGCCCCAAACCCCCTCGTCGCCGGTGTGAGCTCCGGCGAAACGCCGCCCCTCCTCTGATCTCGATCCCCGTCTCTCTCCTGACTGGTGGGGCCTAGTGTCAGCCGCACCACTCATGCCTGAAGCGGTACGAGTGGAGGCGCACTCCCACTTTACGCCTTCGACGTCACCCCCCCCAGGAATTTCTATTTAATTCAAATTTATTCAAAAAATTGACCAAACTTTGACCAGACATAACTTTTAAACCACAAGTCCAAATGAATTGATTCTTTTTGCATGGTCTTTGTTACAGAAAGCTCTAGTAGAACACCGAAAGGTGGATTTTTCCTTGCTGTCTAGAATTTCTGGTGATTTTCGGAAGGTGTTTTGACATTTATCTTTGTGGTTTCTTAAATATTTTCAGAAGGAGGATCTTGCCTTGAAGCTAACCAGGAGGAGTGTGACCCCCCTCTGCACTAAGGCAAGCCACAACATCATTTGGATGGTGTTATTTCAATATCTATGATTTTCTACTTGAATATGAGTCTTTATTTGCATTTAAAATTTGATAAATTAATATGGTTAATTGCTAGATGTTTTATGATGCTTGATATGCTTGTTTTAGCTTCTGGATGAGTTCATAGAATTGTTTGGCAAACTAGAGTATGGTTTTGCACTAGATATTTTGTTATGGAAAGTTATGGTAGCTATTTTTGCTAGTAATAGTTTTCAACTAAATGACGAACTAATAAAAATATTGTTTGTAGATAAAAATGATTTATAACCAGAGAAGTTGCTGATCTTAGTAGTGCAACTTAGTTATATTGCTTGTTTTGATCCATGCTTAAGAGTTGCTTGCTCTGCGTGATGAGTAGTTGCATGATTTCTGGTATGATGACATGTTAGTAATAAAAAGTTTTTCTGAAAATTAATACTTGATCAAGTTCAACCTGAATATGATGTTGATCACATCATGGTGCCACTGAATCGGGTTTTTAATTCAGTGCGACCACATTTACCTAATGGGAAGGTCTTGATTCGGTCCTTTGTCGTGGCTCTCACCGGTGCCTCCCGTGAGGGAAGGTTATGGGCGTGCATACCCTGGCACGGTAGGCAGACATAACCTTGTGTGCTCGTTTTTTTTGTTATGGTACCTTGTCCCCGTTTGGGACCATTTTGCCACGACGGTTGCCGTTGGTGTCTTTGGTAGACATGGGGCCACCCAAGACCTAGCCCTTAGATGGAGATGGTCGGAGTGGCCGGGGAGAGTGCATGCCAAAGGGAGGGTTTCGTCGGAGTACTTTTGTCCACCCGAATGGGAGTGCGAGGCCAGGTATTCCGTAGTGTTGGTAAAGTGTGCTACCTTTGCAGAGTGTATTTAATCTATCGATAGTCGCGCCCTCGGCTATGGGCAAGACTCGGGAGTAAGTCACACCATGGATCAACTTTTATAATTAATCTTGCCAACTAGTAATTGTCGTGATGCATTGTTTCGTGGTGAACCTTGAACACTCGAGGTGTTCATGAGTGATTGATTTCAGGTGTGACCCTGGTGTGGTCACAGTTTGGTTACGAGGTAACCTTCTGGTAAGCGAGTCCGTGTGACTCGATGCGTTGTTTGGTTGATTTGCATAGCTTTGCATTTGTAGTAATTTCTTGCATTAATTTAACTTGATTAATTATCATGATATTGTCTGTCATCGTGCTTATGTTTGTTGTGAGCTTGCAAGTACATTCAATGTACTGACCTGGCGTGTCATGCCAGCTTTCAGGCAAGTTGATTCGCATCGGAGCTCATCTCATGTCTAGGCCTTGTCGACGTCGATGTCCCTGTGCCAAGGAGTTCCGCTATGTCATTCTTCCGCTGCCGCGTAGTTTTGTGTGATCGAGGCCCCAACCATGTTCATTAAATAATATACATACTGTCCAGCAGCACCGTGTGTGCCGCTTAGCCTCGAATCTCGATGTAATATCAGACCTTTGTACCATGCTAGTATCAATAAAGCGGTTATTTCTTTTTGATGTTGTTGTGTATTGCCACAAGACTCGATCTCTGGGCTGGCAATGTAGGGTAAACCGGTTGCTCTGAGCCGGGATGCCACATTAATTAACCAGGCATGGAAGATCAGGAGTTCGAGGAAGAGTTCTTTGATGACGAACACGTGAACTGGGACGCTTCCCAGTCAGAATGCATGTAGGGTTAAGGCAGACGGCATGGGTTCTACTTATCGACCAAGATTTCTGCTGCTTATGTTTCTTTCGATGTACATCCCTTAAGGCTTTATCAATGTAAGACTTTACCATAATGGTCATAATTTGTGTAAGACGGTATGTATGGATGTAAGACTCTTGTTATTCAGCTTCTGTGTGTTCAGTGAGCATTGATTTCTGGGATCACTGTACACGTGCATTCGGTGATCTCGACTTATGGATCGGGGTCCCCACATGGGTTTTCTTGGAATGGAACTGGCAGGCTTCACACTTAGTGACTAGCTCGACCGCATCTTGGAGGGCTGTGGGCCAATAGAATATTTGCCGGAATGCTTTCCCAACTGACACCCTTGATCTAATTATTAGGATCTACGGTTGGGTGCTTCGCCTGCAAATCAAAATTTCCTATGCGTAGAACAACCAAGAACATGCTACGGGAGATGGATCACAAATCGTTACCACTAGACGTGCAGTGCCGTGCAGCGGAATGAGAGTTGGTGCAGCGAGTCTGTGTGGTTCATCTCCTCCTCGTCTGATCTCCCTCGAACAGCCGGTCGTTGGATCCCTTGTACAAGTTCACCGGAGCAGCGCAAGTGCACCGCCTCTAACAGTATCCGTGCGTGCAGGAGGAACGTCATGCGGCGGACTGCTAGGTCCGATCACACAACCAGCGGCAAGTTGAGGTGGCTAGATGCAACACATGCAAAGCCCTAACGACGACGCCGAAGCGATCAACTGAATAAGTGTGCCGCACCTCCACTATTTATAGGCATATGTTGTGGGCTCAACACTTGGGCCTTGCACGGAACCTAAAGCCCAAAGTCTACTCGGTCGCGTTCCAAGTCCAGCTCGGATCACATCCGACCAGTGTCCTCCGAACCGACCTTGTAGGTTCCTTCCCTTAAGCGCGCGGCCCCTTAGGTTCAAGTCGGCTTGGTCACAGTTTGGATTACCTCCGACCTACACGGTTGGTAGTGGCCTCTAGCAAGGCGTGTCGACCACCAAGCAGACTATGAAGCTGGTTAGGTGAACCTGTAAAACATGTCACACTTTTGTTCCCTTTGCCTCACGATATATGTTGTCGGGCTCAAGGCGAGGTTGTCATCCTTGTGCTAGCCTAACCTCTTTCTCTTTCTAGTGATACCGACCACAAACTGGATTATCTCGTAATCCTTGTCACATGGCCATGCTTATCCTGGTCGGATCACACGAGGGGCCCAGAGTATATCTCTACTGATCGGAGGGGCAAATCCCATCTTGCTCGACCATGTCTCGCAGCATGGGACTGGACAAACCCGAAACCTACCTTTGTAACTACCCAGTCATGGAGTAGCGTTTGGTCGCCCCAAAGTAAGTCTGTCACCATCCCGAGTACATGCGTCAACTCAGGTCTTAGGACATAGAACGTATGTTGTACTAGAGACTCACAGATGACATATCGCTGTGTCTCATAGTTGGGTCTGTCCGACTCAGACCTTATCTCGACTCGGATTCGACTACGTCGAATCCGACTAGATCCTTCTGAGTCCATATTATCTGGTTATCATCTAATGCTCCATGGCTAGTGAGACCGAGCCATCCACCGTGTGATATGCTAGTCTAGTCCGACGTGTGCCCATACGTCACTTGTGACTAGGGACAATTTAGGATGTATCATACAACACAAGATCTCACAGACAAGTCACGTACTCGCCAACAAGTATCATTGATTACATCCAAGGAGTATCTTTATTCATAAACACATAGGAAATATCATCATACATGATTGTCTCTAGGGCATATCTCCAACACCAATGTGGGAGCCAGTTGGTGCAACATACCCAGGGCCTGTTGACCTGACTGTGCACAGGAACAAGATCAAGAGTGGAGCACCAGAGCAAGAGATCAAGAGACTCGAAGAACCAGCTAGCAAATCAGAAGGAACTAAGACAGAGGCAGAAGGACCAGATGTTACCAAGGAAGAGGCCTCCCTTGCCAGGCAGGCGAGCCCGGTAAGGGGCGAGGCCACCCCCAGAAGAAGAGGACCAAAGCGTCCCGGGAGGGCCTGTCGGGGCTCACGGAGGCCAGATCACCCCACCAACTGCTCCACCACGACCCACGTTGTGGATCAGTGTGGTGTCAAGACACAAGATTATTAAGTGGCAGCAGTTTGCCACATGGCGACCACTTTCTACCAAGTGAACCCACAGATAACACCCGTCCAGAGACGTGTCAAGCGAGCAGGCGTGGAGCTGGCAAATTAGCCCAGTAAGCCTTGTCGGCCAACCAATGACGTGACACTAAGCGATGCATTAAATGCATGCTATCAGCCTGCAAAGTTATGTATGATAGCACTGTTTGCTATCATATCAATGTCTAATGACCAATTTGCCACTATGGTAACCTGTTGGACTATAAAAGGAGGCCCATGGCAATGATTAGAGGGGTTGGAAGCTTAGATCACTCACACCCCCATAGCCGCATAGGCGCCGCTGCCCCGAAGCACCCCTGCTGGGCAAGTGTACTATGCCCAGAGTTTTACACCTCACGGCGGCCTGAACCTGGGTAAAACTACCTGTGTGATCCTTACCGTGCTGCCTTGCATTGGTCTGCTCTTTGTGCAACGCGACCCCCCCTGTCGAAGTAGCAAGGGGCCATCCTGGTCCCATAGGTGGTTGTGGTTTCCCGCGACATCTTTGGCGTGCCAGGTAGGGGGATCACTTGCGCGAACCTAAAGACGTAAGCAGTGCATCATCTTCATCGCCATCTGCATCGTCGACGGCACCATCGACCATGGCGCCCAAGAAGAAATCAACTCCTTCAGCTCATCCGTCCACCTCGAAGGATCCGCTACCCGCGGCCTCCAATGCCGTGGGGGGTGCAGAGACGCATGAGGAAGCGAATGCCATGGGAGGCGTGGCCGGAGCAGGCGACACCACCACCATCCCCTTCGCGGCCGACGCGGGAGCAGAAGATGCTGGAGGAGAGCGACATCAGCAATACCTCGACAACCGCACTCCAGCCGTTGAGGACGCAACCTCAATGATGGCACTCGGTCCGGAGTGAGCTACCACCCTACAGCCGTCCTCGCCGTGGACACGACTGCTATGCGTGCGCTCCTCCCAGGGCGGGCCGACATAACTGGTGCGCCCAACGGGGCTGATGGCCCTCAAGCACCTTCGCCTCGCCACCCTGCTGCCTAGGTGGTTGCACCACATCACTAGGGGCGCAGTGCAGCTTCTGCTAGCTCCGCCAGGAGCCAAGCGATAGCGCAATCGACATCTTCATCATCTATGCCAAGCACAACATTGGAGGCCATGGCGCGGGCTCAGCTGCTACTGAGGTTTCCACCAGCGGCCAAGCAGATGGACGAGTGGCGTGCCACCATCCAAAGTCTGCTCGGTTTCGCCGAAGTCGAGGGCTCATGACGAGTTGCCCCACCATGTCCTCCCCAAGCCACGACAACAGCCCATGCCGCTGCCCGCATGGGGGAGGCCGTCCCCACGGTGCAATCCCCGCCACAGCGGCCGGCGTGGGCGCGACCAAATCAAGACCTCGATGGTGCCTCGATGGCCTCTTCTGATACTCAAGCATGTCCAGGCCAACGGCGAATCTCGGAAGATGGGCGGAGAGGAGACGTGTGCGTCATCGAGCAACGCTGTGGCAATCTCCTCCGAGTCGACGGGTGTGGTGGCCCCGACGTAGACGAGCCCACTCTTGGTGCTGACAGCCTTGTACCCTTCAAGGTTGGCTGCCCTGCCTTCACCCATTAGTTTCGGCAAGTCTGTTGGCCATCCGTTCGCACGTTCAAGCCATAGATACCTGAGAAGTACAAAGGATGGCCGAACCTGGCAGAGTTCCTGAGCATCTACACCATCGTTGTTCAGGCTATCGGGGGAAGAGATGAGAAGGTATTCGCCAACTACTTCCCGTGAGCACCCAAATCCAACATGAGGTCCTGGCTGATGCATCTGCCGGAGAACTCCATTTCGTCATGGGCAGATCTGTGCCACGAGTTCATCGGCGCTTTCACCGGTGGCCACCAGGAGCCGGGCCGCCCCGGCGGTCTGCAACTTCTCCAGCAAAAGGAAGGAGAAACCCTCTATAAGTATTTGCAGAGGTTCAGTAAAGTTCATAGGAATATTCCAAATATCCATCCGGCAACCGTGATAGCTGCCTTCCTGTCCAATGTGCACAACCGCCGAATTCGTGCCAAGACGAACGTGCGGTTGCCTAAGACTGTCAAGGATCTATACACCCTAGCGGATAAGTGTGCCTAGATGGAGGAAGGGAGAAAGTTGCCTGGAGAAGAAGATTGCATTGATGTTGATTCAGAGGATGATGATCAATCCACCAGTCACAAGAAGCCTAAGAAGCGCAGTAAGAAGCGAAGGGATAAAGCAGTATTGACTGTTGAAGGGTCGGGCACCCCTAGTACCGGCAAGATTGCTAAGACTAAGGCCCCCGGCAAGGAGGTTGCCGCGTGCGCTGATTGCCGGGAGGCCGCAGCTGCCGAGAAAGCCGAGAAGGGCAATGGGACGTACTGCAAGATCCACCGAACCAAGGGCCACAACCTTCAGGAGTGATATCAGGTCGAGTAGTTTGTCAAGAGACAGCGAGCAGAATATGAGAAGCGAGATAAGGGAAAGGATCAGAATGTCACTGGCGGTAAGGGCCGAGGCGATGGAGCAAATCTCCCGAGCAAGCCCTTTCAGAAGAAAGGAAAACCTGTCGGGGGCCAGGAGAAAGAAGTCTGTGGTGATGAGAGTGACAAGGGGGATGAAGAGGAAACAAGTGAGTAAGAGTTTCAGAAGGCCATAGACGCCCTGTGCATTGACGGAGGTGCATCTTTGCACGCCTCTCATCACCAACTCAAGCAATGGGCTCGGGAAGTAAATGTCATGGAACCAGCGCCGGAGGCCCATCATCTTCGACGAAGTTTACCATCCTAGTCGCACCACTGCGGTAGGATGCCTGCCTTTGTTAGTTTGTCCAACAATTCGCAACCTTAGGGTCACAAAGATGTTGGTGAACGATGGGGCCGGACCGAATCTAATTTCCTAGGCAGTTATCAACAGGCTTCAGATAGCAGAAGAAGAGTTAGAGATTACAACCACGTTTCAAGGAGTCAACCCCGGCAGAAGTCATCCTAAAGGGAAGATTATGTTGCTAGTAAAATTCGGGAGAGAGTTTAACTACCGGACTGAGAAGATTGTGTTTGACGTAGTTGACCTCCCCCTGCCGTAGAATGGATCCTTGGACGCTCGGCCTTGGCAAAATTCATGGAGGCATCCCACTATGCCTACAATACCCTGAAGATGCCAGGGCTGCTGGGAGTCCTCACCATCCCGTCAGATGAGAAAGATGCCATCATAAGTGTGGACAAGATGTACAGGGACGTGGTTGCGGCAAAGGCCGCGACGGCAGCAGTTCTCGCCAAGGAGAGCAAAGGGAATAAACAGGATTGTGGGGCCTCTCGCAAAGATTCCGAGAAGCGTGCCCCCTTCGAGTGCACGGCACCCCTAGACGATGTGCCAGAGTGTTCCAACATCAACAGATCCAAGGTTGCTTCTCCGCAAGTGAAAAAGGCCCCGACAGGGCTGGCTGGAGTTGATGGTACTTTCACCATCAGCGCCACCCTTGATGACAAATAGGGAAGCGCGCTCGTTGCCTTCCTACGGGCGAATATCGATGTGTTTGCTTGGCAACCATCTGATATCCCCGGTGTTCCCAGGGAGGTAATCGAGCACCACCTTGCTGTCTGCCCACATGCCAGACCTGTTAAGCAGAAAGTCCGGTAGCAGGCTTTGGAGAGGCAGCAGTTCATTGCAGAAGAGATCAAGAAGCATGGCTAGCTGGTTTGGTCAGAGGAGTGCTACATCCCACTTGGCTAGCAAACCCAGTAATAGTCCGGAGGCGAATAGGAAATGGAGGTTGTGCATTGACTTCATAGACCTCAACAAGGCTTGCCCAAAGGACCCATTCCCCTTGCCGCATATTGATTAGATAGTTGATTCCACCTCAGGTTGCAATTTGCTCTCATTCCTGGACGCCTATTCTGGGTACCACAAGATCTGCATGTCAAAGGAGGACGACGAGAAGACATCCTTCATCACTCCATGTGGTACGTATTGCTTTGTCCGCATGCCATTCGTATTAAAGAGTGTCAGGTCCACCTTTGCAAGGGCAGTCCAGATTGGTTTTGAACCTCTGCTGCACAGAAACATTGAAGCTTATATGGATGACATTGTGGTCAAAACCAAAGACATGGCAACTCTCATTCAGGATTTGGAGGAGACATTTGCAAATCTGCGCAAGATCAACTTGAAGCTAAAACTAGAGAAATGTGTGTTTGGCGTCCCCTCCGGTAAGTTGCTTGGATACTTTGTGTCCCATAGGGGGATCGAGTCCAATCCTGACAAGATCAAGGCCATCGAGTAGATCCAAGCACCAAGGACAGTCAAAAATGTAAGGCGTGTGACAGGATGCATTATTGCGCTTAGCAGATTTATCTCCAAGTCTGCCGAGCGTGCCCTGCCGTTCTTCAAAATTTTGAAGAAGGCAGGTCCCATGAAATGGACCCCTGAAGCAGATGCAACTTTGCAAGAGCTGAAGACCTACCTATCCTCTGTGCCTACCCTGGTTGCACCCAAGCCTCAGGAGCCATTGTTGTTGTACTTGGCGGAAACAAATCAAGTGGTCAGTGCAGTCTTAGTAGCACAGTGAGAAGTGGATGATAAAGAGATTGAGCAGAGGCTAGCAGGGCCAGAAAAGGATCAGAGCAACAACAAGCGCAATGACGATGAAAACCCCAAGGACGAGGCAAGCAAGAAAGTAGTGCAACGCCCAGTGTACTTCGTCAACTCCTTGTTACAGGGGGCTAGATTGAGGTACTCTGGAGTGCAAAAGTTGATCTTTGCATCATCATGGCCTCAAGGAAACTACACCACTACTTCCAAGCCCATGAGATCAAGGTTGTTACTTGTTTCCCGTTGCAACGGATACTCCGAAACTCAGAGGCTACCGGCAGAATAGTGGAGTGGGCTTTGGAGTTATCCATCTTTGGCTTGAGGTTTGAGAGCACATCAACTATCCAGAGTAGGGCATTCGCAGAGTTTATTGTTGAATGGACGCCAACCCCTGATGAGGAAGAGACAGAGATAGTTGTCCCCGGCAAAGAATCACCCCAAGAATGGATTATGTATTTTGATGGTGCTTTTTCCCTACAAGGTGCGGGGGCTAGCGTGCTAATTGTTGCCCCCTCCGGGGAGCACTTGAAGTACGTTTTCCAGATGCATTTTGCATGGGAAGAAGCCACCAACAATACATCAGCATATGAAGGGCTCCTTGCCGGACTCAGGATTGTGGCAGAATTGGGAATTAAGAAGCTGATCATTCGAGGAGACTCACAGTTGGTGGTGAGGCAAGTTAACAAGGATTATCAAAGTCCATTAATGGAGGCATACGTCGAGGGAGTGAGAAGATTGGAGGAGCACTTTGATGGATTGCAAACAGAGCACATACCCCGTGCGGAAAATAGCATAGTTGTTCATATGTCAAAGTGTGTTGCGCAGAAGCTTCCTATGGAACTAGGGACTTTTGTTCTCCGTCTTACTCAGCCCTCCATATCCCCAACAACAATGGCCTAAAAGAGGAGAAAGTTGGACACCAGAAAGCCTCTCCTGGTAGAGTCTTCCACTCCCGGTAGAGACCCTACCGGAAACAACCCCTCATAGCCTACCATACCACCCCCTCCTGCCCGGTCCACGGACCCCGCGCACGAGGCCAGTGCTTCTATAGCAGAGGAGGTGCTGCTAGTCCTCGTTGCCGAGCCATAGGCTCCAACTTGGGCAAGGCACATTGTCTGCTTCCTCCAAACCGGAGAGCTTCCCGGGATCAAGACGAAGCTGAAAGAGTAGCCTAGAGGGCTAGTATGTATCAATTTGTCGATGACACTCTGTACAAAAGGAGGCCCAATGGTGTGAAATTGAAATGTGTCTGCCGGGAAGAAGGAAAGGAACTGCTAGCTGAGATACACAAAGGAATGTGCGGCTCTCACATTGGATGAAGGGCATTAGTTGGGAAAGCATTCCGGCAAGGATTCTATTAGCCCAAAGCCCTCCAAGATGCAATTGAGCTAGTCACTAAGTGTGGAGCTTGCTAGTTCCATTCCAAGAAAACCCACCTGCCTGCCCAAGCGCTTCAGACAATCCCTCTATCATGGCCATTTTCGGTTTGGGGGCTCGATATCCTCGGCCCCTTTCCCTGAGCAATCGGGGGCTTTGAATTCTTGCTCGTTGCCATTGACAAGTTTACAAAGTGGCTGGAAGGGACTGCCATGAGAAAGGTGACTGCTCAGTCAGCTATCAAGTTCTTGAAAGATCTGGTGTGTCATTTTGGAGTTCCGGCAAGGATCAACACAGACAACGGCACCCAGTTCACGAGCCGCACCTTCATGCAATATGTTCATGCCCTCGGATGCAAGATCTCATTCACCGTTGTGGCACACCTTCGGAGCAACGGACAAGCTAAGAGGGCGAACGCTGAAGTGCTATGCGGATTCAAGACAAGAGCCTTTGATACACTACAGCAGCACATCAGGCGGTGGATCGAGGAGCTGCCGATAGTTCTCTGGTCCCTCAAAACGACACCAAACCGAGCTACCGGGCATACTCCCTTCTCCTTGGTCTACTGGGCAGAAGCAGTTATCCCCACAGAACTCATTTATGGGTCACCTCGAGTACTTGCTTACGACGAGATCGTGCAAGATCAGCACCGACGTGATGATGCTGTGCTACTTGAGGAGAACCGTCTCCGGCCTGCTATGCATGTTGCACGTTATCAGCAGACCATGCGTCGCTATCATAGTCGCAGGGTTCATGCCCGTAGTTTTTAGGAAGGTGACCTTGTCCTTAGGCGCGTTCAGTTCACCAAGGGTACACACAAGTTGTCACCAAAGTGGGAAGGCCCTTACCGGGTAGTATGAGTCACCAGAGCTGGCGCAGTCCATCTGGAGACCGGAGATGGCACTTTGTTGCAGAACTCATGGAATATTGAGCATCTCCGCAAGTTCTACCCGTAAGGCGCGAGGCTGCCGGGCCATGCCCTGCAGCCACCCTTTTGTACAGGCCTTGCCGCAGTTGCAAGAATAAAGAAGCGTTGTAGAGGGGCCCCAACCTAGATTGCATGCATGCATGAGCATTTCAGATTTCTGCATAAGCATTTCATGAGCATTTGCATATGCATATAGGTAGGATTGCATCCAATGCATGCATTCTCATTTACATGAAGTTATGGGTTCTCACAATGGACTTGGCTTCGATAAAGGGATGAGAAGATTTCCCAGCACTGCGATCCCGGCAACCCAAACAGGTAAGTTCTACCTCCTGTCCGTTCTTGTTCTGTAAGCTATAACTTATGCATTAGAAAACCTCGCCACTCCTTTTAGAGTTATGTGCTCCCATTCCTGGCTAGAGCGTTGCTTTAGTCAGGGTAGTTGTAGTTGCCTTTTGTAAAGGAAGTTGGCGGGGGGCTGGTCCTTCTGTCTATAATCCGGCAGATAAGGTTCTCCCACAGACTAAAAGAAGGCCGACAAGATAGCATGCCGGGGCAAACTCGTTTATTTATAGTAAAGAGGCATCTCAACTCTGCATGGATGTATACATGCACGATTTCTCCGCAAGGTTCATCTTTTTCATTAACATGCTGATACGAGTACAAGCATTACATAACACAAACATGGACTTGAGAAATTACATTATCTGAATTAAAATTTGGCAAGTGCCTACAGGTTTAAGATTGAAAAAAGATAAGTGCCCTGTAATCCCCTTTCTTGTCCCTCTCCTCCTAGGAACAACAGGTGAAGGCAAAGAGGACAAGGAAGAGGTTCCAATCGAGAGCATGGCGGAGCACCTCGACGGCCCCCCCTAGTAACCACCTCTGGGACCGGAAGGAGGGCTCCAGCATAGGCATCGGCAAAGGAAGACGCAGAGGGGGGATGATCCCTTTCCCGGTGACCACAAGAAATGGTGATGACGGTGCCGAGAATAGGGAGGAGAAGCCAAACAGACAGGCAGCAAGTCGCCAGTACAAGGCAAACGCGTCAATGCAGGGGTGCTCCTACTGGACGACCTGCCTCCCGTCTTCTCCTTCTTCCCACGACTTCGCCTTCGTCAACATCGATCCAAGGAAGGGCCGAGGCTCCAACCCGGTGACCCCACCGGGGACGGCGAACGACCAAGGCAGCCAAGGGGAAAGAAGCGCAGCGCTCCCCTCCTTGGCGGGCACGAAGGCGCGCCCCTCGTCGACATCAACTCCAGCTCTAAGGAGAGGGGTTGTACTGGGATTTCCAATGATCCCTAGCCCCTCCCCTTGGACTTGGACCAAGCTCACTCCGCAAGCTCTAGCACCTTCACTCAGCATTTTGAACCCGAAGCTAAAACCTGGAGGCCAGCCCCAGGCTCCCCTTTCCATCATATTCAAGAAGGAGCAAGACAGAAGAAGAAGAGGATGCCGCTAGATGCCTCCGTCCTCCCATGCTCTTCCTTTTATAAGTGGATAGGGGGTTGGGGGCTAAATCCACAGCAAGTGACCACCGCCCTCCTCCACCAGTTCAAGGGAGCCGGGCCCTCGCCATCATGCTCTCCGATGCCACATGCCTTCATTACCTACCCCGCGCGATGCATGCGGCATACATGACTAAGGATAAGGGCGCAGTGGGAAGAGTAAATCGGAAGTTTCTATCCTGTGCGTTAAAGTCACTCATGGGCCATTACTGGAGCGGTCCCACCACCATTGGCCTTGCTCGATGCACGGAAAAACCCGGAACTGGCCTGGAATCAAGCAGAGAGGATTTCAAGAGACCAGCCTCTTCGACATCACTGCTTGTGCACTTGTTAGGCCCTACCCGGACGATGCTCAGTAGCGCGTTCGGGGCAGGCCCGGGGGCTTTTGTTGGTGCAACAGACCCTGGGCCTGTTGACCTGACTGTGCACAGGCACAAGATCGAGAGTGGAGCACCAGAGCAAGAGACCAAGAGACTCGAAGAACCAGCTAAAAAATCAGAAGGAACCAAGACTGAGGCAGAAGGACCAGATGTTACCAAGGAAGAGGCCTCCCTTGCCAGGCAGGCGAGCCCGGCAAGGGGCGAGGCCACCCCCAGAAGAAGAGGACCAAGGCATCTCAGCAGGGCCCCCCGGGGCTCACGAAGGCCAGATCACCCGACCCACTGCTCCATCACGACCCACGCCGTGGATCAATGCGGTGCCAAGACGCAGGATGATTAAGTGGCGGCCGTTCGCCACATGGTGACCACATTCTACCAAGTGAACCCAAAGATGACACCCGTCCAGAGACGTGTCAAGCAAGCAGGCGTGGAGCTCAAAAATTAGCCTGACAAGCCTTGTCGGGCAACCAATGATGTGACACTAAGAAGCGCATTAAATGCACGCTGTCAGCCTGTAGAGTTAGGTATGATAGCATTGTTTGCTATCATATCAGTGTCTAAGGACCAATTTGTCACTGTGCTAACCCCTTGGACTATAAAAGGAGGCCCATGGCAATGATTAGAGGGGTTGGAAGCTTAGATCACTCACACCCCCGTATGCGCGTAGTTCCTGCTGCGCTGAAGCACCTCTGCCGGGCAAGTGTACTACGCACCACCACCACCTTTTGCCAATCAATCCACCAAAGCAGGATTAGGGTTTTACACCTCGCGGCGGCCCGAACCTAGGTAAAACTGCCTGTGTGATCGCTGCCGTGCTGCCTCGCATTGGTCTACTCTTTGTCCAACGTGACTCCCCCTGCCGAACCAGCAAGGGGCCGTCCTGGTCCCACAGGTGGCTATGGTTTCCCGCGACAGAGCCGCACATTTCTTTGTGTATCTCAGCCATCAGTTCCTTTCCTTCTTCCTGGTAGACGCAGTTCAATTTCACACCGTCGGGCCTCCTTCTGTACAGAGTGTCATCGACAAACTGATACATACTGGCCCTCCGAGCTAATTTTTCAGCCTCGTCTTGATCGCCGGGAAGCTCTCTGGTTTGGAGGAAGCGGACAATGAGCCTTGCCCAAATTGGAGCCTGGGGCTCGGCAACAAGGACTATCGGTACCTCCTCTTCTGGGGGAGCACCAGCCTCGTACGCGGGGTCCACGGGCCCAGCTGGTGGGGGCGGTCTGGTAGGCTACGAGGAGTTGTTTCCGGCAGGGTCTCTGCCAGGAGCGGACGGCTCTACCCGGGAGAGGCTTATAAGTGTCCAACTTTCTCCTTTTCTGGGTCATTGTTGCTGGGGATACGGAGGGCTGATTAAGACGGAGAACAAAAGATCCTGGTTACACAGGAAGCTTCTGCGCAACACACTTTGACAGATGATCAGCTATGTTGTTTTCCGCATGCGGTACATGCTTTGTTTGCAATACGTCAAAGTGCTCCTTCAATATCCTCACTTCCTTGCTGTATGCCTCCATCAATGGACTTTCATAATCCTTGTTGGTGTGTATCAGCACCAGCTGTGAATCTACTCGAATGATTAGCTTCTTAATTCCCAATTCAGCTGCAATCCTGAGCCCGACAAGGAGCCCTTCATACTCTATTGTATTGTGGGTCTCTTCTTCCCACGCAAAATGCATTTGCATGACGTACTTCAAGTGCCCCCCTAGAGGGGGCAATAAGAAGCGCCAGCACCTACACCTTGTAGGGAAAAGGCACCATCAAAGTACATAATCCATTCTTGGGGTGATTCCTTGCTGGGGATAACTGTCTCAGTCACTTCCTCATCAGGGGTTGGCATCCATTCTGCAATAAACTCTACCAACGCCCTACTCTGGGTATTTGATGTGCTCTCAAACTTCAAACTAAAGTTGGATAGCTCCAAAGCCCACTCTACTATTCTGCCAGTGGCCTCGGGGTTTTGGAGTATCTGTTGCAATGCAAAATGAGTGAAAACCGCGATCTCATGGGCTTGAAAGTAGTGGCACGGTTTCCTTGAGGCCATGACGAGACCAAAAAATAACTTTTGCACTCCAAAGTACCTCGATCTAGCCCCCTATAACAAGGAGCTAACGAAGTACACTGGGCGTTGCACCACTTTCTTCCTCGCCACATTCTTAGGGTTGCCCACTGATACATCTCCAACGTATCTATAATTTTTAATTGTTCCATGCTATTATATTATCAACCTTGGATATTTTATATGCATTTATATGTTGTTTTATATGATTTTGGGACTAACCTATTAACCTAGAGCCCAATGCCAGTTTCTGTTTTCCTTGTTTTTGAGTTTTATAGAAAAGGAATACCAAACAGAGTCCAATTGACATGCCAAATTTTGTGGATTTTTGATGGACCAGTAGAAGCCCCCGAAGCAAAAGAGTTGGGTCAGAAGAGTCCAGAGTCATCCACGAGGGTGGGGGGGCACGCCCTACCCCATGTAGTGTTCCCCTACCTCGTGGCTGACTCAGAGACCCCCCCTGATGTGAAACTAATGCCAAAAATTCCTATAAATGCAGGAACCCCCGAAAAGAAACCTAGATCCAGAATTCTACCGCCGCAAGCCTATGTAGCCACAAAAAACCAATCGGGACCCTATTCCGGCACCCTGCCGGAGGGGGGAATCATCACCGGTGGCCATCTTCATCATCCCGGCGCTCTCCATGACAAGGAGGGAGTAGTTCACCCTCGGGGCTGAGGGTATGTATCAGTAGCTATGTGTTTGATTTCTCTCTCATGTTCTTGATTTGGCCTGATCTTGATGTACCACGAGCTTTGCTACTATAGTTGGATCTTACAATGTTTCTCCCCCTCTACCTTCTTGTAATGGATTGAGTTTTCCCTTTGAAGTTATCTTATCGGATTGAGTCTTTAAGGATTTGAGAATACTTGATGTTTGTCTTGCATGTGCTTATCTATGGTGACAATGGGATATTCACATGATCTACTTGATGTATGTTTTGGTGATCAACTTGTGGGTTCCATGACCTTGTGAACTTATGCATTGGGGTTGGAACACGTATTTTTCTTGACTCTTTGGTAGAAACTTTGGGGCACTCTTTGAAGTTCTTTGTGTTGGTTGAATAGATGAATATGAGATTGTGTGATGCATATCGTATAATCATACCCGTGGATACTTGTGGTGACATTGGAGTATCTAGGTGACATTAGGGTTTTGGTTGATTTGTTTCTTAAGGTGTTATTTTACTATTAACTCTAGGGCTTTGGTGACACTTATAGGAACAACCCAATGGATTGATCGAAAAGAATAACTTTGAGGTGGTTTCGTACCCTACAATAATCTTTTCGTTTGTTCTCCTCTATTAGTGACTTTGGAGTGACTCTTTGTTGCACGCTGAGTGATTGTTATATGATCCAATTATGTTATTATTGTTGAGAGAACTTGCGCTAGTGAAAGTATGAACCCTAGGCCTTGTTTCGAAGCATTGCAATGCCGTTTTCGCTCACTTTTACCAGTTGTTACCTTGCTGTTTTTTATATTTTCAGATTACAAAAACCTATATCTACCATCCATATTGCACTTGTATCACCATCTCTTCGCCGAACTAGTGCACCTATACAATTTACCATTGTATTGGGTGCGTTGGAGACACAAGAAACTCTTTGCTATTTGGTTACAGGGTTGTTTGAGAGAGACCATCTTCATCCTACGCTTCCCACGGATAGATAAACCTTAGGTTATCCACATGAGGGAAATTTGCTACTGTCCTACAAACCTCTGCGCTTGGAGGCCCAACAACGTTTACATGAAGAAGGCAGCCTAGTAGACATCAAGATCTTTTCTGGCGCCTTTGCGGGGAGGTTAGTGCTTGAAGGTATATATTTAGATCTTGCAATTGAATCTTTTAGTTTCTTGTTTTATCACTAGTTTAGTCTATAAAAGAAAACTACAAAAAAATGAAATTGAGGTTGCCTCATATGCTTCATCTTTTTAATGTCTTTCATGAAAATAAGGATTCCAATAATTGTGCCAAAGTGTTAGAAGAAGAATGCATTAAAATGTTTGGCACTAAATCTTTGAATGATGAGCATGATTGCAATGTTGTTAGTATTAACTCTTTGAATATCCATAGTACTAATGATGATTGCACTAGTCATGATGAAAATATTTCTTATAAGCATGTCAATTTTTGTGGAGTGCGTAGAGTTTGCAAGTACACACCAAATAGGGAAGATAGATTTTGCAAGAGGCATAAGTATTTAGAAATTAAATGGTTGCAAGAGAGGCTAGATGCTTGTGCCAAAATTTTAAAATTTCTTTGCCATCCTTGTGAACTTTGCAATGAACGTGGTAATTTAAATCTCCAATGCAAATTGTTTCATGATCGAATTGTGTCCTAAAATTGTGATGACTTGATTTCCCTTGCGCATCATAGTGAACTTAGTTTGCTTCTGGGTTATGAAGAAATGAAACATATAACTAAGGATATTCGAGAATTTTCCCTTGAGAGAGTTCTTGATTTTGATCTAGAGGAAATTTATATGTATTGTGCGGTGAATTGCATTGAAAATCCTTATATTGCCAATTACATAAATTCTAAGAAAACAAATAGAAGAAAAAGAGAATACTAATTAAAGGAAAGAGGTTTCCCAATATCGTCCTATTAGTTCTTATGATGAATCAGGTAACAAGGAGGAGCTTTCTATCCAACCAATCTCAGTAATAAGGAGCTCCAAAAAGAGGATTAAACCCACACATAATGTGAAGAAGAAAAAGAAAAGATCGAGAAGTAAAGGTAAAAGGGTATCCCTCCCAAATTATGTTGCTCCTATTACTCATCGTGATGATGATAATTGCTATACTATTGGTGCTATCCATACTATTAATGATGAGAGTGATTATGCTTATGATATGCAAAGGCCCAAGCTTGGGGATGATATGTTTGATGAGAATGACATGTTTGAGAATTTATTTGCTGCAATTAATGTTTGTCCCAAGCTTGGGGATGCTATGTTTAATGAAGATGATATTTTTAGTCTCCCAAGTTTTGATATGCAAATTTATTATGATGATAGCATCCCTCCTACTTATGATGATTATATTGATGAAAGTGGGTTTGGAAGAGTGTCAACTTTAGGAAGTAATGATCCCACTATTTTGGAGGGTGTTGAATCTTATTGTGATAATTATAAAAGTGGATTTGGATAGGTCATGACTTTATTTAGTAATGATTCCATTATCTTGGAAGAGGTTTCAATTGATTATGATGACAACAAAGTTGCTACTTATGATGATTATTGTGATGATACTTATGTTATAAAAAGTAGTGATGATTATATTTATAAAACTTGTAATGATTATGATTACCTTTTTTCTGAACATTACTCTTTTAATGTGGAAACAATTTATAGTATTCGAGTTTCTTATGATACTCCCACTATTCCGAATGAGAAGAATTTTGCTTATGTGGAGAGTAGTAAAATTTCTATTCTTGTAGATAATGAAAATAATGCTTTATGTGATAGTTATATTGTTTAATTCATTCATGATGCTACTGAAAATTATTATGAGGGAGGAGTATATTCTTGTGGGAGTTGCAATAATATCAAGTTTCCTCTCTATGTGTTGAAAATCTTGAAGTTTTGCTTGTTTTACTTTCCTATGCTAGTTGATTCTTGTTCCCATAAGTTGTTTGCTCACAAAATCCCTATACATAGGAAGTTGGTCAGGCTTAAGTGTGTTATTCATATTCTTCATGATGCTCCCATTATGTTTCAATTCTTATCTTTTATGTGAGCATCATTGAAATCATCACGCCTAGCTAGAAAGGCATTAAAGAAAAGCACTTGTTGGGAGAAAACCCAATATTTACCCCTACTGTTTGTGTGTGTCCACATGATGAAGCTACTGTATTAATCGTGTATTATAGCTTTTGTTTCAATAAAGTGCCAAGTAGAGCCTTTAGGATAGCTTGTGGTGATAGTTGTGTTGATCCTGCTGAAAATTAGAAACTTTTGCACTCAGTAAATAATTTCCAGAATATTATTGAAACATGATTTTTACCTGATTATTTTTGCTATGGATTGGTTCACAAATTTCTCAGGTGGAACTAATTGTTTTAGAATTTTTGGAGTTACAGAAGTAGGGAAAGTTTCCAGATTACGACAGACTATTCTATTTTTGACAGATTCTGTTTTCTATATGTTGTTTGCTTATTTTGATGAATCTATGTGTAGTACCAGAGAGTATGAACCATAGAGAAGTTGTAATACAGTAGATATAACACCAATATGAATTTATAATGATTTCACAACAGTACTTAAGTGGTGATTTATTTTCTTATACTAACGGAGCTTACGATTTTTCTGTTGAGTTTTGTGTTGTGAAGTTTTCAAGTTTTGGGTAAAGATTCGATGGACTATGGAATAAGGAGTGGCAGGAGCCTAAGCTTGGGGATGCCCAAGGCACCCCAAGGTAATATTCAAGGAGAACCAAGAGTCTAAGCTTGGGGATGTCCCGAATGGCATCCTCTCTTTCGTCTTCGTTCATCGGTAACTTTACTTGGAGCCATACATTTATTCACCATGATGACCCACAAGTATAGGGGATCTATCGTAGTCCTTTCGCTAAGTAAGAGTGTCGAACCCAACAAGGAGCAGAAGGAAATGACAAGCGGTTTTTAGTAAGGTATTCTCTGCAAGCACTGAAATTGTAGGTAACAGATAGTTTTGTGATAAGATAATTTGTAACGGGTAACAAGCAATGAAAGTAAATAAGGTGCAGCAAGGTGGCCCAATCCTTTTTGTAGCAAAGGACAAGCCTGGACAATTTCTTATAATGAGAAAAGCGCTCCCGAGGACACATGGGAATTATCGTCAAGGTAGTTTTCATCATGATCATATGATTCGCGTTCGGTACTTTGATAATTTGATATGTGGGTGGACTGGTGGTTGGGTACTTCCCTTACTTGGACACGCATCCCACTTATGATTAACCCCTATTGCAAGCATCCGCAACTACAAAATAAGTATTAAGGTAAACCTAACCATAGCATGAAACTAGTGGATCCAAATCAGCCCCTTACGAAGGAACGCATAAACTAGGGTTTAAGCTTCTGTCACTCTAGCAACCCATCATATACTTATTACTTCCAGATGCCTTCCTCTAGGCCCAAATAATGGTGAAGTGTCATGTAGTCGACATTCACATAACACCACTAGAGGAGAGACAACATACATCTCATCAATCGAATGAATACCAAATTCACATGACTACTAATAGCAAGACTCCACCCATGTCCTCAGGAACAAACGTAACTACTCGCACAGCATATTCATGTTCATGATCAGAGGAGTATTAATATGCCTTAAGTATTGAGACATAATGTGTAATAACAGCCCATAATGCAATAAATATTGATATAAAAGCATGATGCAAAATGGACGTATCAACTCCTCCAAGCTTAGACCTCGCTTGTCCTCAAGCGGAAGCCGATACCAAAAAATATGTCCACATGTTTAGAGATAGAGGTGTCGATAAAAATAAAATACGGACATGAGGGCGTCATGATCATTCTTATAACAGCAACATATATAGATTTTGTCATATGATTTCTTATACTCAAGTAACAATCTATTCACAATGTCAAGTATGGTTCAGAAACTTCATTGAGAACTAACAAACTATAATCTCAGTCATTCAAGCAATTGCAATTTATCATAACATCAAAAAGAGTCAAGAATCGAGCTTTTCGGCAAGTCCACATACTCAACTATCATATAGTCTTCTATAATTGCTAACACTCACGCAATACTTATGGTTATGGAGTTTTAATCGGACACTGAGAAAGATAGGGGCTTATAATTTCGCCTCCCAACGTATTCACCTTTGGGTGATGTCAACAATAATAGTTAATGCTAACTTACATCCAATTGGATATATATATCAGGATCTTTCCAACACGAGGTGCTTGCCAAAGGATAAAGTGAAAAAGGGAAAGGTGAAGATCACCTTGACTCTTGCATAAAGTAAAAGATAGGCCCTTCGCATAGGGAAGCATAGGTTGTCATGCGCTTTTAGGGTTGGATGAACAAAATCTTAATGCAAATGAACGTCACTTTATATTGCCACTTGTGATATGAACCTTTATTATGCAGTCCATTGCTTTTATTATTTCCATATCACACGATCTTATAAAGCTTATTTTCTCCTCACTAATAAGTCATACATATTTAGAGGGAAATTTTTATTGCTTGCAACATGACAACTTACTTGAAGGATCTTACTCAATCCATAGGTAGGTATGGGGGACTCTCATGGCAAAACTAGGTTTAAGGATATTTGGAAGCACAAGTAGTATCTCTACTTGGTGCAAGGAATTTGGCTAGCATGAGGAAGAAAGGCAAGCACAACATGTTTGAAAGATCCATGACAATATACTTTAACTGAGATGTGAGAAAACATAACCCATTACATTGTCTTGCTTGTCCAACATTAACTCTTTAGCATGTCATACTTAATGAGTGCTCACTATCATAAAAAGATGTCCAAGATAGTATATTTATATGTGAAAACCTCTCTTTCCTTATTACTTCCTATTAATTGCAACGATGACCAAAACCATGTTTGTCAACTCTCAACAACTTTTATGCCTCATACTCTTTATATGTGAAGTCATTACTATCCATAAGATCAATATGAACTCTTTTATTTCTTTTTATTCTTTCTATTTTCTCAAGATCATAGCAAGATAGCAAAGCCCTTGACTCAACACTAATCTTTATTATATAGCTCACAGACTCGATTACATAGAAGGATCAGAAAGCAAAACTCAAAATTGATTCATACCAAAACTTCATTCTACTAGCTCAAGATATTACTAAAAGGATTGAACTAAGTAAAACGGTAAAGATAGGAGTGTGATGGTGATACGATACCGGGGCACCTCCCCCAAGCTTGGCAGTTGCCAAGGAGAGTGCCCATACCCATGTGATTATGTCTCCTTCTTCAGAGTTGGTGTTGTGATCTTCTTGGAGATAATGCCCCTCAGGATACGATTCTCCTCCTCGAGCTTATTGACTTGTTGTTTGAGGTCCATATTTTCCTTGCGGAGCTTGCCCGTGATGGCTAAATCTCCTTTTACCCAAGGATGATGCATAGCTTCTAGAGAACAAGTGACGCTCTTTTTCATATTTTCAAAAGAAAGAAATTTAACATTGGAAGTGATGACCGAGTTAGGAATAGCTGAGCTCTGTAGTTCCCCCATCATGAATCCTGCTTAGAAGCGAAAGGTAACTTCTTGATCTTCCTCCATGGCATCTATCCTTTTCAAGTAGGCCTCCATCTCATCCTCCGTTGATGGTCCAAAGTGATAAGCATCGCTATTTGCTCCTGGACCTGGTGTCGGGTGAGAAACCCGACTCTACCCGACTGACTCTTGAGAAGACATCTTGCTCTAAATCTGCAACAGGAACAGCTCGAAACAAAAACAATGGATTTTTGCGTGATATGGTGGTCAAAACCTTTGGGAGATTATATAATGAATTTTTACCGACCAAAAGAAGTAATGTGCAAGAAAACAGAGTCTGGGAGGCACACAAGGTGCCCATGAGATAGGGGGGGCGCCCTCCACCCTCGTGGAGGCCTTGTGTCCTTCCTGGATTACTTCCTGCTTTCCAAAATTCCTAAATATTCCAAAACGGATAAAAAATTGCCATTAGAATTGTTTAGGAGTCGGTTTACTTACCGTACCACATACCTATTCCTTTTCGGAGTCTGAAACATTCTGGAAAGTGTCCCTTATGTATTCCTCCGGGGTTACGGTTTCAATAATATTAGTTTCAACATTTATAGGATTACTTGCGATATAGTTTTTGATTCTTTGACCATTCACCACCCTCGGACTTGTGCCTTCGAAGTTGTTGATTTTGATGGCACCAGAGCAGTAGACCTCATCAATAACGTAAGGACCTTCCCACTTAGAGAGAAGTTTTCCGGCAAAAAATCTTAAACAAGAGTTGAATAGCAACACATAATCACCTACGTTAAACTCACGCTTTTGTATCCTTTTGGCATGCCATCTTTTAACTTTTTCTTTGAACAGCTTGGCATTCTCATATGCTTGGGTTCTCCATTCATCAAGTGAGCTAATATCAAATAACATCTTCTCACTGGCAAGTTTGAAATCATAGTTGAGCTCTTTAATAGCCCAATATGCTTTATGTTCAAGTTCGAGAGGTAAGTGACATGCTTTTCCATAAACAATCTTATATGGAGACATACCCATAGGATTTTTATATGCAGTTCTATAGGCCCATAATGCATCATCAAGTTTCTTGGACCAATTCTTTCTAGATCTATTAATAGTATTTTGCAAAATTAATTTGAGCTCTCTATTACTCAATTCTACTTGACCACTAGACTGTGGGTGATAAGGAGATGCAATTCTATGATTAACATCATACTTAGCAAGCATCTTACGAAAAGCACCATGAATAAAATGTGAACCACCATCAGTCATGAGATATCTAGGTACTCCAAACCACGGGAAAATAACTTCTTTAAGCATCTTGATAAAGGTGTTATGATCAGCACTACTAGTTGGAATAGCTTCTACCCACTTAGTAACGTAATCAACAACAACTAAAATATGTGTGTAACCATTAGAGGCAGGAAAAGGTCCCATATAAATAAAGCCCCAAACATCAAATGGTTCAATAACAAGAGAATAATTCATAGGCATTTCTTGACGTCTACTAATATTACCAATTCTTTGTCATTCATCACAAGACAATACAAACTTATGAGCATCTTTGAAGAGAGTAGGCCAATAAAAATCGAATTGCAATACCTTATGTGCAGTTCTATCTCCAGCGTGGTGTCCTCCATATGGTTCAGAGTGACACTTGTGTAGGATCTATTCCTGTTCATGCTCAGGTACACAACGTCTAATAACACCATCTACTCCTTCTTTATAAAGGCGTGGGTCATCCCAGAAGTAATGTCTTAAATCATAAAAGAACTCTTTCTTTTGCTGGTATGTGAAACTAGGTGGTATAAATTTAGCAACAATGTAATTAGCATAATCAGCATACCATGGAGCAGTACGAGAAGCATTAATGACCGCTAATTGTTCATCAGGAAAGCTATCATCAATAGGTAGTGGGTCATCAAGAACATTCTCTAACCTAGACAAGTTGTCTGCAACGGGGTTCTCAGCTCCCATTCTATCAATAATATGCAAATCAAATTTTTGGAGCAAGAGAACCCATCTAATAAGTCTAGGTTTAGCATCTTTCTTTTCCATTAGATATTTAATAGCAGCATGATCAGTGTGAATAGTAACTTTAGAATCAATAATATAAGGTCTGAACTTATCACAAGCAAACACAACTGCTAAGAATTCTTTTTCAGTAGTAGCATAATTTCTCTGGGCAGTATCAAGAGTTTTACTAGCATACTGGATAACATTTAATTTCTTATCAACTCTTTGCCCTAGAACAGCACCTACATGCATAATCACTAGCATCACACATAATTTCAAAGGGTAAATTCCAATCAGGTGGCTGAACAATAGGTGCAGTGATCAAAGCTTTCTTAAGTATTTCAAATGCTTCTACACAATCATCATCAAAGACAAAAGGAATATCTTTTTACAATAAATTAGTCAGAGGCCTAGAGATTTTAGAAAAGTCCTTAATGAACCTCCTATAAAAACCGACATGACCAAGGAAACTTCTTATACCTTTTATGTCCTTGGGACATGGCATCTTTTCAATAGCATCAACTTTAGCTTTATCAACTTCAATACCTCTTTCAGAAATTTTATGCCCCAAGACAATGCCTTCATTAACCATAAAGTAGCACTTTTCCCAATTCAAGATGAGACTAGTGTCTTCACATCTCTGCAAAACTCGATCAAGGTTGCTCAAGAAATCATCAAAAGAGGATCCATAATCGGAGAAATCATCCATGAATACCTCACAAATCTTTTCACAAAAGTCAGAGAATATAGCCATCTTGCATCTTTTAAAGGTAGCAGGTGCATTACATAAACCAAAAGACACACGTCTATAAGCGAATTACCAAAAGGGCGAGTAAAAGTAGTTTTTGATTGATCCTCCGCTGACACAGGTATTTGAGAGAAACCAGAATAACCATCTAGAAAGCATAAATGTGTATGTTTGGATAGTCTTTCTAGCATTTGATTAATAAAAGGTAAAGGGTAATGATCTTTCTTAGTAGCTTTATTTAATTTATGGAAATCAATTACCATCCTATAACCTGTAATAATTCTTTGCGGGATCAATTCATCTTTATCCTTAGGAACGACAGTAATACCTCCCTTCTTAGGGACGCAATGGACATGACTTACCCAATCACTATCAGCAACGGGATAAATTCTACCTGCCTCAAGGAGCTTTAGTATCTCCTTTCTTACCACTTCTTTCATCTTAGGATTTAACCGTCGTTGAGGATCTCTAACTGGTTTGGCATCTTTCTCCAATTTTATTTTGTGTTGGCATAGAGTGGGACTAATGCCCTTAAGATCATCCAAAGTATATCCAATAGCAGCACGGTGCTTCTTCAGATTTTTCAATAATCTTTCTTCTTCCTGCTCTAAAAGGTTAGCACTAATAATAACAAGATATATTTTCTTTTCATCTAGATAAGCATATTTAAGATTATCAGGTAAAGGTTTGAGCTCAAACACGGGATCACCCTTGGGTGGAGGGGGGTCCCCTAGGATTTCAACAAGTAAGTTGTGTTTCAGCATAGGACCCTGTTGAAGGAATACTTCATCTATTTCCCTTCTTTCATTCATAAACATATCATTTTCATGGTCTAGCAAATATTGTTCTAACGGATCAGTAGGAGGCACGGCAATAGAAGCAAGACCAATAATTTCATCCTTACTAGACAAGTCTTTATCATGGGGTTGTCTACAACATTTAGCAAAATTAAACTCATGTTTCATATCCCCCAAGCCAATTGTAACAACATCCTTTTCACAATCATTCTTAGCATTAACAGTATTCAAGAAGGGTCTGCCAAATATAATGGGACAAAAGTCATCTTGTGGAGAACCAAGAACAAGAAAATTGGCAGGATATTTAACTTTCCCACACAAGACTTCAACATCTCTAACAATCCCAACTGTATTAATAGTATCCCTATTGGCAAGCTTAATTGTAACATCAATCCCTTCTAACTCAGCGGGTGCAATATCATGCAGAATTTCATTATATAAGGAAAAAGGTATTGCACTAGCACTAGCACCCATATCACATAAGCCATGATAACAATGATCTCCTATTTTAACAGAAATAGCAGGCATGCCTACAACAGGTCTATGTATGTATCGGGTCTAGCAATATTAGCAGTTTCACCACAGAAGTAAATAACATGCCCATCTATATTATCATCCAAGAGATCTTTAACCATAGAAATACTAGGTTCAACTTTAATTTGCTCAGGAGGTGTATATGTTCTAGTATTACTCTTACGAACCACAGTTGAAGCTTTAGCATGATCCTTTATTCTAATAGGAAAAGGTGGTTTCTCAACATAAGTAGTAGGAACAATAGGATCATCATAAGTGATAGTCTTTTCTTCAACTGTAACAGGTGCAACTACTTTTACTTCAATGGGAGGATTATATTTAAACCACTTCTCCCTAGGGAGGTCAACGCGAGCAGCAAAAGATTCACAGAAAGAAGCTACTATCTCAGAGACAAGTCCATATTTAGCGCTAAATCCACGAAAAGCATCGGTATCCATAAAAGATTTAACACAATCAAACTTAGGTGTCATACCTGACTCCTTACCATCGTCGTTACCCTAATGTTTAGAGTTGTGTTTAATTCTTTCCAATAAATCCCACTTGAATTCAGTAGTCTTCGGCATATAAGAACCAGCACAGGAAGTATCAAGCATGGTGCGACCATTGAGAGAAAGCCGAGCAGAAATTTTTTGAATAATCATTTCTCTTGAGAACTCATGATTGGGGCATGAATATAGCATTGACTTAAGCCTCCCCCAAGCTTGAGCGATGCTTTATCCTTCGCGAGGCCAGAAATTATAGATGTAATTACGATCACGATGAACAAGATGCATAGGATAGAACTTCTGGTGAAATTCCAACTTCAATCGTTTATAGTTCCAAGATCCCGTATCATCACATAGCCTATACCATGTCAATGCATCTCCCTTGAAAGATAAAGGGAAGACCTTCCTCTTAACAACATCATCGGGAATACCTGTAAGCTTAAATAATCCACAAACTTCATCCACAAAGATAAGGTGAAATCGGGATGCAATGTTCCATCTCCTGCAAGGGTATTAGCTAGCAGTTTCTCTATCATAACCGAAGGAATCTGAAAGTAAACATTTTCAGTAGGTTCAGTAGGTTGAGGAGCAACTCTTTGCTCTACTGGTCGGGGTGAAGATGCCCCGAACAAGCCCCTCAAAGGATTAGTTTCCATAGTAACAAGTGACAGAAAATTTCAGCACACTATATAAATGTTTCCTTACCAAGTGTCGGTGTCAAAACCGGCGGATCTCGGGTAGGGGGTCCCGATCTGTGCGTCTTAGGCTGATGGTAACAGGAAGCAAAGGACACAATGTTTACCCAGGTTCGGGCCCTCTCGATGGAGGTAAAACCCTACTTTCTGCTTGATTAATATTGACGATATGAGTAGTACAAGAGTAGATCTACCACGAGATCGTAGAGGCTAAACCCTAGAAGCTAGCCTATGATGATTATGATTGTAATTGTGATCGGCCTTCTAAGGACCAACCTCTCCGGTTTATATAGACACCAGAGAGGGCTAGGGTTTACACGGAGTCGGTTACAAGGAAGGAAATACAATATCCAGATCGCCAAGCTTGTCTTCCACGCAAAGGAGAGTCCCATCCGGACACGGGATGTAGTCTTGAGTCTTGTATCTTCACGCTCCAATAGTCCGGATGATGTATATAGTCCGGCTGTCCGGATACCCCCTAATCCAGGACTCCCTCGGTAGCCCCTGAACCAGGCTTCAACGACGATGAGTCCGACGCGTAGTCTTGTCTTCGGCATTGCAAGGTGGGTTCCATCTCCGAATACTCCAAAGTAATTATCGAACACCTAGACCGTGTCCGGATCCGCGAGGTGATTCTACATACCATCATAGGGAACATAACATAAATCTGATCTGCTGGCAATCTCCGCACGTCGTGCCTCCGCATCGTGGCCCGGTCCAACACGAACCGGCATTTCTCGCCCCACTTTGACTCGTGTTGTGAGGCGGTTTTATTGGCACGTCCTGCCAAAGCAGAGATCGTGTTCCCCTTATTACGGGATCCGCCATCAATATGGGCGTGCGTAACCCCAGGACGACCATTGGCATGACTCTGTGTGTTTTTAGATAAGCCTCAAGCGGTCACGCTGAGGACTCTTGATATTCACCCTCTTTATAAAGGGGCCGAGGCCTACACCTCTTTTCCACCTCCCTCGCGCCTTCTTGCACCTCGAGTTCTAACACTCGAGACCTAAGCTCCGACACCTCAGATCCTCCAATATGTCCGGATTCAACCCTCAAGGCCGGTGGGTGGCCTCCTCGATCCAAGAGGAGGACATTGCGAGGCTTAGGGAGGTCAGATATCTGACCGCCGACATCCAGCACAGGCTTCCTGCTCCAGGGCAGGTCATCCCTTCACCAGAGCCCAACGAGAGCGTCGTGTTTGTCCCTCACTTCCTCCGCGGCTTTTGCCTCACCCTCGATCCCTTTGTGAGGGGGCTCATGTTCTATTACGGGTTGGATTTTCATGATCTAGCTCCGGACGCTATCCTCCATATCTCATCGTTCATCATTGTGTGCGAGGCCTTTCTCCATGTCACTTCCCACTTTGGCTTGTGGCTCAAGACCTTTAATGTGAAGCCGAAGATGATCGAGGGGCGACATGCAGAGTGCGGAGGTGCCATAATAAGCAAGAACGTTGATGCCCCATGGCCAGAGGGTTCTTTCCCTGAAGTATCTGATGTATGGCAACAGAGGTGGTTTTATGTCACGGCTCCCAGAGGCACAAAGTGGGTGGCCGCTCCCGACTTCCGCTCAGGCCCTCCGTCACAACTGGCATCTTGGACGGACGTAGGATGGAATTGGGGGCCCGTTGGCAATGTTCCAATACTGCAGAGCCGCATCTAGGAGCTTCTTGAGAGGGACATTAACCTTGTCAGCATAATTCAAGTGATGTTAATCCGGCGGATGTTGCCGTGCCAACGCCGGCCTCTCCGGATGTGGGAGTTCAATCCAGAGGGCCCACGGACTGTTAAGCACTTCTTCGGCCTGAAGCTCGAAGGGATGTGTAAATTATTCTTCGGACCACAAGTAGAGTGTCCGGACACCACCGAGGATGCGGGCTTAAGCTACAATCGCCTAGATACCCAAGTAAGTAACCTTGATACCGGACACTTTGTTTTTTATCTGTCATAGTTGTTATTCTGAAAATCTTTCGTGGCCAGGAATGGCTCCGCAAGGCGGAGAGAATCAGGTGTCCGGTGCCACTTCCTGAAGGCTCGCCTAGTCCAACCATTGCCAAGATGCTTGACCGGGTGCTCAGCAGAATGCCCTCAGGGAAAGACAAGGGGAAGAACAGAGAAGCCGAACTTCACACGCTGCGCATCCAAACCGGGGGAATTGTTACCTCCCCTGAGGAGGATAGTTGGGAAGGGGAGGCTAAAGCCTCCTTCCTGCGCGGGAAGAAGAGGGCCGCCTCTGAAGACTTGGAGACGGAGATGCCCAAGCAAGGGAAAAAGGTATCACCAGGGGGCTTTGCCCCGACGGGCAGCCTCACCGCGTCATGCCCGCCAATGGGCCAACCCTCCACCGAGCTGTAAGTTAACCATAAATTCGAAGGTACTATTTTTCTCCGAGTACACTGACCAGGATCCATTCTTTGCAGTCCGGCTAGCAGCTCTTCTCAACAGAGTTCGTCTTCGAGGGATCTTCCTCCGGAGATGATGGACAGTGAGACCCCACCAACCTCTCCGCCTCATGAGGCGGACGACACCAAGGTGTCATCATGGAGGAGCCCGGACCTGCCGAAGCCGGAAGCTAATACGTCAGCCGCCCTGAGCCCGGAGCGTTTGGCTCCCACGGGGGGGGGGGGGCGATGAGTGTTGGGTAACGTAGCAGAAAATCAAAATTTTCCTACGTGTCACCAAGATCTATCTATGGAGAGACTAGCAACGAGGGGAAGGAGAGTGCATCTACATACCATTGTAGATCGCTAAGTGGAAGCGTTCAAGAGAACGGGGTTGAAGGAGTCGTACTCGTCGTGATCCAAATCACCGGAGATCCTAGTGCCGAACGGACGGCACCTCCGCGTTCAACACACGTACAGCCCGGTGACGTCTCCCACGCCTTGATCCAGCAAGGAGAGAGGGAGAGGTTGAGGAAGACTCCATCCAGCAGCAGCACAACGGCGTGGTGGTGATGGAGGAGCGTGGTAGTCCAGCAGGGCTTCGCCAAGCACCGCGGGAGAGGAGGAGTAAGAGAGGTAGGGCTGCGCCAATAGAGGGAGAAATTCATGTGTTGGGCAACCCCCAAGCCTCAAGTATTTATAGGGGGAGGGGAGGGGGCTGCGCCCCCTCTAGGGTTCCCTCCCCAAGGGTGGCGGCAGCCCCCAGATGTCATATGGGTGGCGGCCAGAGGGGGAGAAAGGGGAGGCGCGCCTGGGGTGGGCCTTAGGGCCCATCTGCCCTAGGGTTTGCCCCCTCCCACTCTCCCTTGCGCCTTGGGCCCCTTGTGGGGGGGGGGGCGCACCAGCCCACCTAGGGCTGGTTCCCTCCCACACTTGGCTCATGCAGCCCTCCGGGGTTGGTGGCCCCACTTGGTGGACCCCCGGGACCCTCCCGGTGGTCCCGGTACGTTACCGAAAAAACCCGAAACTTTTCCCGTCACCAAAACAGGACTTCCCATATATGAATCTTTACCTCCGGACCATTCCGGAACTCCTCGTGACGTCCTGGATCTCATCCCGGACTCCGAACAACATTCGGTAACCACATACAAACTTCCTTTATAACCCTAGCGTCATCGAACCTTAAGTGTGTAGACCCTACGGGTTCGGGAACCATGTAGACATGACCGAGACGTTCTCCGGTCAATAACCAACAGTGGGATCTGGATACCCATGTTGGCTCCCACATGTTTCACGATGATCTCATCGGATGAACCACGATGTCAAGGACTCAATCGATCCCGTATACAATTCCCTTTGTCTAGCGGTATTGTACTTGCCCGAGATTCGATCGTCGGTATCCCGATACCTTGTTCAATCTCGTTACCGGCAAGTATCTTTACTCGTTCTGTAACACATCATCCCGTGATCAACTCTTTGATCACATTGTGCACACTATGATGATGTCCTACCGAGTGGGCCCAGAGATACCTCTCCGTTTACACGGAGTGACAAATCCCAGTGTCGATTCGTGCCAACCCAACAGACACTTTCAGAGATACCTGTAGTGCACCTTTATAGCCACCCAGTTACGTTGTGACGTTTGGTACACCCAAAGCATTCCTACGGTATCCGGGAGTTGCACAATCTCATGGTCTAAGGAAATGATACTTGACATTAGAAAAGCTTTAGCATACGAACTACAATCTTTGTGCTAGGCTTAGGATTGGGTCTTGTCCATCACATCATTCTCCTAATGATGTGCTCCCGTTATCAACGACATCTTAATGTCCATGGTTAGGAAACCGTAACCATCTATTGATCAACGAGCTAGTCAACTAGAGGCTTACTAGGGACATGGTGTTGTCTATGTATCGACACATGTATCTGTGTTTCCTATCAATACAATTATAGCATTGATAATAAACGGTTATCATGAACAAGGAAATATAATAATAACTACTTTATTATTGCCTCTAGGGCATATTTCCAACAGTCTCCCACTTGCACTAGAGTCAATAATCTAGTTCACATTGCCATGTGATTAACACTCACATGTCACATCGCCATGTGACCAACATCCAAAGAGTTTACTAGTGTCATTAAACTAGTTCACATCATCATGTGATTTAGACTCAACGAGTTCTGGGGTTTGTTCATGTTTTGCTTGAGAGAGGTTTTAGTCAACGGGTCTGCAAAATTCAGATCCGTATGTACTTCGCAAATCTCTATGTCATATTGTAAATGCTGCTTCCACGCTCCACTTGAAGCTATTCCAAATGGTTGCTCCACTATACGTATCCGGTTTGCTACTCAGAGTCATTCGGATAGGTGTTAAAGCTTGCATTGACGTAACCCTTTACGCCGAACTCTTTATCACCTCCATAATCGAGAAACAAATCCTTATTCCTCTAAGGATAATTTTGACCGCTATCTGGTGATCCATTCCTTGATCACCTTTGTACCCTCTTGCCAGACATGTGGTAAGGCACACATCAGGTGTGGTACTTAGCATAGCATACTATAGAGCCTACGTCTAAAGCATAGGGGACGACCTTCGTCCTTTGTCTCTCTTCTGCCATGGTTGAGCTTTAACTCTTAACTTCATACCTTACAACTCAGCCAAGAACTCCTTCTTTGATTGATCCATCTTGAACACCTTCAAGATCATGTCAAGGTATATGCTCATTTGAAAGCACCATTAAGCGTTTTTGATCTATCCTTATAGATCTTGATGCTCAATGTTCAAGTAGCTTAATCCAGGTTTTCCCTTGAAAAACACTTTTCAAATAACCCTATATGCTTTCTAGAAATTCTACATCATTTCTGATCGACAATATGTTTACAACATATACTCATCAGAAATTCTATAGTGCTCCCACTCACTTCTTTGGAAATACAAGTTTCTCATGAACTTTGTATAAACCCAAAATCTTTGATCATCTTATCAAAACGCACATTCCAACTCCGAGATGCTTACTCCAGTCCTTGGAAGGATCGCTGGAGCCAGCGTACCTTTTAGCATCCTTAGGATCGACAAAACTTTTCTGATTGTATCACATACAACCTTTCCTTACGAAAACTGGTAAGGAGACTTGTTTTGACATCCATCTGCCAGATTTCATAAATGCAGCTTGTGCTAACATGATTCCAACGGACTTCAAGCATCGCTACAGATGAGAAAATCTCATCGTAGTCAACTCCTTGAACTTGTGAAAAACTCTTCGCCACAAGTCGAGCTTCATAGACGGTGACATTACCGTCCACGTCCGTCTTCTTCTTAAAGATCCATTTATCTCAATGGCTTGCCGATCATCGGGCAAGTCCACCAAAGTCCATGCTTTGTTATGATACATGGATCCTATCTCGGATTTCATGGCTTCTAACCATTTATCGGAATATGGGCCCACCATCGCTTCTCCATAGCTCGTAGGTTCATTGTTGTCTAGCAACATGACCTTCAAGACAGGATCACCGTACCACTCTGAAGCAGAACGCGTCCTTGTCGCCCTACGAGGTTCGGTAGTGACTTGTCTGAAGCTTCATGATCACTATCATAAGCTTCCACTTCAATTGGTGTAGGTGCCACACGAACAACTTCCTGTGCCCTGCTACACACTTGTTGAAGTGACGGTTCAATAACCTCATCAAGTCTCCACTATCCTCCCACTCAATTCTCGAGACAAACCTTTCCTCGAGAAAGGACCCGATTCAAGAAACAATCCCTATTGCTTTCGGATCTGAATTAGGAGGTATACCCAACTGTTTTGGGTGTCCTATGAAGATGCATTTTATCCGCTTTGGGTTCGAACTTATCAACCTGAAACCTTTTTCACATAAGCGTCGCAGCCCCAAACTTTTAAGAAACGACAACTTAGGTTTCTCCAAACCACAGTTCAAACGGTGTCGTCTCAACGGAATTACGTGGTGCCCTATTTAAAGTGAGTGTGCTTGTCTCTAATGCCTAACCCATGAACGATAGTGGTAATTCGATAAGAGACATCATGGCACGCACCGTATCCAATAGGGTGCAACTATGATGTCCGAACACACCATCACACTATGGTGTTCCAGGTGGTATTGGTTGTGAAACAATTTCCACAATGTCTTAATTGTGTGCCAAAACTCGTATCTCAGATATTCATCTCTATGATCATATCATAGACATTTTATCCTCTTGTCACAAAGATCTTAAACTTCACTCTGAAATTACTTGAACCATTCAATAATTCAGACTTGTGTTTCATCAAGTAAATATACTCAACATCTACTCGAATCATCTGTGAAGTAAGAACATAACGATATTCACTGCATGCCTCAGCACTCATTGGACTGCACACATCAAAATGTGTTACTTCCAACAAGTTGCTATCTAGTTCCATCTTACTGAAACTGAGGCTTTTTAGTCATCTTGTCCATGTGGTATGATTTGCATATCTCAAGTGATTCAAAATCAAGTGAGTCTAAACGATCCATCTGCATGGAGTTTCTTCATGCGTATGCACCAATAGACATGGTTTGCATGTCTCAAACTTTTCAAAAACGAGTGAGTCCAAAGATCCATCAACATGGAGCTTCTTCATGCGTTTTATACCAGTATGACTTACATGGCAGTGCCACAAGCAAGTGGTACTATCATTACTATCTTATATCTTTTGGCATGAAAATGTGTATCACTACGATCGAGATTCAATAAACCATTCCCTTAGGTGCAAGACCATTGAAGGTATTATTCAAATAAATAGAGTAACCATTATTCTCCTTAAATGAATAATCGTATTGCGATAGACACAATCCAATCATGTCTATGCTCAACGCAAACACCAAATGACAATTATTCAGGTTTAATACTAATCTTGATGGTAGAGGGAGCGTGCGATGTTTGATCACATCAACCTTGGAAACACTTCCAACGCATATCGTCATCTCACCTTTAGCTAGTCTCCATTTATTCCGCAGCTCTTTTATTTCGAGTTACTAACACTTAGCAACTGAACCGGTATCTAAATACCCTGGTGCTACTAGGAGTACTAGTAAAGTACACATTAACATAATGTATATCCAATATACCTCTATCGACCTTGCCTGCCTTCTCATCTACCAAGTATCTAGGGTAGTTCTTGTCCAGTGGCTGTTCCCCTTATTACAGAAGCACTTAGTCTCGGGTTTGGGTTCAACCTTGGGTTTTCACTAGAGCAGCAACTGTTTTGCCGTTTCATGAAGTATCCCTTCTTGCCCTTGCCCTTCTTGAAACTAGTGGTTTCACCAACCATCAACAATTGATGCTCCTTCTTGATTTCTACTTTCGCGGTGTCAAACATCGTGAATACCTCAAGGATCATCATATCTATTCTTGATATGTTACAGTTCATCACGAAGCTCTAGCAGCTTGGTGGCAATGACTTAGGAGAAACATCACTATCTCATCTGGAAGATCAACTCCCACTCGATTCAAGTGATTGTTGTACTCAGACAATCTGAGCACAAACTCAACGATTGAGCTTTTCTCCCTTAGTTTGGAGGCTAAGAAAATCATTGGAGGTCTCATACCTCTTGACGTGGGCACGAGCCTGAAATCCCAATTTCAGCCCTCGAAACATCTCATATGTTTCACGACGTTTCAAAAACGTCTTTGGTGCCTCAACTCTAAACCGTTCAACTGAACTATCATGTAGTTATCAAAACGTGTATGTCCGATGTTCGCAACATCCATAGACGACGTTTGGGGTTCTGCACATTGAGCGGTGCATTAAGGACATAAGCTTTCTACTGATCGCATAATCGCTACTATCTACTTTCAACTATATTTTCTCTAGGAACATATCTAAACAGTGGAACTAAAGCGCAAGCTTACGACATAATTTGCAAAGATCTTTTGACTATGTTCAGGATAATTAAGTTCATCTTATGAACTCCCACTCAGATAGACATCCCTCTAGTCATCTAAGTGATTACATGATCCGAGTCAACTAGGCCATGTCCGATCATCACGTGAGACGGACTAGTCATCATCGGTGAACATCTTCATGTTGATCGTATCCTCCATACCACTCATGCTCGACCTTTCGGTCTCTTGTTTCCAAGGCCATGTCTGTACATGCTAGGCTCGTCAAGTTAACCTAAGTGTTTCGCGTGTGTAAATCTGGCTTACACCCGTTGTATGTGAACGTAAGAATCTATCACACCCGATCATCACGTGGTGCTTCGAAATGACGAACTTTCGCAACGCTGCACAGTTAGGGGGAACACTTTCTTGAAATTTTAATGAGGGATCATCTTATTTACTACCGTCGTTCTAAGCAAATAAGATGCATAAACATGATAAACATCACATGCAATCAAATAGTGACATGATATGGCCAATATCATATTGCTCCTTTTGATCTCCATCTTCGGGGCTCCATGATCATCATCGTCACTGGCATGACACCATGATCTCCATCATCATGATCTCCATCATCGTGTCTCCATGAAGTTGTCTCGCCAACTTATTACTTCTACTACTATGGCTACCGGTTAGCAATAAAGTAAAGTAATTACATGGCGTTGTTCAATGACACGCAGGTCATACAATAAATAAAGACAACTCCTATGGCTCCTGCCGGTTGTCATACTCATCGACATGCAAGTCGTGAATCCTATTACAAGAACATGATCAATCTCATACATCACATATCATTCATCACATTCTTCTTGGCCATATCACATCACATAGCATACCCTGCAAAAACAAGTTAGACGTCCTCTAATTGTTGTTTGCATGTTTTACGTGGCTGCTATGGGTTTCTAGCAAGAACCTTTCTTACCTACGCAAAACCACAACGTGATATGCCAATTGCTATTTACCCTTCATAAGGACCCTTTTCATCGAATCCGTTCCGACTAAAGTGGGAGAGACTGGCACCCGCTAGCCACCTTATGCACCAAGTGCATGTCAGTCGGTGGAACCTGTCTCACGTAAGAGTACGTGTAAGGTCGGTCCGGGCCGCTTCATCCCACAATACCGTCGAAACAAGATTGGACTAGTAACGGTAAGCATATTGTACAAAATCAATGCCCACAACTACTTTGTGTTCTACTCGTGCAAAGAATCTACGCAATAGACCTAGCTCATGATGCCACTGTTGGGTAACGTAGCAGAAAATCAAAATTTTCCTACGTGTCACCAAGATCTATCTATGGAGAGACTAGCAATGAGGGGAAGGAGAGTGCATCCACATACCCTTGTAGATCGCTAAGCGGAAGCGTTCAAGAGAACGGGGTTGAAGGAGTCGTACTCATCGTGATCCAAATCACTGGAGATCCTAGTGCCGAACGGACGACACCTCCGCGTTCAACACACGTACAGCCCGGTGACGTATCCCACGCCTTGATCCAGCAAGGAGAGAGGGAGAGGTTGAGGAAGACTCCATCCAGCAGCAGCACAACGGCGTGGTGGTGATGGAGGAGCGTGGTAGTCCAGCAGGGCTTCGCCAAGCACCACGGGAGAGGAGGAGTAAGAGAGGTAGGGCTGCGCCAATACAGTGAGAAACTCATGTGTTGGGCAGCCCCCAAGCCTCAAGTATTTATAGGGGGAGGGGAGGGGGCTGCGCCCCCTCTAGGGTTCCCTCCCCAAGGGTGGCGGCAGCCCCCAGATGCCATCTGGGTGGCGGCCAGAGGGGGAGAGAGGGGAGGCGCGCCTGGGGTGGGCCTTAGGGCCCATCTGCCCTAGGGTTTGCCCCCTCCCACTCTCCCTTGCGCCTTGGGCCCCTTGTGGGGGGGCGCACCAGCCCACCTAGGGCTGGTTCCCTCCCACACTTGGCCCATGCAGCCCTCCGGGGTTGGTGGCCCCACTTGGTGGATCCCCGGGACCCTCCTGGTGGTCCCGGTACGTTACCGGAAAAACCCGAAACTTTTCCGGTGACCAAAACAGGACTTCCCATATATAAATCTTTACATCCGGACCATTCTGGAACTCCTCATGACGTCCTGGATCTCATCCGGGACTCCGAACAACATTCGGTAACCACATACAAACTTCCTTTATAACCCTAGCGTCATCGAACCTTAAGTGTGTAGACCCTACGGGTTCGGGAACCATGCAGACATGACCGAGACGTTCTCCGGTCAATAACCAACAGCGGGATCTGGATACCCATGTTGTCTACCACATGTTCCACGATGATCTCATCAGATGAACCACGATGTCAAGGACTCAATCGATCCCGTATACAATTCCCTTTATCTAGCGGTATTGTACTTGCCCGAGATTCGATCGTCGGTATCCCGATACCTTGTTCAATCTCGTTACCAGCAAGTCTCTTTACTCGTTCCGTAACAAATCATCCCGTGATCAACTCTTTGATCACATTGTGCACATTATGATGATGTCCTACCGAGTGGGCCCAGAGATACCTCTCCATTTACACGAAGTGACAAATCCCAGTCTCGATTCGTGCCAACCCAACAGACACTTTCAGAGATACCTGTAGTGCACCTTTATAGCCACCCAGTTACGTTGTGACGTTTGGTACACCCAAAGCATTCCTACGGTATCCGGGAGTTGCACAATCTCATGGTCTAAGGAAATGATACTTGACATTAGAAAAGCTTTAGCATACGAACTACGATCTTTGTGCTAGGCTTAGGATTGGGTCTTGTCCATCACATCATTCTCCTAATGATGTTCTCCCGTTATCAGCGACATCTTAATGTCCATGGTTAGGAAACCGTAACCATCTATTGATCAACGAGCTAGTCAACTAGAGGCTTACTAGGGACATGGTGTTGTCTATGTATCCACACATGTATCTGTGTTTCCTATCAATACAATTATAGCATGGATAATAAACGATTATCATGAACAAGGAAATATAATAATAACTAATTTATCATTGCCTCTAGGTTATATTTCCAATAATGAGAAGGGTTCAGCATAGTTCGATGTCTGGCCGGACATACTGACATGCCTTCTGGAGCGAGCTGCGCTCTCGAAGGAGCACCGCTCATTAATGGGCATGGTGCTCAAGAAGATTTCATCAGCCACAAGCGGTTTGGATGAAGCATTTACGAGCCTGCTTAGAGGCTCTGAGGTATGTAGTGAAAATACACTATTTTTTTTCTGTGAGGCATGCGCTAAGTGTTGCTCCATATGGATAGTAGCCCCTGAGACTCTGGTTGCCCGCCCTAGGTGGCAAACGGAGGATCATATTGTGTAAGTACTGATTGCGCTGTACATATGCGCAGGTACCTAAGGATCCGGCTGCCGAACAGTCCGTTGAAGTTGCCGAACTAAGAAGGCAAATTGGATCTATTGATGCCGATATCACGCTGGTGAACGTGCGGCTGAACGAGTCACAAGGTATGTGCTCTGCTTTCCTTATTATGTTGTATAGGAAAATATGAGAGGGGCATAATATTAATGCAATATGTTTGGACTGCAGATGGTGCTGCTGCCGTGGAAGCCTTGAGGGCGGAACTTGCCCAGGCCAAGGAACAATCTCGGGTTAGCAATGCGGCTGCCCTAAATGCGGCCGAAGAATTGAGAGCCGAATAGGCTGCTCATCGCTGAAGTGAGGAAAAGATAGCATAAATGGCTGTGGAGTTGAAAAATGTCGCCGACCGGTATGATCTCCTTGAAAAGGAGAATAAGGCTAGTTCGACCGACCTGAACAAGGCACTTAATGCCACCAAGGAGATGCGGACCAAGGTCAGGGGTGTGCGGGAGGAGCTTTAACAGGCCGGTAAAATCGCGGCTAGGGGCTCCTACTTACTGCGGACGAAGTTTTTGGATCCAAAGTATGCTCCCCTGGATGGTCGCTGGAGTCCTGCAGACGCGTATGCGGACTTGGCGAAGAGTACAGCTACTGCAGCCAAGTTTTTCGAGGATCAAGGTGATAAAGAAGTGGAGAAGCTTTTCTGGTCACAATTCAATGCCCCCGCGTGCCCGCTGCCGTTAAGTGAGAAGATGGATGTTGTAGCAGAGCTTCATAGGCTGTCCGGGCTTGCAATTCGGTCTGTAATAGACCATCTTTGGCCGAAGGGGCCTAAGCTGGACAGTTACTTTGGTTTGGTGCAACAATTCCTTGGGGCCATGCCTCAGATTGATGCCACGAGGAGGTCGGCGTGCATAGAGGGTGCACGAATGGCTCTTGCCCGCGTTAAAGCCTATTGGACAGATATGGAGGCCACCATTATAGCGACCCAGAATCCGGCGGGAGGCCAGTATCCGGCCGAGCACTACTTGGAGTAGGTGACATAAGGTGCCCCCTTAATAGGGGCGCAGTGCTCGAAAAATGTATTGTTCGAGTGACAAATCGAATCATTGTAAAAACAATGTTATTTTGGTTATAAGGCTATATTTATACTTTTTGCCTGAAAGTATTATTGTGTCCCCTGTGCAGCCGTTTATATATATATATATAAGTAATCCGAAAGTTAGCAGTCATTGGCTTCAGCCCCCACGCATACAATGCAGGGGTGTTCGCCAAAAATATGTGTAATCACACTTGATCCAACGTCTTGGTCCATTAAGGAGGTGATCGCACGTCGAACTAGGCAACCGGATTATATAGCTGTAACACTTTCGCTTAGCCATGGGAGTCTAACGTTGGGGCTACTATGTAGCCCCTGGTACCTTCGCGTGCATCCGAATACGGGCGCGTGTGTACATGATCGGGAAACGGTCCTTCGTTAATGCGGAGGGATCCTAAAGATTCCAATAAGTCTTCGAGTGGTTGAACAGTCTCTCGTTGTATCATGACAGTCAGTTTTCGGCTTTCTCTACTGAGGTGCTCATCCGGAATAACCAGGGCACAATCGCAGTAGTTCTCCTTTGGCCGCCTTAGCCGATAAGAATGGAACGTAAGGCGGCAAACCCAGGAGCTGGGCAAACCCAACATTTGACCAAAGGCATGATTCAGAGATGATGCATATAAGGCCAAACTCGTGACGCCGAACACTCCCGAAGGTATTCAGACTTTGTGACAGAAAATGGGCTGAAGAATGCCCTTTCATTATAAACCCTGTATTTCCAGGTATGTGCATTAGTCTGTCGTGGCGAAATGCCAATAACGACAGTATCCTCTGTGGGTATGGAACCCATGGGATGTTTAAACAACAAGAGGCAATAAAAAAGGCTTACACAGGGGCTTAATCTAAAGAGAAACCTTTTGAGTGGGGCCCTGCTGCACGTCTGCGCCTTTGTCTCCGTTGTGCCGTATCCTGGAAGGGTATCGCTCGAATGTTGTCTGTAAGGAAGAAAACTTGTGTAGGAGAGTACAACGTAAGTATGCGATGGATAGTAAAAGTGTAAGACGTTGGCCTGCCAATAAGGTCGAGCCAAGTGTGGGGCTATATTAAATATTTATAGCCCCTGGTGTTCTCTATGGGATTACATATATGGTGCCCTGCTTCAGTTTTATCCGGGCTGCCGGACTCGTCTAACCGTGTCTGTGGTCTTAATGACCAGTCATAATTTCTGATATTGGAGGCCGCTTATAGTCCGGCCGCTGGGGCCGTCGCGTGTTCCTCTGCGCGTGAAGAGCGCTCTGTGTTTCCGCTAACGGAGATGACGCCATGTGGACCGGGCATCTTGAGTGTAAGGTAGGCATAGTGCGGTAATGCGTTGAAGCGGGTGAAGGCCGTTCTTCCAAGCAATGCATGATAGCCGCTTTGGAAGGGTGCGATGGTGAAGAGCAGTTCTTCGCTTCTGTAGTTGCCTGGGGAGCCGAATGTTACCTCCAGTATGATGGAGCCCCTGCCATAGGCTTCAACGCCTTGTATCACCCCTTCAAAGGTGGTGTTGTTTTGGCTAATTCTGGATGGGTCTATCCACATTCTGCGGACAGTGTCCTCATATATTAAATTGAGACTGCTGCCGCTGTCCATGAGGACGCGGGTGAGATGGTATCCCTCTATTATTGGGTCAAGCACCAAGGCCTCTGATCCTCCGTGCCGAATACTAGTTAGGCAGTGTGTGTGATCAAAGACGATCGTACAAGCCATCCAGTACTTAGGTTTGGGTACGCTGGGCTCTATATCGTACGCGTCTCTGAGCGCCCGTTCGTGCCTTCTCGTGGACGTGTGAGTCGCATGGATTATGTTTACTGTTTTAACCTCTGGTGCGAATTTTTTCTGTCCCCCAGTGTTCGGCTGGCGAGGTTCATCCTCGTCTTCTCTTGATGTTTCCCTCCCCTTGTGTTCGGCATTTAATTTGCCGGCCTGCTTGAAGACCCAGCACTCTCTGTGCGTGTGGTTCGCAGGTTTCTCGGGGGTGCCATGAATTTGGCACAGTCTGTCCAGGACTCTGTTCAGACCGGACGGTCCCTCTTTACTGCCTTTAGATGGCTTCTTTTGCTGATCGGGTCGAGAGCCCCTGAATCCGGCATTTACCGTTGTGTTGTCCGGGCTCTCTTCCTTGTTTTGACATTTGTTTTTATTATGTCGTGGCTTCCCGTTGCCATCCCTTATTTCGGATGTGCTGGGGTCACTGGTGCCTTTACGGGCCAGCCAGCTATCTTCGCCCGCGCAAAAGCGGGTCATAAGGCTTGTTAAGGCTGCCATTGTCCTTGGCTTTTCTTGACCGAGGTGTTTGGCGAGCCACTCGTCACGGATGCTGTGTTTGAATGCCGCTAAGGCTTCGGCATCCGGACAATCGACAATTTGATTCTTCTTAGTGAGGAATATGTTCCAAAGCTTGCGGGCGGACTCTCCGGGCTGTTGGATTATGTGACTTCAATCGTCCGCATCCGGAGTCCGGACATAAGTCCCTTGAAAATTGGCCCTGAAAGCGTCCTCGAGTTCCTCCCAACTCCCAATTGAATTTTCAAGGAGGCTTTTCAACCAGTGTCGAGCTAGTCCCTTCAACTTGAGGGGAAGGTATTTGATGGCGTGGAGGTCATCCCCACGAGCCATATGTATATGCAGGATAAAATCCTCGATCCAGACCCCTGGTTCTGTTGTTCCGCCGTATGCCTCTATATTCACAGGTTTAAAACCTTGTGGAAATTCATGTTCCAGTACTTCTTCGGTGAAGCACAGGGGGTCTGAGCAGCCCCTTTGTATCTGGACATGCTGTGGCATACCGTTGGCTGTTGTTGTGTCCGGTGTTTATTCCGAACTGGTATTTGGTTGGTATGATCATTTTGGTGACAATAGTCCCTCGCCGGGGTGTGTCCTTTAGATGTGTAGATGGACCTGGCTGCGCCGACTTTCTTATCCAGGTGCTCAAGTATATCGTGCGCGGCGTCGGTAGCTACTCTGTTGCGGTTATGAAGTGGTACATCTGGCCTCCTGGTCGTGTTATGCTTTGGTGGAACGGACTCGTCATCGAATTCTGGTAGTAGCTTGCATTTTGGATAGCTCTTTGTATGGCGATCATCGCCGTATCTTTCTTTAGTGTCTAGCACTTTATTCCATCTGCGATTAAGCGTTTCCTGTGCAGCCTTTAGCCGTTGCTTCTGCTTCTTTAGACTTCGCGTTGTGGCCATAAGACTTCGGTGGAGGTTATCTCGTTCCACGCGTGTTTCCGGGATGATGAATGCGTCGTCATCCGGACTTTGTTCTTGTCCCGGGGCAGTGTGATGAACTCGTCCCTCGGGACCATTGTGATCGGGCGTCCGCTCTGGACTGTGTTCGGCATGACCTGGCTTGTCCTGCTCCATCGCTGGGTCCATGTGGTCATTGTTGCCTTCGGAGTTGACTGGTATGTCGATCTTTCTGGCGCTCTTGTCGCTATTTTTACTGTTGCTGGAAATTTACCGGCGTCTGCGCCGTCGCTTTGGCTTTTTCTCGGGGGTTTTATCTTCCGGATTTTCGCCATCATCCTCCTTGGGCGTATCCACCATGTATATATCGTGTGATGAGGTAGTAGTCCTGCGCCCCAGAGATTCTGAATCTTCTCCTGCATCATCGTCCATACCGTCGATGCCTTCGGAGTCGAAGTCAAGCACGTCGGTTAAATCATCAACCGTGGCAATGAAGTGGATGGTGGGTGGGCAGCGAATTCCTTCGTCGCCTGCTTCCCACTCGAGCCGGACATAGTTCGGCTAAGAGCCTCCTGACAAAGAGAGAGACTTTAATGAGTTCAGCATGTCGCCAAAGGGCGAGTGCTGAAAGATATCCGCAGCGGTAAACTCCATTACCGGAGCCCAACCAGGCTCGGCAGGCTCGGGAGCGCGCGGACTGGAACCTACAATCGGATACGAGCCTGGGGATCTGGAGTCACGGGCTTCCTTAGAAGTGAGGCATGTGTTCGGCTCTACCTCCGATGAGTGTGAGGCTTGCGGGGCAGGGTCCATCCACCCGTCCTTGGGCCACGCAGTTTGCTCCGGATTTAGGTCCGGGGCCACTGCCGGGATGATATCCTGAGCATTGTCCGACAGCAGGTCTAGGCCGTGCTCATCGTGACTGTTTGGTGCTCCTGGCACAGGCCCGAATCCGTCGAAGATCAAGTCTCCGCGAATGTCCGCCGTGTAGTTCAGGTTTCCGAACCTGATCTGGTGCCAGGGGCGTAGCTGTCGATCTGCTCCAGATGGCCAAGCGAATTAGCCCGTAGTGTGAAGCCGCCGAACACAAAGATCTGTCCAGGGAGAAAGGTTTCACCCTGGACCATGTTGTTGATGATGATTGAAGGAGCCACCGAGCCTTGCAGCGAAGACACAGAGGAACTCTCAATGAAAGCACCAATGTCAGTGTCAAAACCGATGGATCTCGGGTAGGGGGTCCCGATCTATGCGTCTTAGGCTGATGGTAACAGGAAGCAAGGGACACAATGTTTACCCAGGTTCGGGCCCTCTCGATGGAGGTAAAACCCTACTTCCTGCTTGATTAATATTGACGATATGAGTAGTACAAGAGTAGATCTACCACGAGATCGTAGAGGCTAAACCCTAGAAGCTAGCCTATGATGATTATGATTGTAATTGTGATCGGCCTTCTAAGGACCAACCTCTTCGGTTTATATAGACACCGGAGAGGGCTAGGGTTTACACGGAGTCGGTTACAAGGAAGGAAATACAATATCCGGATCACCAGGCTTGTCTTCCACGCAAAGGAGAGTCCCATCCAGACACGGGACGGAGTCTTGAGTCTTGTATCTTCATGCTCCAATAGTCCGGACGATGTATATAGTCCGGCTGTCTGGATACCCCCTAATCAAGGACTCCCTCACCAAGTTCCACTCACCAAAGGCGCTTCACTCCATGGCAACGGCGCCAAAAAAGAGTCTTGATGACCCACAAGTATAGGGGATCTATCATAGCCCTTTCGATAAGTAAGAGTGTCGAACCCAACAAGGAGCAGAAGGAAATGACAAGCGGTTTTCAGTAAGGTATTCTCTGCAAGCATTGAAATTGTAGGTAACAGATAGTTTTGTGATAAGATAATTTGGACAAGCATCCCACTTATGATTAACACCTATTGCAAGCATCCGCGACTACAAAAGAAGTATTAGGGTAAACCTAACCATAGCATGAAACTAGTGGATCCAAATCAGCCCCTTACGAAACAACGCATAAACTAGGGTTTAAGCTTCTGTCACTCTAGCAACCCATCATCTACTTATTACCTCCCAATGCCTTCCTCTAGGCCAAAATAATGGTGAAGTTTCATGTAGTCGACGTTCACATAACACCACTAGAGGAGAGACAACATACATCTCATCAAAATATCGAACGAACACCAAATTCACATGACTACTAATAGCAAGACTTCACCCATGTCCTCAGGAACAAACTTAACTACTCACAAAGCATATTCATGTTCATCATCAGAGGAGTATTAATATGCATTAAGGATCTGAACATATGATCTTCCACCAAGTAAACCAATTAGCATCAACTACAAGGAGTAATCAACACTACTAGCAACCACATGTACCAATTTGTGGTTCTGATACAAGATTGTATAAAAGAGATGAACTAGGGTTTTGAGAGGAGATGGTGCTGGTAAAGATGTTGATGGAGATTGACCCCCTCCCAATGAGAGGATCGTTGGTGATGACAATGGTGATGATTTCCCCCTCCTGGAGGGAAGTTTCCCCGGCAGAACAGCTCCGCCGGAGCCCTAAATTGGTTCCGCCAAGGTTCCGCCTCGTGGCGGTGAAGTTTCGTCCCGCAAGCTTGCTTATGATTTTTCCAGGGTAAAAGCCTTCATATAGCAGAAGATGGGCACCAGAGGGCCACCAGGGGGCCCAGGAGACAGGGGCGCGCCCAGTAGGGGGGCGCACCCCCCTCCCTCCTGGCCAGGGTGTGGGCCCCCTCTGGTACTTTCTTTGCTCGATAATTCTTATTAATTCCAAAAATGATTTTCGTGGAGTTTCAGGATTTTTGGAGCTGTGCAGAATAGGTTTCCAATATTTGCTCCTTTTCTAGCCAGAATCCCAGCTGCCGGCATTCTCCTTCTTCATGTTAAACCTTGTAAAATAAGAGAGAATAGCCATAAGTATTGTGACATAACATGTAATAACAGCCCATAATGCAATAAATATTGATATAAAAGCATGATGCAAAATGGACGTATCACACCACATGATATGTGTTTTGCTTGGAGCGTCATTTTTTTTAATTTTTTTTGCTTGCTATTTGAATAATACCCCAAGATCTGAAATTCTTAAATGTTAGAGAGTCTTCACATAGTTACATAATTATTAAACTACTCATTGATCTTCACTTATGTCTTTTGGAGTAGTTTGTCATTTGCTCTAGTGCTTCACTTATATCATTTTAGAGCACGGCGGTGGTTTTATTTTGAATAAATAGATGAACTCTCATGCTTCACTTATATTATTTTGAGAGTCTTTTAGAACAGCATGGTAATTTTCTTAGGTTATGAATTTAGTCCTAATATGATAGGCATCCAAGGGGGATATAATAAAAACTTTCATATAAAGTGCATTGAATACTATGAGAAGTGTGATTCTTTATGGTTGTTTTGAGATATGAAGATGGTGATATTAGAGTCATGCTAGTGGAGTAGTTGTGAATTTGAGAGATACTTGTGTTAAAGTTTGTGATTCCCATTGCATGCACGTATGGTGAACCGTTATGTAACGAAGTTGGAGCATGAAGTATTTTTTGATTGTCATCCTTTCTGTGGAGGTCGGGATTGCGCAATGCTTAACTCCTACCAACCATTCACCTAGGAGCATGCGCGTAGTGCTTGGTTTCGATAACTCTTAGATTTTTGCAATAAGTATGTGAGTTCTTTATGACTAATGTTGAGTCCATGGATTATACGCGCTCTCACTCTTCCACCATTGCTAGCTTCTCTTGTGCCGCGGAACTTCCGTCAGTACCATACACCCACCATATACCTTCCTCAAAACAGCCACCATACCTACCTATTATGGCATTTGCATAGCCATTCTGAGATATATTGCCATGCAACTTTCCACCGTTTCGTTTATTATGACACGCTCATCATTGTCATATTGCTTTGCATGATCATATAGTTGACACCGTATTTGTGGCAAATCCACTGTTCGTAATTCTTTCATACATGTCACTTTTGATTCATTGCACATCCTGGTACACCGACGGAGGCATTCATATAGAGTCATATTTTGTTCTAAGTATTGAGTTGCAATTCTTGAGTTGTAAGTAAATAAAAGTGTGATGATCATCATTATTAGAGCATTGTCCCATGTGAGGAAATTAAAAAAAAAAGAGGCCAAAGAAACCAATCAAAAAAAGGAGGCCAAAGAAGCCAATTAAAAAAAACAAAAAAAGTGAGAGAAAAAGAGAGAAGGGGCAATGCTACTATCCTTTTACCACACTTGTGCTTCAATGTAGGACCCTGATCTTCATGATAGCGAGTCTCCTATGTTGTCACTTACATATAATAGTGGGAACTTTTCATTATAGAACTTGGCTTGTATATTCCAACGATGGGCTTCCTCAAGTTCCCTAGGTCTTCATGAGCAAGCCAGTTGGATTCACACCCACTTAGTTTCGTTTTGAGCTTTCATACACTTATAGCTCTAGTGCATCCATTGCATGGCAATCCCAACTCACTCACATTCATATCTATTGATGGGCATATCCATAGCCCGTTGATACGCCTAGTTGATGTGAGACTATCTCTCTCTTTTTGTCTTCTCAACAACCACCATATTCTATTCCACCTATAGTGCTATGTCCATGGCTCACGCTCATGTATTGTGTGTAAGTTGAAAAGTTGGAGAATACTAAAGTATGAAACAATTGCTTGGTTGAAACTGGGGTTGTGCATGATTTGAATATTTTGTGTAATGAAGATGGAGCATAGCCAGACTATATGATTTTGTAGGGATAATCTTTCTTTGGCCATGTTTTTTTGAGAAAACATAATTGCCTTGTTAGTATGCTTGAAGTATTATTGTTTTTATGTCAATATTAAACTTTTGTTTTAAATCTTATGGATCTGAATATTCTTGCCACAATAAATAAAATTACATTGATAAATATGTTAGGTAGCATTCCACATCAAAAATTCTGTTTTTATCATTTACCTACTCAAGGACGAGCAGGAATTAAGCTTGCGGATGCTTGATACGTCTCCAACATATATACAATTTTTTGATTGTTCCATGCTATTATATTATCAACCTTGGATATTTTATATGCACTTATATGTTATTTTATATGATTTTTTGGGACTAACCTATTAACCTAGAGCCAATGCCAGTTTCTGTTTTTTTCCTTGTTTTTGAGTTTACAGAAAAGGAATACCAAATGGAGTCCAATTAACATGCCAATTTTTGTGGATTTTTTATGGACCAGAAGAAGCCCCCAAACCAAAAGAGTTGGGCCAGAAGAGTCCTGAGTCATCCATGATGGTGGGGGCGGGCCCTACCCCCTGGTAGCATTCCCCTACCTCGTGGCTGACTCGGAGGCCCCCTGACGTGAAACCGACACCAAAAATTCCTATAAATACGGAAACCCCCAACAAGAAACCTAGATCGGGTGTTCCGCCGCCGCAAGCCTCTGTAGCCACCAAAAACCAATCGGGACCCTGTTTCGGTACGCTGCCGGAGGCGGGAATCGTCAACGGTAGCCATCTTCATCATCCCGACGCTCTCCATGATGTGGAGGGAGTAGTTCACCCTCGGGGCTGAGGGTATGTTCCAGTAGTTATGTGTTTGATCTCTCACTCTCTCGTGTTCTTGATTTGGCACAATCTTGATGTACCGCGAGCTTTGCTACTATAGTTTGATCTTATAATGTTTCTCCCCCTCTACCTTCTTGTAATGGATTGAGTTTTCCCTTTGAAGTTATCTTATCGGATTGAGTCTTTAAGGATTTGAGAACACTTGATGTATGTCTTACATGTGCTTATCTATGGTGACAATGGGATATTTGTGGCACCCCGATCCGCATGGAGCAGGGGGCCTTCGCATGTCAGCCCAGGATAACACCTGACGCACGACAGGTCCATGATACAACATTCCAGGTACAAGAATATTCATCAAATACATGTGTATATGATTACATCATTGATGAATACAATTATCTGGCATAGCCCTAAGCCTATTTAAATGACGGCAGAAGTCTTATTTAAATGGCGGTAGAAGTCTTGGTTTGGCAGCATAATGACTCTGGCTGGGCTCCACCTACAAAACTGGCATGAACGCCAGGTCAGTACATTGAATGTACTTTCAAGACAACCAAATACATAGCATCCAAACAAACAGATGACAAAGCAAGAACCCAGCGCATGCAACAATCTAACTCATCATAATATCTAAGCATGGCATGATATTTACTAGAGACATAAATCAAACTAAACATCAACATCATAGCATAAACTAGCATAGCAATGGCATGACATATCAAAACATACTTCTAACATGGCAATGACAAAACATAGCATAGCATCTTGAACATAACATGGCATATCAGAACATAGCATAGCATCTTGATCATAACATGGCATATTAGAACATGGAATAATCTAGAAGTTTAATCCAAACATGGCATGGCATCATGAAACTATGCAGAAAATAAACTACCATTCATATCCCATGCAGTCATAACATGTTAACTTTGTTCAACAATCTCTTATTCTGACATGGCTCTTTAAATGCTAATAACCACATGGTACTCATGCAATGCAACCAAACTTCTGTATCGAGTCCCTCAGACTCTCTTACCAATGGGTTACCTCGTAACCAAACGGTGATCATTCATGGATCACAAACGGAACCACACTTGGTTCAACACTCATCGAGACCTCGTCTCGTGATCATATCAAAACATCATCATGACTTCCCACGACTAGTCCAAGTCACCACATTATTTATTACACATTATTTATCAACTTAGTTATTTTAGGTTTATCCTCCATTTCGACCAAGACCCGATAGTGTGACCTACTATGAACTTGTGCCCATGACCAAGGACACGGCTATCGATAGACTTAACACACACTCTGCAGAGGTAGCACACTGTACCCACACCATAGAACCCATGGCCTCGCACTCCCATTCGGGTGGTGCAACGGTGTTTTGACAAAACCATCATATTGCCATGACACTCTCCCGGCCACGCCGACCAACACCCCCTTTTGGGAGGCCCCTTGACTACCAAAGGCATCACGGCCACCATCGTGGCAAAACAAAAACGGTCCCAAACGGGGACAAAGTCGCTTATCATCCAACTACGGGCACACAAGGCTTATGTTCGCCTACCTGATCAGGGTAGCGCGCGCCCATGACCTTCCCTCATTGGAGGCACCAGCGAGAGGCATGACAATAGACCCAGTTAGGGCCTTCCCATAAAAGGCAAATGTGGCTTGGAGAAAGCTCGATTTGGTGGCACTATGACTCGATCCCATCAATGACGAAGGAGGTTTTTTATTAAGTCATATTATTAACTTCTCCATCATCATCATCATGCAAGCATTTTTAACATAAATGCAACAACAAGCAAGTAACATACAGATGTAGTAACAAACTTCAAGCTTCTCAGGTGAACAGCTATAGCATGGGAAACATGGCAATACCAAGTACTAGCAATCTCATCAGTATAACAGAATTATCATATCATCGATACTACTTACATGAAACTAAACCAAACAGAGGCATGATATTATCAACCACAGCACCCAACCAGCATGTCAACATATTCCATGAGAGCACAAGCATGCATGGCATATAACAAAAACATATAGCATGACTGAAATAACAGCAGACGGAATAGGCAAGAAACTACTACAAGTACACACACACGAAGTGAAAGAAAACTCATCATGCAAGTTTGGGTCTCATGATAAGAATTTGGCTTGCCTGGGAGTCAAGGAACACTCCGAGAAGGGATACGATCACTTCGCGGATTTTTTTGCCGAAGAACGGTTCTCTCTCAAAGGGGATGAATTAGGGAAATGAAAAAACGGGCATTTTTAGAATGTGAAAACATAAAGAAAATAGTCCCATCCAAAAGAGCTTGACGAACAGAGAACGTGAGCGTTGGAATCACCTCAAATGGAGCCACGGTTGAAAAGTTGTGGCCGTTCACTTTTTAGGCAGAAAAGTGGCTTAAACAGTGAACATTCACAATTCAAACTTTTTGGTGGGCGGGGCTGAAAAACAGAAAGCGTCTTTTCAGAAATACACTTTCAGATCAGGGAAATGCACTTTGATCTAAAGAAACACAAAAATACGCTTTAGGAAACTGAAGACGTAAGCCAGTTGATTACGCCTCCACTTATCCACGTCAGCGTACCTGGTCAACGGGGCTGTTAGACTAACGGGTGGGGTCCACAGGAGGTGGGGCACGCCTGGCCTAGCTTCTTCTTCCTCCCGCTCGGGGTGCGATGGGCCGAGGCAGACGGCTGCCTCGACGGCGACTGCCGGCGACTCCGGCCACCGTAGGTGGCGTGCGACCCACTGTTCGAATCAGAAGAGCGAGGCGGGCCCGTTCCTGGGCGACTCAGCCGTTGGGGAGCTCGGAGTTGAGTGGAGCAGCAACCGTGGCGGACGGCGGCTATGGCCGGAGATGAGCTCGTGGCTACGGCGCTCCGGTGACGAGAGAAAAGGGCAGGGAGACTCCGCTGGGTTGAGGGGTTCTGCTAGTGGTGGAGAGACGGAGGAAGAGGCTCGGGCTTAAGCAAATCGAGGAGGTCAGAGGCGGCGGCCATGGTGATGGTCGGGGTCGGGGAATGGCTCTGGGGTGAAGTGGAGAGCTCGGGGAGGCGTGGAGGAGGGAGTAGGAGTTGCTAATGAGCTCCAGAGGGTCGAGGGAGGGCTATTTATAGCCGGGCCAAGAGCACCCGAGCCGGTCGCCGCCGAGCGAGCCCGGCCAAGGCTCTGCCAGCTGCAGGGCTCACGGGGAGGAGTGGGAAGGCGATGAGGGGGTTGCGGATGACGCACAGGGGCTCACGGAGACGAGCAACGTGTTAGACTGTATATACGTAGTCCGTGATGCTGAAGTCACCAAGCTTAGTATCACCCAGCTCAGTGCATATAGAGTGAGCACGCGCCTGATACTGAGAGGCGAAACTGGTGTGAAGCACCGCCCATGCCTCTCGGGACGTAGCGACAAAGATGACCATCGACGAGACGCTCGGGGTGAGCGAGGACTGGATGGCGGAGAGGATGGCCTGATCCTGGGCCACCCAGGTGTGATATGCCGGGTGATGAGGGGGTGGACACGGCATGGATCCGTCAACATAGCGTTCCAGATAGCGGCTCCGCCGAAGAGGCAGGACCTGGGCACACCAGGACAAGTAGTTATCCGCCGTGAGCTTCACCGGTAGCAGATGCGAGATGTAGAACGGCGCCGGCACCGTGGTCAGATCGATATGAGCGTGCGGCGGTGCATAAGGACCCATCGACGAGGCCGCCCCGAGATGCGCCGAAGGCGCCGCGTAGGGCGGATAGTATCCTGGGGGACTGGCCACCAGAGGAGCGTAGGAAGCTGCACCCGGAGCCCCATACAGCGGTGCAGTCGCAGCCCCTTGCGACGCCGCGCCGGGCTGGTGCAACACCGAGTGAGAAGTCGGCGGGGATGGCGGGTAGGGCAGGGGCGACACCGGGTAGTGGTTCGTCGGGGGCGCCGAGTGAGGTGGCGGCGGCAACGCACCATAGAGGTAGGGCATCGGGGAGCCGTAGGGTTGCTGCGGCGGCGGAGCGTCGTAGGGTTGCGGCGGCGGCGGGCCGCCGTAGCCCGGCGGCGGGCCGCCGTAGCCCGGCGGCGGCGCCAAACAAGACAACGATGGTGGCGGCCCGCGGTGGACAGGGCCAGCAACGCCGCCCGCAGAGGGATCAACCCCGATCGCCTGGGAGGCCCGATCGCCCGGTGACGACGATGATGGGGAGGCACCATAGGCCATTGCAAGAGACTGCGAGGCGAGGAATGATGAGGCAGGAGCAAGGGCCGGCGCCGAGGCAGCAGCGGGAACGGAGACAGCAGTCGGCGCGGCGGCGGCAGCGACGGCGGCAACGGAAGACATCGTAACCTAATTTGATACCATGACTGAGGAAGAGGACGATGGCCACGGGAGCTCACTGCTCGGCCATTGGAACGGCGCGCCGGAGAAGAAAACGGAGGGGGAGAGGGGTCCAGCAAGAAGATGACGTCGAGGCCGAGCTTCTGGACACGCGGGGACGAGCCAGAACCGGACGGAGCAGCTCTGCCGTCGCCAACAGTGGCCAGACCACCGTTTTGGTCGGCATTGCCCGTGGTCACCACCGACAACGCACGCTCTAGCTTCCTGCGCGATGCCATCTCATGTCTACATCCTAGTCCATCCAAGTTAGAGTATTACTATGGTAAAGAAACGGGGAAAGACAAAGGGAGCTGAGTAAACTAAGCTTCACAAGTTTTTTGTAGAAAACTTGAGCACATTCTAGAGATTAAACCATAGAGGGTAAGAAGTAAACTTGATGTCTGGGAGGCTTAGGGTAGCAAGGACTATAGTCCTGGGAATTATCAGGTCATTAGGACAAGGATTTAACATAGTTGCTTTGCAACTTCTAAATTAGGCCCAGAAACAAAATGAGGAAGAATCACTCACTAGGAGTGTTTGATTGGGCTACTACTTGGCAAATATTGATGATTTGGTCATATGTAGATGCTGCAAAAAGATCATACCAAATGGACTTGCCAAAATGGTACTTGTTTCACAAACATCTCTTCTTTCCAGAAAATTGGAAAAGTTTTAGGAAAATGTTGGCTAAATGAAATGAGCCAAACTCTTGTGGAGGTGGATCATATGGATAGGAGAAGGCTTAGGAATATTTTCAGCCATATTGGAGCAAGATAAAATATACTTGCTTCACAAACTAAAAATTTGGACAGAAAACAAGAATTGCTCCTGTGCTCACATATTTCAATGGAATGAGCTGAATTCTAGTGTAAGCTAATGATTTGGGATATTTGAGAAGACGGCAAAGTTTCATCCCATTTGGAAACTCTATGAAGGTACTTCCTTCACAAAACTACAATCTGGTCAGAAATTTTGAAACATTGCACAGGGAGCTAGGATGAAGGAATTGAGCTCATTTTGGGTATCCATGGGTTATTTATCAATGTTAATCACCCTGCCAAATTGCGGCTCATTTGGAATTAGGAATAAATCACTTCCTTTGCAAAATTTCAGAGAAGGCAGAAACCTGCATTGGATCATGTGCCCAATTTTGAACTTTGGAACATGGGATAAGGATGAATCTAGTGATTATATAGCAAGGAAAACCTCCACAATTTATGTGGGAATTTTATCTGCTATAAAATTGGTAGATCCTTTAGAAAGTGACAGAAATGGAATATTGGTATTAAATAGGAAAAATGCAATTTTCCATATTTAATTATGGCAAATACTTTTGCCAGAGCTTGGATTAGGCATAAATATCAACTCCACCAATTCTCATGAATTTAGGAGATGGATAGCTATGCCTTTGGATTTTATTCATCAGAAAGGCAAGAAAAGGAATAAATCACAAATGAAAAATATTGCATAGGACTTAGCAATATTTTGGCATATCCCAGGTTCAGAAAGGTAGGAGGGTCTCTAGGAACAATTGGGATGATCAACAAATCAATAAAAATGATGACTCCTTTTTATTCACAAAGGGCATATTCAAATTCCAAAATATGGAATTTGGGTTTGAAAGGATTTGAGATGATGCAAATGAGGTCTTGCCCACTGACAAAGACATGAGCAAGTTTTCAGAGTCATCCAGCAAACTCAGGAGAAAGATTTTGAAAATGATTGTTAGGAAGGAATAACAGCACAAAAATTGATAACCCAATTTTGGGGTTGTTACAAACCTTCCCCCCTTAAAAGAATCTCGTCCTCAAGATTCCTGGGGTTACAACACAAAAGAAAAGATAACCACTCCGAGGAAAAACCTTTGGGTTAACTTTTAACCTTTTGGTCATATTGAAACGAATTGGGGACACCGATAATTGGTACACCCAGAAAGGGATATCGCAAACATGGTTATTTCCACGGCTAGGGACACTCAAGATCAAACTCCCGAAAAATTGCTAGATGCACCCTAGTGAATAGTGGTTTCACCTGCTAACACGTGGGTCCAGGGCCCACTGGCAGCCTCCTTCATCTACCCCTGGCTTGCTGCTTCTTATACGCTGCTGCTCTGTGTGTGGTTTGGCGCAGCGCGCATCTAGCTACTAGGGCGATGAGGACCCTAGTGCCATAGTGCACGGCATGCACGGCGCCAGTGCAGCGAGCACTCACGTTGTGGTCCAGCACCTTGTCAGCACTGCTCCCGGATTCGCCTCCTGGACGCCGGTGATCGGGCAACAAGCGGTTCTCCTGGACATCACTCACTGTACACCAGAGTTGGGCTATAAAAATGGTAGCACGGCTCTTCTCCAACTCACAAACACTACCTCTTCGGTTTGGACGGGATCGAGCCGAGCACCTTCGACAAGGCTATGTAACTCATGGCTCTATGGTGGTTCCTAGCTGCGATGCTGGGCACGCTGATCGGCTCGTCGAGCATCCTGCTGATGATCATCAAGTACGAGTGGGCTCGAGGCCACATGCGGTCAGCTGCGGTGGCTCGAGATACGGATGAAGATGGTGCACGGGGTGGTCCTCCATAATGCTTGATTCTCCGTTGCTTCGCGCCGGCGGAGTAATCGCATGCTGCGATGGAGCGGTTGTGGCGACCTGCCTGCACCATGCAAGGTAGTGACAGTGGTGGTGATGGAGTCCGAGACGGGTGAGGTTGCTGCGCCAGCTCAAGAGTCACACTAGGGTAGGAGGAAAAATTTGGCGGATAGCTCCACGAAATGTAGGTGTCGAGGTAGAATCAGAGTTGAGATCTGTATTGGGGAGTTGTACTGGATCGAGTGAAATAAAGCTGACAGCGTTTCTCCGAAAACGAAATTGGAGCTAACAAAAAAGAATTAGGGATGAGAAATGGCCAGATGGAAATGCCCTTTCGAGGCTCTGGGTTTGAAAATCTGGCACACGGAGTATGCACAGATAGAGATGGGGAGCTGACTTTGCATTCCCCCGAGTACTGCCCAATTGTACTTGTGGGTGAACCAGGGATTCGTCCAGGATGCAATGCACTCTAAGCTAGCACACAGACAAATGCAACATTCATGCAAGGAAAAACACACCACACAAATCATACTAAGATGTTTTAAGGCTGGTGGGTATATGTGCTCCTAGTATACATATACCTATACCAGCGTGCATTTTATTATAGACTATGGAAGAGTCAATGTTGTTCAGTGTATGTGCTCTACTGATTAAAACCTTGTTAGCAACACATTGCCAAACTTGTCAAACATTTCTGCTTGACAGAGAGACAAACAAAAACAAAAGCATGAAAGCATACCTAAAACACAGCATATGGGTTACAACAGTACCAACATACAACAAGCACGAATGCGCTACACGCTAAAAGAAACTACTCACTCCGGGATACATGGTTCTATCCTCATCTGGAGGATGATCCAACACACTAAACTACTCATAGAAACAATTGATTGCGTGACTGAGGTCATGCAGAGGACTGGCCTTGCCGGGGCTCTCCTGGGGGATGGAGATTGAGCCAATCTCCACCTTCATCGTCTGACACCTCTATGGGTTGGGGCTCTACTACTGAGGCTACGGCTGAAATTGATCCAAGCAAATGCTACTGGTGGATCCGGTAAAGAGACTTGTCGCGGGTGACGATGTTTGTCTTAGGCCACAACACAAGCTGAGAGGGTAGCACTGGGTTGGATGGCGTTGGATGAATGGCTTGAGATGCAAATTTACGAGCCTCACGATAAGATTCCGTGACAACCCATACAACATCATGGTCCAAGGTTCTAAACTCGACAAGCATCTTTGCAATCATCATCCCCTGGGTAGTGATATATTGCACCAGGCGAGCGATTGCGGGGTCATCTCCTTGGATAGTGGGAGTTGGCTGAATTCCCGCTTATGGGGAAAAGCAGAACTCCCACATGTCTGTCACTTGTGGAAACTTGGTTCAGAGGTATAAGATAGCTTCCAGAGCAACAGCCTGAATTGCCAAGTCAGTAGTGGGCATGGCTCTGCCCTAAAAAACCAAGGGCTGACCATCTATGGTGGGACCTGGGCAGATGTGCAATCTTGCATCATAGCGGTGAAGGTGAGGGACGGGTGCCGATTGGAACACCAGGTAATCGGGGCTAGCATTACAACCAAAGACTTTAGTGAGCATCTCGGTAAGAAGAGGTGGAAAGCCAGTATGATTGACGGAAAAGGTTTAGGTGTAAAACTTGGGAGCTTTGAGGGCGTGAGTCATGGCTGGGGAGTTACTAGCTAGGCTTCTTTGCAGGGACATGGCTGACTGAGTGGTGAGCGATACGGCTAGCAGAAAGGGGATTTTATAGGCTGCTATGCAGGACATGCCCGCATGGCGTGGCCCCTTTCCCTTAATGGCAAAGGGTAAGCGGTGCGGCCGACCAGTAAGGATAAGGTTGCTATTTGATCCATGGATAACTAGGCGGGGACAGCGTGGTAAGGACGTGTCAATCCCGACTGTGCCACTTGCTGCTCAACAATGGCCATGCCGGATGCCAGGGATGGGTCCAATCCCTTAGGGTCATTATGGTTTAATGGTAGCGGTGATCTAATGCTAGGATAACCTATGCTAGCCTGGCTGCTCTGATACCATCTCCCATGGCACCCCGATCCGCATGGAGCAGGGGGCCTTTGCACGTCAACCCAGGATAACACCCGACGCACGATAGGTCCATGATACAGCTTCCAGGTACAAGAATATTCATCAAATACATGTGTATATGATTACATCCTTGATGAATACAATTATCTGGCATAGCCCCAAGGCTATTTAAATGATGGTGGAAGTCTTATTTAAATGGCGGCGGAAGTCTTGGTTTGGCAGCATAACGACTCTGGCTGGGCTCCACAACTCACAGGACTGGCAAGATTACTTCCTAGCATGATGGAACAAGTGAACAATTCGGGCACGACCTACAAAACTGGCATGACACGCCAGGTAAGTACATTGAATGTACTTGCAAGACAACCAAATACATAGCATCCAAACAAATAGATGACAAAGTAAGAACCCAGCGCATGCAACAATCTAACTCATCATAATCTCTAAGCATGGCATGATATTTACTAGAGACATAAATCAAACTAAACATCAAGATCATAGCATCTACTAGCATAGCAATGGCATGACATTGATAAATATGTTAGGTAGCATTCCACATCAAAAATTCTGTTTTTCTCATTTACCTACTCGAGGACGAGCAGGAATTAAGCTTGGGGATGCTTGATATGTCTCCAACATATCTATAATTTTTTATTGTTCCATGCTATTATATTATCAACCTTGGATGTTTTATATGCATTTATAAGCTATTTTATATGATTTTTGGGACTAACCTATTAACCTAGAGCCCAGTGCCAGTTTCTGTTTTTCCTTGTTTTTGAGTTCTACAGAAAAGGAATACCAAATGGAGTCCAATTGACATGCCAATTTTTGTGGATTTTCTATGGACAAGAAGAAACCCCCAAAGCAAAAGATTTGGGCCAGAAGAGTCCCGAGTCATCCACGAAGGTGGGGGGCGCGCCCTACCCCTGGTAGCATGCCCCTACCTCGTGGCTGACTCGGAGCCCCCCCCCCCTAACATGAAACCGACGCCAATAATCCCTATAAATATAGAAACCCTCGAAAATAAACCTAGATCGGGTGTTCCGCCGCCGCAAGACTCTGTAGCCACCAAAAACCAATCAAGACCCTATTTCGACACCCTGCCGGAGGGGGGAATCATCATCGGTGGTCACCTTCATCATCCCGGCCCTCTTCATGGCGAGGAGGGAGTAGTTCACCCTCAGGGCTGAGGGTATGTACCAATAGTTATGTGTTTGATCTCTCACTCTCTCATGTTCTTGATTTGGCACAATCTTGATATACCGCGAGCTTTGCTACTATAGTTGGATCTTCTGATGTTTCTCCCCCTCTACCTTCTTGTAATGGATTGAGTTTTCCCTTTTGTGGGGACCCCGACTCATAAGTCGTGATCACCGAATGCACGTGTACAGTGATCCCAGAGATCAATGCTCACATAACACATAGAAGTTGAATAACAAGAGTCTTACACCCATACATACCGTCTTACACAAATTATGACCATTATGGTCAAGTCTTACATAGATAAAGCCACAAGGGCTGAATACCAAATAAACTTAAGCAACGGAAATCTTCGTTGATAAGTAGAACCCATGCCATCTGCCTTAACCCTACAGGCATTCTGACTAGGAAGCGTCCTAGTTCGCGTGTTCTTCACCAAAGAACTCTTCCTCGAAGTCCTGCTCTTCCATGCCTGGTCAATTAAATAACCAGTGGCAAGCCAATGAGTACATTGAATGTACTCGCAAGCAACCCATGTTTTGGTTCAAGGTACAACAATGCATGATATAGGTACATTTTTGCGGAAAGCTAGTTTTGAGGGCAATGACATGTTCAACAACTTGTAAGACATGCATCAGGAGAATTCAAGTAACCATGAGAACAAGTTACAGATATCAACATAAATAGAGTGGGCATCAACCCAACTCAATCATGTCAAGTCCTTTGACTTGACCCAAGTAGTTCTTCCCACTTATCCAAACACATACACTGGTTTGTAAACATGTGGACGTATCCCAAGAGCTGTTACCCAACTGTCCTTGACCGTGGACACGGCTATTCAAATAGTTTTACACTCTGCAGAGGTTGCACACTTTACCCACAAGATCCGGGGAACTTTCATGTCATCCACGACCCACGGTACCTCAAGTACCTGGGGTAAACACCCGATCACTATCTTTCCCTAGAAGACACTAACATGGAGTCCACTCAATTGGTAGTAACCCCCGTGCCCAACATTTCACAACTTAAAATTTGTGGAGCCTTGCTCCCATATTCATCACATACCACTGGCACGGGGTACCAACGGTGTGTCCGGTGCCCCATAAAAATGTTCTTGGCCGCCCTACCTGGCACGACCCCGTCCTGAGAGAGCGCAACAACAACTTTCCCGTCACTAGTAATGCGGGCTCCAAGCTAGTATCGGCCTAGGTAAACAATAATGCCCTTTCCCATATAAGGGTAGAGTGCTTGCGCATGTAAGGTTGGAATAACGGTCGCAACTTAAACCAATCTGTTTTGAAAACAACACTCACACTTGCCCCGGTACACCACTTCGTCATCAAGTGGTTACCCAACTCATTATCTCCCTCGGGCCTGAGTGGCACCCGACAGGGTTTTCGAAAGGTCTTTGGTAAATTCTTTGTCTCCATCACCATGCATATTCCCGTCCCATTTGCGTAGCCACTACTATAGCATCCTATCTACTCCCACCGGCATAACCTTCATAAGGAGGTAGGGTCATGCACCATGCAAGTACCATTGAGGAAGTAACAGAGGCGACCCATCAAGGTGGTTACCACCTCATCATGATTCTGTTGCAACAACATATGGTGACATGCATAAAAAGGGTTTCATAGACATGGTCAAACGGCTACTTGCCTTGATTGTCTTGGTCTTCAAAGTCTTTAGGCCCTTCTCCTTCTTCTCCAACTACTTCGTCAAATACGAGATCTAATCGTCGCAATAAAACAACGGAAAATAAGGCAATAATAAAAACAGAAAAGTCAAAGTGCTCAGAAAAATGTTAACTTATTTTTGTAAAATACTAGGAGGAAAACTTAGAAGGGGAAAATTCTTAGTTTTGGATTTGGAGTCAGGGGGACAGAGTACTAGATTTTTAAACAAGGATTTTATTGTTCAAATTTGAATTTAAATTTGAACAGTGCAGAAAAGTGTAATGGATGTGTGTGAAAGTTACGTCAATAAATAGGTGGGATTATTCTAAGATTTTAGGAGTTGGATTTATTGCATTAGGATAAATATTTTATCCTGAGGAATTTTTGGAAAAGTGACAGAAAAGAAAAAAAGAAAAATGACACTGTGCCACTGGGCCAGAAGGGCCACAGTGCAGCAGGCCCAGGGGGAAATCGGCCCGTGCGAGGCCGCCACATAGAAGACGTAAAGGCAAAGTACGCCTTTAGCCGACGGGCGAACCGGTGCGCGCGCGTGCGTTTTTAAACATGACGGGTGGGTCCCACCCATCAGGGCGTGAGGCTGACGGACAGGGCCCACGGTCGTCGTCGTCTACCTCCGTCCAGAGTGGACGGCAAGCTCGCCGGCGGTGATATAGGGCATGGGGGGATGCGTGGGTGGTACCGTTGGACTCGGGGGATGTCGCCGTTTGGGTGGTGGTGGAGATGGTCGCCGGAGCAGCCTGGTTCGCCGGCGACGGGGTCACACAGCGGAGGTGCTTCGGGTGTCGATGGTTCCGGCCGTTCCTGGCTGCAAAAATAGTGGGGAAGAGAGGGCAAAGGGTCAGCGATGCCGCGTGGTTCCAGATCGGGAGAAAACGGGGCCGGAGGAGGCCTGTACCGTGCGAACACCGACGAGCCGAGGTGGCGGAGATCGAGCTTGATTTCGAGCTCGGGCGGCTCTAGAGATGAATGGGGGGTGCGGGAGGTTGATTAGGAGTGTGGGGGAGCGATAGGGAGTGAGAGAGGGGCTCGGGGTCGCCTTATATAGGCTGGCCGAGGTCCACCGTAGGCGTGGCCTATGGGTGCCCGCGGGATCGGCTCGGGTGGCTGTTAGAGAGGGAATGGAGGGCTCGGGGGTGTCCGTGGGGTGGTCTAGGGTTCTAGGGAGAGAGAGGAGGAGCGGGTCGAGCTGCGGGCGGGCCATAGGAGCGGCGCGAGCATTGGCCGAGCGGGGCGGCGCGAGCATTGGCCGAGCGGGGCGGCGCTTTGGCGCGAGCTGCAGGAGAGAGAGGAGGGCGCGGGAGCAAGTGGCGGCCTGCTGACATGGAGTGGACGTCGAGGGGCATCGACTGGCGTGCGGGGGAGATTCGAGGTGGTCAGGGGACGCGGCGTCAACGGTCGGGTGCCCTGCCAGGCGCTCCAGAGCGCGACTTTGGCCGGCATCCGCGGCTTTCCCGCGTCTGCGCGCGCCCACTTGTGTCTGGAGGCTGCAGGAGGTGTGGGCAAAAGTCCTGGGGAGCCTTGGATGCTCTGGAAAGCTAAGGGAAGAGAAGGAGACTAAGAGAGAGAGAGAGGAATCCATTGTCCAGAGAAGAAAAATGGGGTTCCACCCCCCTTCATCATTGCTTCCTCGGGCAGAAAAGCATCCAGGTGATAGAGGGGGACTAGGAGGGGTTGTGGTAGAAAGTAAAACTCATGGAGATTAGTGGAAAAGGACCAAACAGGATTTTTGGTAAAGTGGCAGAAGGTGTTTGATGCTGGTTTGGGCAAGTAGATGATCTCCATTTGTCATGAGACTCCACAGGGTGAAATGGCACATATAATTAGGGCCTTCCACAAATCTTGAGCTCATTTGGGCAAAGTTGCCAATGCAACTTTTGTAAACCCTAGAAATTAGCAGGAATGAACTTGTGCAGATCCAGTTGAGTAAATCGCTTCTCCTTGATGCACCACTTGGTGTGGTGGCCTCATTTGCTAATGTGATCATGCTCACAAAAGTTGGGATTAAGGAGAGAAAGTTGGCAGTACAAAGTTGTTCAAATTTGATTCTGGTCAAAGGGGGTTTTGGGGCATTTTGGTGAACCAAAATGACCTTAATTGAGATGAGGCTTTGCAAGGTGATCAACATATGGATTTGTGACTTGCTGGATTTTCCTTGGCTTTATTGGAAAATATTTCTTCTAGAAATATTTCAAATACTTGAAATGGACAGAAATGGTTTTGGAAGGTTTTGCCCAATATTTTGAATATGACCATGTGTTGAAACTCTTATATATGGAAAATATATGTCCACTGAGTTTCCCTGACTTTTCTAAAATATTTTTGAAGCTTTTAAATAATTTTAACCTATTAAAGACTATTTCTGGCATAAAGAAAAAGCCTTTAAATAAAATAGGAAAATTACCTTTAAAATTATATTTTTGTGGTTTATGGGAGTCCTATATCTAATAGGTTTCAAATATACTCTTGGAAATATTTTTCATACCCCAAATCAAGTACTTGTAGTGCAAACCTCAATTCAGGGGGTTTTGGAAAACTAATTTTTGAAAATACTATTTGGCCAAATTATTTTTGTGAGAAAAATACTATATTGGACTATAAACATGGCTTGATCATTGGGCAGAAGTTTGGGGTAAGGAGATGAAGTATATAAGTTGGAGTTGTGTTGACTTTAAAGGGCACTTAAAAATCACAGAGAGAAAAACCAACTCCAAATAAAAAGCCAAATGATGCAAAAGTTTTTGTTGGTCCAAATTTTCATGCTTTATTAATGCAAATGACATGTTACAAAAACAGGGTGTGACAGACCTACCCCCTTAGAAGAATCTCGTCCCCGAGATTCCTAAACTAGGCTATAAAAGAGATCGGGAAACTCAGATCTAAGGTAGTCTTCACGTTCCCAGGTGGATTATGCTTCAGTGTGGTTGCTCCACTGGACCTTGAAGTACTTGATGGTGCGGCTTCGAGTGCGTCGCTCAGCCTCATCCAAAATGCAGATGGGCCTCTCACGATAAGTCAAATTAGGCTGAAGGTCAATGGCTTGGTGATCGACGTCCTTGTAAAGCTCAGGCTTGTCTGGAACTTGGAGACACTTCCAGAGTGGTGACACGTGGAATACGTTGTGCACATCGGATAGTTCAAGTGGTAGTTCTAACTGGTAAGAAACTTCTCCTCATCGGTCAGTAATCTTGAAGGGGCCGATGTATCTTGGTGCGAGCTTTCCTTTGACATGGAAGCGCTGAGTTCCCTTGAGAGGTGTGACCCGGAGATAGACATGATCTCCAACTCAGAAGGTCATGTCTTGACAACGTGAGTCAGCGTAGCTCTTTTGTCTTGACTTGGCAGTCTTCAAATGTTCTCTGACAAGTTGGACTTGCTCTTCTGCTTCACGGAGGATATCGAGTCCAAAGACTAGTCCTTCTCCAGTCTCGGACCAATTGAGGGGAGTGCGGCACTTCCGTCCATATAGCACCTCAAACAGTGCCATCTAAAGACTGGACTGGTAGCTATTGTTGTAGGAAAACTCAGCAAAGGGTAGGCAATCTTCCCACTTAGCTCCATATGCTAAGACACAGGCCCAGAGCATGTCTTAGAGTATCTGATTCACTCGTTCCGTCTGACCTCCGGTCTGTGGATGGAAAGCAGTGCTGAAGGACAACTTGGTCCCCATGGCCTCTTGGAACTTCTTCCAGAACCTTGAGGTAAATTGGGTTCCTCTATCTGACACAACCTCCATGGGAACACCATGAAGGCTTACGATTCGGTTGATGTAGAGACTGGCTAACTGGTTCCCCCTTGTAGGTCGTCTTGACAGGAACGAAGTGGGCCACCTTGGTCAAATGGTCAACAATGACCCATATGGAGTCATGTCCGTTGCTTGACCTGGGTAATCTGGTGATGAAGTCCATCCCGACTTTGTCCCACTTCCATTCAGGCACCTTGAGAGGTTGTAACAATCCAGCGGGTCGCTGATGTTCAGCTTTGACTCTCTGGCATACGTCACACTTAGCGATGAAAGTGGCTATCTATCTCTTCATGCCATGCCACCAGAATCTCTCCTTCAGGTCTTGATACATCTTGGTTCCTCTGGGGTGGATGGAATACGGGGTTTCATGAGTGAGGGAGTCCTGGATTAGGGGGTATCCGGACTGCCGGACTGTGTGCAACGTCCGGACTATTGAAGCGTGAAGATACAATACTCAAGACTTTGGCCCGTGTCCGGATGGGACTCTCCTTTGCGTGGAAGGCAAGCTTGGCAATTCGGATATTATATTTCCTTCCTTGTAACTGACTCCATGTAAACCCTAGCCCTCTCCAGTGTCTATATAAACCGGAGAGGTTGGTCCTTAGAAGGCCGATCACAATTACAATCATACCATCATAGGCTAGCTCTTAGGGTTTAGCCTCTATGATCTCATGGTAGATCTACTCTTGTACTACCCATATCATAAATATTAATCAAGCAGGAAGTAGGGTTTTACCTCCATCGAGAGGGCCCGAACCTGGGTAAACATCTGTGTCCCTTGCTTCCTATCACCATCAGCCTTGACGCACAGATCGGGACCCCCTACCCGAGATCTGCCGGTTTTGACACCGACATTGGTGCTTTCGTTGAGAGTTCCTCTATGTCATCGCTGTCAGGCTTGATGGCTCCTTCAATCATCATCAATGATGCTGTCCAGGGCGAGACTTTCCTCCCCGGACAGATCTTCGTGTTCGGCAGCTTCGCACTGCGGGCCAATTTGCTTGGCCATCTGGAGTAGATCGACAGCTACGCCATCAAATCAGGTTCGGAAACCTGGACTACACGGCGGATATCCGCGGAGACATGATCTTAGACGGAGCACCGGACAGTCACGACAAGCATGGCATGAACCTGCCGTCGGACAACGCTCGGAATATCGCCCCTGCAGTAGCCCTGGACTCAAATCCAAAGCAGACTGCATTGCGTGGGGACGGAGGGATGGACCCCGCCCCGCAGGCTGTACCCTCATCGGCGGTGGAGCCGAACACAGGCATCGCTTCTGAGGAAGCCTGTGACTCCGGATCCCCAGATTCGTATCCGGTTGTAGGTCCCAGTCCGCGCGCTCTCGAGCCCACCAAGCCTGGTTGGGCCCCGGTAATGGAGTCCACCGCTGCGGACATCTTCCAGCACTCGCCCTTCGGCGACATACTAAACTCATTAAAAATTCTCTCTTTGACAGAGAATTCCGGGCCGAACTATGTCCGGCTCAAGTGGGAAGCAGGCGATGAAGAACTTTGTAGCCCACCCACCACCCACTTCATAGCCACGGTTGATGATTTAACCAGCGTGCTTGACTTCGACTCCGAAGGCATCGACAGTATGGACGACGATGCAGGAGAAGACTCAGAATCTATGGGGTACCGGATTCCCGCCTCGTCACATGACATATACATGGTGGATACACCCAAAGAAGACGACGGTGACAATCTGGAAGATAAAACCCCTGGGCAAAAACCAAAGCGACGGCGCAGACGCCGTTCCAAATCCAGCAACAGTAAAAATATCAGCAAGAGCGCCAGAAGGATGGATACTCCGATCAACCCCGAAGGCAACAACGACCAAACGGAACCAGCGATGGAGCAGGATGAACCAGGTCACGCCAAACATAGTTCGAAGCAGACGCCCGAAGACAATGATCCAGAGGGACGAGTTCATCAAACCGGCCCAGGACAAGAAGACAGTCCGGATGATGACGCATTCATCATTCCAGAAGAATGCGTGGAATGAGAGAACCTCCACAGAAAGCTTATGGCCACATCAAGAAGTCTCAAAAGGCAGAAGCAATGGCTTAAAGCCGCACAGGAAACGCTCAATTGCAGATGGAACAAAGTGCTCGACACTGAAGAAAGATATGGCGACGATCGCCACACAAAGAGCTATCCAAAACTTAAGCTACTGCCAGAATTCTACGACGAGGCCGCTCCACCAAAGAATAACACGACCAGGAGGCAAGACGTACCACTCCATAACTGCAATAAAGCAACTACTGAGGACGCGCACGATCTACGTGAGCACCTGGATAAGAAAGATGGTGCAACTAGGTCCATCTACGGATCTAAAGGACACACCCCGTCGGGGGACTGTGGTCGTCAAAACAATTATGACAACCAAATACCAGTTCGGAATAAACACCGAACACAACAACAGCCGACGGCATGCCACAGTACGTCCAAATACGGAGGGGCTGCTCACCCCCTGTGCTTTACTAATGAAGTACTGGACCATGAATTCCCACAGGGATTTAAACCTGTGAACATAGAGGCATACGACGGAACGACAGACCCAGGGGTCTGGATCGAGGACTTTATCCTGCACATACATATGGCTCGTGGGGATGACCTTCACGCCATCAAATACCCCCCCCCCCTCAAACTAAAGGGACCAGCTCGGCACTGGTTGAAAAGCCTCCCCGAAAATTCAATTGGGAGCTGGGAGGAACTCGAGGACGCTTTCAGGGCCAATTTACAAGGGACTTATGTCCGGCCTCCGAATGCTGACGATTTAAGTCACATAATCCAACAGCCCGGAGAGTCCGCCCGAAAGCTTTGGAACAGATTCCTCACTAAGAAGAATCAAATCGTTGATTGTCCGGATGCCGAAGCCCTAGCGGCATTCAAACATGGCATCCGGGACGAGTGGCTCGCCAGACACCTTGGCCAGGAAAAGCCAAGGAGAATGGCAGCCCTAACAAGCCTTATGACCCGCTTCTGCGCGGGCGAAGATAGCTGGCTAGCCCGTAAAGGCACCAGCGACCACAGCACATCCGAAATAAGGGATGGCAACGGGAAGCCACGACATAATAAAAACAAACACCAAAACAAGGAAGAGAGCCCGGATAACACAATGGTTAATGCCGGATTCAGGGGCTCCCTACCCAACCAGCAAAATAAGCCATCTAAAGGCAGCAAAGATGGACCGTCCAGTCTGAACAGAGTTCTAGATAGACTATACCAAATTCATGGCACCCCCAACAAACCTACGAACGACACGCACAGAGAATGCTGGGTCTTCAAGCAGGCCGGCAAGCTAAACGCCGAGCACAAGGGAAGGGAAACACCAAGTGAAGACGAGGATGAACCTCATCAACCGAACACTGGGGGACAAAAAAAATTCCCGCCAGAGGTTAAAACAGTGAACATGATCCACGCGACTCGCACATCCTTGGGAAGGCATGAACGTGCCCATAAAGACGCACGCGACATAGAGCTCATCGTACCCACACCTAACTATTGGATGTCTTGTCTGATCACCTTCGATCACCTGAATGGCCGAACTAGTATTTGGCGCAAAGGATCAGATGCCTTGGTGCTTGACCCAATAATCGACGGATATCATCTCACCCACGTCCTCATGGACAGCAACAGTAGTCTCAATTTAATATATGAGGACACTGTCCGCAGGATGGGGATAGACCCATCCAGGATCAGTAAAAATCAACACCACCTTTGAAGGGGTGATACCAGGCGTCGAAGCCTACAGCAGGGGCTCCGTCATACTGGAGGTAACATTCGGCTCTCCAGGCAACTCCAGGAGCGAAGAACTACTCTTCATCATCGCACCCTTCCAAAGCAACTATCACGCTTTGCTTGGAAGAACAGCCTTCGCCCGCTTCAACGCATTGCCGCACTACGGCTACCTTACACTCAAGATGCCCGCTCCACATGGCGTCATCACCATTAGCGGAATAACAGAGCGCTCTTTGCGCGCAGAGGAACACGCGACGGCCCTAGCGGCCGGACTATAAGCGGCCTCTAACAAAAAACATGACTGGTCGTTAAGACCACAGACACGGTTAGACGAGTCCGGCAGACCATACTACACCAGGGCACCGTATATTTAATCCCATAGCGGACACCAGGGGCTATGAATACAGTCCCACACTTGGCTCAGCGTTATTGGCAGGCCAACATCTTACAGTTTGACTATCCATCGCATACTTACGTTGCACTCTTCTATGAGTTTCCCTTTTTCGCAGACAACGTTCCCGCGATACCCTTCCAGGATGCGGCACAACGGAGACAAAGGCACAGAGGTGCAGTAGGGCCCCGTTCAACAGGTTTCTTTTTAGATTAAGCTCCTGTGTAAACCTTTTCTATTGCCTCTTGTTGTTTAACCATCCCATGGGTTCCATACCCACAGAGGATACTGCCGTTTTTGGCATTTCGCCACGACAGATTAACGCACGTACCTGGAAACACAACGTTTGTAATGAATGGGCATTCTTGAGCCCATCATCTGTTATAAAGTCCGAATACCTTCGGGAGTGTTCGGCGTCATGGGTTTGGCCTTATATGCATCAGCTCCGAATCATGTCTTTGGTCAAATGTTGGGTTTGCCCGGCTCCTGGGTTTGCCGCCTTACGTTCCGTTATTATCGGCTAAGGTGGCCAAATGAGAACTACTACGATTGTGACCTGGTTATGCCGGATGAGCACCTTAGTAGAGAAAGACGAAAACTGACTGTCACGATGCAGCGAGAGACTGTTCAACCACCCGATGACCCACCGGAATCTCTAGGATTCCTCTGCATTAACGAAGGGCCATTTCCCGGCCAAGTACAACCGCGCCCGTATTCGGATGCACACGAAGGTACCAGGGGCTACATAGTAGTCCCACGTTAGAATCCCGTGGCTAAGCGAAAGTGTTACAGCTATATAGTCCGGTTGCCTAGTTCGTCGTGCGATCACCTCCTTAATGGACCAAGACGTTGGATCAAGTGTGATTAAGCATATTTTTTCGCGAACACCCCCGCATTGTATGCGTGGGGGCTGAAGCCAACGACTGCTAACTTTCAGATTACATATTTATATATACATATATATAAACGGCCGCACAGGGGAAATAATCATATTCTCAGGTAAATAGTATAAATCTAGCCTCATAAACAAAATAAAACACTGTTTTTACAATGATTTTGTTCATCATTCGAACAAGACATTCTTCGAGCACTGCGCCTCTTTTAGGCGGGAACCTTCTGTGACCTCACCAAGTAGTGCTCCGCCGGATATTGGCCCCCCACCTAATTCTGGGCCACTATAACGGTGGCCTCCATATCCGTCCAATAGGCTTTAACGCGGGCAAGAGCCATCCGTGCACCTTCTATGCACGCCGACCTTCTCATGGCATCGATCCGGAGCACGGCTCCAAGGAATTGCTGCACCAAGCCAAAGTAACTGTCCGGCTTAGGCCCCTTTGGCCAAAGATGGTCTATTACAGACTGCATTGCAAGCCCGGACAGCCTATGGAGCTCCGCTACAGCAGCCATCTTGTCACCTAACGGCAGCGGGCGAGTGGGAGCGTGGAATTGCGACCAGAAAAGCTTCTCCACTTCCTTATCACCTTGATCTTTGAAGAACTCGGCAGCGTCAGCTGTACTCTTTGCTAGATCCGCATATGCGTCCGCCGGACTTCTGCGTCCATCCAGGGGAGCGTACTTCGGATCGAAAAACTTTGTCCACAGTAAAAAGGAGCTCCCAGCCGCGATTTTACCGGCCTACTGAAGCTCCTCCCACGCACCCCTGAGCTCGGTCCGGATTTCCTTGTCGGCATTAAGTGCCTTGTTCAGGTCGGCCGAACTACCCTCATGCTCCTTTTTGAGGAGCTCATACCGGCAGAGGCATTTTTTAACTCAATAGCCATTTCGGCTATCTTTTCCTTGCTTCGGCAATGAGCAGCCTGTTCGGCCCTCAATTCCTCGGCCGCCTTTAGGGCAGCCGCATTGCTCACCCGAGCCTGTTCCTTGGCTTGGGCAAGTTCCACCCTCAGGGCCTCCACGGCAGCAGCACCATTTGCAGTCCAAACATATTACATCAATATCATGCCACCTTCATATTTTCCTATACAAGGGAAGGCATGACACATACCTTGTGATTTGTCCAGCCGCTCATTCACCAGCGTGATATCGGCATCAATTGATCCAATTTGCCTTGTTAGTTCGACAACTTAAATGGACTGGCCGGCGTCCGGACCCACAGGTACCTGGACATATTTACAGCACAATCATTGGTTTATGATCCCCCGTTTGCCGCCTAGGGTGGGAAACAAGAGTCTCAGGGGATACTATCTATATGGAGCACACCTAGCGCGTGCCTCACAGCCAAAGAAATAGTGTATTCTCCATTACATACCTCAAAGCCTCTGAGCAGGCTTGTGAATGCTTCATCAAACCGCTTGTAGAAGATGAAATCTTCTTGAGCACCGCGCTCATTAACGAGCGGTGCTCCTCCGAGAGCGCAGCTCGCTCCAGTAAGCCCGTCAGTACGTCCGGCTGGACATCAAGCTGCGCCGGACCCTTCCCATCGCCCCCCGTGTGAGCCAAATGCTCCGGGCCTAGGGTGGCTGACGTATTGGCTTTCGGCTTTAGCAGATCTGGACTCCTCCGTGACGACACCTCGGTGTCGCCCGCTTCATGAGTCGGAGAGGCAGGTGGGGTCTCACTTTCCATCATCTCCAGAGGAAGGTCCCCCGAAGACGAACCCTGTTGAGAAGAGCTGCTGGCCGGACTGCAAAAAGTTGAATCCTGGTTATTGATCTAGGATAAACACAATACCTTCGGATTGTAAATTGACTTACAGCTCGGTGGAGGGCTGGCCCATTGGAGGGCATGACACGGTGAGGATGCCCGTCGCGGCAGCGCCCCTTGGTGATACCTTCTTCCCTGGTATAGGCGTCTCCGCCTCCAAGTCTTCGGAGGTGGCCCTCTTCTTCCCACGCGGGGAGGAGGCCTTAGCCTCTCCTTCCCGACTATCCTCCTTGGGGGAAGTAACAATTCCCCCGGTTCGGATGCGTAGCGTGTGGGGTGCGGTTTTTTCGTTCCTCCCCTTGTCTTTCCTCGAGGGCATTCTGCTGAGTACCCGGTCGAGCATCTTGGCCATGGTAGGGGCGGGTGAGCCTTCGGAAAGTGGTGCCGGACACCTGATTCTCTCCGCCTTGCTGAGCCATTCGTGGACGCGGATGATTTTCAGAATAAACAATCATGACAAATACAAAACAGGATGTCCGGTATCAAGGCTACTTAGTTGGGTATCTAGGCGATTGCAGCTTAGGCCCGCATCCTCGGTGGTGTCCGGACAAACTACTTTCTGTCCGAAGAATAATTTGCACATCTCTTCGGGCTTCAAGCCTAAGAAGTGCTTGACAGTCTGTGGACCCTCCAGATTGAACTCCCACATCTGGAGAGGTCGGCATTAGCACGGCAACATCCACCGGAATAACATCACTTGCATTATGCTGACAAGGGTGATATCCCTCTCAAGAAGCTCCCTGATGCGGTTCTGCAGTACGGGTACATCATCTGCGGGCCCCCAATTCCGTCCTACGTCTGTCCAGGACGCCAATTGTGATGGAGGGCCCGAGCGGAACTCGGGGGTGGCTACCCACTTTGTGCCCCTGGGGGCCGTAATATAAAACCACCTCCGCTGCCATACATCAGATACTTCTGGGAAAGAACCCTCTGGCCATGGGGTGTCGGCGTTCCTGCTTATTATGACACCTCCACACTCCACATGTTGCCCCTCGGTCGTCTTCGGCTTCACATCGAAGGTCTTGAGCCATAAGCCGAAGTGTGGCGTGACGTGGAGAAAAGTCTCGCACACGATAATAAACGACGAGATATGGAGGGTAGAATTTGAGTCAGATCATGAAAATCCAAATCATAGTAGAACATGAGCCCCCTCACATAGGGATCGAGGGTGAAACCCAAACCGCGGAGGAAGTGTGGGACGAAAACAACACACTCATTGGGCTCCAGCATTGGGATCACCTGCCCTGGAGCAGGAAGCCTGCACTGGATATCGGCGGTCAGGTATCCGACCTCCCTAAGCTTTGTGATGTCCTTCTATTTAATCGAGGAGGCCACCCACCGGCCTTGAGGGTCAGATCCAGACTTGGAGGTTCCGGGGGGTTGGAGATTAGGTTTTGAGTGTTAGAACTCGAGGTGCGAGAAGGCGCGATGAAGGTGAAAAAGAGGCGTAGGTCTCGACCCCTTTATAAAGAAGGTGAATATCAAGAGTCCTCAGTGTGACCATTTGAGGCTTATCTGAAAAACACATGGAGTTATACCAATAGCCGTCGTGGGGTCACGCACGCCCATATTGATGGAAAATCCCGTAATAAGAGGAACACGATCTCTGCCTCGACGGGACGTGCCAATAAAACCGCCTCGTAACACGAGTTGAGGTTGGGTAAGAAACGACGGTCCGCGTTGGACGAGGCCACGATGCACAGGCACGACACACGAAGATTGCTGGCACATTGGATTTATGCCATGTGAAGATCACCTTGCAGATCTGGACACGGTCTACGTGTTCGATAATTACTTTGGAGTATTCGGAGAAGGAACCCGCCTTGCAATGCCGAAGACAATACTGCGCGCCGGACTCATCGTCATTGAAGCCTGGTTCAGAGGCTACTGAGGGAGTCCTGGATTAGAGGGTATCCGGACTGCCGGACTGTGTGCAACATCCGGACTATTGAAGCGTGAAAATACAAGACTCAAGACTTCGGCCCGTGTCCGGATGGGACTCTCCTTTGTGTGGAAGGCAAGCTTGGCGATCCGGATATTATATTTCCTTCCTTGTAACCGACTCCATGTAAACCCTAGCCCTCTCCGGTGTCTATATAAACCTGAGACGTTGGTCCTTAGAAGGCCGATCACAATTACAATCATACCATCATAGGCTAGCTCTTAGGGTTTAGCCTCTATGATCTCGTGGTAGATCTACTCTTGTACTACCCATATCATCAATATTAATCAAGCAGGAAGTAGGGTTTTACCTCCATCGATAGGGCCCGAACCTGGGTAAACATCTGTGTCCCTTGCTTCCTATTACCATCAGCCTTGACACACAGATCGGGACCCCATACCCGAGATCCGCCGGTTTTGCCACCGACAATGAGCTTCTTGCAAGATCAAATTCTTGAGCTCAACCTTGTTGGGTACGCAAATGCGATTCCCAAACCACACAATCCCTTGCTCATCTTCTGAAAATCCTGGGGCCTTGCCTTGCTTCATCTTCTTCTTGATGCCTTCGATGCTTACGTGTCCTTTCTGTGTTTCCTTAATATCATCCATCAAGGTAGGCCTGACTTCGAGGTTGGCCAAGAATCCTGGTACAACCAGTTCCAACCCGAATCTTTCTAGTTCTTCATACAAGGCGGGTAGCCTTTTCCTAATCATAGCGTTCAAGGAACAAGCCTTTCTTCTTAAGGCATCAGCTACCACATTAGCCTTCCCAGGTGGTATTGAACACTGAGGTCATAATCCTTAATCAACTCTAGCCATCTTCTCTGCCTCATGTTCAATTCTTTCTGAGTGAAGATATACTTCAGAATCTTGTGGTCCATGTATATCTCACACCGCTTCCCTAGGAAGTAATGTCGCCATGTATTCAGGGCATGAACCACTGCTGCTAACTCAAGATCATGAGTAGCATAGTTCTCTTCATGAGGACGTAGCTGTCTAGATAGATATGCAACGACTCTGCCTTCCTGCATAAGAACACCTCCAAGCCCGGCTCTCGACACATCACAATATATCACAAATTCCTTGTGTATATCTGGTGTGGCCAGAACTGGGGCGGAGGTCAATCTCTTCTTCAGTTCCTGGAAGCTTTCTTCGCACTTTGGCGTCCATTCAAACTTTTTATCCTTCTTCAAGAGTTGGGTCATGGGTCGAGCAATGCCCGCGAATCCTTCAACGAACTTGCGGTAATATCCCGCGAGTCCGAGGAAGCTTCTGACTTCCTTCACATTGCTCGGGGTTTGCCATTCAGTACGACTTGGATCTTGGTGGGATCCACTAACAATCCTTCGGCGGACAATTTATGACCCAAGAATCCAACCTCGTGCAGCCAAAATTCGCACTTACTGAATTTGGCGTATAGTTGGTGCTCTCGAAGCTTGTTTAGGACCATCCTCAAGTGTTTCTCGTGCTCTTCTTACGTCTTCGAGAATACAAGAATGTCATCAATGAAGACAACAACAAACTTGTCCAAATATTCCATGAAGACCTTATTCATGAGATACATGAAGTAAGCTGGGGCATTGGTCAATCCAAAGGACATGACCGTGCACTCATACAGGCCGTATCTGGTTACAAATGCCATCTTCGGAATATCTTGGGGTCTGATTTTCAGCTGGTAGTACCCAGATCTAAGGTCGATCTTGGAGAACACCTTGGCCCCATTGAGTTGATCAAACAGATCTTCAATCTTGGGAAGTGGATACTAGTTCTTGATTGTAACTTCATTGAGGGAACGATAGTCAATGCATAAGCAGATAGTACCGTCCTTCTTTGCCATGAAAAGAACAGGTAATCCTCATGGGGAGGCACTAGGGCGGATAAATCCCTTCCTCATCTGCTCTTCCAGTTGCTTCTTCAACTCTGCTACCTCTTCCGATCCCATTCTATAAGGCTTCTTATAGATGGGTCCTGCTCCGGGCATGAGCTCGATAATGAAATCAATGTCTCGGTCAGGAGGCATTCTCGGTAGCTCATCAGGAAAGACATCGGGGTATCCACATACTACCGACACTTGCTCCAATCCAACTTCAGTTGGACAGTTGACTTGGGTGGCTTGAGCAGAGGAGGGGTTGGAGGCAAATTTAACTTTTACTCCTTGCTCATTGGTCACAGTGATAGTCCGGTTGGCTCAATGTAAAAAACCTTGGTGCTTGATGAGCCAATTCATTCCTAAGATCACATCCAAGCCTTGTGATCTTAAGATCATAAGGTCTGCTAGGAAATCCACCCCATTAATGACAATCCCGACTCCTTTACATCCTATCTTGGCTCTCATCTCTACTCCGGGGGTTTGTACCACCATAGGGTTATTTAGGGGTGTAGGGGTCACGCCACTTTTTAATGCAAACTTTTGGGTAACAAATGAATGTGTGGCTCGAGAATGAAACCAAACAGTTGCAGGTGCTGAGTTGACAAGGAACATACCCAGCACGATGTCCGGGTCTTCCTGAGCTTCTTGTGCAGTGACATGGTTCACCCGACCCTTGCCATTGTTGGGCGGGTTGCGGGGAGCTTGGTTCCTTGGTGGCATTCCGCGGCCTTGCCCTGGGTTCTGCACATTGGGGCGCGGGGCATCGGGCTTCTTGTTGGGGCAATACTTGGAGTAGTGTCCTGCCTGACCACATCCAAAGCAAGTGACTTGGTTTGGGTCGTTGATCTTGTTGCCTCCACTATTATTGGGGTTGTTGAAAGCTGGCCTAGGGTTGGCATACTGCTAAGGCTGATAGTTGGTGCTAGGCACAAGGGCTCTTGGCTGCTAATTGGTTGGCTTGACCGGGGCTGGCTGCCACGGGCGAGGCTTCTGGTTGCTGGAGTTACCCTTGTTGATCATCTTGCGCTTACGAGTATCGTCCAAAGCACGTCGCTTGTCCTCAAGCATGAGTGCCTTGTTCACTAGGTCAGGAAAGGTTGGGCAGTCACACACGACAAGCGAGTACTACAGGTTCTGATTGAGGCCTTCCATGAAGCACTCTCTTTTGGAAGCATCAGTGCTGACATCTTCAGGAGCATACTTTGACAGAACACTGAACTTCTGCATGTACTCCTTGACAGTGCTACTCCCTTGCTTCAGGGCCCGGAACCCGTGCTTCTTAATGGCCATAATCCCAGAAGGAATGTGGGGCCTGCGGAATTCTGCCTTGAAGTCATTCCAAGTGATGTTTTGCCCCGCATACATGACCTTGATTCCATCCCACCATGCTCTGTTAGTTCCCCCGAGACAGTGGGCAGCATATGCCACCCTTTCACGATCTTCAGTGCAGCCGACTAGTTCCAATAGGTCCTCAATGGTGCGGACCCAGTCGTCTGCATCAAGGGGTTCATCAGTCTTGATGAAGGTGGGTGGTGCATGCTTCTTGAACTCTGCCAACATGGAACGCCCATTGCCGTTCCCCGCCGGCTGGCGGTTCACAGCTTGAGCAATCATCTGGAGGGCTGCAGTGTTGGCTTGGCGTTCCTCCCGGAAGGCTTGGAGAAGCTGAGCCATGTCCATGTTTGGAGGTGGTGGCGGTGGTGGTGGTGGTGGCGGTGGTGGAGTCTGTCCTCGGGCTTGGTCCTGGTTGGCTCCTGCTTCAGCAGAACCTCCGGCTTCTTGCTGCTGGGTAGAGGTACCAGTACGTGTTACAACAGGCATCCTGTTGGAGCAGTCAAGGTCTCATGATTGCGAAAAATGAGGGAAAGCAATATAGATGGGATGCCTAGTAAGGGGTGGGTGTGACACAATTTTAAGTTAAGCCGAGGCCGGAAGGGCCAAACTCATGCATTAAAACCAAATAGGTGATGTAGTTGTTTACAATTTCCTGAAAGGGAAAGTACAACTTCCATCAAAACAAGTCAAAAACAAACACAACACAACATGGTTTCATTTGAACCATTACATGGACTCGACTTTGCATAAGGGGTACACGACCTATCCTACCTTAAGGGTTGTGGACTGGCCTATTCTAGTCTGAACGGTGTCTAAGTGGTGGAATGCTCGGTCGGGTATTTCGGCTACTCTAGGTCTTCCTCCTCATCTTCATCTGTCTCAGTCTCTTCGTCACTTGAGGGAGTGGGGGAGTGGAGGAGCTGAACACGGCGCTGCTTCGTCGGGGGCACTGTGAAGAGGTTGCGATAGTCCTTCGCCGCCATACGGTGTGGCTGAGATGACCCCTTGGCATGCGTGACCTGTGGGGGTCGCTCGCCTCGATAGGCTACAATGGGATGTCCAGGGGGTGCACCATCCTTCTTGATCCTATCCGCCTTCGTTTGAGCCAGGTGGAGGAGTTCCTTGGTCTCGTGCAGTTCCTTTCGAAGCTCCACCGACTCCGAGGCCAAGTGTTGTGCCAGACTGTCAGCACACAAGCTGAAGTAGGTCTGGAAACGGAGGGAAAGTCCTTCATCCATGGGCGGAGCTGGTGCGCTGCTCTCGTCATCACCCTCCTTACGATAAGGCAGGTAACAAGTGGCTGGCTCACTTGCCATCTCTAGCAGAAGATCTCGAAGGCGAGTCAGCGCCTTGAGTGCAGCAGTCTCAACGGCGAGGAGCAGGGTCGCCATGTGGGGTCCTTCAAAGTACCAGCTTGTCAGGGAGTCGTTCGCCCTCATGACTGCCTCCACGTAATACTCCTTCTTGGTGCTGTTGATCCAGTGCTCGTGGTAGGAGAAGGTGGGGGCTCAAGTGAACTGGCACTTCCTGAGGCTGTCCTCGAGAAGCACGGGAAATCCGGTGGTCAGGAAGTCCTCGGGTACGACGGCCATCTACAAAAGTGGAAGGGGAAGGGTCAATAGGGGAAATGTGTCCTATGTTTGTTATAATTTTAGAAAACATAGGTATATAGGTTATTTCATAGATAGTCTCACTCTTAACTAACGTCCATGCTAACTAAGGCTTCCTACAATCAGGATGGCTCCGATACTAGCTCTGTGGGGACCCCGACTCATAAGTCGTGATCACCGAATGCACATGTACAGTGATCCCAGAGATCAATGCTCACCGAACACACAGAAGCTGAATAACAAGAGTCTTACACCAATACATATCGTCTTACACAAATTATGACCATTATGGTCAAGTCTTACATACATAAAGCCACAAGGGCTGAATACCAAATAAACTTAAGCAGCAGAAATCTTCGTTGATAAGTAGAACCCATGCCATCTTCCTTAACCCTACAAGCATTCTGACTGGGAAGCATCCTAGTTCGCGTGTTCGTCACCAAAGAACTCTTCCTCGAAATCTTGCTCTTCCATGCCTGGTCAATTAAATAACCAGTGGCAAGCCAATGAGTACTTTGAATGTACTCGCAAGCAACCCATGTTTTGGTTCAAGGTACAACAATGCATGATATAGGTACATTTTTGCGGAAAGCTAGTTTTGAGGGCAATGACATGTTCAACAACTTGTAAGACATGCATCAGGAGAATTCAAGTAACCATGAGAACAGGTTACAGATATCAACATAAATAGAGTGGGCATCAACCCAGCTCAATCATGTCAAGTCCTTTGACTTGACACAAGTAGTTCTTCCCACTTATCCAAAGACATACACTGGTTTGTAAACATGTGGACGTAGCCCAAGAGCGGTTACCCAATTGTCCTTGATCGTGGACATGGATATTCAAATAGTTTTACACTCTGCAGAGGTTGCACACTTTACCCACAAGATCCGGGGAACTTTCATGTCATCCACGACCCGCAGTACCTCAAGTACCCGGGGTAAGCACCCGATCACTATCTTTCACTAGACGACACTAACATGGAGTCTACTCGATTGGTAGTAACCCCCGTGCCCAACATTTCACAACTTAAAATTTGTGGAGCCTTTCTCCCATATTCATCACATACCACTGGCACGGGGTACCAACGGTGTGTCCGGTGCCCCATAAAAATGTTCTTGGCCGCCCTATCTGGCACGACCCCGTCCCGAGAGAGTGCAGCAACAACTCTCCCGTCACTAGTAATGCGGGCTCCAAGCTAGTATTGGCCTAGGTAATCAATAATGCCCTTTCCCATATAAGGGTAGAGTGGTTGCACATGTAAGGTTGAAATAACGGTCGCAACTTAAACCAATCTATTTTGAAAACAACACTCACACTTGCCTCGGTACACCACTTCGTCATCAAGTGGTTACCCAACTCATTATCTCCCTCGGGCTTGAGTGGCACCCGACAGGGTTTTCGAAAGGTCTTTGGTAAATTCTTTGTCTCCATCACCATGCATATTCCCGTCCCATTTGCGTAGCCACTACTATAGCATCTGATCTACTCCCACCGGCATAACCTTCATAAGGAGGTAGGGTCATGCACCATGCAAGTACCAACGAGGAAGTAACAGAGGCAACCCATCAAGGTGGTTACCACCTCATCATGATTCCGTTGCAACAACATATGGTGCTATGTGACATGCATAAAAAGGATTTCATAGACATGGTCAAAGGGATGCTTGCCTTGATTGGCTTGGTCTTCAAAGTCTTTAGGCCCTTCTCCTTCTTCTTCTCCAACTACTTCGTCAAACACGGGATCTAATCATCGCAATAAAACAACGGAAAAATAAGGCAATAATAAAAACAGAAAAGTCAAAGTGCTCAGAAAAATGTCAACTTATTTTTGTAAAATACTAGGAGGAAAACTAAGAAGGGGAAAATTCTTAGTTTTGGATTTGGAGTCAGGGGGACAGAGTACTGGATTTTTAAACAGGGATTTTATTGTTCAAACTTGAATTTAAATTTGAACAGTGCAGAAAAGTGTAATGGATGTGTGTTAAAGTTACATCAATAAATAGGTGGGATTGTTCTAAGATTTTAGCAGTTGGATTTATTGCATTAGGATAAATATTTTATCCTGAGGAATTTTTGGAAAAGTGACAGAAAAGAAAAAAAAGAAAAATGCCACTGTGCCACTGGGCCAGAAGGGCCATAGTGCAGCAGGCCTAGGGGGAAATCGGCCCGTGCGAGGCCGCCACGTCGAAGACGTAAATGCAAAGTACGCCTTTAGCCGACGGGCGAACCGGTGCGCGCGCGTGCGTTTTTAAACATGATGGGTGGGTCCCACCTATCAGGGCGTGAGACTGACGGACAGGGCCCACGGCCGTCGTCGTCTACCTCCGTCCAGAGTGGATGGCAAGCTCGCCGGTGGAGATATAGGGCATGGGGGGATGCGTGGGTGGTACCGTTGGACTCGGGGGGATGTCGCCGTTCGGGTGGTGGTGGAGATGGTCGCCGGAGCAGCCTAGTTTGCTAGCGACGAGGTCACACGGCGGAGGTGCTTCGGGCGGCGATGGTTCCGGCCATTCCCAGCTGCAAAAAGAGTGGGGAAGAGAGGGGAAGGGTCAGCGATGCCGCACGGTTCCAGATCGAGAGAAAACGGGGGCGGAGGAGGCCTGTACCGCGCGAACACCGATGAGCCGAGGCGTCAGAGCTCGAGCTTGATCTCTCGAGCTCGGGCGGCTCTGAGATGAATGGGGGGTGTTGGAGGTTGATTAGGAGTGTGGGGGAGCGACAAGGAGTGAGAGAGGAGCTCGGGGTCGCCTTATATAGGCTGGCCGAGGTCCACCGTAGGCGTGGCCTATGGGTGCCCGCGGGATCGGCTCGGGTGGCCATTAGAGAGGGAATGGAGGGCTCGGGGGTGTTCGTGGGGGTGGTCTAGGGTGCTAGGGAGAGAGAGGAGGAGCGGGACGAGCTGCGGGCGGGCCATAGGAGCGGCGCGAGCATTGGCCGAGCGGGGCGGCGCTCTGGCGCGAGCTGCAGGAGAGAGAGGAGGGCGCGGGAGCAAGTGGCGGCCTGCTGACATGGAGCGGACGTCGAGGGGCATCGACTGGCGTGCGGGGGAGATTCGAGGTGGTCAGGGGACGCGGCGTCAACGGTCGGGTGCCCTGCCAGGTGCTCCAGAGCGCGACTTTGGCCGGCATCCGCGGCTTCCCCGTGTCCGCGCGCGCCCACTTGTGTCTGGAGGTTGCAGGAGGTGTGGGCAAAAGTCCTGGGGAGCCTTGGATGCTCTGGAAAGCTGAGGGGACAGAAGGAGACTAAGAGAGAGAGAGAGAGGAATCCACTGTCCAGAGAAGAAAAATGGGGTTCCATCCCCCTTCATCATTGCTTCCTCGGGCATAAAAGCATCCACGTGATAGAAGGGGACTAGGAGGGGTTGTGGTAGAAAGTAAAACTCATGGAGATTAGTGGAAGAGGACCAAATAGGGGTTTTGGTAAAGTGGCAGAAGGTGTTTGATGCTGGTTTGGGCAAGTAGATGATCTCCATTTTTCATGAGACTCCACAGGGTGAAATGGCACATATAATTAGGGCCTTCCACAAATCTTGAGCTCATTTGGGCAAGGTTGCCAATGCAACTTTTGTAAACCCTAGAAATTAGCAGGAATGAACTTGTGCAGATCCAGTTGAGTAAATCGCTTCTCCTTGATGCACCACTTGGTGGGGTGGCCTCATTTGGTCATGTGATCATGCTCACAAAAGTTGGGATCAAGTAGAGAAAGTTGGCAGTACAAAATTGTTCAAATTTGATTCTGGTCAGGGGGGTTTTTGGGGCATTTTGGTACTCTAAAATGACCTTAATTGATATGAAGCTTTGCAAGGTGATCAAAATATGCATTTGTGACTTGCTGGATTTTCCTTGGATTTATTGGAAAATATTTCTTCTAGAAATATTTCAAATACTTGAAATGGAGAGAAATGGTTTTGGAGGGTTTTGCCCAATATTCTGAACATGACCATGTGTTGAAACTCTTATATATGGAAAATATATGTCCACTGAGTTTCCCTGACTTTTCTAAAATATTTTTGAAGCTTTTAAATAATTTTAACCTATTAAAGACCATTTCTGGCCTAAAGAAAAAGCCGTTAAATAAAATAGGAAAATTACCTTTAAAATTATATTTTTGTGGTTTATGGGAGTCCTATATCTAATAGGTTTCAAATGTACTCTTTGAAATATTTTTCATACCCCAAATCAAGTACTTGTAGTGCAAACCTCAATTTAGGGGTTTTTGGAAAACTAATTTTTGAAAATACTATTTGGCCAAATTGTTTTTGTGAGAAAATACTATATTGCACTATACACATGGTTTGATCATTGGGCAGAAGTTTGGGGCAAGGAGATGAAGTATATAAGTTAGAGTTATGTTGACTTTAAAGAGCACTTAAAAATCACAGAGAGAAAAACCAACTCCAAATAAAAAGCCAAATGATGCAAAAGTTTTTGTTGGTCCAAATTTTCATGCTTTATTAATGCAAATGACATGTTACAAAAATAGGGTGTGACACCTTTGAAGTTATCTTATCGGATTGTGTCTTTAAGTATTTGAGAACACTTGATGTATGTCTTGCATGTGCTTATCCGTGGTGAAAATGGGATATTTGTGGCACCCCGATACGCATGGAGCAGGGGGCCTTTGCACCTCAGCCCAGGATAACACCTGATGCACGACAGGTCCATGATACAGCATTCCAGGTACAAGAATATTCATCTAATACATGTGTATATGATTACATCATTGATGAGTACAATTATCTGGCACAGCCCTAAGGCTATTTAAATGACGGCGGAAGTCTTATTTAAATTGCGGTGGAAGTCTTGGTTTGGTAGCATAACGACTGTGGCTGGGCTCCACAACTCACAGGACTGGCAAGATTACGGCCTAGCACGACAGAACAAGCGAACAATTCAGGCACGACCTACAAAACTGGCATGACACGCCAGGTTAGTAAATTGAATGTACTTTCAAGACAACCAAATACATAGCATCCAAACAAACAGATGACAAAGCAAGAACCCAGTGCATGCAACAATCTAACTCATCATAATCTCTAAGAGTGGCATGATATTTACTAGAGACATAAATCAAACTAAACATCAAAATCATAGCATCTACTAGCATAGCAATGGCATGACATATCAAAACATACTTCTAACATGGCAATGGCAAAACATAGCATAGCATCTTTGAAAGTGCAACTATCCCTAGGTGGTTTTGGTAATTCCTAACAACATATAGCTCATTGATCTAACAGCATTCCAAGATGAATATTTCAGGAAAAGCTCAATGAATGGCATGGCATGGATGACAAAAGTGGACCCCTCAAAATGCTAAGGATAAAAGGATTGGCTCAAGCTCAAAAGCTCAAGACTCTACATTTTATATTTTAGTGATCCAAGATCACATTGAATCTATAGGAAAAGCCAATACTATAAAGGAGGGATGAGGTGTTGTTTAATGAGTTTCTTGCTCCATAGTGCTTAGTGATATGGTCCAAAGCCCTCAACTACTTTATCACATCCACATATGACCTAAACCAAAAGTCTAACTCGGCCCTACCGATTCTTTCTATCCGGCGCCACCGAGTTTAGATTTCATAGCCACTGCCACAAACCCTAGGCAAATCGGTATCACCGATAGGGATCTCGGTCTCACCGAGATGGGATTGTAATCTCTCTGTTTCCCTTCGTAGCGTTTTGGTAACACCGAGATGAGTGATCGGTCCCACCGAGATTGCAATGTAAACTCCCTGTTTCCTTTTCGTAACATTTCGGTCCCACCGAAATGAGCGAACCGGTCCCACCGAGTTTACCTGACCAACTCTCTGGTTAGCTTATTACCAAAATCGGTCCCACCGAGTTTGTGTAATCGGTCTCACCGAGATTACGTTAAGCCCTAAACCCTAACCACATCAGTCCTACCGAGTTGCATGTCGGTCCCACCAAAAATCCTAACGGTCACTAGATTTGCTGAATCGGTCCGACCGAGTTTACCAATTCGGTCCCACCGAGTTTGGCAAGTTGTGTGTAACGGTTAGATTTTGTGTGGAGGCTATATATACCCCTCCACCTCCTCTTCATTCGTGAAGAGAGCAATTAGAATGAACCTACACTTCCAACTTGTTGTTTCTGAGAGAGAACCACCTACTCATGTGTTGAGGCCAAGATATTCCATTCCTACCATATGAATCTTGATCTCTAGCCTTCCCCAAGTTGCTTTCCACTCAAATCTTCTTTCCACCAAATCCAAATCCTGTGAGAGAGAGTTGAGTGTTGGGGAGAGTATCATTTGAAGCACAAGAGCAAGGACTTCATCATCAACACACCATTTGTTACTTCTTGGAGAGTGGTGTCTCCTAGATTGGCTAGGTGTCACTTGGGATCCTCCAACAAGATTGTGGAGTTGAACCAAGGAGTTTGTAAGGGCAAGGAGATCGCCTACTTTGTGAAGATCTACCGCTAGTGAGGCAAGTCCTTCATGGGCAATGGCCATGGTGGGATAGACAAGGTTGCTTCTTCGTGGACCCTTCGTGGGTGGAGCCCTCCGTGGACCTGCACAACCGTTACCCTTCGTGGGTTGAAGTCTCCATCAACGTGGATGTACGATAGCACCACCTAATGGAACAACAACAAAAACATATGTGTCTCCAATTGCGTTTGAATCCTCCAACCCCTCCCTTTACATTCTTGCAAGTTGCATGCTTTACTTTCCGCTACTCATATACTCTTTGCATGCTTGCTTGAATTGTGTTGAGATTGCTTGACTTGTGCTAAGATAGCTAAAATCTGCCAAAGACTAAAATTGGGAAAAGGATAAGTTTTTATTTGGTCAAGTAGTCTAATCATCCCCCCTCTAGACATACTTTCGATCCTACAAGTGGTATCAGAGCTTTGGTCTCCATTTGCTTTGATTTCCATATCTTTTGGTGGTCATAGCCTTGGTTTCACAACCTAGGAGAGTATGGCGTCTAGCAAGGGAAATTATCACCGTAGAGGTCCTTACTTTGATGGTACTAATTTTGCTAGTTGGAAGCATAATATGAAAATGCATATTCTTGGACATAACCCCTCCATTTGGGCTATTGTGTGTATTGGCTTGCAAGGTGAATTCTTTAATGGGAGAGAACCGAACCGTGAAGCTAGCGCGGAAGAGTTGAAGATGCTGCAATACAAGGCTATCCCATGTCATGACCAAGACTATCATATAGTGCAGTATGTTGATGATACCCTAATCATCCTACCAGCAGACGGAGCTCAACTTTTGGCTCTCAAGGACATGCTTCATGTGTTCTCCACCTCTACTGGTCTAGTGGTCAATTACAACAAATCTTCCATGGTACCTATTAATGTGGATGAGAACACTACCATCAGTTTGGCTGCTGCTTTTGGCTGTCAAGTTGGAAAAATGCCCTTCACATATCTTGGACTGCCTGTTGGTACTACCAGACCAAAAATGGTGGATTTCATGCCCCTTGTTGATTGCATGGAGAGAAGAATGACAGCTAGCTCTTCTTTCCTAAATCAGGGGGAAAGGCTTCAGTTCTTAAATTCTGCTTTATCTTCCATGCCCATTTTCTATCTTGGCAGCCTGCTTGTTCCTGCAGGGATTTTAAAACAATTGGAGAGAATTCAACGGCAATGCTTGTGGAGAAAGCACAGAGATGAGCCCTCGCCATCCTTGGCAGCTTGGGACCTCATTTGCAGGCCAAAAAACAAGGGAGGGATGGGTATCCTAAACCTGGGTGTACAGAACATGGCTCTCTTGATGAAACATTTACCAAAATTCCTAAATAAGGTGGACCTGCCATGGGTCTCTCTTATTTGGGATACATATTATCACTCCTCTGTTCCACAGGGTACTGATAGTTGTGGATCTTATTGGTGGAAAGATATATGTAAACTGCTAGATCATTTCAGGTGCACATCTTGGGTTCAGATCAACTCTGGGAATTCAGCTTTGTTTTGGTCTGATAAGTGGAAGATTGATGAAACAGTGGTCACCTTGCAAACCAGATTTCCAAGGCTCTTTTCTTATGTCAAGGATCCTTGGATTACAGTCTCTGAGGCTTTCCAATCACAGAACTTAACACAGTTGTTTCATTTACCCCTATCTGCACAAGCTTACCAGGAGTGTCTGACTGTGCAAAATCTGATGGCCCATTGTAATAGGGAAGTGGAAGCAAAGGACATTTGGTTCTGGCAGGGATCTAGCCAGCCTTTTAAGCCTAAACTGTTCTACTCCTTCTTGCACTCCCACATGTCTTTGAACCCTCTCCTTTTGTGGATTTGGAGATCTTCCTACACAATGAAAATCAAGGTGTTTGCTTGGATGCTAATCATGGATAGACTAAACACCAAAGACATGGTTGAAAGAAGGCACTGGCATTTGGAGGATGGGGTCAATTGTGTTCTTTGTCCTTTGGCGACACGTGAGACCAGAAACCACCTATTCTTTGAATGTAATTTCAGTGTTAGAATATGGAATTACCTACAAATTACATGGCCACCTGGAGAGGATATGTCCACAATTGTCATGCAAGCAAAGCAAGATTTTGCTAAACCTTTCTTTACAAAGGTTGTCTTTGTTGCTTGCTGGAATATTTGGATCATGAGAAATGCTAGAGTTTTTCGGCATGAGAGACCAAGCTTTAATAGATGGAGAAGTGCCTTCATCCATGATATTTCCCTCATGCAGCATAGAGTCAAGCATAGATACAAGGAGGAGTTGATTAGATGGATTTCTTTCTTGACTCCTTGAGATTTTATTGTCTAGTTTCTTGGTGTAGCTTTTATTTCTCTATGTTGTTTAGACTAGATTACCTCTTATAATCCATGTACTTTCATTCACTCTCTACTAATAAATTCTTAATGTTGTGGGGGGTTTTCCCTACAGTCACCAGTCAAAAAAAACTATACTATCCTCGGATGGATAACATTGGCAATCAATAGTTTAAACGAAGGTGAATCCACAAATCGTAGATGCATCCACCAGCTAAATTGTCGGTGCACGGGTAGTCAGAGCCATGGGCCGAAGCCACACTTAGCAGGGAAAAAGGTAGGAGGCGAAGCCGCAAGATGACCAAAGCAACGCCAAAGACCGGGACCACAGAGAGAAGATGGATGAAGCAGGTTTCCCCGGCAAGACCCTTGCCGGGGTAGCCTTAGCAGCCCCGGCAAGCCCCTTGCCGGGGCGGCTCGCCCACACCAGTGGAGTGAGCCACCCTTGAACCCCCGGCATGCAAATCTTTGTGAAGACAAATAATATTCAAGATCAGATGAGGATTGAAAGGCAACAATCCTTGACAAGATCCTTGCCGAGGAAACCCGCAAGACCCCCGGCAAGATCCTTGCCGGGGACAACAGCGCGCCACGGCAAGTCCCTTGCCGGGCCACCCGGCAAGGCCCTTTCCAAGGGCGTCAGCGGGGCCACTGCCAGGCCCGTGCGAACCAAGTCTCCACCGCCGTTCACATGTAGCTACCAGCCCAAACCAGCTGGGCAGGCACCTGCGTGGCAACATGCAGCTTCCAGGCCAACTCAACACACGCCTGCGTGGCGGCATGTAGATATTCGTGGAGGCTCCACCACCACGCCACCTCAGCTGCTTGCCTGCCTACATGGCGCCGCATGCATTGCTGGCCAGGGCGCGTGTCGAATCAAAGAGGAGCGGCAACGGGCGGGACGGGCCTCGCTCCCGTCCCTAGTAAAGCAAGAGGACACCTAAGCTACACATTAAATGTCCCTTGTCCTGTAATACGAGCGATAAGCTCATAGCACTGTAGGCCTTTCCACCTCCTGTGTGCCACCGTGGCAGCCCCTTTCGACTATAAAAGGAGGCCCATGGCGTACTGGAGAGGGATTCGGCTCTTTTGAACCACACAGCCAGCGTAGATAGTTCGAGAGCTCAAGAACACTCAATACATCCACCAAAGCAGGACTAGGGTTTTACGCATCCTCGCGGCCTGAACCTGGGTAAACGATCCTTGTGCTGGTTACTAATCCTGCTCTTCTCACAACCCTGTGCCCCCGCAACCGCAGAAGTGATACTCGTGATCCCATAGGTGTCGTTTCCGACATAAATCCACAAAAAGGAAGGAAGAGGAAGAAAAGAGGTTAGTTGTGGATAAAATACCCATGGCTGCCAGATTGTGATGACAACAATTAGAGCAGGTCGGCCTTAGTGCGGATTCCCAACAGCATGCAGGACAGCAGGAGTAGGTCAGCCCCAGTCACGATCGAGATGAGGCGATGACGAGCAGCCCGTCGTCCTCACCATAAGCCTGTGGAGCTATCCACGCGGGGTTCTCCAACGGCGTGTAGGAGAGGATCAACCTCGATCTTAATGGAGATGAGTGAACGATGAGCAGTCCCCCGTCCTCGTCATGTGCATATGTATTGAAAAATAGGCCTCACCAAGTCACTATGGTGGCGTAGGAGGGGGGCCGTAGTTCTCCAATTCTCGCGATCCTACTCCTCATGCCGGGGCTAGATCGGGAAGAGAGGGGATGGATCAGGGAGCTTGGACGAAAGGTTTGGACAGAGGAGAGGGGATGGATCGGGGTATTGCGATGGCCCCATGATGCAACAACGACGGGGAGGAGTGAGGTAGGCGGTGGCAGCGGCGCTTGGCACTTCGAAGCAAAGATATCTATTTATGATCGATGGATGGCTTGTAGGTTACACTAGACAAATACTCCCTCCATACGTGAATAGGTGTACGTCTAGATTTTGTCTTAAGTCAAAGTTTCAAAATTTTGACCAACTTCATAAAGAAACAGTAGTAGCATATATGACATCAAATTGATACATTATGAAACAACATTTCGAAACGAAACTAATGATACTAACTTGATGTCATAAATGCTGCTACTTTTCCCTATAAATTTGGTCAAAGCTTTAAATTTTTGACTTAGGACAAAATATCGTTGTACACTTATTTGCGAATGGAGGGATTAGGACTAATGCATATGGATGACGAATAGGAGTAGTTCACTGAGAAAAAGAAAATAGAAGGGCTGCCTTTATTCAGTGGAGAAGATGAATAGGATTCAACATACAGAAATTAATTGATGGGCAGTTAATTGGCCAGGTTCGCACAACCCATGCATACCGGGGCGGCAGGGAAAGGGATGTTGTGTGCATGGATCTCAAACCAAAAACTATATGTGCGGTAATCTGCATGTATGGCTGAGGTGGATAACATGCATGTAGAGATAAATTAGGTAGTGGGGATGAATCTCTTAGGTATATAGGATTGCTCTGTGTGCTTCACTTAATTATTATGTTTTTGAGCTATGCAATTGCTCTAGTGCTTCACTTATATCTTTTTGAGCATGGTGGTGCTTTAATTTTGAAGAAATATGCTCTCATGCTTCATTTAGATTATTTTGAGAGTTAGTAGAATTTAAAGAAATATCCTCTCATGCTTCACTTATATTATTTTGAGAGATCAAAATTTGGAAGAAATATTTGTTCTCTTGTTCTTCACTTAAATTTATGTGAGAGCTTGAAAATTAGCAATGGTAATATATAAAACTAGTCCCAAAGTGATAGATATTCAAGAGTGATAACAAAAACTATCATGAAGATCATTGGATATTAAAACTTGATTCCTTTTGATAGTTCTGTGATATGGACATAGTAACATGTGAGTCATGTTGGTGAGTAAGTATGCTTTAGTAAAAATATTGGCGTTAAGGTTTGTGATTCCCTATGCAAGCACGAAAGTCAATAGTTATGCATTGAAGTTACATCCTACTTGTGGTGCATTATTTGGTGTTAGTAATGCTTAATGCTCGTTTATGATCATTTTTCTTTTTTGGTTTTTTGCTTCTCAATCTATTTGCTAACCTTTCCTTGTACTAACTGGGAATACTGCTTGTGCATCCAAAATCCTTAAACCCAAGTTGTGCCAAATGAGTCCACCACACCTACCTATATGCCGTATTTCCATGTCATTCCAAGTAAATTTGTATGTGCCAACTCTAATTTTCAAAATGAATTTCTTATTTGTGTGCCCGTTCTGCTCATGACGCGGCAGAGGGTGGCCAATATTTTCCAAGCTAGATACTTTATTCTCAAGATGAGTGTTTATTCACTTACCATTGCACGAGAGTGTGGCAAGGTAATAGGGATACCTAGTCCTAAAATGAAAATAAATATTTATGTTGTACAGTAATAAATTCCTTGCAAAGTGTTGGTATGGAAGGCACCAATGGATACAGCTAGCCATGGATTGTGAAAGAATGGTGGAAAAAGAAATAAAATTTATTTTATGTTTGGGAACCGCCTATGATTTATCTAGCATGGAAAGTATATGGAATTCTCGGTCGTTTTTGTTGACGGGAAAAGCACGCCTCTCAAGGCATTTTTATCTCTCAATTTAAAAGCTTTGAGCGCTGGCACCTCTATAGTTCTCTGCCTCCCTCTATGAAGGGCCTATCTATTTACTTTGTGCAATTTTTATTTTTTGAGTCTCCATCTTCTCTTATAAAGCACCAACTAGGGAACACTATGATCATACTTGTGCATTGGATGTAGCTAATACTTGAATGTGTTTCATGAATGGATCAATGATTGAGCATAATGGGCTAGGGATAGCTGTCTTTAGTGTTGATATTTTGAAAGACACGGTTGCTTGTTTATATGCTTGAGTATTGAGGTCTTCATGTCAAATTATAGACAATTGCTTTGAATCATCTAAAGTCCAAATGTCCATGCTACAAAATAAAAGAATATGTGATGAATATGATGGGTAGCATTCCACATCCAAAATTCTGTTTTTATAATTTACCTACTAGAGGACGAGCAGGAATTAAGCTTTGGGATGTTGATATGTGTCGGTGTACTAGAATAGGGGTACCCTAGTATCCCGAACTTGTGCACGGGCAGTTGCAGCACCCCGCGGCAAGGCTTGCCGGGCGAACGCCCAGATCCTCCCTGGTTCCCTTGGAGCCATTCAAGAACAAAGTATTTAAGCTCAGGAGACAAGGCCCCGGCAAGAGGAGCTTGCCGGGAAGGCCAACCAAGGCACTTCAAGGAACTTGCCGCGACGCGCCACGCGCTCCGGCAAGGCAACAAGGCCCCGGCAAGAGGAGCTTGCCGGGAAGACCAACCAAGGTACCTCGAAGCCCGGTGAGCGACAAGCCTCCGGACCCGACAAGATAGCAGCAGCGGCAAGGCGCTTGCCACGGCAGGCGATCACTCTGTGCCCACGCTCCAGCTCATCCGCCAACGTGTCGCTCTGGGGGCCTCTCCAGGCGCGCGTGGCGGGAGGCTGTGCAGCCAGCGGTGCGCAGTGGCATGCGAAGCTGACAAGATCGCCATCATGGCGAACGGTGGCGCCCCTAACGGTCCCTTTCTGCACTGTTTAGGTGACTCAGACGGGCATTTAATGCCCTTGTCCCCTGCCGTCAGGGTTAGGTAGGGTGCACTGTACAAGTAACTGTACCAACCACCTCACTTTTTACATTTGTACCCTTCTCTGCGTTGCCACCTGTCGGTGACCCCTTTAGCATATAAAAGGAGGCCCATGCGCAATGTAGGGAAGGTTGGGTTCGACTCATTCGTAACCCAGAGAGAACACTTAGCTCTCGAGAGCAAGAACACAAGATAATACAACCAGACAAGCAGCAGTAGGAGTGTTATCTCTCCGGAGAGCTCCGAAGCTGGGTAAACTGCTCGTGTGCCTCGCCTCAATCTGCTCTTCATGTGATCTCCGCCCCCCGCCAAACCGAAAGGGGCCCGGTCCGCTGGCCCCATAGGTGTTCGTGGATCAGTTTCCCTGACATTTTTGGCGCGCCAGGTAGGGGGCGTCGAGATTGTGCGAACCTGATCCGGCGTTCACACGAGCTAGATCTTCATTCCCTTCGTCAACATGCCACCGAAGAAGAAGACTTCGGCGGCAGCCGCTCCGTCCACGTCACTTCCGCCACCGTTGGAGCAAACGGGTGGTGGAATGGACGCCGGCGGGAGAATGGACGTCGACGAGGAAGCTCATGATGCTGCCAGGCCCAAGAACAAGACTGCACAAACCTCGGCGATTGTACATGTTCCACGCCACTCTCAGGAGGCGCAAGATCAATAGCGTCATGGCACTTGCAGTACCATACACATGATAGGCCAAGACCAAGCTGGTGGATCTCGGGGCGCTCAAGACCAGCATGCACGCCAGCGTGCTGGCACGAGCGGGGCACGGTCGCCTGGACGGGATACTACTCCTTCTAACATAGTTAGAAGTCCGAGCATGTCCCGCTCCTCGCGCCGTCCGCCACTGCCACCCACCACCCCAGCAGAAGCTTTGGCGCGATCTCAACTTCTCCTAGATTACCCTCCGACGTCGGACAAGATCGACAAATGGAGGGCCACATTCAGAGTCTCATCGGCTACGCCAACAGCGACACTCCACGGCGGCCGAGCGCGTCGCCACCGCGGCAGGAATGCCGGGCGCGAGCCGGTGGCGATGAAATGGGTGGAGGTGCAACTACCATGCAATCACCACCCCAAAGGCCAAGATCGCCGACTCGCCGGATCCACCTCGACAGCGACTCCACCGCATCGTCAGATCCACGAGCTCGTCGCAATCAGCGCCAAGTTCTTCATGATCGACAACAAGAAGACGCTCGAACTCGCATCGAGCGCCGAAGAGAAGCGCGACGTCAGTCCGACAAGTGCGCTGGGCCCTCTGTTGACATGCATACGCCAGGGGAACCAGGCGATCTGCCGTACGCGGTAGGTTGCCCTGCGTTCACTCGTGAGCTGCGGCAAGTCCAGTGGCCCAGCATGATGAACATCAAGCCAGACGTACCGGAGAAGTACGACGGCAAGACGCATCCGTCAGAGTTCCTTAGCATCTACACCATCGCGGTGCAGGCTGCCGGGGGACGGGATGACAAGATCCTTGCCAACTACTTCCCGTTGGTACTCAAGTCCAACGTCAGATCCTGGCTCATGCACTTGCCGGACAACTCCATATCCTCTTGGGCTAATCTGTGCCATCAGTTTGTCAGCGCCTTCACAGGCGGACACAAGCCTCATGGCCAGGAGAGTGATCTTCATCTGCTCGCCCAGAAGGAAGGAGAGCCCCTGCGCAAGTACATTCAGAGATTCAGCAGTGTGCAGCACAACATCCCAGACGTCCACCCTGCCGCGGTGATCAGCGCGTTCCATCAGAATGTGCGAAACCACAGGATGCGGGAGGAAATGGCGATGTGCAAGATCAGGGACGTCAGTGAGTTATATGCACTGGCCGACAAGTGTGCACGTGCTGAGGAAGGAAGGAGACTCCCCGGAGAGAATGTAGGAGCGGGAGGATCTGACAGTGAAGATGCTGCCCCGACAAGGAAAAACCGGCGGCGGAACAACAGAAGGAGGAAAGGCAAAGAGGTGTTAGTTGTTGAGCAGTCCGGCAACGGTGGTGGCGCCAAGGAAACCAAAGCTGGTGACTCCGGCAAGGAGGTTGCCACGGAGGTGGCGGTCGCCGACAAGCAGGACGGCACCAACAAGCAGTATTGCAAGATCCACCGCACCAAGGGCCATGATCTCCAGAACTGTAAGAAAGTCGAGCAGCTTGTTGAGCAACAGAAAGCTGAATACGAGCGGCGCGACAAGGAGAAGGCCCAGGAAGGTGCTGGGGGATCCATCAAGAAACGTCCCGGCTGAGGAGGACGCCGCGGAAAGGCCAAGCAGTGGCAAGGAGACAGACCTCCCCGCGGCCGCGACAAGGATGAAGACGACGACAACGATGAAGACATGGATGATGAGGAGACTAATGAGCAGGAGTTCCAGAAGGCCACAGAGGTCCTGTGCGTTGACGGTGGTGCTTCTCTGCATACCTCGCACCGTCAGCTCAAGTAGTGGGTGCGGGAAGTTAATGCAGCAGAACCACCCGTCGAGTCACGCAAGCCTCTGAAATGGTCCAGCACACCTATCATCTTTGATATTGAGGACCACCCTGATCCAATAACTGCGGTCGGGTGCTTGCCGATGTTGGTTTCATCAACAATCCGCAACCTCAAGGTCACTAAGATGCTAGTTGACGGCGGGGCCGGCTTGAACCTGATCTCCTCTGCGGTGCTCCAGAAACTCCAGATCCCTGACAGCGAGCTCGAAGAGACCGGTACATTTCAAGGAGTCAACCCGGGAAGAAGCAAGCCGAAGGGAAAGATCACGTTGCCGGTAACATTTGGCAGCGAGCTGAGCTTCAGAACTGAGAGGGTCACATTTGATGTTGCTGACTTTCCATTACCTTACAATGGAATCCTTGGCCGTCCGGCACTCGCCAAGTTCATGGCAGCCTCTCACTATGCGTACAACATACTGAAAATGCCAGGCCCGATAAGTGTCATCTCTGTCCCTGGCGACAAGAAGGATGCTCTTATCTGTGCCGACAAGATCTACCGGGAAGCAGCAGCCGCAGCAGAACGCAAGACACTTGCCGCTGAAGCTCCCGGGGGGAAGAAGAAGACCAAGTCCGGCAAGAGCTCTGATGCCCACTCCGGCAAGCGCACCTCTTCGGAGTGCTGCGCTACCGTCGAGGACGCACCATCGAGCTCCACCGGCAAGTGTAAGAAGGCAATGGCAGCTCCACCTGAGACCAAGAAGGTGTCCGCCAAGGAGGACAGCGCTGGTGGTACCTTCACCATCAGCGCCACTCTTGACCCCAAATAGGAAAGCGCGCTCGTTGCTTTCCTGCGGGCGAATGTCGACGTGTTTGCGTGGCAACCGTCTGATATCCCCGGTGTTCCCAGGAAAGTAATTGAGCACCACCTTGCCGTCTGTCCTCATGCGCGGCCCGTCAAGCAGAAAGTCAGGAAACAGGCAGTGGAGCGCCAAGAATTCATCGCAGAAGAAATCAAGAAGTTGGAAGCAGCAGGCCTTGTCAGAGGAGTGCTCCATCCCACGTGGTTGGCCAATCCTGTTGTCGTGCGCAAGGCTAACGGGAAATGGAGGCTTTGTATTGACTTCACTGATGTTAATAAAGCTTGTCCCAAAGACCCATTTCCCTTGCCGCGCATTGACCAGATTGTTGACTCCACAGCCGGATGTGATTTGCTTTCATTTCTTGATGCATACTCAGGATACCATCAGATCTTCATGGCAGAAGAGGATGAAGAGAAAACCGCATTTATCACCCCGTGTGGCACGTACTGCTTCGTACGGATGCCTTTCGGTTTGAAGAATGCTGGTTCAACATTCGCAAGGGTAGTCCACCACGCTTTTGAGCCGCAGATGCACAGAAATGTGGAAGCCTACATGGATGACATAGTGGTCAAAAGCAAGAACAGGGCGACCCTGATTCAAGATTTAGACGAGACATTTGCAAATCTGCGCAAGATCAACCTCAAGCTTAACCCCGAGAAGTGCGTGTTTGGAGTTCCTTCCGGCAAGCTTCTCGGGTTCTTCGTGTCTCAGCGGGGAATTGAAGCCAATCCCGACAAGATCAAGGCCATTGAGCAGATCGAAGCACCAAAGCGCGTCAAGGATGTACGAAGGCTTGCCGGTTGCGTGGCTGCTCTCAGCAGGTTTATCTCTAGATCTGCTGAGCGCGCCCTGCCATTTTTCAAAATTTTGAAAAAGGCAGGTCCAATGAAATGGACTCCGGAGGCGGAGGCTGCGCTGCAGGACTTGAAGAGATACCTGTCCTCCACTCCAACACTTGTCGCACCTAAGCCGCAAGAGAAGTTGCTGCTGTATATAGCGGCAACCAATCAAGTGGTTAGTGCTGCGTTAGTGGCGGAGAGGGAGGCAGATGATGAGCCAGCAACCACGGCAGATGCATCCAGCGACAAGCAGGGGGCTTCGCCGACAAGCTCTGGTCCCGACAAAGATGGATCTGCGCAGGAGCATGATAAGATGCAGAAGAGAATGGTGCAGCGTCCAGTTTACTTTGTCAGTTCCCTTCTACAGGGGGCTAGATCAAGGTACTCTGGTGCAGAAGTTGCTTTTCGGCCTCCTCATGGCCTCGAGAAAGCTGCGCCATTACTTCCAAGCACATGAGATCACAGTCGTCACTCGCTTTCCGCTGAAGAGGATACTGCAAAATCCAGAAGCGACAGGCAGGATTGTCGAGTGGGCGCTGGAACTGTCAAGCTTTGGCCTCAAGTTTGAGAGCACTTCAACTATCCCAAGCAGAGCATTGGCAGAGTTCATAGCAGAATGGACGCCAACCCCAGATGAAGAAATTCCAGAGACGAGCATCCCCGTCAAAGAGGCAAGCAAAGAGTGGCTGATGTACTTTGATGGTGCCTTCTCGCTGCAAGGCGCCGGTGCGGGCGTGCTGCTTGTCGCACCCACCGGAGAGCACCTCAAGTACGTAGTCCAGATGCACTTTCCCAAGGAGCAAGCAACCAACAATACTGCAGAGTATGAAGGATTGCTTGCCGGTCTCAGAATCGCAGCAGACCTTGGGATCAAGAAGCTCATTGTCAGGGGTGACTCACAGCTTGTCGTCCGCCAAGTGAACAAGAACTACCAGAGTCCATTGATGGAAGCATATGTTGATGAAGTGAGGAAGCTAGAAGAGCACTTTGACGGCCTACAGATGGAGCATATCCCAAGAGCTCAGAATGACATTGCTGATGGCCTGTCAAAGTGCGCCGCACTAAAGTTACCTGTGGAACCAGGGATCTTTGTGCTCAAGTTGACTCAACCATCCGTAACACCATCAACTGGACAAAGCAAGAAGAGGAAGTTGGTTTCTGGTGACTACTTTCCGGCAGAGCTCCCCGAAGCCGCCGCCAAGAAAGTCCCCAAGATCAACACCAAGGATGCTGAGGGGCAGTCTGCTCCGGCAAGCCTTATGGTTTGTTCCGTTGAAGCAGACGCTCCCGACAAGTTTTGCTCCGGCAAGCTTGCCGGGGAACATCAAGCTCCGGCAGGGCCGCAAGTCCTTGCCGTGGAAGCGGATGTTCCCGCAGCAGCAGATGTGCCTTTAGTCCTTGTTGTCGAGCCACAAGCTCCAGCATGGGCACAGCAGATTGTCCATTTCCTTCAGACAGGAGAACTTCCCGAAGAGCAAGAAGAAGCGGAAAGAGTAGCCCGGCAGTCAAGTATGTACCAGTTTGTCGATAGCATACTGTACAGAAGAAGACTCAACGGTGTGAAATTGAAGTGTATTTGCCGGGAAGATGGACAAAAGCTGTTGGCAGAGATACATGGAGGCATATGTGGCCACCACATTGGCGCAAGAGCACTTGCCGGCAAAGCTTTCCGGCAAGGTTTCTTTTGGCCGACAGCCCTCCAGGATGCAACTGCACAAGTAACCAAGTGTGAAGCGTGCCAGTTCCACTCCAAACAGATACACCAGCCAGCTCAAGCTCTCCAGACGATCCCTTTATCCTGGCCATTTTCGGTCTGGGGGCTCGATATCCTCGGCCCTTTCCCCCGAGCTGTCGGGGGCTTTGAGTACTTGTACGTCGCAATCGACAAGTTCACAAAGTGGCCGGAAGTGCAGCCAGTGAGGAAGGTGACAGCACAGTCAGCAGTCAAGTTCTTCAGGTCAATTGTTTGCCGTTTCGGGATCCCTAACAGGATCATCACCGACAACGGCACGCAATTCACGAGCCGCACCTTCATGCAGTACGTCCAAGACCTTGGCGCCAAGGTCTGCTTCGCTTCTGTTGCTCATCCGAGAAGCAACGGTCAAGCAGAGAGGGCAAATGCTGAAGTGCTGCGCGGGCTCAAGACCAGAACTTTCGACAGGCTGCGCAAGTGCGGAAGAAACTGGATCGAGGAGCTGCCGGTGGTTCTTTGGTCGATCAGAACGACGCCAAATCGAGCCACTGGCCAGACACCTTTCGCTCTAGTCTATGGAGCAGAGGCAGTTCTCCCCACGGAACTCGTATACGGATCGCCTCGAGTGCTCGCTTATGATGAGCTTGAGCAAGAACAGCTGCGACAAGACGACGCGCTGCTCCTTGAGGAAGATCGTCTTCAGGCTGCTGTACGAGCTGCTCGATACCAGCAAGCTTTGCGCCGCTACCATAGCCGCAAAGTTAAGGCCAGAAGCTTCGAGGAAGGCGACCTTGTTCTTCGGCGCGTTCAGTCCGCCAAGAATTCCAACAAGTTGACGCCGAAGTGGGAAGGCCCTTATCGGGTGAAACGAGTCACAAGGCCCGGCGCTGTCCGCCTTGAGACCGAAGATGGCATTCCGGTGAGCAACTCCTGGAACATAGAACATCTTCGTAAGTTTTTCCCGTAGGGCGCGGTTGCCGGAACCCCGTTCCGGCAACCACCTTTTGTACAAGTCTTGCCGCTGTTGCATGTAATCCTTTGTACAAAGCCGGGCGCAGATCCCGTGCATAAATAGAACCCCATGTGCTCCGCACAACTTGTCCATTTCATGCATTAGTTTCTTTCTTGCATGCGTTATCTGACACTTTGTGCAGCACCTACATCCGGTAAGCAATAACGAGCCGAAGGGCTCCATATTATTATTTTCTCTTCTTTCTTCTTTTTCAACAAAGGAAAAGAAAGGGTTCCCTCGCACACATGTTTGCCGGGGGGGGAGGAGAAGATTGTGGTATGGACCAGGCGTCGTTCAAGCAAAGTTTTGCCTTGCCGGGAAGCAAACGACAGAAAAGCTAAGTTGCCAAAGTTTGAGCAATCAGTTTTTAAATTTTTGAGTTATCTTCCTCGAACGACCCTGCTTTGTATGGAAAACCTGTGCGCGGAGGAACCAACTCGTGGCTAGTTGCGCCCTTACTTTGTTTCGAGTCCGCTCAACAACTTAAGTGTGCTGCATCTAGTCGCGACAAGGTTTCTTGTCGGAAGCAGCGCCGCCAGCAGGCTGCTGAAGTTCCGCACTCAGCGCTCGCGGCTCGGGTGCCTGCGCCGACAAGTTCCCTAGAAGCGTAGGGTAAAAACATACAAAGGAAGGAATCTAGTAGAGGAAATAACATAGCAATTGATAACAGAAATAAAGTTATATTACAAGATAACTTGTCGCAGCTCTAACAGAATGTTTTCATAACATGATTAGCAGCGACAAGGGAAAAGAAGAAATGGGCGGCCTAGTCTACGCGTCCGCCCTCGACCCTCTTGATCTCGCTCACCTTGTCCACAATGGGTGCGACAAGGGCCTTGAGTGCGTCCCGATCGGCGTCTGGCGGCAAGGACTTGAGGACGTTGGTGAAGCTGAGGCCTGGATTGCGGAAGGCCACCTTCATCAGCACCTTCTGGAGAACCCCGGCGCAGATTTTGCGCGACTCGTCGGCCAGCTGCTTTGGGATCCTTTCCCGGAGCCGCTGGAGTGCCGTCGCCACGCCCTTGAAGAACAGGCTGAGCTTGGCGCTGGGTTGGAGATTCTCGTCGGAGGGATACCCAAAGTCCTCCATCCCCAGCTGCGCCAGCTCCTCGTTGATGACTGCGGCAATATTCACCAGACCCTCGGTCCAGTGCTCCATAGTGTCTCTGAACGAGTTCTGGGTAACTGCGATGCTCTCCAGCAGCGCCGCGTCAGCCTTGACCTTCTCCGACAAGGTCTTCTCCCGCTCCTTGGCGGCCTCCAGCGTCTGCGTCAGTGTGGCCAGCTTCAGCTCTAGGTCTGCATTGGAATCCTTGGCGGCGCTGAGCTCCTTGCCCCTCTCAGCGAGAAGACCTTGCAGCTCACCGTGGGCGGCAGCATCCTTCTCACGCTCACGCTTGAGCGCGGCAAGCTCCTCGCCGCTCTTCCCAATGTTGGCCTCCAGCTGCGCCACCTTCTCCTCCAGCTCTTTCTTGGCGGCCTCTGCAATTGCCGCAGCGTCCTCTGCCTCCTTGAGCGCCCCGCCAAGTGCTTGCTCGCGCTCGGAGAGCTCCTCCTCGTAGCTATCGAGGTTGGCTTTCCGCTGCACCAATTCTCCTTCTCGCGCAGACTGCTTCTCGGCGGCCAGCCTTTGTTCCTCCTCAGCTTCGGCCTTCTCGAGAAGGAAGGCCGTGCGCTCCTCGTCGAGTCGCTCCCGCTCCTGTGCCAGGGACCGGAGAGCCTCTTGATTGTGGCCCCGGAGCTCCTTCGCGCGCTTCTCCATGTCAACTCCCGCCTTCGCGACAAGCGCTTCCCGGGAAGCCAGCTTGGCTTGTCGGGCGCGGTAGAGTGACAGCAGCTTCCGCAGCAGCTGCTCCTCCTCAGGCTCGCCACTGCTGCTGCTGGGCGCGTCGACCAACGACAGTCCAGCAGAGGCGAGCACCTCCCCGTCGAAAGTTTCCCCCTCGACCGGCACCCTGGAGCTCGACGCCCAGGGTAGCTTGATGAAGATATCGTCGCCGGCCTTCAAGTAGGCGCCGGGCTGGGGCTCCTCGGAGCCCGGCTCCGCAGAAGCGGCAGAGGGATCGGCGGTCGGCGCAGCGCCTGGCGCTCCTGCGGCCTCAGGGTCGTCAGTGCGATCGCCCGACCCCTCGCCGGCTTCTGCGGCGGCAGCCTTGGCGGCCTCCTCGCCGGCGGTCTCATCAGCACCGGCCCCTTCCTCGCCGGCGCCCTCTGTCTCCATTGGCTCAGCAGCAGATGGGTCTGAAGAACGAAGAAGGGAGAAAAATCAATCAAAAATCCAAGAGAAGAAAATCAGAAGAAGAAGAACCCAAGGGAAAGTTTTTGGACAAGTGAATTACCTGTGCCAAGATCTGCAGTTGCGGTCTCGGCCGCCGCAGGATCGACGGTGCTGCCCCTTGCCGGAGAGTTCTCCCTTGCCGGAGAGCGCTCCCTTACCGGGAACCCCTCCCTTGGCGGCGTAGTCGAAGCAGATGGCACTTCGGGACCAGCTTCCGGGCGCTCCTGATGTGGCTGCTCTGCTCCTACACAAATCAACAAGCAAGATATCAACAAAGGAAAAAGCACTCATGCGCGCCCGACAGCAGAAAGCTAACTATGAACTTACGCTGGGGGCTGCGCTGGGGGCTGCTTTGAGGAGTGATTGCCGGGTCCGTCAAGGTGGTCTCGGACCCACCTCCTGCTGACACGGTGGGGTCATCCTCGATGACAATCACCGCGGCCTTGGCCCTCTTCGCCGCTCTCTGGGCCAGCGTCCTGAAAAGAAAGGAGTCCAGATTGAAGCAAGTCAGATACAAGATATAAACAGCAAGATTGAAGAACTACAAGAGCACCAAAGAAACTTACTCTTCTTCCTCCTCGTCGGAGCTGAGCGCGGAAAGATCGAAGTCCGGCCCTCCTCCGGTGCGGCGAGGCGGAGGAGTAGGATCCCTTGCCCGCTTGGCGGGGGCGGTGGCGGTGGCCCGGGAAGATCCCGCTCCAGTTGCCGCTGCTGCGTGAGGTGCTCCCGCGGCAACATTGCTTGCCGCGGTAGAGCGCGTCGCACGGCTCGGCGGCTGTTGACCCGGCTGCCGCCCCGCTGCGTCCCCGGCCCTGCGAAGGCGCCTTCTTGGCGGGGCCGGGGGCTCCGCCTGCGGCAAGTTTTCTGAAGGCTCGGGCTCTTCCTCGCCGGCCTCGCTCGGCTCGGCTTCAGAACCGGCAGGCTCTTCCTCGCCAATGAACTCCGCGCGCTCGGCAAGGTTTGCCGCCTCTGCAGCCTCCGCCTCCTCCACGGTGAACCCGAACACGCCCGCGGCAGCTGCGGCCGCAACCTCTTCCGCCCTAGTGGCGATGCGCTGCAGCTCCTCGTCGGTGGTGTCACGAGTGAGGCTCTTCTGCTCGTCAGCGTGGACCGGCACTTCTTCCAAGTTGTCGAAGAACGCTTGCACGACGTCATCCGCAGGCTCTTGCCAAGTTGGAACGATTCCGTGTGAATCGCACAACGGCATCATGGTGCGGATCCGGTCAAGCGAAGAATTATTGCACAAAGGAACTACACCCCTCGGCGGCGTGAATGGGTGCTGGGGGTCGCGTTTGAACAACTCCAGGAGCATTGCATCCAGCTCCAAGACGGTGAAGTTGTAGTTGAGGCCCGGCCGCAGCCTCATGATGTCCGCCGAGTTCTTGAATTCCCAGGCGGGCCTCCCCCTTTCCTGTAGGGGGGCGATGCGGCGGCGGAGGAAATCTGCGCCTACAGCGCCTACAGTGAGCCCGGCAAGCCTAAGGCGAAGGATCCTAGTAATGGCAATCTTCAGCCTCTCATGTTCCGGGGCCACGTTGCTCCAGTCATTGCCGCGCACTATTGGAGCTTGGCGCACGGCGGTGAAGGGCTGCGGATTCTCCTCGACGATCCAGCACCACTCCGCTCTCCACTCATCCCACTTGCTGCGGAGCTCACCCTCCAAGTACGCCTCCTTCTTGCCGACTCTCGAGATCCAGGCGATCCCTCCGGCAAGCGGCTCTCCTCTCTCTACCCGAGGTATGAAGAAGTGGCGGAAAAGGGCAACATTGGGGTGGACTCCGACAAAGTTTTCGCACAAATGTGCGAAAACTGCCATGGTCAGAACGGCGTTGGGGGTGAAGTCAAGGAGGCGGAAGCCGTATGTGTTCATGATATCGCAGAAGAACTCCGAGAAGGGCGGGCAGAGCCCGCAATAGAAGAATAGCGCGAAGAATGGGTACCCGTTTGGAGCCAGCTCCGAAGCAGCGGCCGGGAGTACCCTCGTGCGCGGATGCGCACGCGTCTCCGTCGCCCAAAAGAGGTAGAAGTACTCCCTCAGCTCCTGCACGCCGAGCTGGGGGGAGAAGATCGCCCGCTCCTTCCGCAGCGCCGCGAGCCGCTGCGCCTCGGCCGACTTCACGCCCTTTCCCTTGTCGGCTTTCGGAGCCATGGCGGAGGTGGTGGGGGAGGTCGACGGCGTTGGTGATGCTGGTGGCAATGGGGGGCGGAGCGCTGCTCTCTCGGCTTCGAGAAGAAGGGGGGGAGCGGCGGAGGTTCGTGAAGATGGAGTAGTAGCAACCAGCGAGGGGGAACGAACTGCCCCTGTTTCCTCTGCTTATAAAGAGGGACGGGGCGGACGTTTCGCCCTTCCGAATAAAGAACCACCCACGATCTCTCCCACGACGCCGCATTCAACGCGTGCCGTTAGGGGAGAGCGCGGTGGATACGGAGCGAGATTCGGCGTGGCCCAGTCCGCGTGTGCCCGTGCCCTGTCTTGGGCCTGGCCCAACAGCGCTCGGCACCGTGTCTGGCCCAGGCCCGGGGGCTCCTGTCGGTGTACTAGAATAGGGGTACCCTACTACCCCGAACTTGTGCACGGGCAGTTGCAGCACCCCGCGGCAAGGCTTGCCGGGCGAACGCCAAGATCCTCCGTGGTTCCCTTGGAGCCATTCAAGAACAAAGTATTTAAGCTCAGGAGACAAGGCCCCGGCAAGAGGAGCTTGCCGGGAAGGCCAACCAAGGCACTTCAAGGAACTTGCCGCGACGCGCCACGCGCTCCGGCAAGGCAACAAGGCCCCGGCAAGAGGAGCTTGCCGGGAAGACCAACCAAGGTACCTCGAAGCCCGGTGAGCGACAAGCCTCCGGACCCGACAAGATAGCAGCAGCGGCAAGGCGCTTGCCGCGGCAGGCGGTCACTCTGTGCCCACGCTCCAGCTCATCCGCCAACGTGTCGCTCTGGGGGCCTCTCCAGGCGCGCGTGGCGGGAGGCTGTGCAGCCAGCGGTGCGCAGTGGCATGCGAAGCTGACAAGATCGCCATCATGGCGAACGGTGGCGCCCCTAACGGTCCCTTTCTGCACTGTTTAGGTGACTCAGACGGGCATTTAATGCCCTTGTCCCCTGCCGTCAGGGTTAGGTAGGGTGCACTGTACAAGTAACTGTACCAACCACCTCATTTTTAAATTTGTACCCTTCTCTGCGTTGCCACCTATCGGTGACCCCTTTAGCGTATAAAAGGAGGCCCATGCGCAACGTAGGGAAGGTTGGGTTCGACTCATTGGTAACCCAGAGAGAACACTTAGCTCTCGAGAGCAAGAACACTAGATAATACAACCAGACAAGCAGCAGTAGGAGTGTTATCTCTCCGGAGAGCTCCGAAGCTGGGTAAACTACTCGTGTGCCTCGCCTCGATCTGCTCTTCGTGTGATCTCCGCCCCCCGCCGAACCGAAAGGGGCCCGGTCCGCCGGCCCCATAGGTGTTCGTGGATCAGTTTCCCCGACAATATGTCTCCAACGTATCTATAATTTTTGATTGTTCCAAACTATTAAAGTATCAATCTTGGATGTTTTATACTCATTTACTAGAAACTTTATATCATTTTTTGGGACTAACCTATTGACATAGTACCCAGTGAGAGTTGTTGTTTTTTGCTTGTTTTTACTTCGCCGAAAATCAATACCAAACGGAGTCCAAATGCCACGAAAGTTTTTGTGAATTTTTTTCTGCCCAGAAGACACCCAGGAGGCCAACACTACTATAGGATGCTGCTAACGCGACACTACAATCAGAGACTAATACGTCTCCAATGTATCTACAATTTTTGATTGTTCCATGATATTATATTATCTGTTTTGGATGTTTTATATGCATTAATCTACTATTTTATATTATTTTTGGGACTAACCTATTAACCTAGAGCCAAGTGCTAGTTTCTATTTTTCCCCTTGTTTTTAAGCTTCATAGAGAAGGAATACCAAACGGAGTCCAAATGGAATAAAACTTTTGCAATGATTTTTCTTGGAACAGAAGACACCCAAGAGACTTGGAGATCAAGTCAGAAGAGCTACGAGACGGGCACAGGGGGGAGGGCGCCCCCAGCGAGGTAGGGCGTGCCTCCCTGCCTTGTGGGCCCCTCGTGACTCCACTGTCCTACTTCTTTGTCCTATATATTCACATATATCCCCAAACCACCAGAAGCATCCACAAAAAGACTTTTCCCCCGCCACAATCTTCTGTACCCATGAGATCCCATCTAGGGACCTTTTCCAGCATCCTTCCTAAGGGGGATTCGATCACGGAGGGCTTCTATATCAACTCTATTGCCCTTCCGATGAAGCATGAGTAGTTTACCTCAGACCTACGGGTCCATAACTAGTAGCTAGATGGCTTCTTCTCTCTCTTTGATTCTCAGTATCCTGTTCTTCTTGATGTTCTTGGAGATCTATCTCATGTAATCTTCTTTTGCGGTGTGTTTGTCGAGATCCGATGAATTGTGGATTTATGATCAGCTTATCAATGAATATTTATTTGAATCTTCTTTGAATTCTTATATCTATGATTTGGTATCTTTGTAATTCTTTTCGAACTATCGGTTTAGTTTGGCCAACTAGATTGGTTTTTCTTGCAATGGGAGAAGTGCTTAGCTTTGGGTTCAATCATGTGGTGTCCTTTCCCAGTGACAGTAGGGGCATCAAGGCACGCATTGTATTGTTGCCATCGAGGATAAAAAGATGGGGTTTACATCATGTCATATTAATTAATGTGTTACTCTGTTCTTCACGAACTTAATACTCTAGATGCAGGCAGGAGTCGGTCGATGTGTGGTGTAATAGTAGTAGATGCAGGCAGGAGTCGGTCTACTTGACACGGACATGACACCTATATTTCATAAGCATTGCCTTAGATATCGTCATAACTTTGCGCTTTTCTATCAATTGCTCGACAATAATTTGTTCACCCACCACATTATTTGCCATCTTGAGAGAAGCCTCTAGTGAAACCTATGCCCCCCGGGTCAATTTTCCATCATATAAGTTTCCGATCTACTACGTTGCAGTCTTTTACTTTCAGATCTATAAACCAAAAAACCCAAAAATATTTACTTTATCTTTTTTTAGTTTTATCTATCTCTATCAAATCTCACTTCTGCAAGTAACCCTGAAGGGATTGACAACCCCTTTATCGCGTTGGGTGCAAGTTGTTTGATTGTTTGTGCAGGTATTGGTGATTTGTGCATTGTCTCCTACTAGATTGATCATTGGTTCTCTAACTAGGGGAAATACTTATCTCTACTTTGCTGCATCACTCTTTCCTCTTCAAGGGAAAAACCAACACATGCTCAAGAAGTAGCAGGATAAATTTCTGGCGCCGTTGGTGGGGAGATCTACGCCAAGTCAAGACATACCAAGTACCCATCATAAAACTCTCATCTCTTGCATTACATTATTCGGCATTCTCCTCTCGTTTTCCTCTCCCCCACTTCTAAAATGATTTTCAAAAAGATTCACCCTTTTCTTCACCTTTTTCTTCGCCCCTCTTCTGTTCGTCTTCTTTGTTTGATTTTTGTATGCCCGTCTGTTAGTTTGGTTTGTTGCTACCATGTCTGTAATTGGGGAGGTTATCGCTGAAAAGGATAGTAGTAACGATGGGGGAAACTTTGATGCGTTTGTTAATACTAATCCTCATGAAGAATCTACTATCTTGCACACTAAAAAACTTCGCATAGGTAGCGGCAATATTATTGGAAAAGGGGTTATTCAAGATTTCTTTACTTGTGTCGCTGTGATGCCCACGTTAGGTGGATCTATTCTTCATAAAATTAGTAGTCTTGCGGATGCTATATCTTTGCTCGTGGTTGAACTTGAAAGACAATTTGTTCATATGCATCCAACTGTACAAAGGATTTTTCTAGAGTTTTCTAATATTGAGCATTCTTCTGTTAAGCTTGCCGCCACTATATTTCTAGCCCATGAGATTATATTCATTATGAAAGAAGCTAGTGAAATTTTCATGCATTATAAAGTAGATGGTGGTTGTCCTCCCATAGAGGGAATTCTCTTTAACCAAGAGGACATATTGTGTTTACAATCTCTAGATGATGTTGCTTATAATGAAAATTTAAGAAAAAGGGTCCCTACCGATGTTTTAGCTGATAAGATTTCTGAATCTAATGATAATTTTGCTATACAAAACAATGGATTGGGTTTCTCTCTTTGACCCAAGCTCATGACGTTTTGCCAAAAGAACGCTTACAATGATGAGTTGATCATACAATATGAGGGCCGAAGGAGGAACAAATTCCTCCCAGGCTTGATCTTGGGGTTCTTATCCCATTAAATTTAGCCCTTTTTACATATGATTACCACAAAGAAAAGTTGGTGGTGAACGAAGGGGGTATGATAACCTTCAAAAAACGAAGGGGGTATGAGATGAGTTTTTGAGATTTGCCTTATCATTACTACGACAATACCTAGATCTATTTGTGTTTTTATGCCTAGCTAAGGGCGTTAAACAATAGCGCTTGTTGGGAGGCAACCCTATTTTATTTTTGTTTTTGCTTTTTGTTACTGTTTTGCTTTGAATAATTCATCTAGCCAGTAGTTATATGTGTTTTTGTGTTTTAGTTAGTGTTTGTGCCAAGTAAGACCTTTAGGATGGCTTACGGTGATAGTTGATTTGATTTTGCTGAAAAACAGAAACTTTTGCGCCCAGGAAAATAATTTTCATAATCCACAAAAGTGTGATTTTGATCCTATTCTTTTTGCACATGATTGGTACACAAATTTCCTAGGTTGTCCGAATGTTTCAGAATTTTTGGAGTTACAGAAGTATTCGAGAGTTACATATTACTGCAGACTATTCTGTTTTTGAGACATTCTATTTTTTTATGTGTTGTTTACTTATTTTGATGAATCTATGGGTAGTATCAGGGGGTACGAACCATGGAAAAGTTGGAATACAGCAGATATTACACCATTATAAATAAATAATGAGTTGACAACAGTACCAAAAGTGGCGATTTATTTTCTTATACTAACGGAGCTTATGAGATTTTATGTTGAGTTTTGTGTTGTGAAGGTTTCATCTTTTGGGTAAGGATTTGATGGACTATGGAATAAGGAGTGGCAAGAGCCTAAGCTTGGGGATTCCCAAGGCACCCCAAGGTAATATTCAAGGACAACCAAGAGACTAAGCTTCGGGATGCCCCGGAAGGCATCCCCTCTTTCGTCTTTGTCTATCGGTAACTTTACTTGAGGCTATATTTTTATTCACCACATGATATGTGTTTTGCTTGGAGCGTCTTGTATGATTTGAGTCTTTGCTTTTTAGTTTGCCACAATCATCCTTGCTGTACACACCTTTTGAGAGGGACACGCATGAGTTATGATTTATTAGAATACTCTATGTGCTTCACTTATATCTTTTGAGCTAGGCAATATTACTCTAGTGCTTCCCTTATATCTTTTTAGAGCACGGCGGTGGTTTTATTTTATAGAAATTGTTGAACTCTCATGCTTCACTTACATTATTTTGAGAGTCTTTTTAAATAGCATGGTAATTTTCTTTGGTTATAAATTTAGTCCTAATATGATAGGCATTTCATATAAAGTGCATTGAATACTATAAGAAGTTTGATTCCTTAGGATTGTTTTGAGATATAAATATGGTGATATTAGAGTCATGCTAGTGAATAATTGTGAATTGGAGAAATACTTGTGTTGAAGTTTGTGATTCCTGTAGCATGCACGTATGGTGAACCTTTATGTAATGAAGTTGGAGCATGATTTATTTATTCATTGTCTTCCTTATGAGTGGCGGTCGGGGACGAGCGATGGTCTTTTCCTACCAATCTATCCCCCTAGGAGCATGCGCGTAGTACTTTGCTTCGATGACTAATAGATTTTTGCAATAAATATGTGAGTTCTTTATGACTAATGTGGAGTCCATGGATTATATGCACTCTCACCTTCCACCATTGCTAGCCTCTCTAGTACCGCGCAATTTTTGCTTTTACCATACAGCCACCATATACCTTCCTCAAAATAGCCACCATACCTACCTATTATGGCATTTCCATAGCCATTCTGAGATATATTGACATGCAACTTTCCACCGTTCTGTTTATTATGACACGCTTCATCATAGTCATATTACTTTGGATGATCATGTAGTTGACATCGTATTTGTGGCAAAGCCACCTTTCTTAATTCTTTCATACATGTCACTCTTGAGTCATTGCACATCCTGGTACACCGCTGGAGGCAGTCACATAGAGTCATATTTTGTTCTAAGTATCGAGTTGTAATTCTTGAGTTGTAAGTAAATAAAAGTATGATGATCTTCATTATTAGACAATTGTCCCATGTGAGTAAATAAAAAAAAGAGGCCAACGAAGCCTAAATAAAAAAAGTGTCCAAAGAAGCCAAATAAAAAAAGGGAGAAAAAAAGAGAGAAAAAGAGAGAAGGGGCAATATTACTATCCTTTTTCCACACTTGTGCTTCAAAGTAGCACCATGATCTTCATGATAGAGAGTCTCCTATCTTGTCACTTTCATATGCTAGTGGGAAATTTTCACTATAGAGCTTGGCTTGTATATTCCAATGATGGGCTTCCTAAAATCACCCTAGGTCTTCATGAGCAAGCAAGTTGGATGCACACCCACTTTCTTTTGCTTTTTTTGCTTTCATAAACTTATAGCTCTAGTGCATCCGTTGCATGGTAATCCCTACTCACTCACATTAATATCTATTGATGGGCATCTCCATACCCCATTCATACACCTAGTTGATGTGAGACTATCTCCCACTTTTTGTCTTCTCCACAACCACCTTATTCTATTCCACTTATAGTGCTATGTCCATGGCTCACGCTCATGTATTGCGTGAAAGTTGAAAAGGTTTGAGAACACCAAAAGTATGAAACAATTTCTTGGCTTGCCATCAGGGTTGTGCATGATTTGAATATTTTGTGTGGTGAAGATGGGGCATAGCCAGACTATATGATTTTGTAGGGATAAGCTTTCTTTGGCCATGTTATTTTGAGAAGACATAATTGCCTTGTTAGTATGCTTGAAGTATTATTGTTTTTATGTCAATATAAAACTTTTGTTTTGAATCTTACAGATCTGAACATTCATGCTACAATAAAGAAAAATTACATGGATAAATATGTTAGGTATCATTCCACATCAAAAATTCTGTTTTTATATCATTTACCTACTCGAGGACGACCAGGAATTAAGATTTGGGATGCTTGATACGTCTCCAACGTATCTATAATTTTTTATTCTTCCATGACATTATATTATCTGTTTTGGTTGTTTTATATGCATTAATATGTTATTTTATACTAACATATTAACCTAGAGCCTAGTGCCAGTTTCTATTTTTTCCTTGTTTTTAAGCTTCGCACAGAAGGAATACCAAACGGAGTCAAACGGAATAGAACTTTCGCGATAATTTTTCTAGGACCAGAAGACACCCAGGATACTTGGAGATCGAGTCGGAAGAGCCACGAGGTGGACACAAGGGGGTAGGGCACGCCCCTGCCTTGTGGGCCCCTCGTGACTCCACCGACCTACTTCTTCGTCCTATATGTTCACATATATCCCCAAACCACCAGAAGCATCCATGAAAACACTTTTCCACCACCACAACCTTCTGTACCCGTGAGATCCCATCTAGGGGCCTTTTCCGGCATCCTTCCACTGGGTGATTTGACCATGGCGGGCTTCTACATCAACTCTATTACCCTTTCAATAAAGTGTAAGTTGTTTACGTCAGACCTACGGGTCCATCGCTAGTAGCTAGATGGCTTATTCTCTCTCTTTGATTCTCAATAACATGTTCTCCTTCATGTTCTTCAAGATCTATCCGATGTAATCTTCTTTTGCAATGTGTTTGTCGAGCTCCGATGAATTGTGGATTTATGATCAGCTTATCTATGAATATTATTTAAATCTTCTCTGAACTCTTATATGCATGATTTGGTATCTTTGTAATTCTATTCGAACTATAGGTTTACTTTGTCCAACTATATTGGTTTTTCTTGCAATGGGAGAAGTTCTTAGCTTTGGGTTCAATCTTGCGGTGTCCTTTCCTAGTGATAGTAGGGGCAGCAAGGAACGTATTGTATTGTTGCCATCAAGGATAAAAAGATGGGGTTTACATCATATTGCTCGAGTTTATTCCTCTACATCATGTCATTTTACTTAATGTGTTCCTGTGTTCTTCATGAACTTAATACTTTAGATGCAGGCAGGAGTCGGTCAATGTGTGGAGTAATAGTAGTAGATGCAGGCAGGAGTCGGTCTACTTGACACGGACGTGATGCCTGTATTTTATTATCCTTGCCTTAGATATCGTCATAACTTTGCGCTTTTCTATCAATTGCTCGACAGTAATTTGTTCACCCACCATATTATTTGCTATCTTGAGAGAAGCCTCTAGTGAAACCTATGGCCCCCGGGACAATTTTCCATCATATAAGTTTCTGATCTACTATTTTGCAATCTTTTACTTTCATATCTATAAACCAAAAAAACCAAAAAAATTACTTTATCTTTTGTTTAGTTTCGTCTATCTCTATCAGATCTCACTTTTGCAAGTAACCGTGAAGGGAGTGACAACCCCTTTATCGTGTTGGGTGCAAGTTGATTGATTGTTTGTGCAGGTATTGGTGATTTGTGCATTGTCTCCTACTGGATTGATACCTTGGTTCTCTAACTAAGGGAAATACTTATCTCTACTTTGATGCATCACCCTTTCCTCTTCAAGGGAAAAACTAACACAAGCTCAAGAAGTAGCAAAGACCATTCGACAAAACTGTGTGCGATGCATTAATCACAAATGGTGATGTAATAAAACTGTCAAAAAATATGCAAAACATTTGCGATGGCGGATACATCAAACAAAGTTCAGATTTTAGTTGTGTGTGCGATGCGGCATACGGTTCACTCAATGAACTATTTGCAATGATGCAGAACAACAGAAACGGGCAGCCAGATGAAGGTGTGTGTGATTGACAGCACACACTTTCACACGGATAAACTGTTTGCGATTGGGCAACACAATATAAACAATCAGCCAGATCAAGGTGTCTATAATTGACGGCATACACTTCACACAGATGAACTATTTGTGATTACTACCACGTACGCAGCCGAGAACATGTGCCCACGTTACGCCATCCGGGAATAGTGTCGCACTTCGAAATTAGAACCATCAAAGCTTGCGTCCCTTCACATTCCAAATTACTACCACGCTATATTTAACTGCAAACCTGTTCATAGCGATCAAAACCTAAACGGTTTCCACTTAGGAGTGTATTAGTACTCGGTTATAAATACAACCTACTCCAAGATGACTGCACATTCCTCCTCAACTCCTCATCCACAAAAACAAACAAATCTTTCATCGTCATTCCCTTGTGTCTGCCATGGCCCGCAAGAGTACTGGGTCGAGAGTTTACTACCAGGCAGAGGCGAACATGGAAGCGGAAGCACGAGAAATGTCACATCTCGCCACGAAAGCAGCCGACATGTCCTGCCGTGTCGCCGTAGCAGCACAGAGGTCCTGCCGCACCGTCAAAGCAGCACAGAGGTTCCGCCGTGCCCTCGATCCAGTGGACTGGTTTGTCCGTGCTGTGGAAGCAACAGAGATGTCCCGCCGCGCCGTGAATGCAGTAGAGAGGTCCTCCTATGCCGCCGTGGCAGAAAAAGGTCTTAATAACCCACAAGTATAGGCGGTCATTTGTAGACTTTTTTGATAAATAAGAGTGTCGACCCCAAGGAGGAGCTAAAGGTAGAACAAATATTCCCTCAAGTTCTATCGACCACCAATACAACTCTAGGCACACTTAATGTTTGCTTTACCTAGAACAAGAATAAACCTAGAAGTACTTTGTAGGTGCAATAGGTTTGCAAGATAATAAAGAATGTAAAAATAAAAGTTAGGTGATGTTTAGATAAAGAAACAATTAAGTTTACTAAAACGAGTGTGGATTAGTGGTGGTAGGATTTGTGAAATTTTCCCTTAGCAATTGACTACATTGCGAGACCGATAGCAAGTGTTTATGTGGGAGAGGCCACTGCTAGCATGTCATCCCTTACTTGGAATTCTATGCACTTATGATTGGAACTATTAGCAAGCATCCGCAACTACTAGCATTCATTAAGGTAAAACACCCAACCATAGCATTAAGATATATATTGGTCCCCCTTCAATCCCGTACGTATCAATTTCCATGTTTAGGCTGAAGCTGTTGTCACCCTTGCCCTCTCATGCGTAGTCATATCAACATACAACTAACCCCATGGTGTGATCCACACGCGCGCTCATATGATGGGAACCAAAGGACAGCAACATAACCACAAGCAAATTAAACCAATCATATCAATTCACCAATTACCGATAGTACACCAAGAATCTACTCAGACATGATAGCATGGCAACATATCATTGGATAATAGTATGAAGCATACAACACAATGTTCAAGTAGAGGGTACATCGGGTTGGGGAGAGTGGACCACTGAATATAGATGGGGGAAGGTCATGGAGTTGTTGGTGAAGGTGACGAAGTTGTTGGAGTAGATCGTCGTCACACGATGATAGCCTCGGCGGCGTTCCCGCGCCACCGGGTGAGAGGGGGATAGAGCCCCCTCCTTCTTCTTCTTCCTTGGCATCCCCTCTAGATGGGAGGAGGGTTACCCATCTTGTCCATGGCCTCCATGGTGGCATAGGGGCGGGAGCCCCTCCGAGATTGGATCTGTCTCTTTGTTCTGTTCTATTTCGCGTTCCTGTTTTCTGGCCCTTCATCGTTTCTTAAATTCCTGGAGATCCATAACTCCAATTGCGTTGAAATTTTAAATGATTTTTTCCATAAATTATCTTTCTTGCACCCAAAGAAGGGCCCCAACTGACATACGGGGAGGGCACAAGACACCTCGGTGCGCGAGGGTGTGCCCGACATGCCCTGGTGGGTTGTGGAGGCCGTGGGCTGTTACCTCTTGAGCTTGCGTTGGTTTTTCCCTTGGAGAGGAAAGGGTGATGAAGCAAAGTACAGTAAGTATTTCCCTTAGTTTTAGAACCAAGGTATCAATCCAATAGGAGATAACACACAAGTCACCGAATACCTGCACAAACAATCAACAACTTGCACGCAGCGCAATAAAGGGGTTGTCAATCCCTTCACGATTACTGGCAAAAGTGAGATCTGATAGAGATAGATAAATGGTAAAGTAAATGTTTTTGGTATTTTTGGTTTATAGATCAGAAAGTAAAAGATTGCAAAATAGTATATCGGAAACTAATATGATGGGAAAGAGACCCGGGGGCCATAGGTTTCACTAGTGGCTTCTCTCAAGATAGCAAATAATACGGTGGGTGAACAAATTACTGCAAAGAAATTGATAGAAGAGCGCATAATTATGATGATACCTAAAGTAATAATCATGAACATAAGCATCACGTCTGTGTCAAGTAGACCGAAACAATTCTGCAGCTACTAGACTACTACTATTACTCCACACATCGACCGACTCTTGCCTGCATCTGGAGTATTAAGTTCATAAAGAATAGAGTAACGCATTAAGTAAGATGACAAGATGTAGAGGAATTAACTCAAGCAATGTGATGAAAACCCCATCTTTTTATCCTCGATGGCAACAATACAATACGTGCCTTGCTGCCCCTACTGTCACTGGGAAAGGACACTGCAAGATTGAACCCAAAGCTAAGAACTTCTCCCATCGCAAGAAAAATCAATCTAGTACGACAAACTAAACTGATAATTCGAAGAGACTTGCAAAGATATCAAATCATGCATATAAGAATTCAGAGAAGACTCAAATAATATTCATAGATGTCGGTGTACTAGAATAGGGGTCCCCTAGTACCCCGAACTTGTGCACGGGCAGTTGCAGCACCCTGCGGCAAGGCTTGCCGGACGACCGCCAAGGTCCTCCGTGGTTCCCTTGGAGCCATTCAAGAACAAAGTATTTAAGCTCAAGAGACAAGGCCCTGGCAAGAGGAGCTTGCCGGGAAGGCCAACCAAGGCATTTCAAGGAACTTGCCGCGACGCGTCGCGCGTCCCGGCAAGGCTCAGTGAGCGACAAGCTTCCGGGCCCGACAAGACAACGGCCGCGGCAAGGCGCTTGCCGCGGCAGGCGGCCACTCTATGCTCGCGCTCCAGCGCATCCACCAACGTGTCGCCCTGAGGGTTTTTCCAGGCACGCGTGGCGGGAGGCTGTGCAGCCAGGGGTGCGTGGTGGCATGCGAGGCTGACAAGATCGCCATCGTGGCAGACGGTGGCGCCCCTGACGGTCCCTTTTTGCACTGTTTGGACGACGCAGACGGGCATTTACTGCCTTTGTCCCCTGCCGTCAGGGTTAGGTAGGATACACTGTACAAGTAACTGTACCAACCACCTCTCTTTTTACATTTGTACCCTTGTTTACGTTGCCACCTGTCGGTGACCCCTTTAACGTATAAAAGTTGGCCCATGCGCAACGTAGAAGGGGTTCGGATCATTCGAAAGCCAGAAAACACTTAGCTCTCTGGAGCAAGAACAGAATACAATCAGACAAGCAGCAGTAGGAGTGTTATCTCTTCGGAGAGCTCCGAAGCTGGGTAAACTGCTCGTATGCTTCGCCTCGATCTGCTCTTCGTGCGACCTCCGCCCCCTGCCGAACCGAAAGGGGCTCGGTCTGCCGGCCCCATAGGTGTTCGTGGATCAGAGGGCGGAGGTCGCACGAAGAAGAAGACCAAGTCTGGCAAGAGCTCTGATGCCCACTCCGGCAAGCGCACCTCCTCGGAGTGCTACGCTACCGTCGAGGACGCACCATCGAGCTCCACCGGCAAGTGTAAGAAGGCAATGGCAGCTCCACCTGAGACCAAGAAGGTGTCCGCCAAGGAGGACGACACTGGTGGTACCTTCACCATCAGTGCCACTCTCGACCCCAAATAGGAAAGCGCGCTCGTTGCTTTCCTGCGGGCGAATGTCGACATGTTTGTGTGGCAACCGTCTGACATCCCCGGTGTTCCCAGGAAAGTAATTGAGCACCACCTTGCCGTCTGTCCTCATGCGCGACCCGTCAAGCAAAAAGTCAGGAAGCAGGCAGTGGAGCGCCAAGAATTCATTGCAGAAGAAATCAAGAAGTTGGAACCGGCAGGCCTTGTCAGAGGAGTGCTCCATCCCACGTGGTTGGCCAATCCTGTAGTCGTGCGCAAGGCTAACGGGAAATGGAGGCTTTGTATCGACTTTACCGATGTCAATAAAGCTTGTACCAAAGACCCATTTCCCTTGCCGCGCATTGACCAGATTGTTGACTCCACGGCTGGATGTGATTTGCTTTCATTTCTTGATGCATACTCAGGATATCATCAGATCTTCATGGCAGAAGAGGATGAGGAGAAGACCGCATTCATCACCCCGTGTGGCACGTACTGTTTCGTACGGATGCCTTTCGGTTTGAAGAATGCTGGGTCAACATTTGCAAGGGTAGTCCACCACGCTTTTGAGCCGCAGATGCACAGAAATGTGGAGCCCTACATGGATGACATAGTGGTCAAGAGCAAGGACAGGGCGACCCTGATTCAAGACTTAGATGAAACATTTGCAAATCTGCGCAAGATCAACCTCAAGCTTAACCCCGAGAAGTGCGTGTTTGGAGTCCCTTCCGGCAAGCTTCTCGGGTTCTTCGTGTCCCAGCGGGGGATTGAAGCCAATCCCGACAAGATCAAGGCCATTGAGCAGATCGAAGCACCAAAGCGCGTCAAGGATGTACGAAGGCTTGCCGGTTGCGTAGCTGCTCTCAGCAGGTTTATCTCCAGATCTGCTGAGCGCGCCCTGCCATTTTTCAAAATCTTGAAAAAGGCAGGTCCAATGAAATGGACTCCGGAGGCGGAGGCTGCGTTACAGGACTTGAAGAGATACCTGTCCTCCACCCCAACACTTGTCGCACCTAAACCACAAGAGAAGTTGCTGCTGTATATAGCGGCAACCAATCAAGTGGTTAGTGCTGCGTTAGTGGCGGAAAGGGAGGCAGATGATGAGCCAGCAACCGCGGCAAGCGCATCCAGCGACAAGCAAGGGGCTTCACCGACAAGCTCCGGTCCGGCAAGCTCTGGTCCCGACGAGGATGGATCTGCGCAGGAGCATGAGAAGGTGCAAAAGAGAATGGTGCAGCGCCCAATTTACTTTGTCAGTTCCCTTCTGCAGGGGGCTAGGTCAAGGTACTCTGGTGTGCAGAAATTGCTTTTCGGCCTCCTCATGGCCTCGAGAAAGCTGCGCCATTACTTCCAAGCACATGAGATCACAGTTGTCACTCGTTTTCTGCTGAAGAGGATACTGCAAAATCCAGAAGCAACAGGCAGGATTGTTGAGTGGGCACTGGAACTGTCAAGCTTTGGCCTCAAGTTTGAAAGCACTTCAACTATCCAAAGCAGAGCATTGGCAGAATTCATAGCAGAGTGGACGCCAACACCAGATGAAGAAATTCCAGAGACGAGCATCCCCGTCAAGGAAGCGAGCAAAGAGTGGCTGATGTACTTTAATGGTGCCTTCTCGCTGCAAGGAGCCGGTGCGGGCGTGCTGCTTGTCGCACCCACCGGAGAGCACCTCAAGTACGTAGTCCAGATGCACTTTCCCAAGGAGCAAGCAACCAACAATACTGCAGAGTATGAAGGATTGCTTGCCGATCTCAGGATCACGGCAGACCTTGGGATCAAGAAACTCATTGTCAGGGGTGACTCACAACTTGTCGTCCGCCAAGTGAACAAGAACTATCAGAGTCCATTGATGGAAGCATATGTTGATGAAGTGAGAAAGCTAGAAGAGCACTTTGATGGCCTACAGACGGAGCATGTTCCAAGAGCTCAGAATGACATTGTTGATGGCCTGTCAAAGTGCGCCGCACTAAAGTTGCCTGTGGAACCAGGGATCTTTGTGCTCAAGTTGACTCAACCATCCGTAACACCATCAACTGGACAAAGCAAGAAGAGGAAGTTGGTTTTTGGTGACTACTTTCCGGCAGAGCTCCCTGAAGCCGCCGCCAAGAAAGTCCCCAAGATCAACACCAAGAATGCTGAGGGGCAGTCTGCTCCGGCAAGCCTTATGGTTTGTTCCGTTGAAGCAGACGCTCCGGACAAGTTTTGCTCCGGCAAGCTTGCTGGGGAACATCAAGCTCCGGTAGGGCCGCAAGTCCTTGCCGCGGAAGCGGATGTTCCCACAGCAGCAGATGTGCCTTTAGTCCTTGTTGTCGAGCCACAAGCTCCAGCATGGGCACAGCAGATTGTCCATTTCCTTCAGACAGGAGAACTTCCCGAAGAGCAAGAAGAAGCGGAAAAAGTAGCCCGGCAGTCAAGTATGTACCAGTTTGTTGATAGCATACTGTACAGAAGAAGACTCAACGGTGTGAAATTGAAGTGTATTTGCCGGGAAGACGGACAAAAGCTATTGGCAGAGATACACGGAGGCATATGTGGCCACCACATTGGCGCAAGAGCACTTGCCGGGAAAGCTTTCCGGCAAGGTTTCTTTTGGCCGACAGCCCTCCAGGATGCAACTGCACAAGTAACCAAGTGTGAAGCGTGCCAGTTCCACTCCAAGCAGATACACCAGCCAGCTCAAGCTCTCCAAACGATCCCGTTATCCTGCCCATTTTCGGTCTGGGGGCTTGACATCCTCGGCCCCTTTCCCCGAGCTGTCGGGGGCTTTGAGTACTTGTACGTTGCAATCGACAAGTTCACAAAGTGGCCGAAAGTGCAACCAGTGAGGAAGGTGATAGCACAGTCAGCAGTCAAGTTCTTCAGGTCGATTGTTTGCCGTTTCGGAATCCCTAACAGGATCATCACCGACAACGGCACACAATTCACGAGCCGCACCTTCATGCAGTACGTCCAAGATCTTGGCGCCAAGGTCTGCTTCGCTTCTGTTGCTCATCTGAGAAGCAATGGTCAGGCGGAGAGGGCAAATGCTGAAGTGCTGCGCGGGCTCAAGACCAGAACTTTCGACAGGCCGCACAAGTGCGGACGGAACTGGATTGAGGAGCTGTCGGTGGTTCTTTGGTCGATCAAGACGACGCCAAGTCGAGCCACTGGCCAGACACCTTTCGCTCTAGTCTATGAGGCAGCGGCAGTTCTCCCCATGGAACTCGTATACGGGTCGCCTCGAGTGCTCGCTTATGATGAGCTTGAGCAAGAGCAGCTGCGACAAGATGACGCGCTGCTCCTTGAGGAAGATCGTCTTCAGGCTACTGTACGAGCTGCTCGATACCAGCAAGCTTTGCGCCGCTACCATAGCCGCAAAGTTAATGCCAGAAGCTTCGAGGAAGGCGACCTTGTTCTTCGGCGCGTTCAATCCGCCAAGAATTCCAACAAGTTGACGCCGAAGTGGGAAGCCCTTATCGGGTGAAACGAGTCACTAGGCCTGGAGCTGTCCGCCTTGAGACCGAAGATGGCATTCCGGTGAGCAACTCTTGGAACATAGAGCATCTTCGTAAGTTTTACCCGTAGGGCGTGGTTGCCGGACCATTCCGGCAACCACCTTTTGTACAAGTCTTGCCGCTGTTGCATGTAATCCTTTGTACAAAGCCGGGCGCAGATCCTGTGCATAAGTAAAGCTCATGTGCTCCGCACATCTTGTCGATTTCACGCATTATATTCTTTCTTGCATGTGTTATCTGACACTTTGTGCAGCACCTGCCCCTGGTAAGCAATAACGAGCCAAAAGTTTTCTCTTCTTTCTTTTTCTCAACAAAGGAAAGGAAGGTTCCCTCGCACACAAGTTTGCCGGGGGGGAAGGAGAAGATTATGACATGGACCAGGCGTCGTTCAAGCAAGTTTCGCCTTGCCGGGAAGCAAACGACAGAAAAGCTAAGTTGCCACAATTTGAGCAATTAGTTTTAATTTTTAAGTTATCTTCCTCGAACGATCGTGCTTTGTATGGAAAACCTGTGCGCGGAGGAACCAACTCGTAGCTAGTTGCGCCCTTACTTTGTTTCGAGTCCGCTCAACAACTTAAGTGTGCTGCAACTAGTCGCGACAAGGTTTCTTGTCGGAAGCGGCACCGCCAGCAGGCTGTTGACGTCCCGCACTCAGCGCTCGCGGCTCGGGTGCCTGCGCCGACAAGTTCCCTAAAAGCGTAGGGTAAAAACATACAAAGGAAGGAATCTAGTAAAGGAAATAACATAGCAGTCGATACCAAAAATAAAGTTATATTACAAGATAACTTGTCGCAGCTCTAACAAACTGTTTTCATAACATGATTAGCAGCGACAAGGGAAAACAAGAAATGGGCGGCCTAATCTACGCGATCGCCCTCAACCCTCGTGATCTCGCTCACCTTGTCCACAATGGGTGCGACAAGGGCCTTGAGCGCATCCCGATCAGCATCCGGCGGCAAAGATTTGAGGACGTTGGTGAAGCTGAGGCCTGGATTGCGGAAGGCCACCTTCATCAGCACCTTCTGGAGAACTCCTGCGCAGATCTTGTGCGACTCGTCGGCCAGCTGCTTGGGGATCTTCTCCCGGAGTCGCTGGAGTGCCATCGCCACGCCCTTGAAGAACAGGCTGAGCTTGGCGCTGGGTTGGAGATGCTCGTCGGAAGGATACCCAAAGTCCTCCATCCCCAGCTGCGCCAGCTCCCCGTCGATGACTGCGGTGATATTCACCAGACCCTCGGTCCAGTGCTCCACCGTCTCCCTGAATGAGTTCTGGGTAACGGCGATGCTCGCCAGCAGCGCCTCGTCGGCCTTGACCTTCTCCGACAAAGTCTTCTCCCGCTCCTTGGCGCCGTCCAGCATCTGAGTCAGCGTGGCCAGCTTCAGCTCGAGATCTGCATTGGAGTCCTTGGCGGCGCTGAGCTCCTTGTTCCTTTCAGCGAGAAGACCCTGCAGCTCACCATGGGCGGCAGCATCCTTCTCATGCTCATGCTTAAGCGCGACAAGCTCCTCGCTGCTCTTCTTGATGTTCGCCTCCAGCTGCGCCACCCTCGCCTCCAGCTCTTTCTTGGCGGCCTCTGTAGTTGTGGTAGCATCCCTTGCTTCTTTGAGAGCCCCGCCAAGTGTTTCCTCGCGCGCGACAAGCTCCTCTTCATAGCTGTCTAGATTGGCCTTCCGCTGCACCAACTCGCCTTCTCGGGCGGACTGCTTCTCGGCAGCAAGCCTTTGTTCTTCCTCAGCTTCGGCCTTCTCGAGAAGGAAGGCCGTGCGCTCCTCTGCGAGTCTCTCCCGCTCCTGTGCCAGGGACTGGAGAGCTTCCTGGTTGAGGCCTCGGAGCTCCTCTGCGCGCTTCTCCATATCCACTCCCGCCTTCGCGACGAGTGCTTCCTGGGAGGCCAACTTGGCTTGTCGGGCACAATAGAGTGACAGTAGCTTCCGCAGCAGCTGCTCCTCCTCAGGCTCACCGCTGCTGCTGCTTGGCGCATCAACCAATGATAGCCCAGTAGAGGCGAGTAGCTCTTCATCAAAACTCTCCCCTTCGACCGGCGCCCTGGAACTTGACGCCCAGGGAAGCTTGACGAAGATGCCGTCGCCGGCCTTCAAGTAGGCGCCGGGCTGGGGCTCTTCGGAGCCTGGCTCCGCGGCAGTGGCGGAGGGATCGGCAGTCGGCGCAGCGCCTGGCGCTCCTGTGGCCTCAGCGCCGTCAGTGCGATCGCCCGACCCCTCGCCAGCTTCCGCGGCGGCAGCCTTGGCGGCCTCTTCGCCGGCGGGCTCATCAGCACCGGCCCCTTCTTTGTTGGCGGCGTTGTCGTCGTTGCTGCCACGCGCGCCTTCCTCGCCGGCGCCCTCTGTCTCCATTAGCTCTGCAGCAGATGGATCTGAAGAACGAAGAAGGGAGAAAAGTCAAGCAAATATGCAAGAAGAAGATCAGAAGAAGAAGAACCCAAGGGAAGTTCTTAGACAAGTGGATTACATGTACCAAGATCTACAGTTGCGGTCTCAGCCGCCGCAGGATCGTTGGTGCTGTCCCTTGCTGGATAGCTGCCCCTTGCCGGAGAGTTCTCCCTTGCCGGAGAGCGCTCCCTTGCCGGGGGCTCCTCCCTTGGTGGCGTAGTCGAAGCAGATGGCACTTCGGGACCAGCTTCCGGGCGCTCCTGATGTGGCTGTTCTGCTCCTACACAAATCAATAGTCAAGATATCAGCAAAGGAAAAAGCACTCATGCGCGCCCGACAGCAGGAAACAAGCTATGAACTTACGCCGGGGGCTGCGCTGGGGGCTGCTTTGTGGTGTAGCTGCCGGGTCCGTCAAGGTGGTCTCAGACTCACCCCCTGCTGACGCGGTGAGATCATCCTCGATGACAATCACCGGGGCCTTGGCTCTCTTCGCCGCTCTCTGAGCCAGCGTCCTGAAAGGGAAGGGGTTCAGATTGAAGCAAGTCAAATACCAGATTGAAGAACAACAAAAATTGAGGAACTACAAGAACTCCAAAGAAACTTACTCTTCCTCTTCCTCGTCGGAGCTGAGCGCGGAGAGGTCGAAATCCGGCTCCCCTCCGGTGCGGCGAGGCGGAGTAGGTTCCCTTGCCCGCTTGGGAGGGGCGGTGGCGGTGGACCGGGAAGATCCCGCTCCAGTTGCGGCAGCAGCGTGAGGCGCTCCCGCAGCAACGGTACTTGCCGCGGTAGAGCGTGTCGCGCGGCTCGGCGGCTGTTGACCCGTCTGCCGCCCCGCCACGTCCGCGGCCCTGCGAAGACGCCTTCTTGGCGGGGCCGGGGGCTCCGCCTGCGGCAAGCTTTCTGAAGGCTCGGGCTCTTCTTCGCCGGGCTCGCTCGGCTCGTCTTCAGGGCCGGCAAGATTTTCCTCGCCGGCAAAATCCTCGCGCTCGGCAAGGCTTGCCGCCTCTGCTGCCTCCGCCTCCTCCACGGTGAACCCGAACGCGCCCGCGGCAGCTGCTGCCGCAACCTCTTCCGCCCTAGTGGCGATGCGCTGCAGCTCCTCGTCGGTGGTGTCACGGGTGAGGCTCTTCTGCTCGTCAGCGCGGACCGGCACTTCCACCAAGTCGTCAAAGAACGCTTGCACGATGTCATCCGCAGGCTCTTGCCAAGTTGGAACGATTCCGTGTGAATTGCACAACGGCATCATGGCGCGGATCCGGTCAAGCGAAGAATTATTGCACAATGGAACTACGCCCCTCGGCAGCGTGAATGGGTGCTGGGGATCGCGTTTGAACAACACCAGGAGCATTGCATCTAGCTCCAGGACGGTGAAATTGTAGTTAAGGCCCGGCCGCAGCCTCATGATGTCCGCCGAGTTCTTGAATTCCCAAGCGGGCCTCCCCCTCTCCTGCAGGGGGGCAATGCGGCGGCAGACGAAATCTGTGCCGACAGCGCCTACAGTGAGTCCGGCAAGCATGAGGCGAAGGATCCTAGTGATGGCGATCTTCAGCCTCTCGTCCTCCGGGGCCACGTTGCTCCAATCGTTGTCGCGCACTATGGGAGCTTGGCGCAGGGCAGTGAACGGCTGCTGGTTCTCCTCAACGATCCAACACCACTCCGCTCTCCACTCCTCCCACTTGCTACGGAGCTCACCCTCCAGATACGCCTCCTTCTTGCCGACTCTCGAGATCCAGGCGATCCCTCCGGCAAGTGGCTCTCCTCTCTCGACTCGAGGCATGAAGAAGTGGCGGAAAAGAGCTACATTGGGGTGGACTCCAACAAATTTTTCACACAAATGTGTGAAAACTGCCATGGTCAGAACGGCGTTGGGGGTGAAATCAAGGAGGTGGAGTCCGTAGGTGTTCATTATGTCGCAGAAGAACTCCGAGAAGGGCGGGCAGAGCCCGCAATAGAAGAACAACGCGAAGAATGGGTACCCGTTTGGAGCCAATTCCGATGCGGCGGCCGGGAGTACCCTCGTGCGCGGATGCGCTCGCGTCTCCGTCGACCAGAAGAGGTAGAAGTACTCCCTCAGCTCCTTCGTGCCGAGCTGGGGGGAGAAGATCGCCCGCTCCTTCCGCAGCGCCGCGAGCCGCTGCGCCTCGGCCGACTTCACGCCCTTCCCCTTGTCGGCTTTTGGAGCCATGGCGGAGGTGGTGGGGGAGATCGGCGGCGTTGGTGATGCTGGTGGCAATGGGGGGGCGGAGCGCTGCTCTCTTGGCTTCGAGAAGAAGGGGGGAGCGGCGGAGGTTTGGGAAGATGGAGTAGTAGCAACCAACAAGGGGGAATGAACTGCCCCTGTTTCCCCTGCTTATAAAGAGGGAGGGGGCGGACGTTTCGCCCATCCGAATAAAGAAACCACCCACGATCTCTCCCACGACGCCGCATTCGACGCGTGCCATTAGGGAGGGCGCGGTGGATACGGAGCAAGATTCGGTGTGGCCCAGGCCGCGTGTGCCCGTGCCCTGCCTTGGGCCTGGCCCAACAGCGCTCGGCACCGTGTATCGCCCAGGCCCAGGGGCTCCTGTCGGTGTACTAGAATAGGGGTCCCCTAGTACCCCGAACTTGTGCACGGGCAGTTGCAGCACCCCGCGGCAAGGCTTGCCGGACGACCGCCAAGGTCCTCCATGGTTCCCTTGGAGCCATTCAAGAACAAAGTATTTAAACTCAAGAGACAAGGCCCTGGCAAGAGGAGCTTGCCGGGAAGGCCAACCAAGACATTTCAAGGAACTTGCCGCGATGCGCCGTGCGTCCCGGCAAGGCTCGGCGAGCGACAAGCTTCCAGGGCCCGACAAGACAATGGCCGTGGCAAGGTTCTTGCCGCGGCAGGCGGCCACTCTGTGCTCGCGCTCCAGCGCATCCACCAACGTGTCGCCCTGAGGGTTTTTCCAGGCACGCATGGCGGGAGGCTGTGCAGCCAGGGGTGCGTGGTGGCATGCGAGGCTGACAAGATCGCCATCGTGGCAGACGGTGGCGCCCCTGACGGTCCCTTTTTGCACTGTTTGGACGACGCAGACGGGCATTTACTGCCTTTGTCCCCTGTCGTCAGGGTTAGGTAGGATACACTGTACAAGTAACTGTACCAACCACCTCTCTTTTTACATTTGTACCCTTGTTTACGTTGCCACCTGTCAGTGACCCCTTTAACGTATAAAAGGAGGCCCATGCGCAACGTAGAAGGGGTTCGGATCATTCGAAAGCCAGAAAACACTTAGCTCTCTGGAGCAAGAACAGAATACAATCAGACAAGCAGCAGTAGGAGTGTTATCTCTTCGGAGAGCTCCGAAGCTGGGTAAACTGCTCGTGTGCTTCGCCTCGATCTGCTCTTCATGCGACCTCCGCCCCCCGCCGAACCAAAAGGGGCTCGGTCCGCCGGCCCCATAGGTGTCCGTGGATCAGTTTCCCCAACAATAGATAATCTGATCATAAATCCACAATTCATCGGATCTCGGAAAACACACCGCAAAAGAATATTACATCGAATAGATCTCCATTAACATCGAGGAGAACATGATATTGAGAACCAAAGAGAGAGAGAGAGAGAAGAAGCCATCTAGCTACTAGCTATCGACCCGTAGGTATGTGGTAAACTACTCACGCTTCATCAGAAGGGCAATGGTGTTGATGTAGGAGCCCTCCATGATTGAACACCCCTCCGGCAGGACACCAGAAAAGGCCCCTAGATGGGATCTCATGGGTACAGAAGGTTGCGGCAGTATTAAAGTGTTTTCGTGGCTCCCCTTGATGGTTTTGGGGTATAAGAGTATATATGGGCGAAAGAATTAGGTCAGGAGAGATCCGAGAGGCCCACGAGGTAGGGTGCGTGCCCTCCACCCTCGTGGCTGCCTCGTTGTGTCTCTGACTTCATCTCCATGTCTCCTGGTTTGCTTCTGGTCCAAGAAATATCATCGCGAAAGTTTCATTCTGTTTGGACTCCGTTTGGTATTCCTTTTCTGCGAAATTCTAAAACAGGCAAAAAATAGAAACTAGCACTGGGCTCTAGGTTAATAGGTTAGTCCCAAAAATAATATAAAATAACATATAAATGCATATAAAACATCCAAAACAGATAATATAATAGCATGGAACAATCAAAAATTATAGATACGTTGGAGACGTATCAAGTATCCCCAAGCTTAATTCCTGCTCGTCCTCGAGTAGATAAATTATAAAAATAGAATTTTTGATGTGGAATGCTACCTAACATATTTATCCATGTAATTCTCTTGATTGTGGCATGAATGTTCAGATCCAAAAGATTCAAAACAAAAGTTTAATATTGACATAAACAATAATACTTCAAGCATACTAACAAGGTAATTATGTCTTCTCAAAATAACATGGCCAAAGAAAGCTTATCCCTACAAAATCATATAGTCTGGTTATGCTCCATCTTCATCACACAAAATACTCAAATCATGCACAACCCCGGTGACAAGCCAAGCAATTGTTTCATACTTTGATGTTCTCAAACCTTTTCAACTTTCACGCAATACATGAGCGTGAGCCATGGACATAACACTATGGTGGAATAGAATATGGTGGTTGTGGAGAAGACAAAAAGAGGGAGATAGTCTCACATCAACTGGGCATATCAATGGGCTATGGAGATGCCCATCAATAGATATCAATGTGAGTGAGTAAGGATTGCCATGAAATGGATGTACGAGAGCTATAAGTGTATGAAAGCTCGGAAAAGAAACTAAGTGGGTGTGCATCCAACATGCTTACTCATGAAGACCTAGGGCATTTGAGATGGCCCATCGTCGGAATATACAAGCCAAGTTCTATAATGAATTATTCCCACTAGTATATGAAAGTGACAAAATAAGAGACTCTATCATGAAGATCACAGTGCTACTTTGAAGCACAAGTGTGGAAAAAGGATAGTAACATTGCCCCTTCTCTCTTTTTCTCTCATTTTTTTATTTGGGCCTTTCTATTATCATCTTTTATGGCCTCTTTTTTTTATTTCCTCACATGGGACAATGCTCTAATAATGATGATCATCACACTTCTATTTACTTACAACTCAAAAAATTACAACTCAATGCTTGGAACAAAAAATGACTCTATGTGAATGCCTCCGGCGGTGTATCAGGATGTGCAATGATTCAAGAGTGACATGTGTGAAAGAATTATGAAAGGTGGCTTTGCTACAAATACTATGTCAACTACATGATCATGCAAAGCAATATGACAATGATGAAGTGTGTCATAATAAACGGAACGGTGGAAAGTTGCATGGCAATATATCTCGGAATGGATATGGAAATGCCATAATAGGTAGGTATGGTGGCTGTTTTGAGGAAGGTATTTGGTGGGTGTATGGTACCAGCGAAAGTTGTGCGGCACAAGAGAGGCTAGCAATGGTGGAAGGGTGGGGGTGCGTATAATCCAAGGACTCATTATTAGTCAAAATGAACTCACATACTTATTGCAAAAATCTATTAGTCATCAAATAAAGTACTACGTGCATGCTCCTAGGGGGATAGATAGGTAGGAAAATACCATTGCTTGTCCCCGATCGCCACTCATAAGGAAGAAAATCAATAAGTACTTCATGCTCCAACTTCTTTACACAACGGTTCACCATACGTGCATGCTACGGGACTCACAAACCTCAACACAAGTATTTTTCAAATTCACAATATTACTCCGCAAGCATGACTCTAATATCACCATCTTCATATCTCAAAACAATCATAAAGAATCAAACCTCTCATAGTATTCAATGCACTTTATATGAAAGTTTTTATTATATCCCTCTTGGACGCCTATCATATTAGGACTAAATTTATAACCAAAGCAAATTACCACGCTGTTCTAAACGACTCTCAAAATAATATAAGTGAAGCATGTGAGTTCATAACTTTATATCAAATAAAGTCACCGTCGTGCTCTAAAAAGATAAAAGTGAAGCACTAGAGTAATATTGCCTAGCTCAAATGATATAAGTGAAGCACATAGAGTATTCTAATAAATCACGATTCATCCGTGTCTCTCCCAAAAGGTGTGTACAGCAAGGATGATTGTGGCAAACTAAAATACAAAGACTCAAATCATACAAGACGCTCCAAGCAAAACACATATCAAGTGGTGAATAAAAATATAGCCTCAAGTAAAGTTACCGATAGACGAAGACGAAAGAGGGGATGCCTTCCGGGGCATCCCCAAGCTTAGGCTTTTGGTTGTCCTTGAATATTACCTTGGGGTGCCTTGGGCATCCCCAAGCTTAGGCTCTTGCCCCTCCTTATTCCATAGTCCATCAAATCCTTACCCAAAACTTGAAAACTTCACAACACAAAACTCAACAGAAAATCTCGTGAGCTTTGTTAGTATAAGAAAGTAAATCACCACTTTAAGGTACTGTTGCAAACTCATTATTTATTTATATCGGTGTAATATCTACTATATTCTAACTTTTCCGTGGTTCATACCCCCCGATACTACCCATACATTTATAAGCAAACAACACGTAGAAAACAAAATCTGTCAATAACAGAATAGTCTGTAGCAATCTGTAACTCTCGAATACTTCTATAACTCCAAAAATTCTGAAAAATTAGGACAACCTGAGACATTTGTGCACCAATCCAGAGCAAAAAGAATCAGATCAAAATCACGTTTCGATGAAATTCTGGAAATTATTTACTGGGTGCAAGAGATTCTGTTTTTCAGCAGGATCAACGCAACTATCACCGTAAGCTATCCTAAAGGTTTAACTTGTCACAAACACTAATTAAAACATAAAACCACATCTATCCAGAGGCTACATGAATTTTTTATTACTAAACAGGAACAAAAAGTAAAGAACAAAAATAAAATTGGGTTGCCTCCCAACAAGCGCTATCGTTTAACGCCCTTAGCTAGGCATAAAACACTAATAGATCTAGGTATTGTCATCTTTGGTTTTATTCTTTTGAGGGAATTATGTTCAAATCTGGGAGGTTCTTTGTGTTTCCCCTCATACTCAGAAATTTTCAAGTCTAAAACATCCAATTGTTTATTGCAACGAGTGATCAACATATTCATGCGGTGGATATTCCCACTGACATTTTTGAGAGGCTCAAGGGATTTTGCATAGTTTTTGTCAATTCACATAGTTTCTCTAAAACTTGAGTTCCCTCATGAGCTTGAGGTAAACCCGATTATGGAGGCTATATTCCAACTACTCCTTCTATTATTTCATAAGCAATATTGGGATCAATTTTGATAAAATTTCCTTTAGTAGCAAAACCCAAGAGTTGCCTATGGGGCATGGTCAACCCAACATAAAAATTATGGAGTAGAATTTTAAAATCCCCCTTCATGGTGCAATTATGATAAGATTCAATCATCCTATACCAAACATCTTTCAAATTTTCTCGTTGTTTCTGCTTGAAGTGAAGAACTTCAAAGTCCGGAGATAACGAAGGGGTAAAAGAGCTAGTCATGGGTAAAAGATAAGGAAGGAGAAAGCAAAAGAGAGAAGGGCAAAGAAAAGGCAAATCTTTTTGAAAATCATTTTAGAGGTGAGGAAGAGGAAAATGAGAGGCGAATGGCAAATAATGTAATGCAAGAGAGGAGAGTTTATGATGCGTACTTGGTATGGCTTGACTTGGCGTAGATCTCCCCGCCAACGGAGCCAGAAATTTTTCCTGCTACCTCTTGAGCTTATCTTGGTTTTTCCCTAAGAGGAAAGGGTGATGCAGCAAAGTAGAGTAAGTATTTCCCTCAGTTTGAGAACCAAGGTATCAATCCGGTAGGAGACAACGCACAAGTCACCGAATACCTGCACAAACAATGAACAACTTGCACCCAACGCGATAAAGGGGTTGTCAATCCCTTCACGGTTACTGGCAAAAGTGAGATCTGATAGAGATACATAAACGGTAAAGTAATTTTTTGGTATTTTTGGTTTATAGATCAGAAAGTGAAAGATTGCAAAATAGTAGATTGGAAACTAATATGATGGAAAAGAGACTTAATATGACGGAAAAGAGACCCCGGGGCCATAGGTTTCACTAGTGGCTTCTCTCAAGATAGCAAATAATACGGTGGGTGAACAAATTACTGCCAAGCAATTGATAGAAGAGCGCATAATTATGACGATATATAAGGCAATGATCATGAACATAGGCATCACGTCTGTGTCAAGTAGACTGAAATGTTTCTGCATCTAGTACTATTACTCCACACATCGACCGACTCCTGCCTGCATCTAGAGTATTAAGTTCATAAAGAACAGAGTAACGCATTAATTAAGATGACATGATGTAGAGGAATTAACTCAAGCAATATGATGAAAAGCCCATCTTTTTATCCTTGATAGCAACAATACAATATGTGCCTTGCTACCCCTACTGTCACTGGGAAAGGACACCGCAAGATTGAACCCAAAGCTAAGCACCTCTCCCATTGCAAGAAAAGCCAATCTAGTAGGCCAAACTAAAACGATAATTCAAAGAGACTTGCAAAGATATCAAATCATGCATATAAGAATTCAGAGAAGACTCAAATAATATTCATACATAATTTGATCATAAATCCACAATTCATCGGACCTCGGCAAACACACCGGAAAAGAAGATTACATCGAATAGATATCCTAGAACATCGAGGAGAACATGGTATTGAGAATCAGAGAGAGAGAGAGAGAATAAGCCATCTAGCTACTAGCTATGGACCCGTAGTTCTGTGGTAAACTACTCACGCTTCATCGGAAGGGCAATGGTGTTGATGTAGAAGCCCTCCATGATCGAATCCCCCTCCGGCAAGACGGCAAAAAAGGCCCCTATATGGGATCTCATGATTACAAAAGGTTGCAGCGGTGGAAAAGTGTTTTCGTGTCTCGCCCTGATGGTTTTGGTGTATATGAGTATATATGGGCGAATGAATTAGGTCAGGAGAGCTCAGAGGGGCCCACGAGGTAGGGGGCGCTGTAGGATCGAAAGTACGTCTAGAGGGGGGGTGATTAGACTACTTGACCAAATAAAAGCTTAATCTTTTCCCAAATTTAATTGTTGGCAGATTTTAGCAACTTAGCACAAGTCAAGCAATCTCAACACAATTCAAGCAACCATGCAAAGAGTATATGGGCAGTGGAAAGTAAAGCATGCAACTTGCAAGAAAGTAAATGGGAGGAGTTTGGCGGGAGCAAACACAATGTTGACACAGTGATTTTTGGCGTGGTTACGATAGGTGGTGCTATCGTACATCCACGTTGATGGAGACTTCAACCCATGAACGGTAATGGTTACGCGAGTCCACGGAGGGCTCCAGCCACGATGGGTCCACAAAGAAGCAACCTTGTCTATCCCACCATGGCCATCGCCCACGAAGGACTTGCCTCACTAGGGTAGATCTTCACAAAGTAGGCGATATCCTTGGCCTTACATACTCCTTGGTTCAACTCCACAATCTTGACGGAGGCTCCCAAGTGACATCTAACCAATCTAGGAGACACCACGCTCCAAAAGGTAATACATGGTGTGTTGATGATGAACTCCTTGCTCTTGTGCTTCAAATGATAGTTTCCCCAACACTCAACTCACTCTCACAGATTTGGCTATGGTGGAAAGACGATTTGAGCAGAAAGCAACTTGGGGAAGGCTGGAGATCAAGATTCTTGTGGTTAGATTGGAATATCTTGGTCTCAACACATGAGTAGGTGGTTCTCTCTCAGAAAATGAATGCTGGAAGTGTAGGCACGTTCTGATGGCTCTCCTCACGAATGAAGAATGGGTGGAGGGTTATATATAGCCTCCACACAAAATCTAACCGTTACACACAGATTTCCAAACTCGGTGAGACCGAATGGTGAAACTCGGTCAGGCCGATTCAGGTCAAAATATGAACGTTGGGCTTTTCGATGGGACCAACACAGTCATATCGGTGGGGCTGATATGCTAGGGTTAGGGCATAAAGTAATCTCGGTGTGAATGATTACATAAACTCAATGGGACCTATTTCAGTAATAGGCACATGAAGAGTAGGTCACGCAAACTCGGTGGGACCAATCTGCTCACTTCGGTGGGACCAAAGTGTTATGAAAGGTAAATAGTGAATTTGCATTGCAGACTCGGTGGGACCGATTCACTCATTTCGGTGGGACAGATTTGCTCACAAAAAGGAAACAGTGAGTTTGCAATCCCATCTCGGTGAGACCGAGATCCCTATCGGTGAAACCGAAGTGACTAGGGTTTTGTGGTAGTGGCTATGTCAAATGAAACTCGGTGGCACCGGATAGATCAAATCGGCGGGGCCGAATTTGACTTTTGGGTTTAGGACATATGTGGAAATGAGAAAGTGGTTGAGGGTTTTGGAGCATATCTAAGCATTTTGAGCAAGTAAGCCATAAAGCAACACCTCATCCCAATTTAATAGTATTGGGTTTCCTATTGACTCAATGTGCTCTTGGATCACTTAAATGAAAAATGCAGAGTCTTGAGCTTGTTGCCAATATGTGTGAGGGGTCCGCATCTCTAGTCCATGCCATGCCAATCATTGAACCTTCTGAAATGATCATCTTGAAAGAGCATTAGTTCAATGAACTATATGTTGTTAAGAATTAACAAAACCACCTAGGGATTAGTTGCACTTTCAATCTCCCCCTTTTTTTGTAATTGATGACAACATACAGATCAAAGCTTTGACAAATGATAATAAGAATGAAATACAACGTCGCTTTGAGAAGTATGTGATAAGCAAGAGCTCCCCCTAAATTTGTGCATTATTTAAGATTTTCTTTTGAATGCAAATGCACAAATAAATAGGATCATGGGTTACTCTTCCATGTCACATACATCTTGGTGGAGCACTCAAAATGATAAAAAGTAGAAGCAAGCAATCATCACCAAGGCAAATTGAATGATCATACAAGAGGTAGATAATGTCATCATTCAAGCACAAGCATTAAGCATAATATGATCAAGCACATGATCATACACAGTATCTCACACACAAAGACATAAAGTATCTCACACAAGCAAACAAAGCAAATGAGTAGCAAAAATAAGCAAAGCTCTCTCTCTCTCCAAAGCCTATGATCTATACACTTTCTCCCCCTTGGGCAACAAGTTACCAAAAAGCTTGAAAATTCATAGTGCTATGCGTCTCTCTAGGCTTGATCTTCAGGAGGAGGTGTTGAGATGACTCCAAGGACGAAAGCATCAGTGGAAGATGTTGGTGCTGGTGGAGTTGCCACTGGAGGGGCAACTGGAGCTGTGGCTGCAGATGCTGAAGTTGTTGCTCTTGTATCTAGCACTGGCACTGCTGCAAACCTCTATCCTCTAGGCACTCTGTGAAAGACATGTGTAGTTTCTTTTCCCTTCCTCTCTTTCGCTTCTTCCTGGAGCTCTTCAACTTCTATCTGAATTTCAGTCACCTTCAAGTCAAGATCATAGAATTTGGTTTCGATGATCCTCTCCAAGCTCTCCTGGTTCTGAGTCAGGGTGGCTAGTCCTTTATCAATTCTCAAGGTTGCTTGAATCGGATATCCAAGCTGGTCTTTCTTTGACTTCAGGAATACTTCTGAAGCTTCTTCAGCACTAGGCATCTTTGCTGCCTTCTCTGCTTTGGATTTCTGACATTTCTCTTGAGCTTCTAGGGATGTTGGATCCCCAGCTGTCATGATAACAGTGTTGTCCTAAAAGTCTGGTTGCAAAGGCAGATGCTCTTTGTCCAACAAGTGCGTACACTCCCTTGGGCATCTTGGAGTTGATCAACATTTGAATGTGTGGAGCATACCCACATGACCTTTTCTGGACAGCAGCTGTCCTCTTGAATGTCTCAACAATCAGGCTCATGACTTTGAACTTCTATGGCAAATCAAACATCTGGAGCAGATTTATGGAATTTCCTCTTATCATCATGTGATCTCCTGATTTGGGCAACAAAGTGTGCCTCAAAATTGTGTTCATAGTGGCCAGACCAAACATCAAGTAGTACACTGACCCTAGCTTGCGAGTCTCCAAAGCTTTGTCAGGTATTTCCTTGTACATGTTTGCCATGGAGTTGTGGTCTTATTTTTCTTAGCATAGACATCAATGTCTTTCTCATGCTCCTTGGTTGCTTTGATGAGTTTTTCCCACTCATCCACAGTAGAATGGTACCTTGTCCCTTCAATCATCCACACAATCTTACCATCTGGATAGAAATGAGCTGTGGAGTAAAACTGCATTATGAGCTCATCATTCCATTTGGTCAGCTCTTGACCCACAAATTTGTCAACTCCATTGAACTTGAAGCTCTCATGCACTCCTGGGAAATGGTCTTCATTAGCATTAATATATTTCCAGTCAACCCACTTCATGTCACTGACAATGGGCTTGTCAAACAAAACTATTTCATAAAAATATTGTTGTTCTTTGGTGTGGAATCTATAGTCCACAGCTGTCCTTCTCCTCACTGCATACGGATCTGCTTGTCTCCACAATCTGAGACATGCATCTTTCCTTTCCTTCATATTCTCAGCCACTGGATGATTGTCATCATGGTCTAGAATTTTTTGCTTGAGCTTCCTAAGCACTTGGGCTTCAGCATCTTCTTCCTCAACTTCAGGCACCGGGGCTTGTTCTTTTCTACTACCGGGATGTTCCTGGTGCTTCTCTTTGGAGCTGTCTTGGAGGCTTGAGCTGACGCTTTGGGGGCTGTCTTGGGCTTTGAAGGACCAGCCCCAGACTTGATGGCATCCCCCATCAGCTTCTGTGACTTAGCAGGAGGTGCTTGTGCAGCAACATCTTCTTCCTCTTCCTCCTCACTATAAGAGTCTCTCCTCATGGATGGATTTCCAAGCACTCTAGCAGTGGTTTTCCTGACCCTTTTCTTGCCCTCTTCACCTGTATTTTGCTCAAGTGTGAATACCATGGTCTCTTGAGTTGATCCCCTGGCCTTAGACATTGGAACTCTCCTGGCAGTTGCTTTCTTGTGCTGTCTTGGCTTGGTGGAAGCAGCATCAGCATATTCCTTCTCTAGCACCTTCTTCTTTGAGCTGACTTCTTCAATCTCAAAGTCTTCATCCTCAGAGTATGATGTTTTCTTATTTCTCTGCCTAGTCTGAGCGTTATGCAGGTTACTTGGTGTGCTCCTGCTACTTTCATCATAGCTTCCAGAGGGACTAGTGCTCTCACTTAAGTCCATCAGCTCCTCTGACTTGTTATGTCTATCACTTTGATCAGACATTCTGCACATCAAACTGAGAGTTGACCCTATGAATAGTTGTAGATGAGATAGAGTAGATAAGCATCACAAAGTGCAGAGTTTTTGCAAAAACAATGAGTCAAAAACTTAGTTTTAGTTTTCTATAGGAAGCATTTCGGAGCTACCGATTTGTAAAACTCGGTGACATCGAAGCAGCTTTGGAGTCTAAACTAGTGAAATCAGTCAGACCGAGACACAGTTCGGTGACTCCGAGTTTGCTAAGGTTTCACAAAGTCCTGATATCGGTCACACCGATTTGGAACTTTCGGTCAGACCGAAAATCACATGTGCACTGGCCTAAGCCAAATCGGTGAGATCGATTTTTACAATTCGGTCGGTCTGAGATGAGTCCGGCCGAAACCTAACCCTAAATTTTCAAATCAAAACTAATCTAAAGGATGATTTTTGTGGATGGATCAAGCTCATACTTGGAAAGAAACATGGCATTGCCTTTGTGCTAGGAATCAGAGTTAAAAGAAAGCACAAAGTGTTGAGCTCATACCCTAGCTTGGCGATGAGCTCGCTACGGCGGCAACGGAGGGGAGGATTTCCATTGACGGCGGCAAAGAACTGTGGCGGGTTGTCACACCCTGATTTTCATGGCACAACACTTAAGATGGTAAATCATGATAAAATGTGGTTTGACAAAAACTTCTGCATTATTTGACTTTTTATTGTGAGTTGGTTTTCTCTCTGTGTTTTTCAAGTGCTCTTTAAAGTCAACACAACTCCACCTTCTATACTTCATCTCCATGCCCCAAGCTTCTGCCCAATGATCATGCCATGTGTATAGAGAAAAATAGTATTTTCTTACAAAAATAATTTGGCCAAATAGTATTTTCAAAAATTAGTTTTTCAAAAACCACTGAGTTGAGGTTTGCACTACAAGTACTTGACTTGGGGTATGAAAAATCATTCAAAAGATATATTTGAATCCTATTAGATGTAGGACTCCCATAAACCACAAAAATATAATTTTAAAAGTTATTTTCCTATTTTATTTAAAAGCTTTTTCTTAAGGCCAGAAATGGTCTTTAATAGGGAAAAAATATTTTATTGTTTTAAAAATATTTGACAAAAATCAGGGAACCTCAATGGACATATATTGTCCATATATAAGAGTTTCAACACATGGTCATGTTCAAAATATTGGTCAAACCCCTAAAAAACCCTTTCTGGATATTTCAAGCTTTTGAAATATTTACAAAGGAAATATTCTCCAAAAATTCCAAGAAAATTCTATCATGTCAAATAATACATGTTGGATGATCTTGATAAGTATCATGTCATGGAGAATAGTATAACCCCATGAAATCCCCTCAAAACTATTTCTATCCATTTTGAAGTTTGAGCAACTTTACATTGCCAAACATGCCCAAATGCTCTCAAATCTTGTGAACATACTCAAGTGGTCTAATCATTCATCTAGACCAAATGGCACAAGTTGGAGAAAATGTTATATTGATCAAAGTGCCCCAAAACCCTCTCTGGCTAGAATCTAATTTGAACAACTTTGTACTACCAACTTCCTCTCCTTGACCCCAACTATGGTGAGCATATTCACATGATCAAATGAGGCCACTACACCAAGTTGTGCATCAACGAGAAGTGATTTGCTCAACTAGATCTACACAAGTTCATTTCTGCTAATTTCTAGGGTTTACAAAAGTTGCATTGGCAACTTTGCCCAAATGAACTCAACCTTGGTGGAACCTATTATTACCTCATGCCATTTGACCCTGTCAAGCCTCATGACAATAGGAGTTCATATTCTTGCCCAAACCAGCAACAAACACCTTCTGCCATTTTACTAAAACCCCTGTTTTGACCACTTCCACTCTTCTCCATGGCCTCAACGTTTTACCACAGCCCCTCAGAGTCCCCTTGCACCTCCAGTAACTCTTCCCTGGCCTCAACTCAATGATTGAAGGGTGAAACATCCTCATTTACCCCTCTGGACAGCCCCTTTCCCTCTCTCTCTCTCAACCCCACTCCTCTCCTACTGGCTACCCAGGGCATCCAATGCTCCTCCCCTCTTCTTTACTTCACCCTAGAGCTACCAGACATCTTTGGCCGCGCCCACATTGCATAGAAAATGGCCATGCCAGTCATTTGGGCGCTCTAGAGCGCGCTACAGTGCGCTCCCACACTGTAGCCGCCCCCTGCCAGGCACCTCCGGCCACCTCGGCTCTCCCCCTCACGCCAACCGATGCTCCTCGATATCCTCAGCATGCCACGCCTTTGTCCCCCTCCTCCTTCTCCCTCCTTCTGCACTTGCTTGCACGCGCACCAGCCGCCTGAGAGCTCCAATGAGCGGCCTCACACGCGCGGCGCCTCTGGCCTCTCCTGCTTCCTCTCTCTTCATTCCCTCGCTCTGGACCGAACCCACAAGCACCCCAGACATGCCCACGCACGCCCCCATGACCCACAACAACGGCAATGACCTCACCAGCGCACGGGTCTACGGTGAGCCGTGGCTCGCCTACTTAAAGGCCTCCCCGAACCTCTCCCTCACCACCACTCGTCCTATCCCACTCCAACTAGGCCCCCCGCACCCCAGTTCATCTCCAGAAGCGCCCGAGCTCGAGATCGAGCTCGAGCTCTGCCGCCTCGGGTCGCTGTCGATCTCGTGGTACATGCCTCCTTTGCTCTCTCTTTCTCTCTCTCGATCTGGAACCGCCTCACCTCTCTTACCATTTCCCCTCTGTCTCCCCTCTCTATTGTAGCCGGAATCGACTGGGGCAAGCTCCTCCCGAAGCTCTGCCGCCGGCTTCCTCGTCGTCGGCGAACCCCTGCACCCCGGCGACCAACTCCACCTCCACCCGAACGGCGACTCCGCCCTGAGCACGCCGGTGCCCTTGGATCGCCTCGCCGTCGACCACAGCGACGCCGGTGAGCTCACCTCTCTCTCTGACCGAGGTTGAAGACGACGGCCGTGGGGCCTGTCAGTCAGCCTCACATACTGACAGGTGGGCCCCACCCGTCAGGTTTAAAACGTGCGCGCGCGCGTACCGGTTCGCTGCGTCTGCTGAAGGCGTATTTTTCCTCTACGCCTTTGACGTGGCAGCCTTGCGCGTGCTGGATTTCCCTCTGGGCCTGCTGCACTGTGGCCTTCCTGGCCCAGTGGCACAGTGCTGCTTTTCTTTTTCTTTTTCTGTCTGTTTTATAAAAATTCCACAGGATAAAATATTTATCCAAATGGAATAATTCCAACTCCTAAAATCTTAGAATAATTCCACCTATTTATTGATGTAATCTTCATGCACATCCATCACACTTTTATGTACAGTTCAAATTTAAATTCAAATTTGAGCATTTAAATCCTCCTTTGAAAATCTATTTCCACTGTTCCTTAACTCCAAATCCAAAACTAGGAATTTTCCCATTCTTAGATTTCCCCCTAGTATTTATCAAAAATAAGTTGACATTTTTCTGAGAACTTTGGTTTTTCTGTTTTACTATTGCCTTATTTTTCCATCATTTCTTTTTCGACGAATAGATCCCGTATTTGACGAAGTAGTTGGATGAGAAGAAGGAGAAGGACTTGAAAACTTTGAAGACCAAGGCAAGTAGCCCTTTGACGATGTCTATGAAACCCTTTTTATGCATGTCATATAGCACTTTTATTGCTTGCATCGGAGACAATGATACTGTGGTAACCACATGGGGTGGTTTGCCACCATTACTTCCTCGTTGATACTTGCATTGTGCATGACCCTACCTTCTTATGAGGGTTCTGCCGATGGGAGTAGATAGGATGCTAAAGTAGATGCTACGCAAGAAGGGACGGGTATATGCATGATGAAGGAGACAAAGTATTTTCAAAGGACTTTTTCGAAAACCCCGTCGGGTGCCACTTATGCCCGAGGGAGATGATGAGATGGGTAACCACTTGATGACGAAGTGGTGTACCGAGGCAAGTGTGTGTTGTTTTCGAAAACGGATTAGATTTAAGATTTGCCGACTATCCCAACCTTACATGCGCAACCACTCTACCCTTGTATGGGAAAGGGCATTATTGATTACCTAGGCCGATACTAGCTTGGAGCCCGCATTATTAGTGACGGGGGAGAGTTGGTGCTCTCTCTCGAGACGGGGTCGTGCCAGGTAGGGCGGCCATGACTGTTTTTACAGGGCATCGGATACAATGTTGCATCCGCTCTCGGATGTTACGATCTCGAGTGAGTCTCGTATGATGTACATCGTGAGGATACGGAACAACGAGTGGACTCCTTGTTAGTGTCGTCTAGGGAAAGATAGTGATCGGGTGCTTACCCCGGGTACTTGAGGTACCGCGGGTCGTGGATGACACGAAAGTTCCCCGTATCTTGTGGGTAAAGTGTGCAACCTGTGGAGAGTGTAAAACTATTCGAATAGCCGTGTCCACGGTCAAGGACAGTTGAGCGGTGCTGCTTAAACTACGTCCAGAGCTTCACAAACCAGTGTGTGTGTGTGTGTGTCTGGATAATTGGGGAGAACTACTTGGGTCAAGTCAAGGGACTTGACATGATTGAGTTGGGTTGATGCCCACTCTATTTATGTTGATATATGTAACCTGTCCTCATGGTTACTTGAATTCTCCTGATGCATGTCTTACAAGTTGTTGAACATGTCATTGCACTCAAAACTAGCTTTCTGCAAAATTTACCTATATCATGCATTGTTACATCTTGGACCAAAACATGGGTTGCTTGCGAGTACATGCAAAGTACTCATTGGCTTGCCACTGGTTATTTAATTGGCCAGGCATGGAAGAATCGGAGTTCGAAGAAGAGTTCTTTGGAGACGAACATGCAAACTAGGACGTTTCCCAGTCAGAATGCCTATAGGGTTAAGGCAGATGGCATGGGTTCTACTTATCGACGAAGAGTTCCGCTGCTTATGTTTTATTTGATGCTCAACCCTTAAGGCTTTATCAATATAAGACTTGACCATAATGGTCATAATTTGTGTAAGACGGTATGTATGGATGTAAGACTCCTGTTATTCAGCTTCTGTGTGTTCAATGAGCATTGATCTCTGGGATCACTGTACACGTGCATTCGGTGATCCTGACTTATGAGTCGGGGTCCCCACACGGGTGTCGGTGTCAAAACCGGCGGATCTCGGGTAGGGGGTCCCAAACTGTGCGTCAAGGGTTGATGGTAACAGGAGGCGGGGGACACGATGTTTACCCAGGTTCGGGCCCTCTCTATGGAGGTAATACCCTACTTCCTGCTTGATTGATCTTGATGAATATGATTATTACAAGAGTTGATCTACCATGAGATCGTAATAGCTAAAACCGTAGAAGTCTAGATTGTATGATTATGATTGCCTCTACGGACTAAGCCCTCCAATTTATATAGACACCTGAGGGGAATAGGGTTGTACAAAGTTGGTCAGAGGAAGGAATCTTCATATCTGGGCGCCAAGCTTGCCTTCCACACCAAGGAGAGTCCCATCCGGACACAGGTGATAGTCTTCAGTCTTGTATCTTCACAGCCCATCAGTCTGACCCATGTCAATAGGCCGGACGTCCAAGGACCCCTTAATCCAGGACTCCCTCAGTAGCCCCTGAACCAGGCTTCAATGAAGAGGTGTTCGGCGCACGAATTGTCTTCGGCATTGCAAGGCGGGTTCCTTCTCCGAATACTCCAAAATAGTCTTTGAACACAAGAATCGTGTCCATCTCTGCAAAACAAATTCCACACAAAACCACAGAGAGTATAATATTTCTCGAGTCCAATCCACTGAGAACTTTTTGTAGCATGACATCACGTCGCCGCCCGACCATTATTTCGAACCGTTTTTTAGCCCACCACTCCATATTTCGAGATGCCGTTTCATTGGCACGTCTTGTCAAAATAGAGATCGTGTCCCCTTATTGCGGGATTCTCATCAATACGGGCATGGGTAATCCCACCATATCGTCTGCACGGCCCTTGGGAATAGGCGAGTTTTTAGGGTGATTGGGTAGGCGTTTGATATTCACTGCTTTTATAAAGAGATAAGGATTCACCCCTTTCACCCACGCCTTCTCTCTCTGACTCCCCCATTCTCGAGCTCCAGCGCCCAAGTTCTCATCTTTTCTGCCCCAATAAAGCACTCGAACCATGTCCGGATCTGGAGCGCAGGGCAAGTGGATGGTCTCCTCCGTCAAGGAGAAGGACATTACGAAGCTCCGGAAGGCGGGGTATTTGGCCAAAGAAATCACCGACCGGCTCCCAGCCGAGGGGCAGATCATCCCCACTCCAGATCCCCATGAGAAGGTGGTGTTCATCCCCCACTTCGTCCACGGGCTGGGATGTCCTCTCCACCCGTTCGTCCGTGGACTCATGTTCTACTACGGACTAGATTTCCATGATCTAGCCCCAAATTCTTTCCTCAACATCTCGGCATTCATTGTCGTCTATGAGGCTTTCCTCCGCATCCCACCCCACTTGGATTGTGGTTAAAGATCTTCAATGTGAAGCCGAAGGTGGTGGGTGGCCAACACGTAGAGTGCGGAGGCGCCATGGTGAGCAAGATGCCCAACGTCACATGGCCCGAAGGCTCCTTCGTGGAGACCGTCAAAGGGTGGCAGCAATCGTGGTTCTATATCACAGAACCCTGCGACGCCACCTGGGCTGCGAATTCAAGTCCAGAGCCCCAATGCGGCTCACGTCATGGCTGGAGAAGGGCCAATTGGGCTGCGTCAGACAAGCTGACAGCACTGCAGACGCGCATCCAGAGCATGGTGGACAAGAACATCAAGCTTGTCAACGTGATCCAGGTGATGCTAGTTCGCCGGATCCTTCCATGCCAAAGCCGGACCTGTTAATTTGTGGGAGTTCGATCCGGCCGAGCACCAGACCCTACAACATTTCTTCGGTGTCATGCACGAAGGCATTTGGAAGGTGCTCTTCAAGGCCAATGAGACGTGGATGAAGGAAATCGAAGACCGTGGGTACAACCTAACCCATCCTGCCAGTCCGGTAAGTTTTTCGCATTTCAAGGTGAATCCTTTACTTACTTATTCAGGGAAGATGCCTGAGCCTCATATTTATTTTTGTAGGGCTGGACAAAGAAAGCAGAGCGAATCAAGTGTCCGGCTCCGCTGCTCGAGGAACCGGACATTCCGCTTCTGATGAAGATGCTGGTTCCGGTGCCCTACCAGGCGTCGGAGAAGAAGGCCAAGGGGAAGGACAAGGAGACCAGAAGCAGTCTCCGTTGCAAGGGTGCTTCGGACATGACGTCCAAAGACACCGAGACTCACTCCTCCACCGCCGGGGACAAAAAGGAGGAGGAAAGCAACTCTCCCCCTGAGGGGGGAAGGAACAAGAGGGTGGCCTCCACAAATATGGAGGCAGAGGCGTCCAAGAGGGGGAAGGGTTCCCTCACGGATAACTCCTCGTGGGACGTCGACAACAGCCCAGAGCAGCGCCCTCGAGACAAACCCCTGGCCGAATCGTGAGTACTCAAAAACCTGGGCGCATTCATATATCCGGCCTCTCTACTTCATAGTCTTAACATGTTGAATCGTGCATTTGCAGTCCGGCTTGGTCCGACCTCAAATGATCCTCATCTTCGGGGGATTCGCTGGACCCGAAGGCGATGGACAGTGGGTCCCTTCCAGCGGCCTCCTCTCCCAAGGCCATGGATGACACCGAGGTGTTGTCCCGAAGGATCCCAGGCCATGGATAGACTCAGGAGGCCATCAGGGCGGTGTCGGAGGGTGAAACCTCAGTCGCCGGACACATGGGGGAGCAAATCCCCATGGAGACTGGCGATGGGGGCCATATTCAGTTCGGCCCCAGCCGAATATGGTCCCGGAGATCTATGCGGCTCCGGAACTCGGCAAGCAGCCTCCTTCAAAAGGAGGAGGTGCTCCAATTCCGCCGATGACCTCTGTCCAGCCAGAGGCACCAGACACTCTAATGGAAGCGCTGCGAAGTGCTTCCATTGTTGAGGAACACCGTCCCCTTATGGGTATGATGGTTGAGAGGATTCAGTCCGCAAAAGAGCCGACTGATCAAAGCCTGCCCAAGCCTTCTAACAGGCTTTGAGGTAAGCAATGCAATTATGTAAAAAGAATGTCACAGTATAGACAGTAGCCCCCGAGACACTGTCCGGTGTTCTAAAAGAAAAGACTGACAGAGGATCAAACAAGTTTTGTAGGAGACTAACCAGATGAGTCAATGTGAACAAGCAGGCGTTGTTACTGGTTGCGACCTCTGATACTGCTGAGATTTCCAGACTGAAGCGGAGTCTCGAGCGGGCCGAGGAAGAGCTCCACCGCGTGAAAAAGCAGGTAGAGGATAAACAAGGTATGCGATGACCTTCTGTATATCAGAAAGGATAGATGATTTGTAATGACCGTAGTGCCATTTTATTTTTAGGAGCAACGACCAAGGTGGAGGCTCTCAAAAAGGAGCTGGTCGAGGCCAAAAAGAAAGCGGCAAAGGAACAAGCCGCCCGTGAAAAACACGAGGCTAGGGTTAATGAGGTCCAGCAAGAACTCCAGGACACCGTTAAGAAATGCGAGTCCTTGGAGCGCAATATTGCGGATCGAGAGACTGAACTCGCCAAGGCTCGCTAGAGTGCGCAAGATGCCCGGGTGAAAGCCCAGGGCGCCCTCCAGGAAATCCAAGTGGCCAAGAAAATTATGGCGGGTAAGCCCTTCATTATGCAAAGCAAATATGTGAAGAAAAGGTATCTCTTACTAACCCGGATTTGGAGTTCTCCAGGGGCGTTTATGGATCTGCCGCGCAGTGTTTCCGACACTGCGGAGGTCTTCCAAGCCGAAGAGGGGAGCTCAACGGAGAAGCTGTTCTGGTCACAATACTTTGCGCCAGAACATCTGGTGCCCTTTAGTGATCAGCTAAAACGGCTGGTCGAACTGCATAGGGTGGCCGAACTGGCCATGAAGGATTTGATAGTCCGGTTGTGGCCTACCGAAGCCATACCCGATAGCTACTTCGGGCTCGTGAAGCGGCTGGTCAGTGCCTGCCCCCGGCTTGACGTCCTCAAGCGGTTGGTCTGCATGAAGGTGCACGGATGGCCTTCGCCCGTGTGAAAGTTTAGTGGGCGAAGATGAATGCCGTCAAGCTCGCGACCGAAGGACTGCCCTCTGGCAAGGAGCACCGCACGCCCGAGCAATATTTTGACAATGTCCTCGAGGGATCCCGCATTGTGGCAGAGCAATGTGCTAAGGATATTATCTTTGAATGAATAAATTCATGTTATCCTGTCCTATACTATGAAACAAGGTCGTGATGTAATATAATGCTTGTTTTTATTTAAAATTTTACCTCGTGTGCGGCCGTTTTCATTGAATCTGAGAGTTGGCCAGTCGTCGGCTTCAACCCCCATGTAGTTAGTATGGGAGTGTTCAGGATGGAATATAAACACTCTTGATCCAAAGGTTTGGTCCTTGAAGGAGGTGCTTAGCGCAACGAACCAGGCAATCGGACTATGTGGCTTTATCACCCTCACTTAGCCATAGGAGTTTGACAATAAAAATTTAGGTGCAGCCCATAATATTTGTAAGTCCGAACTTGGGGTGCTGTAAACACCTGATCGGATCAGAACCAATTCATCGCATAATGCGGAAAAAATCGCAAAAGATTTGTAACCTCTCGAACAGCTGACCGGCTCACGCTGCATCATGACAGTCAGTTTTTGGCTTTCTCTACTGAGGTGCTCATCTGGATAAACAAGGACACAATCGCAGTAGTTCTCCCTTTACTGCCCTAGCCGATATAACGGAACGTAAGGTAGTAAGCACAGGAGCTGGGTAACCTAACTATTGACCAAAGACATGTTTCGGAGCCGATGCATATAATGTTAAAGTTCGGGGTGCCGAACTATACTGTAAAAAAGTGTTCGGACTTTGTTGCCGTATTATGGGGCGTAATGAAGCCCCTGGTGAATTAAGATATACCAGAGTGTACGGGTGCAATTGATAAGAATATCAAGAAAATAAAAAATGAAGTAATAGGCTAATGCCGCAGAAATTGGGCCAAAACTATTTTCCATTATAGTTTGATTAATACGTCAAAGCGTATTTGTACAAGTAGCGCGATAAGCAACAGGGCTATTTAACATGCCACGCCTAAGGGAGAGCTGCGTGCGGGTCCTTAAAACAGGCATAACGATTGTTTAAGGAGACCACCTGGAAATTCCCTTATACGTCAATGCTTCTTGCCGTCTTGGTGTATCCCTCCCCTGATAGGTTCGACAATCAGTATCAGGACCCCGACTCCATGCCACATCGATCTAGCATGTAACATCTCATATCACTTTGCGACACACCAAGGCTGTAGCGGGCTAACAGGACTCCGGTATTCATCGCGTGACATTTCCCCAAAGGGACAGACACAGGAACGAAGAAGGACACATGCCGTCCAGCCTAAGTGTTCCGGAGTAGTAGCAAGCTACCATGGCTCAGTGGAATCACTAGGAGACATTTCCCGGTAAGAGAGGCTACTAAGGATAAACAACTAAATAGTTAGGTCCTACACATACCAAGCATTTCAATCATACACACAATATGCTCGATATGTGCAAATACAACAAGGCATCACAACATGACTCTACATCACAAGTACTTTATTTAAAGGCTCAGAGAGCCATACATATCATACACACAAGTACGGGTCACACGACCTAGCATTCAAGTCATACAAACATACAAGCCAACAACGGAAGTAACTTGTCTGAGTACAGACAACTAGGAAAATAAAAGAGGCTTGGGAAAGCCTGACTATACTACATGGTCTATTGTGAGCTCAGGATCACCACCTGAGCTTCATCCTACTCGTCGACATCGACGTCTATGAAGAACCCATCAGAAGGGGTTGCAGCGTCTTCTATAAAACGTAAATTAAGCAACATGAGCACAAAGGTACTCAGCAAGACTTACATCAGATCCTACATACATGCACATTATCTAGAAGGGTTGGTGGGGTTATTGCAGCAAGCCAGCTTTGACTCTTGGCTAAGCTATCTTACGAGACTCCAACTTGAAATGGTTTTGCGCACTCGAGTCCACTACTCACCACTTCAATACACTACCAAGGATCCACCTCCGTCATCCTACGGAACAGCCATCCTCGGCACTCACGCTTATCTTGAGGCTTTTAGTAGTATCCATTTACTTGTCTATGAACTGTATAGGCAACCAAGTAGTCCTTTACCGTGAACGCGGCTATTCGAATAGATGATGTTAACCCTGCAGGGGTGTACTTCTTCATACATGCTCTCACCACTTACCTCCGTTTACATGACATGTACTTGACAACCTTCAAGCGGAAGCCCAATGTGGGTGTCGGCCACGACCTACCTAAACACCTAAGTCTCTAGTCCAGGTTTATCGCCTATTCAGGTTCCATCCGCAGGGAGTCCGGCCGTGGTTTCCACATACCGCCCCGAATGATGTGTACAGGGTTCCGAGACACCTAATGGGTGCCCGGTATACACGGCCACGTACCTACAACATTACAGCCCAGCCCGCGGGTCAGCGCTGCCCACGGCCTCCAGTAAGCTACAAACACCAAAAACTACCTACAACTCCTGGACAGAGGACTAGGGTGAATAAGAAGCCGAGAGGGTCCATTGGTTTCGGGCCCAATGCATGGTAGTAGCTGAATCTTAAATCACACATACAGATCTCAGTGCTTAAGGACGGTTCCAATGAAACAACCCACCATGTACTCCTACATGGCCTCTCATCGATACCTTTACCAAATCGTGTTCAACACATCACTCTCATTACCGACATGATCATTCCACTCTAGCCCATCACCCAGATGAACCAGACCTAACACGACTCTAAGCATAGAAGGCATAGCAAGTTAGGAATAACAGATACACATGGATCAGTCAACTCCTACACATGCTAGTGGGTTTCATCTAGTTACTGTGGCAATGACAGGTCATGCAGAGGAAATGGGTTCAACTACCGTAGCACACAGCAGTTTGAATCGCGTTGTCTTAATGCAGTAAAAGAGAGTAGAGGCGAAAAAATGGGATTGTATCGATATGATCAAATGGTTGGTTGCTTGCCTTGCGGGTCCATGGACTGGTATTGCTCTTCGTTAGGGTATTCGCGATACTCCTCGGGGGCAGAACCTACCGCAGAGAGCACCGATATACAATCATCACCAAACAATGTGCAACAATATGATGCACGCATAAGACATGGCAAAATGAGTGTATTGGGCTAATGCAACTAAGACCAGATGGGTTTGAACCATTTTGAATCGAAGATTCAAGTTTCAAACTCATAAATGGCCCTTAATAGTGGTTTATCTTGTTCTTCACTAAACAGCAGGTTAGCTTGCTTAGACATGCATGAAACTAGTACAGATGGATAGATTGGATTTTTCTGATCATTTTTCATATATAACACTTTGCATTTGGAGCTACAGATTAATTTCTATGATTTTTTGAAGTTTGTGGTATTTTTTAGATTTCCTGTATAAGAATAATTCCAGTAATTAAATTACTGCGTCAGCATTGCGTCAGGGTGACGTCAGTGGTCAACGGGATGGTCCAGGTCAAACCTGACCAGTGGGTCCTGCGTGTCACTGTCATTAGTCTAACTAATTATTTGTTAGTACTAATCCTAGATTAATTAGCCGGCTGGACCCACCTGTCATTGACCCGAGGGGTCAAACTGGGCCCACCCATGGTCAAACATGGTCAGCGGGGGTCAAACTCGCTGGCGTTTAGCTACCGGCGAGGCCAAACGCGGCGGTGCGGTGCGGGTTTTGTCCTCCGGCGACCAAAACGACGGCGGAGCACATCTACCTGACGCTGGAGGTGAGCCGCATCCAGTGGTGGTGGTGGTTGGGCCCGAAGTCGCCGGAAAAAACGTTGGCGACGAGTTTGGCGGCAGCCAGAGCTCGGACGAGCTCTAACTTGTCGCTTGGGGACACAGCGAGGCGCGTGGAGTGGTGCAGTGAGCTCCTAGGGGTGCGGTAGGGCTAGTGGACAAGGTGGCGCGGCCGTTGCATGGCCGGAGCCTCGTTGGCGGTGAGCTCGGCAACGGTGCATGCGGGTGAGCTACATGTAGTCGCTACAGGGCTAAAGAAAGAGAATGGAGAGGATGGAGATGTAGCTAGGCTCACGACGGTTGCGACGGAGCTGACGGCGAGGCCGGGGACGGGCTGTTGCGACGGTGGTGGCGAAGGGGATCTCTGGCGGTAGCGGAGTCGGCGAGGTCGATGCGGTGGCTTCGGGGCACGCGAGCGCTTGGGGCTCGGCCTGCTCGACGGAAAGGACAGTGGCGGAGCTCGTGGACACGGTCGGGCGGCGCAGAGACGGCGGTGGCTACATCTACGACAGCGGCATGGCTGCGGGAGCGTCGTCCATGGCGGAGGGGAGCAAGTGAGAGAGCCAGGGGCCGAGTGGACGTGTCCAGGGTGGTCGGGGGTGCGACGTGGAGGTCGTCCAGCCCGTCCAGCAGCGAAGCGGCAAGCAGGTGGCGCCGTGGCGTGCTCGCGCTCATCGGCGTCACCTCCCTGCCTGCCTGGCAGGGACGAAGCGGCTGGCTGGCACGGGCCAGCACAGTGCTAGTCCGCCAGGTGGGCCGGGGCGTGGGTTCGGCCAGGTAAGTGGTTTTTCCATTTATTTCTGTTTTATTTTATTTCTGTAGGTTTGTTGCATTATTAAAAATGCTTAGGCATCTCCAAAAATCACCAAACTGCACATGGCCACTATTTGGAATATATCCAGCATGGAACATTTTAGTTTGGGATTATTTGAGCATTTGAAATATTTTATATTATTTAAATAGCCAAGTTCAAATAACTAATGATTTAATCCAGTGACCTTAGGATGACCTAGAAATTTTTGCATCACTTTTGGCAGTAGTTTAAGACCAAGGCAGAGGTGATGAACATTTTAGAAGGGCATTTTAGGTTCATTGAAAATATTTTTAGTAAACCCTAGTTGCTTTCAGGGGGTGCTGGGGGTTCTGTCATCCCCATTTCAAGTTTCTAATGAATGAAATAAACATGATGCCACACTCTAATGCATGAACTAGCTAGGGTGTGACAACTCACCCCCACTCAGAAAAATCTCGTCCCGAGATTTAGGTTCCTCCAGAAAGAAGGTGGGATACTCGAGTCAAAGACGATCCTTCCTTTCCAAGGTTGCTTCTTTCTCAGAATGGTGCGACCATTGAACCTTGAGAAACTTGATATTATGACGTCAAGTGGTACGCTCGGCTTGATCGAGGATACGAACGGGGTACTCTCGATATAGATTGTCTTGAAGATCAAGCATTTCGTGGTCCACTCCACGGATAGGATCCGAGAAGCAACGCCTGAGTTGAGAAACATGGAAGACATTGTGGACTCTGGAGAGATGCGGAGGTAGTTCCAATTGGTAGGCAACTTCTCCTCGTTTGGCGAGAATGCGAAAGGGTCCAATGTAGCGAGGAGCCAATTTGCCTTTGATACCGAAATGATGGGTTCCCTTCAGAGGAGTAACCCGAAGGTAAGCCTTCTCGTCAACCTCAAAAGTCATAGCCTTATGTTTTCGGTCGTATTGGCTCTTTTGACGAGATTGGGCTATTTTCAACTTTTCACAAACGATGCGAACTTGCACTTCTGCTTCCTAGATCATATTCGGGCCAAAGAATTGTCTTTCCCCGGTTTCTGACCAGTTTAGGGGTGTTCGACACCTTCGTCCATAGAGAACTTTAAAAGGGGCTTTACCCAAGCTGGATTGATAGCTATTGTTCTAAGAAAATTCGGCAAATGGAAGGCATTTCTCCCAATCCATTCCGAATGAGATAACAGAAGCTTGAAGTATGTCTTCTAGAATCTGGTTGACACGTTCTACTTGACCACTTGATTGAGGGTGAAAGGCAGTGCTGAAGGAAAGGCGGGTTCCAATAGCATTTTGGAAACTTTCCCAGAATCGAGAGGTGAAGAGACTTCCTTTATCTGAGTTGATTTCCAGTGGAACACCATGGAGGGACACTATTCGGGAGATATACAAGTTTGCTAGCTGGCTAGCGGTTATACTCTCGCGAACAGGCAAGAAATGGGCCACTTTGGAAAGACGATCGATAACGACGAAGATAGCATTATTCCCTCTCTTGGTCCTGGGAAAACTGGTGATGAAGTCCATACCAATTTTATCCCATTTCCATTTAGGAATAGCTAACGGTTGAAGGGTGCCAGCAGGCCATTGATGCTCTGCTTTTACACGACGACAGACATCGCAATTAGCAATATACTGAGCAATTTCTCTCTTCATCCTAGTCCACCAGAACCTCTGGCGTAGGTCCTGCTACATTTTAGTACTTCTGGGATGAATGGTGAGAGGGGATTCATGAGCTTCCTTAAGGATCAATCGCCTCAGGTTTCGCACCTTGGGAACCACTAGACGGTTCCCGAAGTATACGACTCCTTGACCATCAATGGAGAAACAATCCGCAACTCCTTTCTTGATGTTTATTTTGATACGGGAAATCCCCGGATCTACCTTCTGAGCTTTGATGATCTGATCCGTAAGGGTAGGTTTCGCCACCAAGGTGGAAAGGAATCCTTGAGGAACGATGTCAAGGTTAAGCTTTCGAAATTCCTCATGGAGAAGTTGTTGACTTTGTAGCAACATCAGATTGTTACAATAAGATTTACGACTTAGTGCATCGGCCATGACATTGGCTTTTCCTGGGGTGTAAGTTATCCCTAAGTCGAAATTTGTGATCAACTCGACCCAACGTCTTTGCCTGAGATTCAAATCCGATTGGGTGAATATACACTTCAGACTTTGGTGATCGGTGAAGATCTCGCAACGATTACCGAGGAGGTAATGTCGCAAGGTTTTGAGTGCATGGACTACAACTGCAAGCTCTAGATCATGAGTAGGATAATTTTCCTCATGTGGGTGCAATTGCCGTGAGGCATAAGCAATTACGTGATTATCCTACATAAGAATGCAACCTAGTCCTTATCGCGAGTCGTCGCAATAGATAACAAAGTCCTTGGAGAAATCTGGTGGTACCAGTACGGGAGCAGAAGTCAGGCGTCTTTTCAGTTCCTGAAAACTGTGCTTGCATTGTGGGGTCCACTCGAACTTTTTATCTTTCTTGAGGAGTTTAGTTAGAGGTTTAGCAACTTTGGAGAAGTTCTCGACAAAGCGGCGACAATAGCTCGCTAAGCCAAGGAAACTCCAAACTTGCTTGACCGATTCAGGTGGAGTCCAGTTAAGAACGGCTTGAACTTGCTCGGGATTGACAGCAATACCCTTACCAGAGATTACATGGCCTAAATAGGTCACTTCTGGTAACCAAAATTCACATTTAGAAAATTTGGCATAAAGGCGATGCTCTCAAAGTTTCATCAACACTAGCCTTAGATGCTCGGCATGTTCTTCCTCATTCTTGGAGTAGATGAGTATATCATCGAGGTAAACCACGACGAATTTATCCAAATACTCCATGAAGATTGAGTTCATTAACCGAGAGAAAGTGGCTGGGGCGTTGGTTAAACCGAAGGACATGACGGTGTACTCGTATTGGCCATAACGAGTAACAAAGGCCGTTTTGGGAATGTCCCCGTTCTTGATTTTGATTTGATGGTAGCCCAACCTCAAATCCATCTTAGAGAAGACTGAGGATCCAGCGAGCTGATCATACAGGTCGTTGATCCTGGGGAGCGGATACTTGTTCTTTATTGTGACCAAGTTGACGGGTCGATAATCTACAACCATCTGATCCGTACCATCCTTCTTCTTGACGAAGAGGACGGGACAAGCCCATGGAGATGAACTAGGACGGATGAAACCCTTTTTCATGGACTCATCGAGTTGTTTCTTAAGCTCGGCTAGTTCTAGTGGTGCCATCTTATAGGATCTTCTAGAAACTGGGACAGTTCCTAGAATAAGATCTATCACGAACTCGACATCTCGGTCAGGTGGAACACCTGGCAATTCTTCTGGAAAGACATCTGGAAAGTCACAGACTATCGGAATGTCCTCGAGGTCTGGCAAAGGACTAGCATTAAGAGAATATAGCTGTCGCTTGGCTACTTGGGTCAAGACATTGACTATCTTTCCCGAAGGATGTGTAGGTTGAACAGTCCTAGAGAAGCAATCAATCTTAGCATGATGGGCTGACATCCAGTCCATACCCAAGATGATATTAATATCCGAAGAATTGAGAGCTATCAAAGACACAAGGAAAACAAGTCTGTCAACTTGAATTTCATTTCCAAGGCTCACTCTAGAGGTTTGCCATCTAGAACTAGGGGTAGAAATTTCCATCATGGAAGGCATGTCACAGAATGCGGTGTTATGCAAACGAGCATAGTTTTCGGATATGAACGAATGAGATGCTCCAGTATCGAAAAGAACAGATGCTGGATGGCAATTAACAAGGAGCGTATCAAGAACGACATTGGGATCCTCCCGAGCCTCTTCAGCTGAGACATAGTTCACATGGCCACGTGCAGCGGTGGCCGGCTTAGTGTAGTACACGTTTCCTGTTGGCTTGCCATGGCCAACAGCTTTTCCAGACTAGTTGGGGTTGGTCTGGGGACACTCTCGCATGTAGTGGCCCGGTTCTCCACACTTGAAACACGTCACAGAGCTGATGTGTGGAGGAGCATTGTTGGTTGGCCCACCATAGGGCTTGGCTGGTGCATACTGCTGAGCTGGACGAGGCACCTGATAGGATGGCCTCGATGTGAACCGGGTGGCAGGGTAGTGTTAGGCACCCGCACCCAGTGCTTCTGAGGACCAGAACCGGATGAGGAAACCGTCTCACGGCTATGTTTGCGTGTTGCTTCAAAATCAGTCTGGCCTGTCTCAGCACTGATGGCCATGTTCACAAGCTTCTGGAAGGAAGTGCACTCGTGCAGACGAAGATCATGGTGAAGCTCGGGGCTAAGTCCCTTGCGAAACCTTGCCTGCTTCTTGGTATCGGTGGAAACTTCCTCAGTTGCATAGCGTGCTAGGTTACCGAACTCCCTGCTGTATGCATCCACAGAGAGTCTACCTTGGGTGAAACTGCAGAACTCCTCACGCTTACGGTCCATAAGCCCCTCCGGAATGTGATGTTCGCGGAAAGCCTCACTAAATTCTGCCCAAGTAGTGACATGGCCAGCTGGGCGCATGGCTTCATAATTCAGCCACCAGAGACTGGCGGGGCCTTCAAGATGATAGGCATCAAAGGTGATCTTATCAGCTTCAGCTACAAGTGCAGAGCGTAGCTTGTGAGTAATGCTGCGAAGCCAGTCATCGGCGTCGAGGAGCTCGACGGAGTGATGGAAGGTGGGTGGATGTAACTTGATGAAATCACTGAGCGACACCAAGTTATTCCTCTGATGTGGAGCTGTGTTCTTTTCAATGCGCTCCAACAAACGGTTGGTCTCCCGCTTGTTTCTCTCAGCCTCCAGCATGACCTCAGCCAGAGAAGGAGGATGAGGCTGGCTTGCATCCCCAGCTCTACTGCCTTCGTCCTGCTCTGGGGGAGCAGGGTTGTTGCGGGTGTTGACCATCCTAGGAAAACAAGACAATGATTTAGTCCAGAATGATAAGATTCTGACATAGAAACGTAGAATGTAATGGATAAATCGGAATGCAAGATGATCATCCGTATGACATGGTAAATACAGAAACTACTAAATTTATTCCATGATCATACACACCATACAAGGTTTAGTACAAGACCAAACGGAGTACAACTGCGGTGAAAGGAAGATTACATCTCATCGGAGGCATCCCAAGCTCCTATACATTATTTTTCTACACCTCCGGAAAGTTGTACACACTAAGTCATATCCCACGAGTCACGCAGGACGGTGGACGATATAACTTTTACAATACTTGTGGTGCTACTATCAGCTCAGACATTTCCGTAGTAATCCTCATAGAAATTACCCCCATGTCCTGGGAGCTGAACGTGATCATCTGGAAACAGTCGATCCTGTGGAGCCTGCTATCCATAAGGAGTCGGATGTGGCCTGGGTCCATCAAACGGCGGCAGAAGAGGTCCATGGGGAGGGGTGATGCCCCCTACATCATGCCAATCCATACGGTCCGGCAGAGTAGACCGCACAGGGTACAGATCCCACATATCCATATACCCTGCCTGCACAGCAGTTGCAAACTGGGTCAAGGTGGCCCAGTGATCAGACCGGGAGTTGAAAAGCTCCAATCGCAAGGCACGATTTTCATGGTCCTTGTCCTCAAGCATCTGTGCGGTAGTGCGGAGCGACGAACCCTCGTGAGAAGAGTTGGTGTAAATAGTTGTGAAGTAACCTTCTACCCCGGGGAGTGACATTGGCATATAGCGGAAGTCAGTGTTCTGAAGCAAGGAAGTCCTGGCCCGTATAATTGTCATCATCAAATAAGCAGCGTCCTGCACGGACATCTCGATGGTAACCCCAAGTCCATATGAGCAATGGAGGGGTTCAGTGGATCCAGGATAACAAGGAAATATCCTGACGGTGCAGAGGTATTGGCTTTGATTGAAGTCTCTATACTGCTCCTCAACGGTGTACTCAGGATACCATCGGTATCCAGCCTCGGTCATTACACGGACCAAAATAGCAGTATGGCTAGGTACATCGAGACATCGAGTCAGACGAACAACTTGATTCTGGGTACGGGAGGCCATATGAAACACGATATAATGCAAAGGCATTAGAATTTCCAACAGAAATTGGACAGCATAACGGCTGTAAATGCTCAAAAAAAGATTTTGAGACACTTTGCAAAGGATTGCATAGACACTCAACAACATCATATCAAGATTCTGGGTCCATCTTATTAACATAATGGGGTAGTAAAACTGAACTAGGCTTGTATCCATCAAACCTATAAGGTACTACTGATTAGTAACACGTGAACCTGATAGAGAGAAGAGATCCTAATCCTTAACCCCGGTGGAAGAATAGACTGACTCAGATCAGAATGCCATGAGGTAAAGGAGTAAAAAGAGCCTTACGTTCCATCCCACAATCAATTCCCCTACATATAACTAAAGCATTTCTAGACTCAACATCGACCAGTTTGGCTTGGAGAACCTACAGGCAGTCCGGCTCTGATGCCAACGCTGGCAGGACCCCGACTCAAAGCCACATTGATCTAGCATGTAACACCTCATATCACTTTGCAGCCTCACACACGGTATTCCCACGGGTGTCGCCTTACCTTGCCCGGGACCGTTTGCGCCTTTTGGCACACGTATATGATAGTGTCGCTAGCATCCATATGATAAGGAGCCCGGGCTGACATGGCTAGTCGTAAACCCAAAGTGGCTCTAACTTACAGGGACAGGCATACATGACCCAGCAACGAACGTGTCGGTCATCAACGAGTGAATCCGGGCTGTAGCACTGGGCTAGCAGGACTCCGGTAAACCGGGCTGTAGCGGGCTAACAGGACTCCGGTATTCATCGCGTGACATTTCCCCGTAGGGACAGACACAGGAACGAAGAAGGACACATGCCGGCCAGCCTAAGTGTTCCGGAGCAGTAGCAAGCTACCATGGCTCAGTGGAAGCACTAGGAGACATTTCCCGGTAAGAGAGGCTACTAAGGATAAACAACTAGACAGTCAGATCCCACACATACCAAGCATTTCAATCATACACACAATATGCTTGATATGTGCAAATACAACAAGGCATCACAACATGACTCTACATCACAAGTACTTTATTTAAAGGCTCAGAGAGCCATACATATCATACACACAAGTACGGGTCACACGACCCAGCATTCAAGTCATACAAACATACAAGCCAACAGCAGAAGTAACTTGTCTGAGTACAGACAACTAGGAAATAAAAGAGGCTTGGGAAGCCTGACTATACTACATGGTCCATCGTGAGCTCAGGATCACCACCTGGGCTTCAGCCTACTCGTCGACATCGACGTCTATGAAGAACCCATCAGAAGGGGTTGCAGCGTCTTCTGTAAAACGTAAATTAAGCAACATGAGTACAAAGGTACTCGGCAAGACCTACATCAGATCCTACATACATGCACATTATCAAGGGTTGGTGGGGTTATTGCAGCAAGACAGCTTTGACTCTTAGCTAAGCTATCTTACGAGACTCCAACTTGAAATGGTTTTGCACACTCGAGTCCACTACTCACCACTTCAATACACAACTAAGGATCCACCTCTGTCATCCTACGGAAGAGCCATCCTCGGCACTCACGCTTATCTTGAGGCTTTTAGTAGTATCCGTTTACTTCTCTATGAATTGTATAGGCAACCAAGTAGTCCTTTACCGCGGACGCGGCTATTCGAATAGATGATGTTAACCCTGCAGGGGTGTACTTCTTCATACACGCTCTCACCACTTACCGCCGTTTACACGACATGTACTCGGCAACCTTCAAGCGGAAGCCCAACATGGGTGTCGGCCACGACCTACCTAAACACCTAAGTCTCTAGTCCAGGTTTATCGCCTATTCAGGTTCCATCCACAGGGAGTCCGGCCGAGGTTTCCACATACAGCCCCGAACAATGTGTACAGAGTTCCGAGACACCTAACGGGTGCCCGGTATACCCGGCAACGTACCTACTACATCACAGCCCAGCCCATGGGTCAGCGCTGCCCACGGCCTCCAGTAAGCTACAAACACCAGAAACTACTGGCAACTCCTGGACAGAGGACTAGGGTGAATAAGAAGCCGAGAGGGTCCATTGGTTTCGGGCGCAATGCATGGTAGCAGCTAAATCTTAGATCACACATACAGATCTCAGTGCTTAAGGACGGTTCCAATGAAACAACCCACCACATACTCCTACATGGCCTCTCATCGATACCTTTACCAAGTCATGTTCAACACATCACTCTCATTACTGACATGATCATTTCACTCTAGCCCATCACCCAAATGAACCATACCTGAAAAGACTCTAAGCATAGCAGGCATAGCAAGGTAGGAATAACACATACACATGACTCAATCAACTCGTACACATGCTAGTGGGTTTCATCCAGTTACTGTGGCAATGACAGGTCATGCAGAGGAAATGGGTTCAACTACCGTAGCACACACCATTTTGAATTGTGTTGTCTTAATGCAGTAAAAGAGAGAATAGGCGAGAACATGGGATTTTACCGATATGATCAAATGGTTGGTTGCTTGCCTTGCGGGTCCGTGGACTGGTATTGCTCTTCGTTAGTGTATTCACGATACTCCTCGGGGGCAGAACCTGCCGCAGAGAACACCGATATACAATCATCACCAAACAATGTGCAACAATTTGATGCATGCATGAGACATGGCAAAATTAGTGTATTGGGTTAATGCAACTAAGACCAGATGGGTTTGAACCAATTTGAATCGAAGATTCAAGTTTCAAACTTATAAATGGCCCTAATACTGGTTTATCTTGTTCTGCACTAAACAGCAGGTTAGCTTGCTTAAACATACATGAAACCAGTACAGATGGATAGATTTGATTTTTCTGATCATTTTTCATATATAACACTTTGCATTTGGAGCTACAGATTAATTTCTATGATTTTTTGAAGTTTGTGGTATTTTCTGGAATTTCCTGTATAAGAATAATTCCAGTAATTAAATTACTGCGTCAGCATTGCGTTAGGGTGACGTCAGTGGTCAACGGGATGGTCCAGGTCAAACCTGACCAGTGGGTCCCGCGTGTCAGTGTCATTAGTCTAACTAATTATTAGTTAGTACTAATCCTAGATTAATTAGCCGGCTGGGCCTCACCTGTCATTGACCCAGGGGGGGTCAAACTGGGCCCACCCATGGTCAAACACGGTCAGCGAGGGTCAAACTCGCCGGCGTTTAGCCGCCGGCGAGGCCAAACGCAGCGGTGCGGTGCGGGTTTTGTGCTCCGACGACCAAAACGACGGCGGAGCACATCTATGTGACGCTGGAGGCGAGCCGCGTCTAGTGGTGGTGGTGGTTGAGCTCGGAGTCGCCGGAAACAATGTCGGTGACGAGTTTGGCGGCGGCCGGAGCTCGGACGAGCTCGGACTCGTTGCTAGGGGGCACGAAGAGGCCCGTGGAGTGGTGCAGTGAGCTCCTGGGGTACGGTAGGTCTAGTGGACAAGGTGGCGCGGCCGTTGCATGGCCGGAGCCTCGTCGACGACGAGCTCGGCGGCGGCCCGTGCGAGTGAGATACGTGTAGTCGCTACGGGGCTCAAGAGAGAGAATAGAGAGGATGGAGAGGTAGCTAGGCTCACGGCGGTTGCGATGGAGCTGACGGCGAGGTCGGGGACGGGCTGCTGCGACGGTGATGGCGAAGGGGATCTCCGGCGGTAGCGGAGTCGGCGAGGTCGATGCGGTGGCTTCGGGGCATGCGAGCGCTTGGGGCTCGGCCTTCTCGACGGAGAGGACAGTGGCGGAGCTTGTGGACACGGTCGGGCAGCGCAGAGACGGCGGTGGCTACGTCTACGACGGCGGTGTGGCTGCGGCAGCGTCGGCCATGGCGGAGGGGAGCGAGGAAGAGAGGCAGGGGGCAAGTGGACGTGTCCAGGGGGTCGGGGGTGCGACGTGGAGGTCGTCCAGCCCGTCCAGCGGCAAGCAGGTGGCGCCGTGGTGAGCTCGCGCTCATCGGCGTCACCTCCCTGCCTGCCTAGCAGGGATGAAGCAGCTGGCTGGCACGGGCCAGCACAGTGCTGGGCCGCCAGGTGGGCCGGGGCGTGGGTTTGGCCAGGTAAGGGGTTTTTCCATTTATTTCTGTTTTATTTTATTTCTATAAGTTTGTTGCATTATTAAAAATGCTTAGGCATCTCCAAAAATCACCAAACCGCACATGGCCACTATTTGGAATATATCCAGCATGGAACATTTTAGTTTGGGATTATTTGAGCATTTGAAATATTTTATATTATTTAAATGCCAAAGTTCAAATAACTAATTATTTAATCCAGTGACCTAGAAATTTGTGCGTCACTTTTGGCAGTGGTTTAAGACCAAGACAGAGGTGATGAACATTTTAGAAGGGCATTTCAGGTTCATTGAAAATATTTTTAGTAAACCCTAGTTGGTTTCAGGGGGTGTTGGGGGTTCTGTCATCCCCATTTCAAGTTTCTAATGAATGAAATAAACATGATGCAACACTCTAATGCATGAACTAGCTAGGGTGTGACAATCAGGTCACCAGGAAAGGCCTGGGGAAACAGGAACCTGAAAAGAAAAGGTGAAAGTGAAAGTATGTGGGTCCAGGGGAGGTTGAGCCGTATTATGGACCACAATCTAGGTGTGCCCCCGTCTATCCCCATGGTATTTTGAGTGCGTAGTTATGTACGCGCGGTACGAATGCTGCCGTTTGGTCGGGACTGGGACAGAGGCCGAATTGCTAGTCAAGCTCTTGATGAGCTGGACTGTCCTGTAGAGTAGTTCGGACTCGTTTGACAGTGTCCAGGAGCTTGGCCGCCAAATTAAGGTTCTGCCTGAAAAGTCCGCTCTGTGCTTCTGCTGCAAGGGCAGCGGTGTGCTCCTCGGTATGGAGGGAGCGTTCCGTGTTTCCATTGACTGTTATGACGCCGCGTGGTCCGGGCATCTTGAGCTTGAGATAAGCGTAGTGTGGCACCGCATTGAATCGAGTGAATGATGTTCATCCGAGCAATGCGTGATAGCCACTGCGGAAGGGGACGATATCGAAGATCAACTCTTCGCTTCGGAAGTTGTCCGGGGATCTGAAGACCACCTCCAGTGTGATTGAACCCGTATAGCGGGCCTCTAACCTGGTATGACTCCTTTAAAGGTGGTTTTCGTGGGCTTGATACTTGAGGGATCAATACCCATTTTGCGCACTGTATCCTGATAGAGCAGGTTCATGGTGCTGCCACCGTCCATGAGGACTCACATAAGATGGAATCCATCAATGATTGGGTCGAGGACCAGTGCAGCTGAACCGCCATGACGGATACTGGTCGGATGGTCCCTGCGATCGAAGGTGATCGGGCAGGACAAGCATGGATTGAACTTTGGGGCGACTGACTCCATCGCGTAGATGTCCCTGAGCGCGCGCTTGCGTTCCCTCTTGGGGATATGGGTAGCGTATATCATGTTCACTGTTTTAACTTGGGGGGTAACTTCTTCTGTCCCCCTATGTTTGGTGGCCGGGGCTCCTCGTCATCGTCCTTGCTTTGTGACCCCTTCTCCTTGTTCTCGGCATTTAACTTGCCGGCCTGTTTAAAAACCCAATAGTCTCTGTTGGTGTGATTGGCTGGTTTATCAGGAGTGCCCTAGATTTGACATGGACGATCGAGTATGCGGTCCAAGCTGGACGAGCCCGGATTGTTTCTTTTATATGGCTTCTTCCGCTGTCCGGACTTAGAGACACTGAATCCGGTGTTGACCGCCGTGCCCTAGGTGTTGTCGCCGTTGCTTCAACGTTGCTTCAACGCTTGTGTCTGTTCTGTCGGGGATTGCCATTCATATTTCTGTCTTCAGAAGTGCCAAGTTCGCTTGTATTGTTATTGCTACGGGCTAGCCAGCTATCCTCGCCTGTGCAGAAGCGGGTCATAAGTGTTGTGAGGGCTGCCATGGACTTCGGCTTTTCTTGGCCGAGGTGTCGGGCGAGCCATTCGTCACGGATGCTATGCTTAAAGGCCGCGAGGGCTTCGGCATTCGGACAGTCGATGATCTGGTTCTTTTTAGTTAGGAACCTAGTCCAGAATTTCCTGGCTGACTCTCCGGGCTGTTGAACTATGTGACTTAAGTCGGCGACATCCGGAGGTCGGACATATGTACCCTGGAAGTTGTCGAGGAAGGCGTCTTCCAAGTCTTCCCAGCTGCCAATTGTGTTTTTGGGCAAACTAATCAACCAGTGCCGAGCAGGTCCCTTGAGTTTTAGCTTGAGGTATTTGATGGCATGAAGATCATCATTGCGGGCCCTATGAATATGGAGGAGAAAATCCTCAATCCATACCACGGGGTCTATTGTCCCATCATATGATTCAATGTTCACGGGTTTAAACCCTTCCAGAAATTCATATTCCATTACTTCAGTAGTGAAGCAGAGGGGGTGTGCGGCGCCTCTATATCGGGCCAAGTCGCGACGTAGCTCGGATGGAGTTCGTCTGCGGTTTTCGGCCGGGGCGTGGTTATGTTTGTCACGTCCGGCCGGATGGCCATCGTCGTGCATCGGGGCACGCCCTCACGATCCATAGATCGAACTGGTCTGACCTGTCCTGTTTTCCAGGTCATGCCGCAGGTCATATGTGTATCCCCGAGCTGTTGTGTCTCTGTTTTTAGGGCGAGGTAGTGTGGGCCGGTGTTTGGGTTGAGTTGCCGCTTTGTCCCGGCCATGTGGTGGTCGCTCAACCACATTATGCGCTGGTAGGACGGGCTCCAGCACCTCGTCATTGAATTGGGGTAACAATTTGCATTTCGGGTAACTTTTTGGTTGGGCGCTCGAGGCCGTATTCCTCGGCTGCCAGGACATTAGTCCATTTATCATTGAGTAGATCTTGATCAGCTTGAAGCTGCTGCTGCTTCTATTTCAGGCTCCTCGCAGTGGCTATTAGCTGGCATTTAAAGCGCACCTGATCGATGGGCTCCTCAGGCACGATAAAGTCTTCCTCGCCGAGGCTTGCCTCATCCTCGGAGGGTGGAAGATAATTACTGTCCTCCGAGTCTTTGTTAATGGCCTGTTTATTAGGGCTGACTCGCCCATCCTCCCGTTCATCCTGTTCGGAAGTTGGCTCAACGGGGTCTTCGTTGTCTTCGGCATCGTCCGAAGTATTATTTTCTCTTGTGCCGGTATTGCTATTTTTTCCATGGCATGGTTTAGAGCGGCGCCGCTGACGTTGGTGCTTTGGCTGTATCTCAGGAGGCTTATCCTCGACTGGATGCTTTTCATTATCGCCGTTGTTTTCTTTGGGTGTATCCACCATGTATACGTCATACGAGGAGGTGGCAGTCCAGCGCCCTATAAGTGGTGGTTTTTGTGCCTGCTCCTCTTCGGCATCGTCGTCCATACCGTCGATGTCTTTGGAGCCATAATCGAGCATGTCGGTTAAGTCTTCAACATTGGCTATGAAGTGGGTGGTGGGTCGAAAGCAGAATTCTCCGTCATCTACTTCCAATCCAAATCAGATATAGTTCGGCTAAGAGTCCACTGATAAGGAGAGGGCTTTTAACGAGTTTAGCACATTGCCTAAAGTTGAGTGCTGAAAGATGTCCGCAGAGCTGAATTCAACGATCGGCGCCTGATCAAGTTTGATGGGCGCGGATGCACGCGGTTCGGAACCTATGGCCGGAGACGAACCCAAGGTTCTGGTGACACAGGCCCCGCTCGAGGTTGGATCTGTGTGCGTCTCTAATGCCGTTGAGTCTGCGGCTTCCGCGACGGGGTTGAGCTTCCCGTCCTTGGAGGGTGCAATCTGCTCCAGATCCAGGGCCAGAGCAGTTACAGGTGCTATCTCCTGGGCACGGTCCAATGAGAGATTTAGGTCATGTTCATCGTGGTGGCAGGGAGCGGCTACCATGGGCTCAAATCAGTTGAAGATCAAGTCTCTGTGAATATCGGCAACGTAATTCAAGCTTCCAAACCCGACCTGATGGCCAGGGGCGTAGTTGTCGATCTGCTCTAGATGGCCAAGCGAATTGGCCCACAGTGCGAAGCCGCCGAATACGAGGATCTGTTCGGGGAGGAAAACCTCCCCCTGGACTGCATTGTTGTAGACGATTGATGGAGCCATCAAACCTTTTGGTGACAATGCAGCGGAACTTTCAATGAAAGCACCAATGTCGGTGTCAATACCGGTGGATCTCGGGTAGGGGGTCCCAAACTGTGCGTCTAGGGTTGATGGTAACAGGAGGCGGGGGACATGATGTTTACCCAGGTTCGGGCCCTCTCTATGGAGGTAATACCATACTTCTCGCTTGATTGATCTTGATGAATATGAGTATTACAAGAGTTGATCTACCATGAGATCGTAATGGCTAAAACCCTAGAAGTCTAGACTGTATGATTACGATTGCCTCTAAGGACTAAGCCCTCTGGTTTATATAGACACCGGATGGGACTAGGGTTGTACAAAGTCAGTTACAGAGAAAGGAATCTTCATATCCGGGCGCCAAGCTTGCCTTCCATGCCAAGGAGAGTCCCATCCGGACACAGGTGAGAGTCTTCGGTCTTGTATCTTCACAACCCATCAATCCAACCCATGTCAACAAGCCCGACGTCCGAGGACTCCTTAATCCAGGACTCTCGAAGCAGGAGGTCACTGGCGACGAGAAGACGATCCGGAGACCCGAGGCGGCAGAGCAGGACATGCGCGGACGAAGAGGTTTTGGAGAAAATTCCTAAATTTGACCCGTCGGTATATATATCCTGCCACTGTCTGTGTGACCGAGTGGAACAACTCGGTGGCACCGAGATGTAGAATCGCAAGCGGTTACTGCAACTCAGTGAGACCAAAAAGTTCTAATCGGTTGCATCGAGATTGAAAACTTGATCAACCAAGTGAACTCGGAGTGGACGAAATGGATGGATTGGTCAGACCGAAATACATAGAGAGGTTTTGGAAGTTTTAAGTCTATGACAAATTGGGACTCCAAGTGCTCCTCACCCAGAGGGTTTGAATTTGACTTTGATCAAACTTTGTGATGTAGCATGAATAGAGTTTGAGAAGAGAAAAGCATAGATAGCTAGAGGGAGTTCTTAGGCATTCTTGTCCATCCATTTGGCAAAAGAAGAAGATCCAAAAAATCAAAGCAACAAATGGATGTCCTCGAATGAGAAAAGTATGCAACCAACATGCTCACACAATAAAATGGCAAATGAAATATGTGGCAAAGCATGCACAATCACTCTAGAATCTATCAAGCAATTGGCAATGATTAGGTCATCTATATATGAGTATACTTACTTAGGAGTCAAATGAGAACATTTGATCATAGGTCATACTCATCGTTTAAGCACAAGTGGGGTTACCACTTTTACATAAAACATTGTTGTGTTCACACCATTAGAGTTGCTTTAGCTCAATTCTTAGAGTAAAGCTCCCCCTAGATGTGATATCCCCCTAAGAGGGATGAACTAACCTTGGGTTTTTTCGATGATGACTTCATGTAGATGTTGAAGATGTGGATGCTCAGTGTTGATGTAGATCATTTGAAGCAATCCATTGGAGTGAGTTGCACTTTCAATACCTACATGGGTTAGTCCCGCAAGGAACAAACAAGGATATCCATAGACATAGAGTGAAGCACACACATGATGATGTCCATGAAAGCGTTAGGTTACCTTGTCCCTTGTCTTACCAACATGAGGGTTTGTAACTCCTTGAACTAGTGCAAGATGTGGAAGTTGTTTGCACTTGTCCATGCCAAAATGAATATGAGTGAAATATGTTGGTGGAGTCACCCTCATGAACTCTCTAGTTCTTCTTCTTTGGGATCCACATCATCTTGATGGGAATCCTTGGAGTTGTAGATGTACTTGATGAAGTAGAACTTGATGTAGTCTTGGGAACCAACTTGACCAAGGCCTTTGGAGCATCTTCAAATGCATCAATCTCCTCTTGAAGCTTGTCATTGCCTTTTAGCTTGTGGTCTTGTGGTGGAAGATCATCTAGATCTTGTGTCCCCTTGAAGGAAGTAGGATCATACTTCTCTTGTCGAAGAACAAACTTCGTCTTGGGGTATTGATCTTCTTCCCACTCAACTCCATTGGCATTGAACTTTCGTTCAAAACCAACACCTTGATTCTTCCGGTGCCTTCCTTGCTTGCATACAATTTCTTCAACTTGCTTACTTCCGGCAAGGCTCTTCTAAACACCTTTCTCTATAATTCCATTCAATTAGCTATTTTCTTGCTCAAGTATAACTTGGCTAAGAGAATCATTAGTGGAATCAAGAGAATTACTAGAAGCAACAATATTGGATTTGGCATGATTATTGTTACTACTAGAAGAAGGATCTTTCTTGTTCTTGTTGCTAGATTTTACTTGTGGCATGTAAGTAGACAAGAGTAAATGCTTGGCAATGTAAGAAGAACTTTTCTTCCGAAGATCGTCATTGATGTCCTTTAAGAACCCATGTTCTTGCTCAAGATTGAGCTTCTCGAAGCGTAACTTATCCTGAGTTTTTAAAAGTTCTCGATGATATTCTAAAGTAGTTTCATGAGCTAACTTAAGAGTGTTTAGTTCAATATTTAGACGCTCAATCTCCTTCTTATCGTTGTCATTCGTTTCATCTTTCTTAGCACGATTGATAGCATTTTCATCATAGTATTCATCACTAGAGTTGTCAACATGTAAATCATCATCACCTACCAAGTCATCTTCATCACTATTGAAATCAACATACTCGGGGTGTGTTACCTTGGGGCCTTTAGCCATGAAGCATCTCCCAATTCCTTCATTTGGTGAATCAAATATGTCATAGGAGTTGGTTGACACAAGTACTAGACCGGCAACAACATCATCTTGAGTATATTCGGAGTCGGAGTGATAACTTCTCTCGGAGTGGTGGTCGGAGTCGGAGCCTGATACCCATTCACCAACATGAGCTTGATGTCTTCGTTTTGTGTAGCTCCTTGATGACTTGTCCTTCCTTTCTAAATCCTTGCTTCTTCGAGAGCTTCTTCGTTCATACCGATCACCTCTACTCATTCTCTCTCTTGGAGGTGATTCTTCCCTTTTGCTTCTCCTTTTAGGTGAGTCTTCTCTTCTTTTGTAAGGAGTCGTACACTCATTGGAGTAGTGTCCAGGTCTTCCACAATTGTAGCAATTTCGCTCACGACTATAAGATCTTTTGTCATTGTAGGGCCTTGACATGGAACTTCTTTCCTTTCTTCTACTCTTGTAGAATTTGTTGAAGTTCTTCACTATTAAGCTCAATTCTTCATTGAAGGCTTGTTTCTCATTTGATGATGTAGGAGCATCACATGAGGATTTATAAGCACCAATAGACTTGTTGTGAAGCTCTTTCTTTATCCTTGAGTGACATCTCATGAACAACAATTCTTCCAATGACTTCGGTTGGATTGAGATCTTTGTAGTTTGGAATCATTTGGATTAAAGTGCACACGGTATCATATTTTCCATCCAAGGCTCTCAAGATCTTTTTGATGATGAATTTGTCAGTCATCTCTTCGCTTCCTAAGCCGGCAATATCATTTGTGATGAGAGCAAGCCTAGAGTACATTTCAGCGTCACCTTCACCATCCTTCATTTTGGACTTGTCAAGTTGACTTTGAAGCACATCCAACTTGGATTCCTTGATGGAGTCAGTACCTTCGTGCATATCAATCAAAGTATCCCAAATTTCCTTTGCATTCTCAAGATGGCTGATTTTGTTGAATTCTTCAGGGCACAATCCGTGAAGAGGATATCACAAGCTTGAGCATTGTATTGCAACATCTTCAATTCTTCCGTGGTAGCTTCACGATTTGGTTCTCTTCCATCAAAGAATTCACCTTGCAAACCAATACAAACAATAGCCCAAACAGCGGGGTTATGTCCAAGAATATGCATTTTCATCTTGTGTTTCCAACTAGCAAAATTAGTACCATCAAAGTAAGGACATCTACGGTGGTAATTTTCCCTCGCTAGACGCCATACTCTCCTAGGTTGTGAAACCAAGCCTATGATCGCCAACGCTATGGAAATCAAGGCATATGGAGACCAAATCTCTGATACCACTTGTAGCATCGAAAGTATGTCTAGAGAGGGGTGATTAGACTACTTGACCAAATAAAATCTTGACCTTTTCCCAATTTAAATTCTTGGTAGATTTTAGCAACTTAGCAGAAGTCAAGCAATCTCCACACAATTCAAGCAAGCATGCAAAGAGTATATGGGCAGCGGAAACTAAAGCATGCAACTTGGAGTTTGGAGGGAGCAAACGCAATATTGACATGAAGATTTTTGGCGTGGTTTCGTAGGTGGTGCTATCGTACATCCATGTTGATGGAGACTTCAACCCATGAAGGCTAACGGTTGTGTGAGTCCACGATGGGCTCCACCCATGAAGGGTAACGGTTGTGTGAGTCCACGATGGGCTCCACCCATGAAGAGTCCACGAAGAAGCAATCTTGTCTATCCCACCATGGCCATCGCCCACGAAGGACTTGCCTCACTAGGGTAGATCTTCATGAAGTAGGCAATCTCCTTGCCCTTACAAACTCCTTGGTTCAACTCCACAATCTTGACGGAGGCTCCCAAGTGACACCTAACCAATCTAGGAGACACCACTCTCCAAAAGGTAATAGATGGTGTGTTGATGATGAAATCCTTGCTCTTGTGCTTCAAATGATAGTCTCCCCAACACTCAACTCTCTCTCTCTCTCATAGATTTGGCTATGGTGGAAAGATGATTTGAGTGGAAAGCAACTTGGGGAAGGCTAGAGATCAAGATTCTTGTGGTTGGAATGGAATATCTTGGTCTCAACACATGAGTAGGTGGTTCTCTCTCAAAAAATGAATGCTGGAAGTGTAGGCACATTCTGATGGCTCTCCTCACGAATGGAGTGTGGGTGGAGGGGTATATATAGCCTCCACACAAAATCTAACCGTTACACACAGATTCCCAAACTCGGTGAGACCGAATGGTGAAACTCGGTCAGACCGATTCAGGTCAAAATATGAATGCTAGGCTTTTAGGTGGGACTGACACGGTCATCTCGGTGGGACCGATATGCTAGGGTTAGGGCATAACGTAATCTCGGTGTGACCGATTACATAAACTCGGTGGGACCGATTTCAGTAATAGGCACATAGAGAGTTGGTCGAGCAAACTCGATGGGACCAATCCGCTCACTTTGGTGGGGTAGAAGTGTTACGAAAAGGAAACAGTGAATTTGCATTCCAGACTCCGTGGGACCGTTTTGCTCACAAAAAGGAAACAGTGAGTTTGCAATCCCATCTCGGTGAGACCGAGATTCCTATCAGTGAAACCGATGTGACTAGGGTTTGTGGCAGTGGCTATGTCAAATGAAACTCGGTGGCGTCGTATAGATCAAATCGGTGGGGCTGAATTTCACTTTTGGGTTTAGGACATATGTGGAAATGAGAAAGTGGTTGAGGGTTTCGGAGCATATCACTAAGCATTTTGAGAAAGTAAGCCATAAAGCAACACCTCATCCCCTTTTAATAGTATTGGCATTCCGATTGACTCAATGTGATCTTGAATCACTTAAATGAAAAATGTAGAGTCTTGAGCTTGTTGCCAATATGTGTCCTTAGAATTTTGAGGTGTCCACATCTCTAGTCCATGCCATGCCAATCATTGAACCTTCTGAAATGATCATCTTGAAAGATCACTAGTTCAATGAACTATATATTGTTAAGAATTACAAAAACCACACAGGGATTAGTTGCACTTCCAGCTCCCCCTTTTTGGTAATTGATGACAACATATAGATCAAAGCTTCGAAAAATTGATAGAAGAGCGCATAATTATGATGATACCTAAGGCAATGATCATGAACATAGGCATCACGTCTGTGTCAAGTAGACCGAAACAATTCTGCAGCTACTAGACTACTACTATTTCTCCACACATCGACCGACTCCTGCCTACATCTAGAGTATTAAGTTCATAAAGAACAGAGTAACACATTAAGTAAGATGACATGATGTAGAGGAATTAACTGAAGCAATATGATGAAAACCCATCTTTTTATCCTCGATGGCAACAATACAATATGTGCCTTGCTGCCCCTACTGTCACTAGGAAAGGACACTGCAAGATTGAACCCAAAGCTAAGCACTTCTCCCATCGCAAGAAAAACCAATCTAGTAGGCCAAACTAAACCAATAATTCGAAGAGGCTTGCAAAGATATCAAATCATGCATATAAGAATTAAGAGAAAACTCAAATAATATTCATAGATAATCTGATCATAAATCCACAATTCACCGGATCTCGGCAAACATTGAATAGATCTCCAATAAAATTGAGGAGAACATGGTATTGAGAATCAAAGAGAGAGAGAGAGAGAGAGAGAGAGAGAGAGAGAGAGAGAATAAGCCATCTAGTTACTAGCTATGGACCCGTAGGTCTGTGGTAAACTACTCACGCTTCATAGAAAGGGCAATGGTGTTGATGTAGAAGCCCTCCATGATCGAATCCCCCTTCGGCAGGACGCCAGAAAAAGTCCCTAGATGGGATCTCACGGGTACAAAAGGTTGCGGCGGTGAAAAAGTGTTTTCGTGGCTCCCCTTGTTGGTTTTGGGGTATAAGAGAATATATGGGCGAAAGAATTAGGTCAGGAGAGCTCCAAGGGGCCCACGAGGTAGGGGCGCACCGTCCACCCTTGTGGCCGCCTCTTTGCGTCTCTGACTTCATCTACAAGCCTCCTAGTTTGCTTCTGGACCAAGAAAGATCATCGCGGAAGTTTCATTCCGTTTGGACTCCATTTGGTATTCCTTTTCTGCGAAATTCTAAAACACGTAAAAAATAGAAACTGGCACTGGGCTCTAGGTTAATAGGTTAGTCCCCAAAATGAAGTAAAATATCATAGAAATGCATATAAAACATCCAGAACAGATAATATAATAGCATGGAATAATCAAAAATTATAGATATGTTGGAGACGTATCATGGGCCTCCGTTTGCGTTGATTCCACCTCCTAAAAATTACATATATTCCAAAATAATTCTCCGTAAAATTTGATCGTGTTTGGACTTGATATGGATATTCTGCAAAACAAAAACATGCAACAAACAGGAACTGTTACTAGGCACTGGATCAATATGTTAGTCCAATAAATCATATAAAATGTTGCCAAAAATATGTGAAAGTTGTATAATATTGGCATGAAACAATCAAAATTATAGATACGACGGAGACGTATCAGTGGCCTGGGAAAATGTCTCGCGGGCAGGCGAGGACTCTCATAGGCGCATGCGTGCTATGCTCGATGACCTGATGGGTCGGATCTCCGGCTGGATGAAGCTACAGGACGAGATGAATGCCTCATTTGAAAATGCTACCGGGGTCATCTGGGGACTAGGGGAGGACAAGGCTAAGCTCCATAACGAGCGCGACCTGCTGAGGGCGAAGATCGCCAGAAGAGCGAAGGAGCACGAGGAGACCACTACCTTGTTGAAGAGGACGGGCGTCATCGTCAAGAAACTTATGGACGAGAAGACCATGCTCTGCGTCGAGCGTGAAAGGCTGGTGGAGGAATCCGTGGATGCTACCAAGCAGCGTATTGAGGAAATGAAAGAGATCATCACCGCTCGCCGCGAGAACTAGTCTTTGTGGCCTGCAGTGCATCAAGAAAGTAGTGATCAGTGAGCCAGATCATTGTCTATGTCTTCCTTCTTATTTTGCCCTTGTGTATTTCAGGCGTTGCCGCGTGTGGCTTTTTTAATTATCTTCCTAAATATTAAGACAATTATTATCCACTGTCGTCGTCCTTATATATTCATTAGTCTTGTTGTAAGTCACAGTCGTTGCTATATAGGTCCGTCAGATCTTACATCGAGATATGTGCGAAAATTTCTTTTCAGATTTTCTTTTTTCTCTCTTAAATTTTAGTCGAGTGAGACATAGCCACGCCATTAAACAGTGGCTCGGGCGCCATTAGTGAAGACATTGGGAGAGAGGTGGGTGGCGGATGGAGGTCAAAGGGCTCTCCTCCCGATAAGCATGCGTAGGTGTCTGATCGCATGCCTCCCATACTCAAATAGCTACCCCGCACGACACCTCCTAGCCAATAAAAAAAGGGGACACATGGCAGCATGTAAATGGGAAGTAGCATGCCCACGGTTTCAATAATACTTGTGTTTCCGATTGTAACGTGACATCACTTGTTCCAAAATGACTTTGTTGATTGTTAATGTGTGCGCCTTCGCAAATCGGACAAAAAGTTTACCACAACATGTTGGTGCCATGTCATGACACCATGCAAAGTTTCACGATTTGCACGCGAGTTTTGGATTTACGAGAATTTTAAAACCAAGTTTCTCGATGTTTCCGGCCGAGCCACGATGCCCAGATGTTTGAATTCCATTCCCATTTCTTGCATGGGACCTAGAAATTTGCCCAAGTACACATAAATGATTTTTCAACCAACTTTGGCGCACTGGAGCATGTGCTTGTAGTTCAAATTTGAATTATGTGCATTAAATGCCTAGAAACTAAATTAATGTATAAAAAGGCCAAACGAACCCGGAATAATTCCAAAATTTAGCATGAAACTCCTATTGTTCTAAGCTGCCTCTGAAAAAATCATTGCGGGAGAAGGCAGTGTATGTTGTTTCGAACACAGAGGTGACACGTTCCCTCTCGGAACCACGAGCCTTCTTGAGAGAAGCTCCAGTTTGCAAGAAGCTTATACCAAAGCTTGTCCCAATTCTGCCAAAACAATTACCACATCATGTTGGTGCCATGTCATGACACCATGGAAAGTTTCATAATTTGCAGGCGATTTTTGGATTTACAGGAATTTTAAAACCAAGTTTCTCGATGTTTCCGGCCGAGCAACGACAAGCAGATGTTTGAATTCCATTCCCATTTCTTGCATGGGACCTAGAAATTCGCCCAAGTACACATAAATGATTTTCAACCAATTTTGGCGCATTGGAGCATGTGCTTGTAGTTCAATTTGAATTATGTGCATTAAATGCCTGAAATTCAATTAATGTATAAAAAGGCCAAACAAATCTGGAATAATTTCAAACTTTAGCACGAAACTCTTACTAGTCTAAGCTTCATGTCACAACCCTAGAATTTGTTTGCAGATAGTTGCATCAGTGAGCATCATGCATCCTGTTAATTTCAAGAAACTTGAATTGAGGAAAGTGGAAGCCTCAAAATTTTAAATGAAGGGCAAAGAACCCTGACAATGCATTCAGTGAATCCAAAATGCCCAAAAAATAGTTTTGAGAATTTTGGCAAGAGTTATATATCAAACCAAAATTTTGGAACATTTTTAAGGGATTATTTGGGCTCTGAATTTAAATCACTATTGTATTTGAATTTGGACTTATATTCTTAATATATGGAATATATTTTCAAATGTCTCTGATATATTCTATGTACTTCTGGAATAGCCCAGAGAAGTGACATAAAATTATTTATAATGTTTTGGCATTGTTTGAATTTTGTTTAAATTCAAAACAGTGGCAAAGTTTAAACAAAACAAAATAGAAACAAAAAATAGAAGAGAGAGAGAGAGAGCCTACCTAGCGGCCCAGCTGCGGCCCAGCACTGTAGAGGGCCCAGCCCACCTCCTCACCGCGTCGTCTACCTCCTGCTAGTAGGAGCAGGGGCGCGTGGTTTCCACGTGCGCGCCAGCTCCTGCTTCCCCCGCAACGCCCCGGCTCTTCTAAACGCGCCAGGGAGACGCCCGAGACCTTCTCCCCATGTTCGCCTCGCAGCTCTCTCCTCCCCCTCCTCTGGCTCCCTCTTCCTCTCTTCCTCATGAGCCCCGAGAGCACACCGTTGTTGTCGCCATGGCTATAGGCCAACACCCGCCCAACCAACGCCACCACGAGCTCTGCCACGACCCCGTGGAGCTACACACCTGATGCACGCGATCGCGTGAGCCCTGCAACATTCACTACAAAAAAAGACACATCCATGACATTATGGGCCGAATGTATTTTTTTTCTGTCATACATATGACACTTCTATGACGATAATTGTGATAAAACCCGGTATCATCATAGATGTGGTGGACTCCTACTTCTATGACAAATAATCATGATAGGAAATGGGCTTTTCGTCTTGGGCGGGATGGAGACGCAGCTGCATGACATTCTTTGGGCCGTCCATGATGGAAAAAACCGTGGAAGAAGCGAGGGGGAGGAAAATTTCGGGGAGTTGCCGGTTACGGTGGGAGGTCGGGGGCCGAGCGATGCGCGTTTCTCTCGTACACGTACGTGCGTGTGTGCGAGGCGTAGGCTCTAACTGAACCCAAGCGAGGCGTTGGGCTTTAACTAAACCCGAGCGATTGCACTGCAGGCTACATGTTACTAAACCCGAGCGATCGATCGATGGCTGTTAACTGAACCCGATGGAGCAATTCCTTCGCTACTCCTGCTAAATGAAGCCGATCGATTGGATGAACAGTGAGCGTTGCGGGGGGTTTGGATGAACAGTGAGCGGTGGCATTGCCTCTGGATGAACAGGACCCCGTCGTGTGGATGAACAGTAGATGGTGGAGGGGTGGCCGTAGAGGGGTGGTTGAATAGGACCCCGTGGTGTGGAGGGCTGGATGAATAGTAGACGATGGAGGGATGCCCGTGGAGGGGTGGTTGAACAGTAGCCGGTGGAGTAGCACGCGGTGGAGGCTGGATGAACAGGAGCCCGTGGAGGCTGGAGGAGGTCGACGGTAGCCCGTGGAGGCTGGAGAGGTCGACGGTGGAGATGAACAGTATCCCGTGGAGTCCCGTTTTGCGGTACGCCACACCCCTCCTGACGAACATGACCCCCGTTTCGACCATAGCGCTCCAACACAAGTCCGTTTTGTCCGTTTTGCGGTACGCCACATCCCTCCCGATCAACAGGACCCCCGTTTCGACCGTAGGAGGTCCGTTTCGTCCGTTTTGCGGTACGCCACACCCCTCCCAATCAATAGGACCCCCGTTTCGACCGTAGGAGGCTCGTTTCCACCATTTTGCGGTATGCCACACCCCTCCCGATCAACAGGACCCCCGTTTCGACCGTAGGAGGTCCGTTTCCTTCGTTTTGCGGTACGCCACACCCCTCCCGATCAACAGGACCCCGTTCCAAACGGAGGAGGTCCGTTTCCTCCGTTGTGCGGTACACCAGGCCTCGTTTCCATCGCCTGTCCGTCCAAGCCGGTTGGCTCCCACGCGTTCTGTTGCCTCCCGATGAACACGACGCATTCCGTTGCCTCCCCATGAACACGACGCATTCTGTTGCCTCCCCATGAACACGACGACGACGCTATTTCTCCGTTTCGACCCAGCCATGTACACAAGCCCTGGCCGTACATATGCGCGAGTAGGCGTTCGAGACCCTGCCCGTATGTGTGTATGTGGCCGTATTTTCTTTCTTGCACCCTCTCGGCTGTATGTACGTATACATGCTATGTGCATGCCTCTACTACTACACGTGCGTGCCTCTACAATGACTAGTATGTACGTACACATTCGCGACCTGAATGACAACGCTATGTACGCTTCGACTAGGTGGGTCCCGACTGTCAGGCACTTCCTTGCCTGCGAAGATGTAGCTGGTGGGTCCCAGCAGTCAGGGGGGCGAATCGTTTTTTTTGCCTAGATGCACTTCCTTGCGTGCAAAGATGTAGCTGGTGGGTCCCAGCAGTCAGGGGGGAGAATCGTTTTTTTGCCCGGACGCACTTCCTTGCGTGCGAAGGTGTCGCTGGTGGGTCCCAGCGGTCAGGGGGCGAATCATTTTGTTTTTTTGCCCGGACGCACTTCCTTGCGTGCGAAGATGTAGCTGGTGGGTCCCAGCAGTCAGGGGGAAATGTTTTTTCACGAAATACAGTGGCCCGTCCGGTGGGTCCTAGATGTCAGGTGGAGGAATCATTATTTTCCGCGTAATAAGGAGGCACTTCCTTGCTGCGGTCGTGGACCCGGCTGTCAGCCTCTCCACATACAGTCCACGTCCGATGGAAGTCGTTCCTTGACCACATTGACCACGACACGCCAAAAGAACCAGGGCGGTGGACGACGGCGAGGCCTAGGAAGGGGACAACGAGGAGCCGGGGAAGACGCGGCAGTGGAAGCCCACGCGGAGAGGAGTATGAGGGTTCACTAGTTTGGCTGTGGTGTGAGGCTGCCGTCGCTGCAGGGCCTGGCTAGCGGTGGGAATAGTAGGGGGCGGTGAGGCCTCGGCGGCAGCACAGCCGGCCACGGGAGGCAGGAGCATGCGGCACGACCGGCGCTGCTTTGGGCGGCTAGAGCAAGAAGACCAGAGGTTGAAGAAGCACTACGACCGTTGGATGGACATCGTATGGTCACTGGAGCTAGAATCGTTCATATTGACTAAAGTTGACAAAGGCCCCTGTCCCAGTCAACTTAGTAGGCCCACAAGTCAGCCTCCCACCATGGTGGGTCCTAGCTAGCAGGGGGAGTATTCATTTTTTTGTGCGTAATAAGGAGGCACTTCCGGTGGGTCCGAGCTGACAGCGCGGGGAACGTTTTTTTCGCGAAATATGCTGGCCCGTCCGGTGGGTCCCAGCAGTCAGGGGGGAAACGTTTTTTTCACAAAATAAGGTGGCCCGTTCGGTGGGTCCCTGCTGTTAGGTGGAGGAATAATTATTTTGCACGTAATAAGGAGGAACTTCCTTGAGGCCGACTGGACCCAGCTGTCAGGCTCTCCACGTACAGTACTCTTCCGATGGAAGTAGGTCGTTGACCACGTTGACCACGCCGCGCCGAGAGCACCAGGGCGGTGGTCTGGATGATGGCGAGGCCTAGGAAGGGGACGATGCGGAGCCGGGGAAGACGCATTAGTTGTAGCCCGGGCGGAGAGAAGTTCGAGGGTTCACTAGTTCGGCTGCGGTGTGAGGCTGCCATCGCCGCAGAATAACAGGGGGTGTGGGTGAGTAGAGGGATACCCTGGGCCAGCGGTGGGAGTAGGAGGGGCGGTGAGGCCTCCGCGGCATCACAGCCGGCCACGAGAGGCAGGAGCACGCGGCACGACCGGCGTCGCTTTGGGCGGCTGGACCAAGAAGACCAGAGGTTGAAGAAGCACTATGGCCGTTGGATGAACATCGTACGGTCACTAGCTAGAATCGTTCATATTGACTAAGTTGACAAAGCCCTCCGTCCCCGTCAACTTAGTTGGCCCAGAAGTAATCCTCCCACTATGGTGGGTCCCATCTAGCAGGGTGGGTATTCATTTTTTGGTGTGTAATAAGGAGGCACTTCCTTGCATGCGAAGATATAGCTGGTGGGTCCGACATGTCAGCGGGGGGAACGTTTTTTCGCGAAATATAGAGGCCCTTCCGGTGGGTCCCATCTGTCAGGTGGAGGAATCATTATTTTGCGCGTACAGTCCACGGCCGATGGATGTCATTCGTTGACCATGTTGACTAGGCCGCACCGAGAGCACCATGGCAGTGGACGACGGCAAGGCCTAGGAAGGGAACGACATGGAGCCGGGGAAGACTCGGCAATGGTTGCCCACGCGGTGGGGAGTACGAGGGTTTACTGGTCCGGCTGCCATCGCCGGAAAATAAGAGGTGTGGGTGAGTAGAGGAATGGCCTGGCCAGCAATGAAGTAGGGTGGGGCGGTGTGGCCTGTGCGGCAGCACAGCCGGCCATGGGAGGCGGGAGCAAGCAGTCCCACCGGAGCTGGTTTGGGCAGCTGGAGCAAGAAGATCAGATATTGAAGAAGAAGCATAGCCGTTGGATTCACATCTGCTGCTAGAATCGTTTGTGGACTAAGTTGACAAAGCCAAAGTACACCTCAACCTAGTAGACCCACAAGTCAGCCTCCAAATCTGTCCCAAATAGCATACAGCCCGAAATTTCTAGCCAGATTCAAATTAATTTTAAATCTAAATATACCTTAATTTAAATTCAATGAAATTTTACCCGCACAAAAACAATGAAATTTAAAATATCAAAATCCAAAAGAAAACAATATTTGGGAACTAATTGCCTGTTTGCTGTATTTTTTTCATTTTACAGCCATTTATTATTACTTATAGCCCATTTCTTATTACTTATAGCCCATTTTCTGGGCAAAATGCATGCCTCCTCGTCTTGAAAGATTTCTGGCCCAGCAGGGCGTAGAAAAGCATCTAGGCCTATGTTGGTTATTCTGCAAAAAACAAAATAGCTGGCTAGCCATTTTTCAGAAAGGAAAAAACAAATTGGGCTGGTCATGTGCTAAACATATGAAATAAAAGCCTAGGCTAGACGGGCCACGAGTCCCGCACAATCCAGTTGATACCCTTCTCCGTCCCGAAAAAACAAAATTACTGCGCGCGCTGCTGGGTCCCTACTGTCATCCTCACCGTGTACAGTCATCTCCTTATTCCTCTCTGTTGTTGACCATGTTGACAACACTGGAGGGCGGCGCCGCGGCGAGCGAACCAAGGCGGAGGACGATGGGGAGCCCTCGGACAGGAACGAACAGGAGCCGGGGAAGATCACAGCCAGCCGTGGGAGGCGGGAGCAGGCGGTCCCGCTGGCGCTGGTTTGGCTTTGGCGGCTCAAGGAAGAAGATATTGAAGAAACGCGACAGACGTTGAATGTCAATCGAACAGTCAAGGTTGGCACAATCGTTTTTTGACTAAGCGGACACCAATTACATACTTTTTTATATATAGGAAGAAAACTGCGAGGAAAATGCGTTCGTCTATCGTCCTCCTCACACGGAACGTTCGCCACATAAGTGACTAGCACCCTTGGTTTTCAACCAAGAGGTCTTGGGTTCGAGTCCGAGGAACTCTCAATTTTGTCCTCCTTCCTTCCTCGCAAAAAAAGGGAAAGAAAATCAAAGACTCGAAACAAGCTAGTGTACCAGTAAAGAGATGTTGCCGAGTTTTAGAAAAAAGAAAGACGTGCTCATGTAGCTGGTTCGAATCCAAACCTAGACTATGACTATATCGTGCTACGCTACTCTGCAAGTAATGAAACTGACATATCCAATGTTCGCTTCTCCTCTTCTCTACTTACTCTGCCTAGCATCAGCAGCTCTGTCCGCAGCAACCATTTCCACTGGCTGCTCGTCCACCTACTCTTCAGCAGGCAACAACTAGATATGCGCCAAGTCGCCACCCGTACCATCGCCTGTCGGTCTCATCACACCCCCGCCGGCACGCGCACCGCAGCCGATTGCTCATCGCAACCCGCTGCCGTTGGTGTGGTGCCACTGCTGCAAATCACGCAGAGTCATCCATCGCGTCTCAACCACAATCCGCAACCCTGGCTGAGTCTTCTACAAATTCCTGAATCATGGGGTAATAATATGTTTAAGTGTTGTTCTGCTGCTTTCAGTTGCTGATTTTTTTAATAGTTTGGTTGATGATCTTCCAATTTTATTCGTGCAGAAAAGGGAAGATTCGTGTGATTTGTATTTCTGGAAAGTTGCTGATGTGGGGGAATGCAACTACGCTGATTATTTGGTTAGTCAAGGAATCCCAATACCAGCAGGTTGGGGTGTTGGACAAGTAACTGAAGGAACGACATAAGCGGAAGATGCAGAGCAGAAGGTTAAAGATGCAGTTCCTCTGATCATGGCCAAGCAACAGCTACTGAACGGCCTTGACAGCAATGAGGACATGAAAGAGCTTGTGAAGATAATGGGCAAAATCGATGTGCTCTGTAGGATGATTTTCTCTTTATTTGCAGTGTATGTAGCACTTGTGATGTATTTAGTGGCTACGACATGAGCACTTTGCCGAAACTAGTAATGAATGAAAGCTGTGTAGCAGGCTAGGCGTAGTGTTGTGAACATCTAATGATTTGTATTAACGGAAATCAGGGGGTATCCCCTTTTTCTCATATAAATAAATAAATAGCAGAGGCCCTGTCGGGTCAGCTTTGTTCTCATTCGAAGACGTCGAGCAAATTGCAGTCCAACAGCAAACTATGTCATCAAATTCAAGTTTCACGGCCAAATATGAGTATAACTAAACAACAATGTCATCATGTTTTAGTTGTCATACAATCACCAAACACAAATCAACATACATAACAAGTGATGTTCTCACAGCAAAATACTAAAGAACATGTTCATCAGGTTTCAGTTGTCATAGCAAACACAATTTCACATAGTAGATAAAAAAACGTCTTCTGACAGGCAAATACGACAAAAACAATGTAATCATCATCCGCAGCAGCAGCGTCAACATCTTCGCCATGTGTATCAGTCTGAATCGTAATTCCCCACAGTGTCATCTTCTTCTTCGTCCTCAACGTCCTCAAACGTTGGCTTCTTCTTGATGTGATGGTTCTCAAAGATATTAGGAACATCTGTGTTATCTTGTACATCAGGAGTAGTGTAAGCATCATCTTGTTATGCAACTTCATTAAACGAATTCCTCTGCTCAAACCTTTGCAATACTCTCCAGTCATTGCTACGTGCAAATGTGTCTTCCAAGAAAAATATCTGTGTTGTTTATTTTTCCAAAATAAAAGGCTCGTTGGTCTGGTACGCCGCCTTGACATTGATGGATTTGAAATAATCATCAGCTCTGGGTTTTGCGATCCTGGAAAACAGGTTATACCAACGATAGCACAACAGAACCACACACCGATGATCCTCAAAACTGGAGATATACTGCAACTGAACAATGTCTGTTATGTTAGCATACATTTCAGTTGTCTCTTTGTCATATGTATCTGTGCTCATGATGGCACTGTTTTGTGTCTTCCTGCCTTCGTCTCTTGCAAGGGTGTTGTAGCGCACATCTCCAATAACGCAAGATTCATAATGTCTTACCCCGAGTATCAGGACCCATTGCTAGTGAGTAAAGGGCCTCATCAACTGCTTGCCCATCCTCCCGCATCTTCTTAACCTATGGTTAGAAAATAGACAAGCTGATCATCTTATGTACTCAATATATTAAAAAAACTGACAGTGCACTTCAAAAGCTTACATGGTTCTTGAACCATTTCGCAAATCCTGCCATAGCCAGTTTGTCAATGTTTCTTGGATTTTGCGGCAGTAACTCCTCTTTGTAGATGTTGCACAACATAGTGATCACGTCAAACATCTAAATATATAAGAATGTGCTGCAAGTTTAGTAGATTATGATGTATAAGCTGCAGTACTGCACTTACTTGGTATAAGGTAGTATCTCAGGACAGTTATTCAACACATACCAAACCATTTTGTCCAAATCTTTAGGTTTGTCCTCTTGTCGACTCTTCCCTGTAACTCGAACAGAATAATCGAAAACATTGAGCCCGGGATTGTCTTCACCCACCTCTTTGCTAAGTTCATCAGCTGTTTCAATGTATTTTGAGCAGAATGTCAACGCTTCTATAGCAATGTAGGCCTCTGCAATGGAACCCTCGGGTCTAGCTCTATTCCTAACATAGCCCTTGAAAGTGCCTAGCCGCCTTTCAATAGGGTACATCCAGCCATACTGTACTGGACCTCTAAGTAGTGCCTCATCAGGTAGATGAATAGCCAAATGCACCATCACATAAAAGAAGGCTGGAGGATATATCTTCTCAAGGTCGCATAGGATAGTTGGTATCTTGTCTCTAAGACGCTCCAAAGCATCTATGCTGATATTTCTACAGTAGAGTTCCCTGAAGTATTGTCCCAACTCTGCAACTGCTCTGTATAAGTTAGGGCAGCCCAATCCTCTAAGGATAACAGGTAAAACCCTTTGAAGTAGGACATGGCAGTCATGAGTTTTCAACCCTTGTACCTTGTTTCCATCTGCACTGACTCTCCTTTCAGGTTTGGAAGCAAATCCATGTGGGAATCTCACACGTGACAGGACCTCGCAGAATTCTTTTCTTTTTACCTTGTCCAAGACGTACACAGCTGGTGCCATATCCCGTGGTTTACCTTCATCTTGCACCTGCAAATCCTTTCTGATACCTAGGTGTGTCAAATCAATCCTAGATTTTAAGGTATCTTTCGTCTTGCCTTCAATGTTAAGAAGTGTGCCCATAATGCTGTCACATATATTTTTCTCGATGTGCATCACATCAAGATTATGCCGCAGATCCAAATCTTTCCAATACTCTAAGTCCCACAAAGTGGACCTGCGGGTAAACAATAATCTCTCTTCTACCGTGCCATGCTTTCTTTTCCCGCTACCATTACCAGGATGGTTTCCTGGTGTAATATTTCTGACCTTCTCTAATTCCACTTGCAACTCATTGGCGGTGAGCCTCTTTGGCGCATCACGGTTTTCATGCTTTGCATTGAACACATGTCTTCGGTATTTTCTAGGATGCGGCTTGTCCTTGGCAAGGAAACGGCGGTGGCCAATGTAACAGATCTTGCTAAGTATTGCGTATGATAGCGGATTCCTATCACGGTGAACACATGCATTGTAACCAGGTGTCGTTCGCCCTGACATAGTGCCCAAAGCTGGATAATCATGGATGCACCAAATTACAACAGCACGTAGAAAGAAATCAGCTGGTGGGCTGCTATATAGGCCTCGAGTGAGAACACCCTTCCATAGTTGTTGAAGTTCCTCCACAAGAGGCTCCATGAACAAATCAAAATCCTTTCCAGGACTTTTTGGACCTGGGATGAGCAAGTCCATCATGTAGTTTCATTCTTTGGTGCAGACATTTGGAGGCATGTTTTAAGGGATAACAAGCACTGGCCACATGCTATATGTGGCGCTCTGGTGGCCAAATGGGTTAAATCCATCTGAAGCTAAGCCAAGTCTAATGTTTCTCGGGTCAGCAGCAAACTCTTTGTGTTTATAATTGAAGCTTTTCCACTACCTACCATGAGATGGATGGCTCATTACATTCTGATCTTTGTACTCCTGGTTCCTAGAATGCCACAGTACATCCTCTTTTGTTTCAGCATCATGAAACAACCTCTGCAATCTTGGTGTAATTGGAAAATGTCTCAGAACATTATGAGGAACCCTCTTCACAACATCACCATCTTTCTATCTTGATGATTTGCATTTCGGGCATTCACTTAAGTTGGCATAATCCTTCCAGAACAGAACACAATTATTCTTACAAACATGGATCATATCATATCCAATTCCAACTGCACGAAGGAAATTCTTTGTTTTATTGTAGGTGTGTGGCAGCTCAGACGCATCTGGGAAAGATTTGCGGAAAGCAGCCAACATCGCATCGAATGATTTGTTGGTCATCTGCTCAGATGTTTTTATTTAATCCGCATAAAATGGAGGGAGTGGTGGTATAATAAATGACGCGGGCGGGGGAGGCGGAGGGACGTCGGTTTGCTCTCAACTGTGGTCCCACAAGCGAGCGAAAATGCAAGACAAGCGCGTTCCATTCGGTGAGCGACATGTAGGGTCCAGCGTGCCGGGCTGCAATGCGAACGCGACAAGAGTGATGTACAGTCAAAACCGATTGGCCGGTCGTCACGGGAACCACTATTCACACCAGAACCTTCGCTGCTCAGCCTACGCCAGCCACTGCCCTAAAACCACACCAAATCTCCAGCCCATTCCCCCACCTTTCGATCCCCTAGCCTGCATCAAGCGTCCCCTAGTTCGCCGGAAAGCCATGGTGCACCGCAAGATCACTTACTACAAGATGCTGACGCCGGAGCGCCATGCAGAAATCGCGGTGGCGGTCGGCGCCACAGACCTCCGTTCCCAAGCTCGCGGCGTACCAATCCCCGAGTTCTCTGGAGCCAAGCTACAAGGTGGAGGAAGCCGATCCAATGTTCACTGCGGAGGCCGCAGCGCAGAAGGCCCCCGATGGGTATGAGACGATGGACGTCGACTTCGTGCCGGTGTCCGAGTCCACCATGGTGCTGGCGGACCAGCGGTTCAACATGGCGATACTAAAGGAGGACCGGGAGGCAGAGCCTCAACTCGACGTGGAGCGCGCGCATGCCGCTGCCATCGAGGCTCTCCTGCAGGCGGAACCGGATGTCGTGGATGTGAACCGGGCGGCGGAGGCTCAACTTGAGGCGGAGCGCGCGGATGCCACTGCCATTGAGGCCCTCCTGCAGGCAGAACCGGATGTCCTGGACATGAACCGGGCGGCAGAGGCTCGACTCGACGCAGAGCGCGCGGATGTCGCTCTCATCGACGCCCTCCTGCAGGCGGAACCGGAAGTCATGGACTTGAACCGGGCGGCGGAGGCTCGACTCGACGCGGAGCGCGCGGATGCCGCTGCCATCGAGGCCCTCCTGCAGGCGGAACCGGACGTCCTCGACTTGAACCGGGATGTGCTCTCGTCCGTGCAGAGCGCCCGCACACTCTGCTTGAACGAGTAGCTGGAGGCTGAGGACAACCACGGTGTGGAGACACACATCGGCAGCGACGGCTGGTTCGCACCGGCAGCCAAAGACGACGAAGCCGTCTCTTTCTGCGAGCAGTGATAGTTTTTCTTTATGTTGTTGTTTTTATGGATCTTTTGCTGTGTAAAAATATACTATTTGTTATGCAAGTCGCCTCACTTGGGTCAGTCTACCATTTCAGGCGGTTGGATGAATATCCTACGTCTCCTAACCCTTCTTTCCTTCTTCCTCACCTCTTCTTCTTCCCCAACAGACCACCGCACGGGCCGTACAGATACTCCCCAACATGCGGTTGGATAAACATACTCTATGAACGAAAATTATGTGTCAGCAATAGGATGGCTGATTTTGGTTTGTTCACATGCGACAGGACGTGTCAGTGAGGGTGTGTTCTCTTGGTTGGGTTTGCGGCGTGCAGGAGCGACTGTGTGAGGGTGCGGTGCGACCGCGGCGTGCAGGAGCGACCGTGTGAGGGTGCGGTGCGACCGCGACAGCCGTGTGCAAGTGTACCTCCTTCTCATTTTGAAAAATTTAGGAAAGCTTGGTAAAAATGTGTGGCGAAGTTTGGCAATGCAAGGCCTAGACCCAAACAGGATAAGTACGTACGTACTAGGAGTACTAGTGTTAAAAAAGAAAGGCAGGGTTTTCCTTCGCGGGATTTAATCGATACAAATCCTCGTTTCACGTGTCAATTAATGCGTATTTTTTTCTCAAAAGACCAAAGAGCTAACCATCTCACTCCTCATCGCTTGATTAATGCAGCGCCATGCAAACGAACCTTCTCACTTCCGCATGCATGTAGGGGATATTAATGTCCTTGGTTTCTAACCCCATCAATTTTGCCTCGATTATTGTTAGTGGCCCTTTGCAAATTGTAATTTTGGTCTACTGGCCTTGTGTACAAAAAAATGGAGGTAGTAACTATATTTGAATTCCTTGCCCATTGCGGTGACGTCGATGATTTTTTTTCTTTTTTTTGTGGTTTGGCGAAGTGCGTTCGACGGAGAACACCATTGAGGGAGACCACGGTAAGTCGTTCGCATGTGCCGCCTGCAAGCCGAGACAACCGCCTTATTTATATCCAGGAAGTCCTTTACTAGTACTACCACTAGGAGTACTAGTGCGGTGAGATGGTTTCTCGAAGAAGACGATGGAGAAGCAGAGTCAGCGAAGAGTGAAATGATGGTTGATTCATCCGTGCTTTGTGATTTGACGCCTCACTGCTTTGTGATTTGTGATAGAAGGGACAGGGGAGTAGACTCTATGCTCTATACTGTACTACATGCGTCCAAGCATGGGAGAAAGAGGAGAGATGTTGCATTTTTCTATTCCTTCAATCAATCAATCAGGGAGCTTAGGTTCCATCTTTTTGGCTATGGCAACACCGTCCACAATGGTTCCCACGATGCCAAAAGCTATTTTCACATTTGGCTACACATTGTGGATGCCCTTAACCGTACCACTTGGTTTTGCTCCTGTGTGCTATCTATACAAATCTCAATTATATCAATCTAAAAAATTATAGAATCAAAGATTAGTAAAAAGGAGGTGATTTTGCCGCGCGGATGGCGGGGGAGGTTTCTTATTTTCGGAGGACCTTGTCCTCGCGGTTTGCTAACATGCGGTCCCAGGTGTCAGTGCTTTACCAAGCTGATCCGCGTCCCACATGAGGCAGGACAATGGCAGAAGCAACACGTGGTTAAGTTGAAGAAGATGAGGGAGAAGCGGATTCAGCAACGAGTGAAATGATGGTTGCTTTGTCCCTCCAACTTCTTTTTTTAGCATTATTAATTCGTCCCTCCAACTTAACTGCGGGAAAGGTGCAGCTTTGTGATTTCACGCCTCATTGCTCATTACTACGCCGACGCCATGACTGGGGTGCTTCACCCTGGCTGCTCTGCACTGTATTCCGGTATGGGATGTGGACCCGGTAGCTTGATGTCCCACAGGTCGGCGAAAGGGACTAGAAGATTTATGAAAGCGAGCGCTCCACTCTTACGACGGAGGAGTAGATGACACGACGGCCAGTGAACTGTCACTTGTACTGTATAGTACTATAGGTTTGCTGTTTCGCACGATCCATTGATACAAACCCGATTAAACAAGAAAGGGCGGGATTTCCCGTGCGCTAGATGATACTGGCCATACATTTCAAAGGCAATTTTAATGTATGCAAACTGAATAATTATAAGTAACAATATGATATCTAGTAAAACTAAAAACACATATGATTTATTGTGTTAGAGTGTAGTAGTAGTGCTGTATTGCATAGTTGTTAGATGTAATATGCGAGAACATGTAGAGATGTAGTTTTGGAGGGCCTACAAAGACAAAAGTGTAATACGGTCACCGAACTTCAGAATAAGCTGATTACGGTCACTATATACGTTTTGCGGTGATTATCCGGTCACTTGCTCACAGTTCAGCATCGGATTGCACTTTGTTGACCGGCCAAATAGTCTGCGTGGTGCCATGTTGACTAGTTAAATTGACATCGTTCCTTGTGGGTCCCACCTGTCAGTTCGCATAGGGAAAAGGTCAGATAAACACAAATTTACGCAGGCGCGACAAGGCTCCAACCCGTGCTCGGGAATCACCTGGTTGTGTATGTGTCTGTCAGGGCCTGATGTGTGCGCATGCATGTGTAGGTTGAGCACTTGAGCGTGAGAGTGTGTGTTGGTTGTGTGGTGTACTGGTGTGTGCATGCATGCGTGCGTGTGTGCGTGTGAGTGTTGCGTGCATGCGTGGTTGCGTGTGTACGTGTGAGTGGTGCGTGCATGCGTGGGTGCATGTGTTTGTGTGAGTGTCGCGTGGATGGAGTTTGTGTGCATGCGTGCGTGTGTGTATAATCACCACACCAGCTCCTGTGTGTTAAAACAGACGGCTCAGCATACCAATACAAGGCCACCTTGTCTGTTGTGCCCGCAGTCATGACTTCGAACCACCGTCAAAATATTTTTTTGTCGTTTGTTTTCATTCTTACTAGCAAGATGCCCGTGCGTTGCACGTAACATCAAGATGCATTTGTATGACTTGTTTATCTTGTGATAGAAAAGGACGAACGAGGGAAGGCCTTATTTGCAAATGTGGATAGGTGTGTGGGTACCTTTTTGCAAAATTGCCATAGTTTCTTTCCTATCCGTCAGATATAAATCGGACGGCCTATATTGCAGGATGGCACGCACACCATCGTCACCAACTCTGTTTTTATAAGAGTGTATTTTTTGAATTTTATAATAGTGTAGATGTAGATTAGATACAAGTCGACAGGTGGGCACGATGGTAGTGAGATAATGTGATGCAACACTAGAGGTGCCACGTGGAGCGTTTAACTGGTCAACTAGTCATGTCATGAGAAAATACAAAGTTGTATGGTGAGCCCGTGACTGTATAATAACCACAAAACGTAAACGGTGACCGTAATGAGTGGATTATGAAGTCCAATGTATGTATCGTGCTTTCGCTTCAAATACAATGATCGTCATTGCATATATCACAAGAGAAAGATGAAACACGCGTGAATTTTCTAGGGGCTTACTTTTAGAGGACCTGGAGATAGTTTCGTTTCTCTTTATTATGACTAACTTTGTATATAGTATAAAAATATACAAATTCACAGTCCGAAATAAATATCATTGTGGGCACCATGCAATGCAAATTAGAGTTCGTACTCCTCCATATAACTTTGTAATGTTGTATATATGTAGAAACTCTAAAATAATTTTTTGGCCACACTTTATTCAAAAGGAATGTTGTATGCGAAATAAACGTGAAGAGAGGGCTTTTTAGATCAATGGGGTACGTGATGTAACATGTGTGAATGTGTAGTTGATGCATTTGGCGGGGCCTAGAGAGGTATGTGTGTGTATTACGTATTTGAGAGAGGCATGGATAGAGGGGCCGACGGGGGGGCGTGGGAGAGATAGCACGAGAAATGAGAGTGGTCTAGAGAGAGAGAGACGAATATGACGTCACGACAAGAGATTCCATTCCCTTGAGTGTGTATATGCAAGGGGGGAGGGAATAGAGGCACCAGGAGAAATTTTTTTTGTGTGTGGTGTTTGTGTTGGTATGTGTGGGTGTGAGAAGATAATGAGACGTGGGGGCAGAGGGTGTATCACCGCGTGAGGTCCGGTGGGTCGAGGTGAGGCCCTTCGTTCGGTTCCGTCCTGCGTCATATTGGTCGGCCCATGACACATTTAGGAAGACCCATGGATGACTAGTCGTACAAGACAAAGATAGCAGAATTGTGAAGGACTCTGTGTCCACTGACAAAGCCGGATAGGATTTGTAACCCTAGGTTCTCGGACTAAGGTAACCCCTTTATCTCTGATATTACTATTCATCCAACCTAACTTTAAGGGGCATCCTACAGAATGCTCTGCTAGAATCATACTCGTCGATTAGGAAGAGAGGTGTGAGATAATGCGTGAGAGACAGGCGTAAAGATAATGTGCGTACATGAGACACGTAGGCTGGTCCATGTATATAGAAAGGGTCGATGAGGATTGTGCGTGTGTATGTTTGCGAGAGGAAGAGTGCTTGTGATAAAGGTTAGTGAAAACAGTTGTAAATGGTTGCGAGAGGGAGGGAGGGTTATATCTAGAGCATGTGTGCGAGAAAGACACATCGGGAGAGAGTGTGTGAGCATGTGTGAGAGACCACCGATGGAGAGTGAAACTACACGTAAAAGACTACTCTACACATTGATTAAAGATATAAATTGTATCCAAATATTAGGATGGGATCATGATATTTGCAATTCGCGTAAGGAGCGGTCATTGATCCGTCAGACATCTAGATTCTATCGAATTTGAGCATGTCTATGTTTTTATTCGACACAATTGATCCACATAGTTAGTATTTTGAACTCCAGACAATGCATCGCTTTAGAAATCGAATATAAACGTGAGTATAGTTCACGTTGTGTGTGTAAAGCACATTATACATGCGAAAGTTACACAATGGACATTTATAAATAGCTACCTATGAACTAGCATACATTTGAATTCAACTTAAGGTGGTTTAAAAAAATAGAATTCAACATGAAGTCCATTCAATTATTTGAATTTGATATCATGGCATTTGTAAACCATACCAAAATTATGGGGGTACTAATCTTTGCTCTGATTTTGTACATAATAGCATATGTAGTCGTGTACAAAATAGATTCAAATTTAGCTCCTCCATTCCAAAATAATCGTAGTTATAGGATTTTCAATTGTCAAAATTTCAAAAAGAAGCGGATAATTTAATGAGGTTTTCAAACATACAAGGTCAAATATAACGTTGTCTATTTAGGTCAATCCTCATAGTTCAAGAGTACTCTAAACGTGAATGCTTGTGTTTCAAAATTTCGAACGAAGCGCCAAAAGAGCCTCTACTCGCCCGAAACCGCGTGAGACCAATGTTTGGTAGTACAAGGAAATTACTTTTCTAATAACTCTGACCCGTGAAACCTACCGGCCCGACGTCCAAAGGTCTAAACTGGGGTAGGTTTGTAGCTTCATCTAGACGCCACGCAACCGCCTCCGAAAAACATTCATACACAATGGCCACCTAAGCACACATTCGCGCGGCCGAAATCGCTCCCGCCCACTATTTGGGACACCTTGGATTACCATCCTACCCCCGACCCGCAGTAGGTCTGAAATTTAAGAGGGGGGAAAGTTTGTACTTTCCCCAAATTTCAAACAAGCGCGTCCCATCTTCTGTTCAAAAAAGCCAAAAACAAGCGCGTCCCAGACCGGAACATGGTCCCCCCCCACCCGTCTGATTCCCCATTCGTACTCCGTGGGCACCAAAACTACCTGTACACCAGCCGCGAAACCCCGACGTCCTCCGTCTGCCACCCCATCCCACCCATCAACCGCCGCCCTCCTCCATCACGCCGGAGCTGATACCCCGACGTCGTCGTCCACCGCAACCTCAATCGCAACGCCCTCCACAGATAGTAGTTGAAACCGAGGCCGAGCAGTCCGTACCCGAGCCAGTTCAACCACGCCATCCTGCGCCTCACCGCTGCCGCTCCAACTTCGCCACCCTCCACCGCACCGGAGCTGTTCCTGCTACGCCGTCCTTCGCCGCCTCGGATCTGCTTCCCCTCCGCCGACATACGGCCATGGTAACACAGTCAACAAGTTGGCCATGGGTTCGTTCAAGCCTGCACCCTCCAGAACATCGGTTTCCTCAGTAAAAGGAAGAAGATCGGCGCGACATGTGGAGGTGACCACACCGGCAACCGAAGAAGGTACTCCTCTTCCCTTATTCGTGCAAATCTTACGTCTCTGCTTGCACGGTATTCATCCCACAGAAGACACTAGTTGACTGCTTCTTCTTGATACTAGATGTTCCTAGTAACTCGTGATGCACAAGGTTTCTCCTCATATACTATTTCACCTTAGCTAGAGGTTTGTCGCCCCCCTGAATTTCAATTTCTGGCCAGTTGATTCCCAATTAACGGAAGCATTCCCCGGCGTAACAGGCGCTAGTACGACTATTACGCCAGGGAAGCAGCGCCTTGGTGTTTATCTTCGAGGTGTGTGTGGCCTAAAGCTACTGGCGCCCGATCTGGAGGTCGGCCAGGATTAAAGTGATGGCTTGGGGGCGCTGCCAAGCATGGCGGTGGTGTGAGGTCGATGGGCGGGCGGGGCGGCGGAGGCACGGGTCTGGGCCAGTGGTCGTAGGCGGTTCGAGAAAGATCGTCAACAGTGACTGGCGGGAGGTAGACGAAGGCCATCTGTCCGTTCCTTATAGATCGGACGGTTCATTAGAAAAATCGACTGACCTATTTATTTTCAACCGACTGTTATCTTAAATATGACCACATGTGGTGGTGTGCTGGAGGAGTACCTGCATTTCCTGTGCTAATATATTACAAAATCATACAGAGTAGAATCTAATTTTGTTTGCCATGCAATGTTGTAGAGCTATCATATGTCTCCTGTCATTTATTTTTCAGCCACCTGCTATCTGCTACTTTTACAGTGAACTAGTTCTGCACACACTTCACCCATACTCTCACTATTGTGATTTTATGCAAGGGTATTTCAGAGTCTGCCGAAAGCGAAGCAAAAAAGAAAAGAGACAAGTCGTGCCAGCTTTCTACGTGGCTAGGCGCGGCACGTTACAGCGCTTTAAAGGGTGCAGTGTCAGCAGATGGAGACGGTAAACGTTGCTCTGGAGTTGATGACCTCGCTCGCAATGAACCACCATCCCAGGTGCTTGCTTTAACTTAGCGGTGTCATATGTGGTTGCATGTTCCATATGGTGTCTAGCTTCTATTCAAAAGGCCGAAGTCGTTCTTTATTAAGATAAGGAAAGATATTTTTTACATGAACCACCATCCCGTGAGCAGCAGAAGACAAATAGCTAGTCAGGGCACTGGCCGAGCCAGTGACAAGCCCAGCAAAGACAGGCATCACCTGGAAGCCAACTAAAAAGCCGCGATGGTGGCGAAGCAGCCCGCCTCCCACCAGGCTCTCAGGTCCTAGATGATCATGTTCACCACTCCAGCCGGATGTCTAGCTTGTATTGCTTCCAATTTGGTTAAATTGCATCTGCTTAGCTTACACATTATACCTTTGAATATGACATGCCTTTCTATTTTTGGTACATACTAGTACATCTGTGTATTAACCATGTTCTTACATCAAACTAATGTTCTTGTGTATCCCTCATCAATCACTTATGACGAGGCAGGCGTGCAAGGGGACTACTCCTCATTTAAAGAATGCAGCGTCAGCCTCCCGACAAGATTCTCAAGAAACAGAAATGCTAGATGAAGACAGTGAACGTAGCTCTGTAGTTGATTACATCATTTCCCCTACACTAGCATCACAGGTGCTTGCTCTAACTTGGCAGCGTGATATGTGGTTGCATGTTGCATATGGTGTCTAGATTGTAATTCTTCCAATCTGGTTAAACTGCATGGGCTAGTCTTCTTAGCTTATACTCCTGTAAATGTGACATTATACCTGTTAATGTGACATGCCTTCCTATACTTAGTACATAGTACATCTGTCTATTAAGCATGTCCTTACATAAAACAATTGTTTTTTTTGTATCCCGCATCAATCAATATGACGAGACACCTTTAGTATATGCAGTGCGATATTAGTTGCATCTTTCATATGATTTATAGCATGCGCTGCTTCTAATTTGTTGAAATTCCATTTATGATGGGACGCTTTTAACTTGGCAGAGTCATATTGGTTGCACCCTTCATGTGGTGTCTAGCTTGCATTGCTTCTTATTTGCTGGAATGGTTTCTGCTTAGTTTACACAAACAGTTGTGAACATGCCATGCCGTCCTGTTTTTCATACATATTCCATCCTGGTATCATGTGTTTGCCTTACATCAAAGTAGTGATTGTCAGTATCATGCATGAATGAGTTCTGAAGAGAGAATTTTATTGCTTTTTCTTGTCAGTTTTACTTGACAACTCGAAATCAATAAAGCGGAAGGAAGTTAGTAAGGCAGCGGACAAAGGTGCTCCTTCCAAATGGAGGGCCTCTACAGTTTCTACTCCTCCACACCCCCAAGATGATTTCCAATACAACACATGCATAGACACTCAACAAAGCTATGTTTATGATGAGCACGTCTCCCCTAGTGCAGCATCACTGGTGCTCCCTCTAACTTGGCACTGTTATATGTGGTTGCATGTTATGTGTGATGTCTAGCTTGTATTGCTTCTAATTTTGTTGAATTCCATCTGCTTACTTTACACATTATACTTGAATAAGACACGTGTTCATGTTTCTAGAACATACAATATCTGTCTATCACACCATGTTCTTACATCAAATTACTACTATTGTGTAACCTGCAACAATCACTTATCATAAGACACGTTTGACTTCAGAGTGTGATATAGGTTACATCTCACATTCTTTTCTAGCTTGTACTACTAATTTGTTGAAATTGCACTTATGATGAGATAGTTTTAACTTGGTAGAGTGATATTCGTTGCATCTTTCATATGGTGTCTATCTTTCATTGCTTCTAATTTGTTGAAATGCCTTCTCCTTAGTTTACACATCATTAGCTGTGAATATGCAATGCTGTGAATATGCAATGGCACTAATGACGAGAGACCTCTAACATGGTAGTGTGATGTTGTTTGCATCTTGCATATGATTTATTTCTTGTACTGCTTCACATTTGTTTAAACACCATTTATGCTAAGACACTGTTAACTTGGCAGAGCGATATTTGTAGCATCTTTCATATGGTGTCTACCTTCCATTGCATTGCTTCTAATTTGGTGAAATGTCTTCTTCTTAGTTTACACATCATAGTTCTGGTTATCTCTTCTATCCTGTTTTTCATACATATTACATCCTCCTATCATGTGGTTGTCTAACATCAAAGTTCAGTTCATCTTCATCACTCATCAATTTGTTCTGAAGAACTAAATTGTTATTCGTTTTTCTTGTTGGCTTGACTTAACATGGCACAGAGAAAGAGGAAGAAACACAGAATGGCAGGGAATGAGAAGCGGATGAATCCTGCAGATTCTGCTGGTACTGATGGTGCAATAGAAGGTGAAAGTCCAGTGGAAAATTCTACAAACACGGCATCCCATGCTACACGAGCTGCAAAAAAATCCAAACAGAAACAAATGGCTGCCACCAAACAAGCAGAGACAACCCTAGTTCTTGCAACAACTACCACAGTACTACCAGCTGTCGTGGAATTAACATGTCAGATGTCCTTAGCGTGAGGACTTAGTCATGAGGCCAATGCATCCATGTGGTAGCTTGAGAGGGGTTGAGCGGAGTCGAGAGACGCAACACAAGACAAGGGTTTAGACAGCTTCGGGCCCCGGAAAACATCATCCGGTAAAAACCCTACATGCTGTTTGTGGCTAGGTCTCATTATGATCATGAGGGAGTCACCGTAAACCGGCTCTCCTCTAGTTGTTTCTAGGCCTAGAGATTGTTTCTTGCTTGTCCCTCTTTGGGGAGCCCTGCCCCTCCTTGTATAAGTTAGAGGGGCGGGTTACATGTGGAGTCCAAATAGGATTAGGACTAGCTTATCTTGTACTACAAGACGGATACAAGTCCGGGTCTTGATTCCTTGTAAGGAAGATATTCCTCACGCCTTTCCTCTTAAGCCGGCCTACCATAACGTAAGCCGGCCTTCTGGGCCTTGAGCCTCCTGGGCCCCCGGGTCTTGTCGCTCCTCTGATCCGCTTGCCAGGTCACTCATAAGTCGCCAGGATCGGGCGGGTCACTTAGTGTGTCATTCAGCCAGGGCGGGTCATAAGTGAGTCGCCAATTCTGGTCGGGTTATACTTCCGGCCGGGTTACACCATGGGGTATATCCCCGACATTAGCCCCCAATTTAATTTGGATTTATCCATATTAAACTGATCCTTTAAAACAAACACAAGAACAACTTTGACAGATTGTGTTCCGGGTTAAAAATTCTTGTACGCCGGCACCTGATCATCCTTAATTCCTTGTGCTCCGGGTTAAATATTCTCCTGAGATAGGACCTGATTATCCTTAAGTCCAATTGTCATTTCCTTCATCTAGAAAATCCGGGTCAAATAAGCTAGCTTCATACTCAATTTGCTGATGTTGGTTTCTCACAGAAAAATATTGTGAAGAATAATCTACTTGAGTCAGCTTCCAAGGCGCCGGGTTAAATAATTTTGGTCTTCAAATACTCATCTGATATTCAGCCGGCTTGAAGAAGAAAAACTTGTCGGTTTATCATTACCAAAAACTGCCGGATTATAAAACAGATGATGCCGGGTCATAACTGTTGTTGACACCGGTTTGATGTAATTGATCCTCCTGATTTGCTCAAAACTGATAATTTGAAAAAAATTCTCCCTTATATCCATATTACCTGTAGCCCCCAAGTCTTGAGCAGAACAAAGTGATGGTTTAAGACTTGCTCCAATAAATGTTGCAACCTTGAAGAAATCTGGTTTATTCATCTCAATCATATAAACTGAATATTCCACACATGTAGCCCCCAAGTGTCGGGTTGTCATGCTTGCAACAACCTGGGACTTGTAATTGCTTTATGCTCATGAAAACTTCAACCAGTGTAGCCCCCAAGGGCCAGGTCATTATGCAATAATGAGCAGGGACTTTGTAGATATAACCATGTAAATTTGAATAGCAATGTGTAGCCCCCAAGGGCCAACTCATTTAGAATGTGATGAGTCAGGTCTTCAATAAGTTGAGCAAAAAATGACTTTGCATTAGGCCCCAAGTGCCATGGTGCATGCTGGTAGTGACATGGGACTTGCATATTTGATATAATCCCAATCCGAATAATGTAGCCCCCAAATGCCGGGTCGTAAGCCTGCAGCGACTCGGGACTATTCCTTCCATTGTAGAATAAATCATATCCATTGATAAAAATAATAGCCATTGCGCTTAAAGCGACTTTGAAAACCTCAATCATAACACTGGTTATTGATAATCACAATAGAAATCCAGCCATGTTGGCTATTCAAGATTTGAATAATATAATCCAGTATGAAAACCTCAATAATTCAATATCATCATGAAAATCCAGCCAGTTTTGGCTATGAAAGATTTGAATACCTCATCGGTTGACAAGTAAATCGGGAGTTTAAATACCTGGCGTCTCTTGGCCGATGACGACTTAATGCGCATTCATTATAAGCCGGAAGTTTTGTAACCCGGTGGCATATAGCCCTTGAGAAAATCAATGATTGATAACCCTTTTGAGACACCAATTTCAGTGATGAGCTTGGACCAATTTCAGTCATAGTTCTGCAAATCCTGCATAGAGTTTAAACAACATATGCCCTGGCAACTTAATGTCAAGAGCCAGGGCGGATAACCACCAAAATGTAGTCTTACCCTGCACACAAGTAGATCACAAGAACCCTTGGCGGTTTACCGCAGGGCGAGTCATATAAAAAACCCAAAAAGAATCATAAATAGACAAGCTGGTTATCAATCATGATTTTAAGACACAATTGATGTTATCATACTTATGATCCCTTGGATGATACCACCGGTTTACGTGACCCAGAGGGTGAAGTTGATAACTCAACCCTGTAAAAGCTGGCACATATGATATTTGTGACAACTCAAATACTTGTGATTGTATAAAAGCAGATAAAAAATTATGAGGCTTCTGATTCGAATATGATCAGTAAATTGTTCCAAAGGGGTTAAGCTAAGATTCGAATACGATCATATAGCCCCAAGTGGCGTTGGCGATGCCGATCAAAGTGGGTATCGACAGCTATGTTCTCTTTGGTTCGAATACGACCCATGTTTGAACAGGAAGCCCCCAAGTGACCTTAAGAGTTGTTTAGCGACGCTGATTCGAATACGATCCACGTCGATTCCCAAAGGGGTTGAGCTATGATTCGGATACGATCAAGAAGACCCCAAGTAGGTTCAGCAGTTTGCTAATCAAAAGGGTATCGAGAGCTATGTTCTCTTTGGTTCGAATACGACCTATGTTTGAACAGGAAGCCCCCAAGTGACCATATAAGTTTTGGCATTGCGCCGATCAAGAGGGTACTGATAGCTATGCTCGATGAGCAGGAAGCCCCCAAATGACCATAATAAGATAAGCCGTAAGGCAGGATACCTATGTTTGAACCGCGCATCATGGCAGCAAGTTCTTTTTGGCACCCTTTAATCTTTTCTGAGAACTCGAACTTGCGAGAGATTAATTCTTTTCGAACCGGAAGTTTAAACCGGATTTGAAAGCTTCAAAACCTTGTGAGAGATAAATTTACCTTGAGCCGGATTTGAACCGGATTTGAGAGCCTCAAAGCCTTACAGTAAATAAATTTCCTTTGAACCGGTTTTTAAACCAGATATTGAGAGTGTCAGTGCTTTTTGGGAGAGATGTCTCTTGAACCGGATTTTAAACCGGAGTCCTTCTTTTTAAGCCGGAAATTTTCTGACGGCCTTTAAATTTTTCACCAATTATAGCGGTAGCCTCTGGAACCGGGTTACCTTCCCTCCAATGACCCGGAGTTCTTGAATCCATTGAAACCGGCTAATTTTGCCGAGCCATACCATTGTAGCCCCCGAGTCTCAAGATGACTCAAAGAGTTGGCTTGAGATTCTCCATATTTGACCATAGCAGAAGGTGTATATCATTGGCGTTGATAACGCGATGTGAATCCACAGAAGGTTGAAGGTGACTGCTGCGGGTTATAAATGATCCCGTATGAACTGTGTCAGCAACTCGGCCAATGGTTCCTTCCAACTTGCTGTTTGAAGTTAACCAAACCGCAGTGGCGGTGACTTGTGCGCCTACCCATTGAGCCATCCAGTGCAGACGGCGGCTGATAATACATGATAATTTGCCTCCAATTTGTTGGAAGAAAACCGGGCTTCCCAAGTAGTGACTTTCTCATACTCAATAAACAACTCATGCAGACAGGTGCGGCCCGATGTGTTGATGTAAACCAGGCCACAAGAGACGGACGGTGAAGACGACCGCAACATCTGAGGTGGCACAGCTAGATAAACCGGCCGTGGCAGTGTAAGCCGGTGCGGACGGGCAAGTTGTCCTCCTTGTTGTAAGCCGGTGCGGACGAGAGAGTCGGCCGTATGTTGATGCAGACCGGACTGTGGGGATGGCGGCTTGCACATGTCCATTGAGCAGCGTGACACGGTCGAACGCTAGTGCAAACTCATAGTATCATGCTCCGTAACCATGATACAATACCACCTTTTGTAATGGATAAGTATCCTGCATATCAAAATAAATCAAAGCAATTGTTCTTTTGACAAAAATAATATGTGCTCATACAAAAAACTTACATGGATATCACCTGATATGTTAGGCCGGAAATAATCCGCCATGGAGTTGATGATATCTATGGCGAAACTGAAATCACTCACGGGTGAGTTGGCCGCGGTTTTTATAAGTCGGTGCAGACGGGCGAGTCAATCACAGGCGCGGTGAGCCATGCAGACGGGCGAGTCAACCACATCATGTTGATGTAGTGAACAATGGTCTTGCATCAAAAACATCACCGACCAGTGTAATTGTTCTTCAAAAGAATTAGTATGTGCTAAGAGTACTGAGAACAGATAGCACCTGATTTATTCGAACAACCAATGGTCCTTAGTAGCGTCCGCAGATAACTCCAGTAATGTTACGGCCATGCATATGTTGACTTGCCTCAAATTTCCTGTACAACAGCTCTTATCTCTGCTCATTCTTATTACTGATAGGGGGAAGAAGCAAACGGCAGGTCAACGACGTCGTACGTAAGAGCCTGAGTCCGCGTGAATCATGATGGCTCATGCAGCATAGTGACAGTGTTGACAAGCAGGGCTGTGCGTGCAGTGCCCTTGATCCCGCAGAGATCTGACTGGTGTTTTACATGTCCAATACCCAGTTTGCCGACAACATCAGGAGGAAAAAACCCTTGAAGCAAATTCCCTTGATTCCTAAATTAGGAGCCACCTCAATTATGATGTATGTATCACTTGTCAGGAGTCCGATGTCCAACGGCATGGAGTTTTCTTGACCCTCTAGCCAAGCTCAATTGATACTGCGTATTTAGCTTGTTTCCATAAAATTCAAATGGCACTCGTTGCCCGCTTAGACCGAACCATATGTGCCAATTCAACATCTTCAGATTTTGCAAAGATTTTTATATCATCACCCTCCATTTTCTGGATCTCCCGTTGCCTATCTTCTAGCAGTGTGCCAGGGCTTCATCCCTTAGAGTATAGTCAACCAAGGTACAGGTGCAATCCTCAACCAAGATTCCTTTGGAATTTCCACTTAACACTGACGTTTGATGCACAGCCGCAGCGGCTTAGGAGCCATCGGGAGGCCAGTAATGGATACGTTTCCTGATACTTCGGCATGTATCGCATGTACAGTAGAAATAGTAACTACTTATCTCTGTCTCGGGGAATCAAACCAAATGACTTGTAGAAAATTTCAATCCATCTTTAAACTGAATTTTTGATCATTCAGAGATCTTGAAAAATGATGACACCAATATCTCCGCATAACATCCATTGATTTACGATTATTGACAATGGTGATTAAGAGTCTCGGCAGTGCTTGAGGTGGTCAACTTGCGAAATGGCTTGGAACCGGCTCGAGGCATGAGATAACGGCGGTGGCCAAACAGCGTGGGGTGGAACCACAGCCATGGGCTGAACGAAGTGCAGAGACCCGGCGATTCGAGCGAGGACCGCAGCTCAGACGGGCTGGTTTGACACCGTCCGCGGTAGAGGCCAAGCGTGAAGGCGATGGCGGCTTGCAACAATTGCGAGGTGGCATGGCCGCGCTTGAGACGGACGCGTGAGGCCATAGCTAAGGCGGCCGCGAGGCTAGACGGTTCGATGCCGGCCACAGTGGCTTGACGCGGCGGGGAAGGCCGCAATGAAGGCGACCGTTGTGGGTCCCCCGACAACCCGGAGCAAGGGCGAGGCGGCGACGGAGAGTGAGGTCGCACGTGCCCAGGCGGGCGACGGGGCGAGGCCGGGAAGACGAGATGGGTGGAGGTCCAGTCCGCGAATTCCCATTGTTGACTCTCCTGGGACCCGGATCTGGATCACCCCCTTTTTTTCTTTGAGGTTTGGCCACGTGACCAGCTACTTTGGCCGGTAGCTGATTTTTTGCCTCCCTCTTTTTTTTCTTTTTCTTTCGGGACTTGCTTCTCTGGTAGGACTCGGACTTGCTTTTTATTGCATGTACTCATCAATGAAGAGTTTGCCCAGGAGCCGATCGAGTTGGACAACGATACGGACAACCAAAAAACAATGGAGACAACTGATGCCAATGCTGACAACAATGACTCTCTGGATCCCGACTCTGGGCGATTGAAATCTCTGAACGCTGGCCGGAAAAAATCCCATACCTTCAGTAAATACGATCAACCATATCAAGTAAACATGCTAGCCATCTGGTGCGGCGATAGAGCCGTTGTTATTTTGTTGATGACGATTGGACTAAATTCCCATGAAGTCCAAGGTTGCTCATGATGGGTTACCGTGCATGATTTCCCCATACCAGTTCTTCTTCATAGGACCAATCACGAGCTTCTCGACACCTGGGAAAAAACCCTCCAAGAACTCAACACCACTGTGCGCGAGCCCCACGGTGGGCGCCAACTGTCGTGGAATTAACACGTCAGATGTCCTTAGCGTGAGGACTTAGTCGTGAGGCCAACGCATCCATGTGGTAGCTTGAGAGGGGTTGAGCGGAGTCGAGAGACGCAACACAAGACAAGGGTTTAGACAGCTTCGGGCCCCGGAAAACATCATCCGGTAAAAACCCTACATGCTGTTTGTGGCTAGGTCTCATTATGATCATGAGGGAGTCGCTGTAAACCGGCTCTCCTCTAGTTGTTTCTAGCCCTAGAGATTGTTTCTTGCTTGTCCCTCTTTGGGGAGCCCTGCCCCTCCTTATATAAGTTAGAGGGGCGGGTTACATGTGGAGTCCAAATAGGATTAGGACTAGCCTATCTTCTACTACAAGCCGGATACAAGTCCGGGTCTTGATTCCTTGTAAGGAAGATATTCCTCACGCCTTTCCTCTTAAGACGGCCTACCATAACGTAAGCCAGCCTTCTGGGCCTTGAGCCTCCTGGGCCCCCGGGTCTTGTCGCTCCTCTGATCCGCTTGCCAGGTCACTCATAAGTCGCCAGGATCGGATGGGTCACTTAGTGTGTCGTTCAGCCAGGGCGGGTCATAAGTGAGTCGCCAATTCCGTCCGGGTTATACTTCCGGCGGGGTGACACCACGGGGTATATCCCCGACACCAGCTGCACGACTTACTCGTGCGTCAACTGAGCTAGCAGCACGTTCCCAAGATCCCTTGCCACCTGACACTACTTCCCAAGCACTCTTGACACAAGACAAGTTGGCAATATTAGATGAACCTTGTGAGCTTCAACAGCAAGAAGGTAGTTGCTGGAGTCAAGTTACAGTTGCATGCTTCTTTATATGTAGTCTCATAGTTTGATGTACACTAACACTTCCTATGTTCGTTGTTGGACTAGCACCTAGGCGCAAGAGGAAACAAACATCAGGGATAATGCTCGATAGGTTAACTAAATCTAGAGGAGGAAGAATGGAGATCCGTTTTGAGGCAGGGCTAAAAGGCCACGTGATGCTACAGAGTCAGCCAAGTTAGTATCAGAGGCAGCGGTTGCCGTTAGGTGTCATGTACGTATCCTCCCAACATGGATTCAGTACAGGAATGACAAAGACGAAACCCAGTTCAACACCTTCCTCGACCATTTATCTGTAAGTATGGTTATGTATGGAAACTAGTAATATCATCTTGCTCCGAACCATACTTTCTAGGTTGCTGATAATGAGACTCCCATAATATTCAACAAACGAGGTTCAAGTTGGATAGCCAAGATGATGCAACCAGACAAGCTTGCACCCATGTTTTCAAGTCTTCTCTGCGACAGTATCGGTTTAACTTGAGGAAAACTCACTTTGAAGTCAAGGCTAATAGTGAACTTTCCCAAACATCTCCAGTGGAAAATATATCGGATGAAGACTGGAGGGGCCTTGTTAAACACTGGTCTGATCCGAAGTATCAGGTACATTATATATATGTGATTAGATCACATGTTGAAGTCCTCTTTACGCATGTGCCACACAAATCTATCTTCTTGTAGGTGAACTGTTCAAATAACAAGGCCAACCATACAAAAGTGAAATTCCAACAGACGACAGGATCTCGTAGCTATATTGCACACTGAGAGGCTCTTGTAATTAGCTGTTGTTTCACTCTTTTCACTGTACCATATTATCACATCTATATTGACTTGTTCGAAATGCAGAGGAAAGCCCGCAAGGACCAAAAAGTACCTGAACCAAATGATGTGGAAATCTTCAAGGACTGTCACACCAGCAAGAAGAAGGGCATGACTACACCAGTGAAAATCGCTGTTGTAAGTCCTTAATCCTCATGCCTTTTAACTACTACTTACTCTGACTTGTGCCTTGAACTGCATGGTTTGTAGCCAATGTCTATTACTCTTTTCAATTTTATACACAATTGTCTTAGCGTATCACTGCACCTTACTAGGTTTAAAAGAGAGGAGTGATGTTCCTTTTATCTTGACTCGTAATCTAGTTCCGTGCTGAACTTGCCCACACAATGTTACAATTGCCTGTTTGTCTGTTCTCAGTTGTTTTTTTATATGAATGATGTCATACTATGCTTACCGTATTATAAACTTCGTCTCTTTATCCTTAGCCCTTAACACAATGTGAAGAAATAGACAATACATTAGCGATGGTACATGGTCATATGTTTGGAACCTGGTTTTATTATGTACTTTGCAATAAAATACAACTAATATTTTACATGGGTTCACGAGAATAAGTTCTGTATATAGACCAAAGCTATTTTGTTTGGTTTTGCTGCCTCCTTAATATCTTCTGTTCTGGTACTACTAATGTAAAACCTCAACTTTTGAGCGAGCCATGGAAAAAATGGTGGAACCGCCACCTTTTGAAGGTGGCGACGCAACTATAACCACAATTTCAGCTCTTGCTGCAGTGGGTCAGTACCTGTACACTAACAGTGCTAAAAGCACGTTCCTGCGTAATACTGGGTTGGTTGTTAAGGCAATATCGTCCAAACTGCCTCATGATCAAGATATGCAGGCTCAAAGCAATGTTGTATCTGTGCTCCAAACACAAGTCCATTCCCTAATAGAGGCCCTTTGTGAAACAAGGAGAAACATTGCCCAATGTCGTCAAGATATGCATGGTTTTGAAACCAGACTATCAGACATTTGCTATGTTGTTCAGGAGCCTAGGGGAAATGAAGGCGAGGGTTATGGTGCTCCATCGGACAATACAACATGAAAACATAACAGTCAGGTCAAATGAACCGAGCTTCTGAACTTCTGGTGGTGCATTTATCTGCTAGACTGTTAAGTTTTATGCCAACCTTCCTTCTGTTATATAGTTGTAATTTGTTTTGGTGCGATACAAAATTTATTCTTAACGTGTAGCCACCGGCTGAAGAAAACAGCAAGCCATTTTTGTATAGTGTAGGGTGTTCCCTATATTTGCACTGGTGGCGATCTTTGATGCCGAGTGGATGTAATCTGTGCAATCGCCTTAATAGCCTAGCGTTAGTTTCGACCTTATTTATTTCCTAGTCTTCTTTTTCCCTGGTTTGCTAGTGGCCGCAACTACCATGGGCCATATATGGGCCGTAGGATCCATGGGTCTCCTACCGGCCATCGATAAAATGGGCCTGTAATCGGTGGGCCTCGGGCCGTCGATAAATGGGCCTGTAATCGGAGGGCCTCGGGCCATCGGATAAATGGGTCTACATGGGCCGTAATCAGGCGTAATTGGTATCGGCCCAGCATGGTAACAGGCCGTTAACAGGCCGTATGACTGCAAAAGCTTAATTCTGTCACAGGCATAATGGGTCGTTAATGGGCCAGAATATAGGACGGGGTGGCTAGAAACGGGCCGACTCTTGCCATGGGCCGAATTTGGCCCATTAGGGTAACAGGCCAGTAATGGGCCGACTCTTGCCATGGGCCGAATTTGGCCCATTTGGGGAACATGCCAGTAACGGGCCGACTCTTGCCATGGGGCGAATTTGGCCCATTAGGGGAACAAGCCAGTAACGGGCGGGAAGTAATCGAGGGCCGAAAAGGAGCCCAAGAATGTATGGGCCGTCAATAGGCCGAAAGCTAACACGGGCTGGAAACGGCCCATGTAAATCACAGGCCGTTAACGGGTACAAAGAAAATTATTGTTCATTATGGGCTAGAGTCACCGTGGGCCTGTAAAGGGCCGAAAGATACGAAGGCCTCATATGGGCCGAAAGACGTCGTGGGCCATACATGGGCCAAAAGAGAAATGGGTTGGTGTTATATTCGACGGCCCACATGACGTTGTTGGGCCGATTTCCTTTAGTGCCTAACATGTCGTGAGCTAACGGGCCGTAAAATGGGCTATTTGCGAAGAGACTGTTAACAGGCTTTTCATGGGCCAGCCCGTTAACTTTTGACCAAGTCAAATGGGCCAGCTTTGTAAGCTAAATGGGCCAGTGGTGGGCCGTGGCACGTGTCAACATATCATAGGCGCCTATCTGACCCACTGACGAGCTGACACGTGTTTCATCCGGCCAATAAGAAATTTACACGTGGAAATTTCCCATTGGTCGGGGCTGTTAACGGGTTATCGGATCCAAAACCCGACCCGATAGCTTAACGGTGTTCCGTTACGGTGGATGCCACTGTCGGTCACCCTTGACGAAAGCACTTCTGTGACGCGTGATTTATCGTCATGGAAGTGGACACTTCCGTGATGATAATTTTGGTAATGTCATGGAACACTTCTACGACAGCGCATGTATAACTATCTTGATTCTGTCATAAAATCGTCATGGCTGTACATGCATGACAGAAAACGCGACCTACTGTGACAAACACGTATCATCACGGAAGTGTATTTTTTGTAGTGATCGTCCCCTCCATCCTCACCACCGCCTCTGTCCGGTGATCACCGTCATTCGATTCGTGTCGTCCAGGCTTTCCCCGGCCTCGACCTCGACTCTGTTCGACCCTGATATGAGCCTCTTTCATTTTCCCTTTGTTTCCCCTCTCCAACTCTTCCTCTAGTCGTGGTTTCTGCCTAAGCCGAGAGCTCCCGCCTGTTGGTAATGTCGCCATCATGGCTACAAACACTGTAGCTTGTGCCTGGGCGAGTCATGGTGCTGGGGTTGCTCCCAGGAGACAACCCCGACCACCAGCTGGTCCCATCATGCACTGGACCACCCTAGCTGCTGCTTCCTACACCTTTAGACGTGTGAGATCTCCAGCTACACATAGAGCTCCTTCGCCGCTCTTTTGGTCGCCGGAACAATGTTTCCGAGCCCCACCGTCATTTATTTCCTCGCCAACGGCTTAACGCCGGTGGGTTTGACTCTTTTGACCAGGGGTTTGACCTCCCCTGGATCACTGACATGTGGGCCCGGCCCCTGCTAACTCTAGGTTAAGTTACTAACTAAATTTAATTAACCCACTGACTCGCTGACATGTGGGTCCAACCCTGCTGACATTTTATTTAGGGTTAGCTTAGCGCTAATTAACTATGTTAATTAGCTGAGTCAATGACATATGGGTCCCAAAGGTCAGGTTTGACCTGGCCTACCTAGTTGACTCACTGACGTCACATTGTCATCATGCTGATGCAGTTAACATTTTTTGGATTAAAAATAATTCAGGAAATTTTAGAAAATGTTTAAAACTTCAAAAATTCATAGAAATTCAACCATAACTCCAAATGAAATAATTTATATATGAAAAATTATCTGAAAACCCCAATCTATTCATCTGTACCATTTCCATGCATGTGAGAACAACATTTGTCTACTGTTTAGGGAAAATCAAACAAATGGAAATTGAATATCCACATATGGGGTTTGAATTTGAAACTTGGATTCAAACCAACTTCATCTAATTGTGTTGCTAGTTGCATTAGCTCAAATCACAACATATTGCCATGTCGCAGTCATGCATCATATTGTTGCATTGTGTTGATCGTATTTCCTCTCTATTGCCGGTATTTGTCTCCGCCTCAGTAGAGTTGTTCCGACGATGAGTTCGATGACACCGATGAAGAGCTATATCATCTTCAGAAGTGCCAGGAAAGCAAAAAACCCTTGTTCATTTTGATACAATCCCACTCTCTCGCTCCTGCTCTCTTTTATTGCATAAGGCCAACAATGTTTCAACTATTACATGATGCGGTAGTTGAACACCTTTCCTCCACATGGCCTGTCTTTGTCGTAGTAAATAGTTTAAACCCACTAGCATGAGTAGGATTTGTTTGAGACATGATGTGTCGACTCATTCATGCTTGCTTGTTATGCCTGCTATGCTTAGAGTTGTGTCAGATCTGATTCATCTGGAATGGATTGGAATGGTGTGAACATGTCATACTGTTGAGAGCTAAGTAGGTGAACAAGATTTGGTAAAGGTATCAATGAGAGGCCATGTAGGAGTACATGGTGGGTTGTTTCATTAGAACCGTCCTTAGGAACTGAGTTCTGTGTGTGTGATTCAAGATCAGCTACTACCACACATTGGTATCCTTAATTGACTCTCTCGGCTTGTTAATCGCCCTTGTCCTCTGTACAGGAGTTGTAAGTAGTTTTCGTGTTTGTAGTATACTGGAGGCCGTGCGCGATGCTGGCCCTAGGGATGGGCTGTGATGCGGTAGGTATGTGGCCCGGTGTACCGAGACGCCTGTTTTGTGCCTCAGTGTAACGCCCTGGATGTAACTTTCCATATTTGTAACTTCAACTCTTGCCTTTTCCGGAGATGCGATATGATATTTTCTCCGTGGTTGGGTTTTTGTATTTTGTTTTGCATTTTGTTCATGTCTTGCATTTTGTTCATGTCTTGCATTTCATCTCATAGCATCATGCGCATTGCATCTGCATGTTTTCATAAAACGTGCATCCGTTGTTAGTTGCCGCTTCTCCCTCGCCTCCGTTGACGTTTCTCAGACCAACCATTCTTTTGTTGTCCGACCGTTTGGCCCTTTCTGCACAGTGCACTGACCCCTCGCGCGCGTCCAAGACGTCCCCGAACCCGACCTGCTCAGTCATCACCGTTGGATTCAGTTCATCCCCTAACATCTATAAAACATCTCCGTTTTATTATTTGGACTCCCTACCTATTTATTCCGGACCACCCGATCGCGATCGGAGGATTCAAATCATCCCCCTTCCGTATATATATAGTCCACCCACTTGCTAAATGGGATCAAACCCTAACTTCCAGGCAGTTTGTCCCTGCCGCCGCCGCTGCACTCACCTTCCGCCTCGGGATCCTCCCAGACCCATCTCCCTCTAACCAGTGCTCGAGCCTCCACCTCTTGATCCCCTCCCGATCCAACCACCAACCATAGTCGCCACCGCAGCCTCCAACCACCTCCCGCAATTTTCGCGCCGGCCAAACCAGTCCGTCCACCTCCCTCACCGACTCTGGACGCGCCCGCGGATCCGGCCGTCTATCGCTATGCCCGCGCCATTCCCATCCCCGGCATCGTTCACGCCCGAAGCCTCGCTCCCAGCCTCCCGCAAGCAGAGGCCCCGCGAACCTCTTGCTCCCCGTGCTCCTTCACCTCGCCTCGTCGTCCGGCACCGGTGCTGCCACCCGTGACCAGCAGCCGCTCCAGGCCTCTCCCTCATCCCTCTACTTCTACTTCCCTACGCTCTCCATCTCTCCCTCTGACCCCCTGCTCTTCCTCTCTTGTCCTGGACAGGAACAGCAACGCCATGGCGCCCGGAGCTCGAGCTCGTCCAGCACCACCGTCCAGACCCACCTCCGGGGACCGGATTCGCGCCCCGTCATCCAACCTAGCCATCCACACGTCGTCGGAGGTCGCCCCGAGCGCCAAGTTCGCCACCGCCACTCCCTTGCATCCCATCTCTGCCTCCCCTGCTTCTGCGAGCACTCGAGGACGACACACCCATTTCCTCCTCTGCTCAAACCCATGCCTTGGGCGCCCCCCTCGTCATCATCAACTAGGTGGGCAGCAGCTCCACCGCGACCTCGCCCACGCCTCCCTCTATCTCTTCCCTTCTTATTTTTCCTCTCTGGTGCTCTCTCGCTCACGATCTCTCTGTCTCTCCCCTTTGCCTCGAATAGGGAGCCCCGCCACCATGGATGGCCGAGCCCAGCGCCCGAGCTTCGTCCGCCATCGTTGCCCAGAACTGATGCCGGACGACTCGATCCGCTCGTTCCGGTCGGTTCCCGACGACCCCGTCGCCATGACCCCCCTGTCAGCGTCTTCTCCATTGCCATGGTCCTGCTGCTGTTATGTTTCTTCAGAAATGAGAGCAGTAGCGGCTCGCTCGGTTCAGTCTGGCGTTTGACCGCGTTGTCCTGCTGCGTGGGCTGCCCCATCCCAGCACCTCCGGCCCAACGCCTCCTCACCTCGCGGCTGGACCGCACCAAGCCAGCCTCTGCTGCAAGCCGCTCCACGGGCCCAAGGCCTCGAAAGCCCAATGTGAGTAGCTCCCCCAGTCCACCCAGATTCAGCCCGCCTATGTTTTTTCCGTGCCCTCTGAATTTGTCTAATTATCCAGAGTTGGCAGAATTGCAGAAAAACCCTCAAGCATCATGCATATAATAACTCCACAACCGTGCATCATATGTAAATAATTTATATATGGAAAATGCTTAATTTTTCATCTAGTTTCACAATATGCTACTTTCATCCATGTTTAAAATGTTTAAAATGATGTTTGTTTAAATTTGCTCAAATGCCATGCTAAAATGATTTATTTCATAACTAAATAACCGTAGCTCGGTTTTAAATAAACTTTATATGTAAATGGGGTAGAAAAATGCCTAGTTTAACATGGTGCACTTTATTTCCCTGTTTAACACCATTAAAATATTGTTTAGGCAGAACAGTACAAAAACTAAAATATGCATATGGGGATTTTCCGGAATTGTTGTTTGTTGTTCCGGCCTCATTTAAACATGCCTAGGTAGGTAGTTTAATTATGCTTCACCTCTTGCCATGTTTAACAACATTTAACATTGCTTGGTAGCATAAACGAGAGAGAACTAAATATTTGATGTGGTGTTTTTCCAATATGCAACTCGTCGCATATTGAGCTCCACTTAACTTGTAGTATTGTTTGTTGCACTTTGCCATGCCATGCCTCATTAAACCGGACATGCATCATACTTGTTTGTGCATCATGCCATGTTTATGCTTGTGCATTTACCATGTTTTTTGCTTCTTTCTGGTGTTGCTTCTTAGTTCCGGTAATGTTGCGATTGTGAGGATTCGTTCGACTACTCCCGTTCGTCTTCTTCATGGACTCATTCTTGTTCCTAGCGGGATTTCAGGCAAGATGACCGTCACCTTGGATCTCACTACTATCGTTGATATGCTAGTTGCTTCGTTCTATGTCTATGCTGCGCTACCTATCATTTGCTCTTCAAGCCTCCCAAATTGCCATGAACCTCTAACCTTTGACACCTTTCCTATGCAAACCGTTGCTTGGCTATGTTACCACTTTTGCTCAGCCCCTCTTATAGCGTTGTTAGTTGCAGGTGAAGTTGAAGATTGCTCCATGATGGACAGGATTATGTTGGGATATAGCAATATCTCTTATATTATTAATGCATCTATATACTTGGTAAAGGGTGGAAGGCTCGGCCTTATGCCTGGTGTTTTGTTCCACTGGCCGCCCTAGTTTCCATCATACCGGTGTTATGTTCCCGGATTTTGCGTTCCTTACGCGGTTGGGTGATTTATGGGACCCCCTTGACGGTTCGCTTTGAATAAAACTCCTCCAGCAAGGCCCAACCTTGGTTTTACCATTTGCCTCACCTAGCCCTTTTTCCATTGGATTCCGGAGCCCGAGGGTCATCTTTATTTCCCCCCCCCCCCCGCCAGGCCAGTGCTCATCGTGAGTGTTGGTCCAACCTGTCAGCCGCCGGTGGCCACCAGGGGCAACTCTGGGATGGCCTACCGGAAGTTTGGACAATCCGGTGTGCCCTGAGAACGAGATATGTGCAGCTCCTATCAGGATTTGTCGGCACATTCAGGCGGCTTTGCTGGTCTTGTTTTACCATTGCCGAAATGTCTTGTAAACCGGGATTCCGAGACTGATCGGGTCTTCCTGGGAGAAGGAATATCCTTCGTTGATCGCAAGAGCTTATCATGGGCTAAGTTGGGACACCCCTGCAGGGTTTAAACTTTCGAGAGCCGTGGCCACGGTTATGTGGCAGATGGGAATTTGTTAATGTCCGGTTGTAGATAACTTGGAACCAGATCCGAATTAAAACGCATCAACCATGTGTGTAGCCATGATGGTCTCTTTTCGGTGGAGTCCGGGAAGTGAACACGGTTTTGGGTTATGTTTGACGTAAGTAGGAGTTCAGGATCACCTCTTGATCATTGCTAGCTTCACGACCGTTCCGCTTGCTCTCTTCTTGCTCTTATTTGCGTTGGTTAGCCACCATATATGCTTAGTCGCTGCTGCAACCTCACCACCTTACCCCTTCCTTTCCCTTTAAGCTTTGCTAGTCTTGATACCCATGGTAATGGGATTGCTGAGTCCTCGTGGCTCACAGATTATTACAACAACAGTTTCAGGTATAGGTTATGCGATGATCTTGACATGAGAGCGATGTTTACTTGTTTTGGAGTTCTTCTTCTGCTTCTTCTTCGATCAGGGGATAGGTTCCAGGTCGGCAGCCTAGGCTAGCAGGGTGGATATCGTTTGAGTTTCTATTTGTGTTTCATCCGTAGTCGGATGGTGTTCTTATGTAAGATGATGTTGTATTCGTGTGGCATTGTATGCCTTATGTATGTATCCCTACCTATTATGTAATGTTTATGTAATGATATCCACCTTGCAAAAGCATTTCAATATGCGGGTCTATCCTTGGTGGTACCTTCGAGTTCCTCTTGGATAGGGTCGCATATTGGGCTGACAAGTTGGTATCAGAGCCTCGACCGACCATAGGAGCCCCTTGATTGTTGGCCGTTGTTGAGTCTAGAAGAAAACTATTTTGAGTCTTAGGATTATATATATCGGAGAGTAGGATTCTTTTTACTCCTCAGCCCCTTCATTGCTCTGGTGAGGACTCGTGACGTAGATGTTTTGTCTTTCCTCTCCTCAAATTTCACTAATTTTTTTTAGGATCACGCGGGTATCTTGGAATCGTTACGATGGTTTCGTGACGAGAACATTGTTCTTGGTGCCTCCTGACATTTAGGGGTTGTGGCAGTGTCCCGGGGAGTTGAGCTCCGAGGTGTTGTCGTCACAATTTTATCGTTGCAGTTCTGGAATACCTGAGTTTTGCCGACATCAAAAATCTCTTTTATGAAGTTGTTGGTGAGATAACCTCGACGCCACCCAGTACTGGGGAGTTCGGGAGTATTGCCATAGCTCGTATAACGGATGCTTTTCGAAGGTTGAGGTACACGATTTCCGGAGTTTTCTTGGTTATGTGTTGAGGATGGATATAGCTGGATGTAGGGATTGTTAGTTTGGGTGAGATATATTGCTTCCCCTGTATCCCCAACACCAGATTGCATAACGAGAAAGTTTCGGGAGTTTTATAGGTGGGAATTCAAGTATCTCCTAGAATATCTTTCCGACAGATGCATGATATGGGATTGGGTAAATCTCTATCATATGTATTTGTTCCGGCTTATTCTGCAAGCCAAATCCTTTGTTTTGTTTTTATTTGTGGTATTCGAGTTGCTTCAATGTAAAGTGTTGATTCCATACCTTTCCTAAGTGGTGTTCTCATATTCCTATGGGGATACTAATCCTTCTTGATCATCGAGATTGCCATCTTAATTCTATTTCCAACCGGTGTGTTTCTCTTCGAGATGATCCCATCATTCTCCCCATCCGCGAGATCAATTCTAAGTTTTCTCAACGGTGTTTGTTTCGTTCATCCCAAGTTGTCTTTGTTTTTCCCCACCCTCCCACCCTTTTTCTTCAAGGACTCAGATTTCTTAATCATGCATCATTTTATTTGTGGGAAGTCTCTTCATTCTTTTCAATCAATATTCTTATCTGGGTGATTCTCAGGAAGATACTAACGGAGCTTCAAGTCTATTATTCTTCGTTCTCTTTTCTTCTCCGGTGGATTAATTTCAAGCTTCGGTGTTGATTATATCTCTTCCTTTTGTTTCACATATCTTCCCATGTGAATTTCTTATCCAAGGCTCTCTTATTTATTCACCTTGCCCAGTTCATATCCGGAGTGTTGAAGATATATGGGAAGATTCATGTTTCCATTCTCAATCCGTTCAAGTTGTTTTGAGGTTGTTATCTCATTCAAGCCATTTAATTCAACCGGTGCAATCCCCCCTTTCAATCAATCGTTCAATGATGTATCTTTTAGTGGGCCCTAACCCACAGGTCTTTTCCCAGGATCTTACTTGACTCTTCTAATTTTCCCCGAGCTTCTAATATTCTTTTCAAAGTTTGAAGTAAGAATGAGTTATCATCAGTCATATGTCTTTCTCCAAGATCTTTCAAATTCTTTTCATCGTTGGTTCAACCTTTCCAATTTTCATTCCAGAGTGCCTCAACAATTGTCATGGTGGTTCTCATCATCATTCTCAACATGTGAAGACCGAAGAAGAGTTTCTCTTAAATCTTGCTCCATTCTCTTCAAGATTCATGGTTCTAGCTTGATGCCATCCTCTCATAGTTGTTTTCGATTGTGAGAATTTTTTTCATCCATCGGGAGCAATTCAGGAGTCTTTTCAGTTTGATTCTCTAGAGCCCATCACCTTATAATTATTCATTCCAGCTTTCAGCCCTCTTCTCCAAATCTTACCAGTGAATCGTTCAAATACCCTCTAATCAGTTCATGATCTCTTCATTCTCATGTATCTAAATCCCCTCAAGTATCTTCATTCGTTTTCCAATTGTTCCCGGTGAATTGTGCCATTGCTACTTTCATTTTCAATTCTTATGGTGGTTCATTCAAGATTCCTCTTCCTTTGCTACCGTATCATTTCATTCGTTGTTTCCAATCCCATCGGTGGTCCCATCAATAACTTCTTCAAGTTTGCGCTATATCCCTTTTAATCCTTTCTACAGGAATAAGTAGTATGCCAAATCCGTTGCTTGTCATCAATTTAAATTGGTGAAGGATATGCATAACGTAATTCTTATCATTGTTTCATCCAAGTGATCTAGTTTCTTCTTTCCAGAGTTGTTCATCATGTCACATTTCTTGGTTCGAGATGCTTCATCTTTTCTTTTCCGGAGTTCCAAGTTTTCCGCTTTATCTCGTCGCGAAGCTCCGTATAAATCATCGCAAGGCTTCACCTTGTGTTCTCAACTTCTCTTTCTTTGTTATCATCCTTTGATTTTATTACCGGAGTTCTCACGAAGGCTCAGCATGGTGGTTCGTCAAGGATTCTTTTCATTCTTCAATTGTTCTTCAAGATTTCTCTTGAAGTTAAGATCCACCAAGCTATACTCTAAAATAAACATGGTGCTCAACACATGTTTTGTTTTGAGGCGTTCAAGTATTCTTCTTCTGGCATTTCGAAGTGCAATTCTTTCTACCTTAGCTTTTGAGGTGGTGTTCTACCATTCTTGGCAATTTCCATTCAGGTTTCGCGATTCACATGTTGTCAAGAATGAGGTATTTTAAATCCATCAATCTCTTCTTTGGAGTTATCTTGTGTCAGATTTCACCTAAACCCTTTCCTTAAGGGTTATTGCTATTTGTGGTGATTATGCATGACCCAAGCTTGCTCCTTATCCTCTTGGTGGAAGAAGCTTTCATCTTTTTGGTGCTCTCAATCAAATCAATGGCTTCCATTAGTGGCAGGTTGTCACCTCATAATTTTGAGATGTTTTCCATAAGCCCACTACAAGCTTTTTCGTTTCTTTGTTGGTTTTCGAACAACCCCCTTATAACCTTCTTGGGAAGGTGCTTTCCAACTTCTCTTGTGGCAAAAGTTGTCATTTTCTTCTCTGTCCCTTTATCCCAATGGTCTAACCTCTATTCTGTCGTTACGGAGGCATTGTGATGTTGTGCTCTTCACCCATCACCTCGTTTTGTGAGGATCATGTTCTTTTTGTGCTTATCCATTTAACTGGAGTGTTGTGCTCTCTTCAAGTTCTTTCATCTTATCAAGTTTTGCCTCTCTTTTCAACCTGAGTGATGTCTGAAATCCTTCTTACCCATTATGCCATTCTTTCAATATTCCGGAGGCAGTGTGTTGTTGATTTCATCAAGTATCATCCCATCTTCTCAACTTCATGTTCTATTCCTTCCATGTTCAACCGGAGTGCTGCCCGAATTCTGCCTCTTTCATCTTGTTTTAACTGGAGTGGTCTCAAATTCTATCTTGTCCATTAAACTCTTGATTCATGTCTTTTCAACCTTCAAGTTCTCGTAATGTTCCTTGTTCCTCTTGTCCAACGGACTGTTTGCAATCTTGGTCATCTCCATTGTTTTGTTTCTTTCAATTTGTTCAACCTCTCAAGGTTCATGGTTTCACTCGTTTGTCGAAGAAGCAACTTAGTTTTACCTCTTCTCTTCCTCTTTCGTTTCTCCCCGGTGCCATCCTAGATCTCGGGACGAGATCCTCTCGTAGTGGTGGAGTGTTGTAACGCCCCGGATGTAACTTTCCATATTTGTAACTTCAACTCTTGCCTTTTCTGGAGATGCGATATGATATTTTCTCCGTGGTTGGGTTTTTGTCTTTTGTTTTGCATTTTCTTCATGTCTTGCATTTTATCTCATAGAATCATGCGCATTGCATCTGCATGTTTTCATAAAACGTGCATCCGTTGTTAGTTGCCACTTCTCCCTTGCCTCCGTTAACGTTTCTCAGACCAACCGTTCTTTTGTTGTCCGACCGTTTGGCCCTTTCTGCACAGTGCACTGACCCCTCGCGCGCGTCCGAGACTTCCCCGAACCCGACCTGCTGAGTCATCACCGTTGGATTCAGTTCATCCCCTAACATCTATAAAACATCTCCGTTTTATTATTTGGACTCCCTACCTATTTATTGCGGACCGCCCGATCGCGGTCGGAGGACTCAAATCATCCCCCTTCCGTATATATATAGTCCACCCACTTGCTAAATGGGATCAAACCCAAACTTCCAGGCAGTTTGTCCCTACCGCCGCCGCCGCACTCACCTTCCGCCTCGGGATCCTCCCAGACCCATCTCCCTCCAACCAGTGCCCGAGGCTCCACCTCTCGATCCCCTCCCGATCCAACCACCAACCACAGTCGCCACCGCAGCCTCCGACCACCTCCTGCAATTTTCGCGCCGGCCAAACCAATCCCTCCACCTCCCTCACCGACTCTGGACGCGCCCACGGATCCGGCCGTCTCTCGCTATGCCCTCGCTCCCAGCCTCCCGCAAGTACAGGCCCCGCGAACCTCTCGCTCCCCGTGCTCCTCCACCTTGCCTCGTCGTCCGGCACCGGCGCTGCCACCAGTGACCAACAACCGCTCTAGGCCTATCCCTCATCCCTCTGCTTCTCCTTCCCTATGCTCTCCATCTCTCCCTCTGACTCCCTGCTCTTCCTCTCTTGTCCTGGATAGGAACAACAACACCATGGCGCCCGGAGCTCGAGCTCGTCCGGCACCACCGTCCAGACCCACCTCCGGGGACCGGATTCGCGCCCCGTCATCCATCCCATCCGTCCACGCGTCGTCGGAGGTCGCCCCGAGCGCCAAGTTCGCCGCCTCCGCTCCCCTGCATCCCGTCTCTGCCTCCCCTGCTTCTGCGAGCACTCGAGGACGACGCGCCCTTTTCCTCCTCTGCTCAAACCCATGCCTTGGGCGCCCCCCTCGTTGTTGTCAACTAGGTGGGCAGCAGGTCCACCGCGACCTCGCCCATGCCTCCCTCTATCTCTTCCCTTCTTATTTTTCCTCTCTGGTGCTCTCTCGCTCACGATCTCTCTATCTCTCCCCTATGCCTCGAACAAGGAGCCCCACCGCCATGGATGGCTGAGCCCAGCGCCCGAGCTTCATCCGCCACCGTTGCCCGGAACCGACGCCAGACGACTTGATCCGCTTGTTCCGGCCGGTTCCCGATGACCCCGTCGCCATGACCCCCCTGCCGGCGTCTTCTCCATTGCCATGGTCCTGCTGCTGTTCTGTTTTTTCAGAAACGAGAGCAGTAGCGGCTCGCTCGGTTCAATCTGGCGTTTGACCGCGTCGTCCTGCTGTGTGGGCTGCCCCATCCCAGCGCCTCCTCACCTCGCGGCTGGACCGCACCAAGCCAGCCTCTGCTGCATGCCACTCCACGGGCCCAAGGCCTCGAAAGCCCAATGTGAGCAGCTCCCCTAGTCCGCCCAGATTAAGCCCACCTATGTTTTTTTCGTGCCCTGTGAATTTGTCTAATTATCCAGAGTTGGCAGAATTGCAGAAAAACCCTCAAGCATCATGCATATAATAACTCCACAACCGTGCATCATATGTAAATAATTTATATATGGAAAATGCTTAATTTTTCATCTAGTTTCACAATATGCTACTTTCATCCATGTTTAAAATGTTTAAAAATGATTTATGTTTAAATTTGCTCAAATGCCATGCTAAAATGATTTATTTCATAACTAAATAACCGTAGCTCGGTTTTAAATAAACTTTATATGTGAATGGGGTAGGATAATGCCTAGTTTAACATGGTGCACTTTATTTCCCTGTTTAACAACATTAAAATATTGTTTAGGCAGAACAGTACAAAAACTGAAATATGCATATGGGGATTTTCCGGAATTGTTGTTTGTTGTTCCGGCCTCATTTAAACTTGCCTAGGTAGGTAGTTTAATTATTCTTCACCTGTTGCCATGTTTAACAACATTTAACATTGCTTGGTAGCATAAACGAGAGAGAACTAAATATTTGATGTGGTGTTTTGCCAATATGCAACTCGTCGCATATTGAGCTCCACTTAACTTGTAGTATTGTTTGTTGCACTTTGCCATGCCATGCCTCATTAAACCGGACATGCATCATACTTGTTTGTGCATCATGCCATGTTTATGCTTGTGCATTTACCATGTTGTTTGCTTCTTTCTGGTGTTGCTTCTTAGTTCCGGTAATGTTGCGATTGTGAGGATTCGTTCGACTACTCCCGTTTGTCTTCTTCATGGACTCGTTCTTCTTCCTAGCGGGATTTCAGGCAAGATGACCATCACCTTGGATCTCACTACTATAATTTCTATGCTAGTTGCTTCGTTCTATCGCTATGCTGCGCTACCTATCATTTGCTCTTCAAGCCTCCCAAATTGCCATGTCAGCCTCTAACTTTTTCACCCTTCCTAGCAAACCGTTGCTTGGCTATGTTACCGCTTTTGCTCAGCCCCTCTTATAGCGTTGTTAGTTGCAGGTGAAGTTGAAGATTGCTCCATGATGGACAGGATTATGTTGGGATATCACAATATCTCTTATATTATTAATGCATCTATATACTTGGTAAAGGGTGGAAGGCTCGGCCTTATGCCTGGTGTTTTGTTCCACTCTTGCCGCCCTAGTTTCTGTCATACCGGTGTTATGTTCCCGGATTTTACGTTCCTTACGCAGTTGGGTGATTTATGGGACCCCCTTGACAGTTCGCTTTGAATAAAACTCCTCCAGCAAGGCCCAACCTTGGTTTTACCATTTGCCTCACCTAGCCCTTTTTCCCTTGGGTTTCCGGAGCCCGAGGGTCATCTTTATTTACCCCCCCAGGCCAGTGCTCGTCGTGAGTGTTGGTCCAACCTGTTAGCCGCCGGTGGCCACCAGGGGCAACTCTAGGATGGCCTACCGGAAGTTTGGACAATCCGGTGTGCCCTGAGAACGAGATATGTGCAGCTCCTATCAGGATTTGTCGGCACATTCGGGCGGCTTTGCTGGTCTTGTTTTACCATTGCTGAAATGTCTTGTAAATCGGGATTCCGAGATTGATCGGGTCTTCCTGGGAGAAGGAATATCCTTCGTTGATCGCGTGAGCTTATCATGGGCTAAGTTGGGACACCCCTACAGGGTTTAAACTTTCGAGAGCCGTGCCTGCGGTTATGTGGCAGATGGGAATTTGTTAATGTTCGGTTGTAGATAAGTTGACACCAAATCCGAATTAAAACGCATCAACCGTGTGTGTAGCTGTGATGGTCTCTTTTCGGCGGAGTCCGGGAAGTGAACACGGTTTTGGGTTATGTTTGACGTAAGTAGGAGTTCAGGATCACCTCTTGATCATTGCTAGCTTCACAACCGTTCCGCTTGCTCTCTTCTCACTCTTATTTGCGTTGGTTAGCCACCATATATGATTAGTCGCTGCTGCAACCTCACCACTTTACCCCTTCCTTTCCCTTTAAGCTTTGCTAGTCTTGATACCCATGGTAATGGGATTGCTGAGTCCTCGTGGCTCACAGATTACAACAACAATAGTTTCAGGTACAGGTTATGCGATGATCTTGATGCGAGAGCGATGTTTACTTGTTTTGGAGTTCTTCTTCTGCTTCTTCTTCGATCAGGGGATAGGTTCCAGGTCGGCAGCCTGGGCTAGCAGGCTGGATATCGTTTGAGTTTCTGTTTGTGTTTCATCCGCAGTCGGATGGTGCTCTTATGTAAGATGATGTTGTATTCGTGTGGCATTGTATGCCTTATGTATGTATCCCTACCTATTATGTAATGTTGATGTAATGATATCCACCTTGCAAAATCGTTTCAATATGCGGGTCTATCCTTGGTGGTACCTTCGAGTTCCTCTTGGATAGGGTCGCATATTGGGCGTGACACTCAGGAACCCTGGACACATCGTTAGGGGCCGTAGTGGAAACCTCCGCTGGACTCCTTTGGATGGAACCTGAATAGACGATAAACCTGGACTAGTGACTTGTGTGGTTAGTCAGGTCATGGCCCACACCCTCGCCAGGCTTCCGCTTGAAGGTTGCCGAGATACATGACGTGTACATGGCGGTAAGTGGCGAGAGCGTGTGTGAAGAAGTACACCCCTGTATGCATGTTCCTGTAAGTTAGTGCCACCTTAAATTCACGACTAGTCATGTCGGCCTAGGTTCTCTGTCATATGGATGCTAGCAACACTATCATATACGTGAGCCAAAAGGTGCAAACGGTCCCAGGCTAGGTAAGGTGGCACCCGTGGGAATACCATGTGTGAGACCGCAAAGTGATATGATCTGTTACATGCTAGATCGGTGTGACTTAGGATCGGGGTCCCGACAGCTTTGGTATCAGAGCCTGACTGCCTGTAGGATTACCAAGCCAAACCGGTCAAAGTCATGTCTAGAAATGCTTTAGTTATATAAAGGAATTAATTGTGGAAGGGAACGTAAGGCTCTTTTTACTCCTTTACCCTATGCCCTTCTGATCTAAGTCACCCTCTTCATTCCTACGGGGATTAAGACTTAGGCTTCTCATTTTTCTATTAGGATCACATGTTACTAATCTGTAGACTTATAAGATTGATGGATTCGAGTCTCAATTCAGTTTCTAGTACTTCCGTGTGTTAACAGTTGGTCTCGGAACCTTGATATTGTGATGTTGAGTGGTTATGCCACCATTTTGCGGGATGTTTCGAATCATTTTGAGCAATTACAGCCGTTATGCTGTGCGAGTCATCCCAGGTTTCTAAATAGTCTGATGCAGTTGCAAATCTTTCTTCCCGTCCCCGATGTTCCTTTGGGCCAGATTAACCACACTAACCAGTGTGTTGAGGTACTCTATTGCCTCGACATATATGTTGAAGCTATTCTTATGACATTAGGGTATCTTAGAGAACCACCTAGTAATCTAGCCATGTTTTGTGTTCCCCGTGTGATGATTCGGGCCGTCATTCTTGAAAGCATCTCGTGATGCCATTTAGTTAGTTGGCATTCTATTCCTGGGTTCTTGAACCCGAGATTCACCCTACTTACCTCATGTTGATAGTGTTTGCTAGTTCCTTTAGGATATCAGTAACCTTTGCAATAGTCCTCGAGGTCCGTGGTACATCCTTCTTCCAAATACCATGAACTGCTTATGGTAGAAGTTCCTTGTTGAACCGAAAGGTCACAACCAGAGTGTTGTTGATGAGTTCTTGATTCTGTGTTGTGACTCTACTAGTCCTACTTTATACATGGGTTATACGAAAGAAATATGTTGAATTTGTTCGACATGCTAATCCATGAATACACAACTCAGAAAAATCATATGTTTCCTTTGAGTTGTCCCTCTTCACTTGTTTCCGACCATCGTCTATCAATTGATAGTCAAGGGTACATGTGCATCCGTGCATCGATGCCTATTATTCTTGTGGTCCGTCAAGACGTTCTACTTCATAATGACTAGGAGAAACATACTCCAGTACCTGATACATTTTATTGGATTAGGTCAAAAAAGTTGTATTCCATGCATCAATATGTCAAACCAACTTTTGTTCTGTACCACCTTGGAGTGCTACCCTCTTGATGTCGGGAATATCATAGGAATTGCACAACCTCTTATGAATTCTTGCAGTAGTGATACTTCTTGCCATAACTATTCATTCCCTAGTCCCCGTGTTATTGTGGCTAGAATGCCGACAAGTGAATCGTGATGTGTGAAATCAATACTCCTAGCAGCTCCGTTGCTTGGTAGTTAAAGGACAATAATTTCATTCTTAGCGTGTTGGTTATTGAATCATGATTCTAAGCTAGATTGTGCTACCTAGTCCTTATTTCCGGTGCACTCTTTGATCAATGAGTTAGATTGTGTCAATCCTTGCTTATTTGGTCATATCGTCTTGCCCTAAAGAGCAAGATTGATCTTGATCTTAGTAACATATCGGTGGTTTGTGATTTTCCGAATATCTTCTCGGAAGTATTTCAAGGTTGTCACCAGACCGCTATGTTGAGCTCGTGATCAAGTTGGTTCTCTTGTAACCACTCCTTCTCCAAGAATCCGTGTTCGATACCATTGAGATAGTTGGTTAAGACAAACACCAACTTGGAGAGTTGGAAGATAAAAGCTTGTTGTAACGCCCCGGAAGTGAACATGGTAATGAGATTGCTGAGTCCTCGTGGCTCACAGATTACTACAACAACAATTGCAGGTACAGGTTTTGTGATGATCATGACACGAGAGGGATGTTTACTTGTTTTGGAGTTCTTCTTCTTCTACTTCTTCGATCAGGGGATAGGTTCCAGGTCGGCAGCCTGGGCTAGCAGGGTGGATGTCGTTTGAGTTTCTGTTTATGTTTCATCTGTAGTCGGATGTTGTTCTCTTGTATGTTGATGTATTCTTGTGGCATTGTATGCCTTTTGTATGTATCCCCATCTATTTTGTAATGTTGATGTAATGATATCCACCTTGCAAAAGCGTGTCAATATGCGGTTCTATCCTTGGTGGGACCTTCGAGTCTCTTTAGGATAGTATCGCATATTGGGCGTGACAAGTTGGTTTCAGAGCCTCGGCCGACCATAGGAGCCCCCTTGATTGATCGAGTAGTTTGGCCGTTGTTGAGCCTAGAAGAAAATTGTTTTTGGAGTATAGTTATATCGGAGAGTAGGAATTCTTTTTACTCCTCAGCCCCTTCGTCGCTCTGGTGAGGAATCTTGACGTAGGTGTTTTGAACTACTCCTCTTCCCTTCAAATTTTTCTTTAGGATCACGCGGTTAGTTTTTGTTCGTTGTCCATCCTCTTTTGTCCAGTGCATGTCTCGTCAAGTTGATTCGACCCTCTTTGTTTTACGAGATAAATCATCGGTTCTTTCTCAATGTCGTCCTCACTTGTCTTCTTTTCCCACCCACCCACCCTTTTTCTTCCCGGAGCCGGAGTCCGTAATCGAGTATCCATCCTACTCGTGCGAAGTCTTTGCTTTCTTTCCTCAATGATTTCAACCGGTGTTTTCTCTTCAAGATATTCATCGGTTTCCCCTTCTATGTGCCTTTGTTTTCCCGCCCTCCCACCCTGTTCTTCCCGGAGTCTGAGTCTGTTCAACCATCAATTTCATTCGTGTGGATCCTCTTCAGTCTTTTGTCAATAATTTCAACCGGCGAATTCTCGTCTCGTTCGTCATTCTTCATCCCTTTCTTTTTCCGGTGCACTCAATTCAAGTTTTTTTCGGGTTGATCATGTTCTTTTCCTTGGATCAAGTGTTCTCCTTGATCGTTTGCCTCTCACCATTCAATCATTCCGGAGTTCGGAAGACATCCCAGGAGTTTCATTTGTGTGTGATTTAATTTGAGGTTGTCACCTCATTCAAGTATTTCAATTGTTCCGGTGCATCATCTATCTGTTCAACATCCCTTTCAACGGTGTTTCTTTTAGTGGGCCCTAACCCACAGGTCTTTTCCCAGGATCTTACCTGACTCTTCTAATTATTTCGGGGTTATTCTCAGATTCTTTTCAACGGTGACGTAAGAATGGATTCCATCAGTCACATGCCTTCTCCAAGATCGCTTTGAAATTCTTTTCATTGTTGGCTCAACCTCTTTGCTTTTCATTCTCCCAGAGTATTTCAACAATTTTTGGTTGTATTTCTCATCATCACTCTCAGCATTTGAAGATCAAAGAAGAATTTCTCGTAAATCTTGTCCGTTCTCCCGGAGATTCGCGGTGCTAGCTCGATGTTATCCTATCTAATTGTTTCCAGTAGTGCAATTCTTTTCATCCATCAGGAGTATTTCAGGATTTGCGTTCTCTCTCGATTATCCCGAGGCCATCTTTTTGGAAGCTTTCTTCGTTCCAAGTTTTCAGCTTCGTTCGTTCCATAGTTGTACCGGTGCTTCCTTCAAGCTTTCTCTAATTAGTTTGCGATCTCTTCATTCTCGTGCATCTCGATTTACTCAAGTATCTTTGTTCATTTTCTAATTCTTTCCGACGATTCGTTCTCTTCTCTTCGTTCGTTTACATTTTCACGGTGGTTCGTTGAAGATTCCTTTTCGGTTCTTATCATATTAATTCATTCGTTCTTTCCAATTCTACCGGTGGTTCATGAAGACCTTCTCAAGTTTGTGATATGCCACTTCTCAATCCTTTCAAGAAGAATAAGTAGTATGCAAAATCATTTGCTTGTCATCAATTTAATTTGATGAAGGATAAGCATACAATAAATCTTATTCTTATTTCCTCCAAGTGATTAATCCTTTTCTTCGGAGTTTGTTCGTGATGAATAAATTCTAGTTCCAAGTGTTCGCATCTTTTCTTTTCCGGAGTCCATATTTTTCTCGGCCATTTCGTCGGAACCTCCATCTAAATCATCGCAAGCTTTAGTCTTATTCGTTTCATCCTTCATTCCTATTCATCATCTTTTGTCACCGGAGTTCTTCATGGTGGTTCTTCATTTTTTAATTCATTTTTCAAGAGGTCATCAAGATTCTTGTTGGAGGAGCTCAATTATTTTTCTTCCCATGTCTCGAAGTGCAAAAAATTCTTCCTTTTCTTCTGAAGTGGAGTTTCGCATTTCTTCATTCCGCTCAGCTATTCAGACTTTTGGTTGTGGCATAATTTCACATCAACTTTTGAGTTGTTTTTGATAAATCCACAACAAGCTTATTCTTTTCATTGTTGATTTTCTCAACAACTGCGTCCAATCCTTTCTTCTAAGGTTGCTTTCTTGTTCATTCGTGGTAGAAGATGTCATCTTCTTCTCCATTCTTTTCTTTCAACTTTTTCAATTCTTCCGGAGGCATTGAGTTGTTCCTCTCGTCAACTACCGTTCCATTTTGTCAATCTCAGTTCCAACTCTTTCCATGTTTAGCCGAAGTGCTGCCTAAATCCTTTCAGTCTTATTCGTTTCTTATCTCGTTCTAACCAGAGTGGTTTCATAGTCTATCTGATTCCGTGAGCTTTTGATTCTCGTCATTCTCGTCGTTCCTCTCTTCTTCTCGAGTGCTCTTGATTCTTTGCTTCTTCTCTTGAGTTCCTGTTTCACCTCATCCCTTTTCCCTTCCGTCTCGGTCCTAAGATCTCGGGACGAGATCTCTTGTTAGTGGAGGAGTGTTGTAACGCCCCGGATCTGATGCGCTAGGTGTCCGCCAGTCATTCACCATCATTGCCATGTCATTTGCTTGCGTGTTGCATTTTGTCATGTCATCATGTGCATCTCATTTTGCATACATGTTCGTCTCATGCATCCGAGCATTTTCCCCGTTGTCCATTTTGCAATCCGACACTCCTATGCCCTCTGGTGTTCCCCTTCTTGTCTCTTTTCCTGAGAGGGAGTTAAACATTCTCGGAATGGACCGAGGTTTTCCAAGCGACCTTGGTACACCACTGGTAGACCGCCTGTCAAGTTTCGTGCCATTTGGAGACCGTTTGATACTCCAACGGTTAACCGGGGAATCGTAAAGGCCTCTTTTGTGTGCAGCCCAACACCCCTCCAAAGTGGCCCAATAACCCATCCAAACCCCCTCCATTCTCTCGGCCGTTCGATCATGATCGTGTGGGCGAAAACCGCACCTCATTTGAACTCTCCTAGCTCCCTCTACCTATATAAACACCCCCCCTCCAAAAATCGCAGTCCAAACCCTACCTTCCCTTCCCTCGCGCCGCCGGACACATCCGTCCGCGCCGGACATGTCCGCACCGCCGCCACAGCCAATCGCCTCCCGCCACGTCACCCTCTCTCTCTCCCCCGCCACCGCAGCCCACCGGTCCCAGATCCGGCCCCCGCACGGGCCCAAACCGCCGCCGCAGAAGCCCGCGCGCCACCGCCGACATGCCCCGCGCTCTCGGGTCGCCAGCTCACCAGCGTTCATTGTCCGCCGCCGCCTCGACCCCAACGGAGCGCGCCGCCCATCGCCAGGAGCTCCACCCCGCCGCCGTGCGTAACCGCCACCTCACGCCCGCTCCGCCGCCCTGCACTCGCTTCGCCACCGTTTGCTCCACTGCCCGGCCCTCGTCGACCTCCGCCGCCGAGGTGCCGCGACCTCGCCTCCACCGCGTCTCACCTCCGGATCCGGGCCGCTGCCGCCCGATCGGGCCAGTCCCCGCCACCAGCGCCGCCCCCGGTCACCGCTCCTCTACCGAAGCGCCGCCGCCGCCGTTCTCCAGCCCGATCGGGGAGGTGCCCCGATCCAGCCGGCCTCCCGTTCGCCTCCGCGTTGACCGTGCCTCGAGTGGGCCCCTGCGCCCCGGCCCGCTCCAACCTTCTCCACCCCCAGCCTGCCTCCTCCTGCCACCTGGGCCGCGTAGCATGCCAGAGCCGGCCCAGCTTCAGATTCGGCTCGTGTGGCCCAACGTGAGCACCCCTGTCTTTTTCCGAATTTTGGCTGTCCCTTAATTTTTGCATTTTCATAACTCCATGCATACCGCTCCATTTCGTGCGTGTGATATGTCAAAATGTTCGTTGTGAGATGATCTTCATTTCATTCCATTGTGCCATGTTTGTTTGAGTTCATTGTGATGCCCAAATCTTCGTTGCAAAAGTGTTGTATGATGTTAACCTGTTGAAACTGTTATAACTTGCAGCTTTGTCTTTTTGATTGCATTTTGTGTGTGCATCCGATGAGCTTGATGTCTACATGACTTTTGAGCTATGTCATGCCATCTTTATAGTGGTGCACTCCATGTATTTTTGTGAGTCATGTAGTGAGTTCATAGAGCTCGTGAAGTAGGGTACTTGCTGTTACTGTTTTGCTAGGCTGAATCTTTTATACCATGATGCTATGTAAACCTGCTGCTACAAGTCATTCTATGCATAATATGGAGATGTACACTAAGGATGTTTTGTTATACATGTCATGCCCTATCAATCCATGCCCCTGGTTGCATTTATAGCCTACTGCAGCTTGTTATTATATTGCTCTCAATGTTGCTAAATAATGTTGCTGTCAACCTGTTAACTTTAAGTTCAGTTTTTCCATGAGCTTTGCTAGTGATCCATGTACCCTATGAACTTTATCTTGCCATGCTTAGCTTCATAGACATGTCTTCTTACTGTTGGTATACTTCACATGCCATGTATTGCTATGTGGTGAGTTGTACAAGCTCACCAACATGCCTACTTATCGTTGTTCTTGCCTTGTACTGTTATTTTGAATCTGTCATATCATTTGCCATGTTTGCATGGATGCTACCATCTTTTATGTTGATCTTTGGAATTAGTTCAGTAAGGGAGTTTTGTTCTCTGTTTTTAGTATTATCATGCCATGCCTTTGTTTGCCATGATAAGTTCCTTTAGCATGTTTTTTGATGGCTCTAAACATTGCAACCTGATGTTATTTCTGCTAAGTCTGCAAACTGTTATTATTTGCAATCTTGCCATGTCCTTTTGAGCATGTTATAGTGTTTTCTGGAGATAGCTCAGTGTTCATGTTTTGTTACACTTCATCTGTAATTCATGCCCGTGCCTTTTGTTCTTATGTTGAGAGGCTGTAGCATATTATTTTGATGCTTGCTAGATGTCTAGTTGCTGTTTTGGACAGCTTGTCCTTTAAACTTGTATAGAGCGTATGTGTTGAACCGTTGCTCCGTTTTGAGGGTGCTCTATATGAAACTTGCTTGATTTTGCATGAAGTTTCATATTATCATGTTGCATCCTTGTTTTGAGGTGTTTTCTTGATGTTTGTATGTGTTTTGCATCAATGCCATGTTTAACTTGTTTGCTCATATCTTCTAGGTCGTAGCTCCGAATTAAATGAACTTTATATGTAACTTGACTAGAATTTCGTGTAGATCCTCTTGGTGCTCTTTAACTTGTTGTTTAATAACTTCAAATTAAGGTTTATTCAGTTCTGGACCAATTTCTAAACTTGCATGTGAGGACTTACCGGAATTGTTATATGTTGTTTCCGACCACATTTAACCTTGCTTTGATGTGTTGTTCTTGTATGCATAATCTCTTGCCATGAGTAGATTCATGTAGTCTTGTCTTGCATCATACTTCGTTGAGCATCATGTCATGTTTATGTGTGGTGTGTTTACCATGTTGTGTGCTTCTTCTCGATAGTTCTTGTTTCGTTGCGATCGTGAGGATTCGTTCGTCTACGCTTGGTTCGGCTTCATTCGTTCGTCTTCTTCATGGACTCGTTCTTCTTCCTTGCGGGATTTCAGGCAAGATGACTGTTGTGACGCCCCCGATTCAATCGTACACTAATCATGCACGCAAACGTGTACGATCAAGATCAGGGACTCACGAGAAGATATCACAACACAACTCTAAAATCATAAATAAGTCATACAAGCATCATAATACAAGCCAGGGGCCTCGAGGGCTCAAATACAAGTGCTCGATCATAGACGAATCAGCGGAAGCAACAATATCTGAGTGCAGACATAAGTTAAACAAGTTTGCCTTAAGAAGGCTAACACAAACTGGGGTACAGATCAAAAGAGGCGCAGGCCTCCTGCCTGGGATCCTCCTAACTACTCCTGGTCATCGTCGGCGGGCTGCACGTAGCAGTAGGCACCTCCGGTGTAGTTGTCGCCGTCGCTGGTGGCGTCTGGCTCCTGGACTCTAGCATCTGGTTGCGACAACTAGAAAGAAAGGAAAGGGGGAAAAGGGGGGAGAAAGCAACCGTGAGTACTCATCCAAAGTACTCGCAAGCAAGGAGATACACTACATATGCATGGGTATATGTGTAAGGAGGCCATATCAGTGAACTGAACTGCAGAATGCCAGAATAAGAGGGGGATAGCTAGTCCTATCGAAGACTACGCTTCTGGCAGCCTCCATCTTGCAGCATGTAGAAGAGAGTAGATTGAAGTCCTCCAAGTAGCATCGCATAGCATAATCCTGCCCGGCGATCCTCCCCTCGTCGCCCTGTGGAAAAGCGATCACCGGGTTGTCTATGGAACTTGTCTGGGTGTGTTTTATTAAGTATCCGGTTCTAGTTGTCATAAGGTCAAGGTACAACTCTGGGTCGTCCTTTTACCGAGGGACACGGCTATTCGAATAGATTAACTTCCCTGTAGGGGTGAACCACATTTCCCAACATGCTCAATCCCATTTGGCCGGACACACTTTCCTGGGTCATGCCCGGCCTCAGAAGATCAACACGTCGCAGCCCCACCTAGGCATAACAGAGAGGTCAGCCCGCCGGTGTAAATCCTATGCGCGTAGGGGTCTGGGCCCATCGCCCATTGCACACCTGCACGTTGCGAGGCCGGTCGGAAGTAGACGTAGCAACCTCCATTACAAAGGAAGTCACGTTACGCGGTCCAGTCCGGCGCGCGCCACTCCGTCGCTGACGTCAAGAAGGCTTCGGCTGATACCACGACGTCGAGTGCCCATATCTTTCCCACGTAGTTGGTTAGTACGTATAGACCAAATGGACAGACTCAGATCAAATACCAAGATCTCGTTAAGCGTGTTATTATGAAGCAACCGCGGATGCCGACCAGGGCCAGGCCCACCTCTGGCCTAGGTGGTCTCAACCTGCCCTGTCGCTCCGCCACAAAGATCCACACAGAGGGCCGTCGGGACAAAGGTCCTTTCAGCCCCCAATCCGTGAATCACTCGCGGGTACTCTTCGAGCGGACCTGACTTTAGTCACCATCTGTAGTATGTATATATGTATAATATATACCCGTGATCACCTCCCAAGTGATCACGGCCCGATAGTATAGCAAGGCAGACCGACAAGAATGTAGGGCCACAGATGATAAACTAGCATCCTATACTAAGTATCTAGGATTGCAGGTAAGGTATCAACAGATGTAGCAACAATGTCAGGCTATGCAACAGAATAGGAGTAACCGAACAGTAACATGCTACACTACTCTAATGCAAGCAGTATAGAGAAGAATAGGCGATATCTGGTGATCAAGGGGGGGGGCTTGCCTGGTTGCTCTGGCAAGAAGGAGGGGTCGTCAACTCCGTAGACGAACTGGGCAGCAGCAGCGTCGGTCTCGTAGTCTACCAGAGAGAAGAGGGGGAAGAAACAATGAATACCATGCAAACAGATGCATATCGATGCATGACATGACAAGTAACGATGCTAGGTGTGCCCAAACGCGGTATGAGGTAATACCGGTGAAGGGGGGAAACATCCGGGAAAGTATTCCCGGTGTTTCACGTTTTCGGACAGATGAACTGGAGGGGGAAAGTTGCGTGTTCGATATGTTAGGGATGTGTGGCGGACGAACGGGCTGCGTATCCAGATTCGTCTTGTCGTTCTGAGCAACTTTCATGTACAAAGTTTTTCCATCCGAGCTACGGTTTATTTTATATTAATTTTTAATGTTTTAAATCATTTTCTAAATTGTTATAAATTAATTCAAAATTAGTATTATTGCATCAGCATGACGTCAGCATGACATCAGCAGTCAACAGAGGGGTTGACTGGTCAATCTGACACGTGGGTCCCACTGGTCATAGACTCAGGTTTAACTAAAGCGGGTTCATTAGACTAACTAAGTGATTAGGCTAATTTATTTTAATTAGATTAGTGAAATAAGATTAATTAACTTAATTAACTCATTAATTAATTAATATTTTATTTATTCTAACATTCTTTTTATTCTCTCTTATTTTAACAAAATCGTTTTGGGGGCGGGGCCCCCCTGTCATTGGCCCTATGGGACATATTGGATTCGGGCGCTAGCGGGCGTCGGGCGCAACCCGAACTGGCGCAGGGGCGCCCGTCCGCTGCCTCAGGCGTGGCCAACGGGGGGATGGCGAGCCGGGGCACACGCTCGCCGGCGGGCGGCGACGACGCGGACCGGTGCGGGACTGCGTCCGCAGGGCGGCGCGTGGCAGAGTGGGAGCAGGGGCAACGGAGGCAAGGCTCGGGCAGTGCGGCCACGGGTGCGGTGGTGCGGGCGCGGCCGGGGCCAAGCGGCACGGCAGAGGGAGCTGCGGGGTGCCGGTGTGTGGCGAGGCGCGCACGGGCGCGTGTGCGGCGAGGCGCATAGGACAGCAACAGAGGAACCGGGGCGCGCATGATTCAGGAAGTAGCAGCCGCCGCAGGAGGACGGGGCGGAGGGTGGTGGTCGTGTGCCGGTGCGGGACGACGTGCGAGCGAGGGGAAGGGGAGGCCGGGGGCCTCACCGTGGTTGCAGGGTTCAAGGCAGTGGGGCGCGAGGAGGAGGTCGGGGACGACCGGGCGACGGAGAGGAAGTAGGCCGGCGAGGTTGCGATCTCCGGCGGGGTGGCTTCCAGCGACATGCAGTCCAGCGGCAGGTGTCGACGGGTCGTCGAGCGGCAACGCGGTCACAGCCCCGATCCAGATTGGATCGGGAGGGGAGAAGCAAGAGGGGGTGGGGGAAGTGGGGGCGACGGTTTAGGGTTTGGTCGCGTGGGGGGATAAGGGGGATCGGAGTGGGCCGGCCGGGCGGTCCGTCGTCCTGCTGGGCCGAGGCCCAGATGGGGGGGTTCCTTTTCCTTTTTTTGTTTGTTTGTTTATCTCTTTTGTATTTTCTTTCTTTTATTTATTTTCTCTTCTATTTAATTTCAATTTAAAATATTTATGCATTTTATAAAACTGTGTCTTCTACACCATAATTATCTATGTAATATTTAGTACAAACCGAACATTTTTATTTTAATGTTTGAAAACTTTTATTATTGACATTAATTTGAATTTGAATTTCGAAACGGTTTCGAATCATCGCAAGGTTAACAACAGTAACCGTGGTGATGTGGCACCATTAGCCTGGTATTACTGTAGCTTAATTATCCGGGCGTCACAACTGTCACCTTGGATCTCACTACTATCATTGCTATGCTAGTTGCTTCGTTCTATCGCTTTGCTGTGCTACCTATCACTTGCTCTTCAAGCCTTCCAAATTTCCATGTCAGCCTCTAACCTTTTCTCCCTTCCTAGCAAACCGTTGTTTGCCTATGTTACCGCTTTGCTCAGCCCCTCTTATAGCATTGTTAGTTGCAGGTGAAGTTGAAGATTGCTCCAGGGTGGACAAGATTATGTTGGGATATCACAATATCTCTTATATTATTAATGCATCTATATACTTGGTAAAGGGTGGAAGGCTCGGCCTTATGCCTGGTGTTTTGTTCCACTCTTGCCGCCCTAGTTTCCGTCATATCGGTATTATGTTCCCGGATTTTGCGTCCCTAACGCGGTTGGGTGATTTATGGGACCCCCTTGACAGTTCGCCTTGAATAAAACTCCTCCAGCAAGGCCCAACATTGGTTTTACCATTTGCCTGCCACCTATACCTTTTCCCTTGGGAGTAATTAACCCAAGGGTCATCTTTATTTTAGCCCCCCGGGCCAGTGCTTCTCTAAGTGCTGGTCCGAACCGAGTAGACTGCTGGGCCCCCTCGGGGAAACTCGAGGTCTTGTTTTACTCGTAGGATGTCTCATCCAGTGTTGCCCTGAGAACAAGATATGTGCAGCTCCTATTGGGATTGTCAGCGCATCGGGCGGCTTTGCTGGTCTTGTTTTACCATTGTCGAAATGTCTTGTAACTGGGATTTCGAGACAGGTCGGGTCTTCCTGGGAGAAGGAATATCCTTCGTTGATCGCGAGAGCTTATCATGGGCTAAGTTGGGACACCCCTGTAGGGTATAAACTTTCGAGAGTCATGCCCACGGTTATGTCGCAGATGGGAATTTGTTAATGTCCGGTTGTAGATAACTTGACACCAGATCCAAATTAAAACGCATCAACCGCGTGTGTAGCCGTGATGGTCTCTTTTCGGCAGAGTCCGGAAAGTGAACACGGTTTTGGGTTATGTTACGCGTAAGTAGGAGTTCAGGATCACCTCTTGATCATTGCTAGCTTCATGACCATTCCGTTTGCTCTCTTCTCGCTCTCTTTTGCGTATGTTAGCCACCATATATGCTTAGTCGCTGCTGCAACCTCACCACTTTACCCCCTTCCTTTCCCATTAAGCTTTGCTAGTCTTGATACCCATGGTAATGGGATTGCTGAGTCCTCGTGGCTCACAGATTACTACAACAACAGTTGCAGGTACATGTTTTGCGATGATCATGACGCGAGAGTGATGTTTACTTGTTTTGGAGTTCTTCTTCTGCTTCTTCGATCAGGGGATAGGTTCCAGGTCGGCAGCCTGGGCTAGCAGGGTGGATGTCGTTTGAGTTTCTGTTTATGTTTCATCCGTAGTCGAATGTTGTTCTCTTGTATGTTGATGTATTCTTGTGGCATTGTATGCCTTTTGTATGTATCCCCATCTATTTTGTAATGTTGATGTAATTATATCCACCTTGCAAAAGCGTGTCAATATGCGGTTCTATCCTTGGTGGGACCTTCGAGTCTCTTTAGGATAGTATCGCATATTGGGCGTGACACTTGCCTAACATAGTTCATTTCAAGGGATATATTTTTCTGTATGTTCGTTGAAGAAAGATGATATCTTTATCTATTGTCCTCGCAATCAGTTGTTGGATCTATCATCTTGTCAAACTTTGATTTGAGTGTGGGCTATCGTCAAATCAAATCAGAACCAACGGTGTTTGTAATGTTGTCTTACTCGTGGTTGATCCCTCGAGCATACACCATTATATCCTTTGGTCTGACCAATGCTATCACCTTGTTCACATAATTGTGGAATTTCATGTATATGGAAACCTGGATGAATTGTTGTTGAGCCCATCGGCAACATCTCTATCTTCTCCATGATTCGTGTTGAACATCAAGACAGTCTTGGAAACTTGTGTAAGCATTTTCTTCATGTTCCGTTCATGAAGTCTATATTTGTATGAAAGAAGTGACTTCCTCTAATTCACGTGCACTTGGTGTAAGTTGCCGCCGTGGATCCGAGAAATATTGGTTTTGTTTCCTCTAGAATCATCCCAAGTCAGTCATGCATATGTGCGAAGTATTTTGTGGTTTGGAGACTTGCAACCTTCATTCTATATGTATCCCTGGCACACCAAGCCACTGATTGATTTATTCAAGGAGAAGAAGTTCCTTCTTAAGATCCGGACTTATGTTAGGACTTCGATATCCTCATTGATGGTTCCCAACCAGAACTCGATAGTGTTTCGTTGTAAGACTACTATGTGGTCAGGCTTGTCTGGGACAGCATTTTCACATGTGTATAGCAGAACCAGCTCATGTTTTGGAGCTTACTACCATAGTCCGTTTCCTGAGAATCTCGCAATGTCATCTCGTCGGCTTGTGTTGCAAACTTTCTTTCCAAACATGCTATTTGAAATATCCTGTTACCAACCAGATCAGAATCCCAAGCAGATATGATGGTTGGAACTTTCCCAAGATCTATGATGCAGGTACCAACAAGGTTGATCTTTTGGCCGACACACCTAGCCAAAAGATCTATCTTTATAGTATCTTAATTGAGCTATTTCAACATCTTCTCCACGAGGATTTCATGCAACTTATTCTAGAAGTTGTTCCTTAGGGATTCTTGTGCTCTTAGTTTCTACGATTATACTATAACCATTCAAATAGTGGAATCACCCTCGACTTTTGAGCTTTTCCCTAGTTACTAGAATCATTCCTAGCATTTGCATTTTGTTCTCAGCTTGCACCCGCCTATGTGCCATTTTACTATGGTCTGCCTTCTCAGTAATTGTTATCTAGGATCATCTTCAGAAGTAGGCTTACCCCGGGCCCTATCCTTTCTCGATGATAACTAGAAATCATCCTCGCGTTGTCTTCAACAAGGTAGTCCACATCATCCATTCGAGTCCGGGTATGTCATTCCTTTGAACTCCGCCAAACAATTGTTGTTGAATTGCCTTAGGCTAGTATAGAGAGTTTCAATGATCTCCTTATCAAAAGTAATTCTTTTTGCCATTTAAGGGAATAAATCTACGAGTCACCTCCCCTGAGGTGCCCTGTTATGGGATCATGGCAATTATCTCCTTGCTACTTTGAAACCATGCACCATCTTACTCAAGCGTGCAATTGTTGCCTACCAACTTGAATCTTCGTCGTCTTCTTTTGCATCACCCCTGATGTGTGTTTTGTGTCTCAGCTCAAGAGATGTTCAACGTCTCATTCCATGAGTTGATCGTGAGTTGCTCGATCTTTAAGAAGATCGATTCCTCTAGAGTTTCCTTCTTTCGCCATAGTGTTGGCACGAATGTCTCGAAAGCAAAGATGTCATGACCAAGATGATGCAATGAATCAACATCTCCGAGAACGTCAATTGGATCATCAAGATCGTGTTAGCTCTGCGTCCCCTCTGTCTTTTTACCTCACTTCTTGAATCTCAGGACGAGATTCTTGTTTAGTGGGGGTGAGTTTTCACAGCCCTAGAATTTGTTTGCAAATAGTTGCATCAGTGAGCATCTTGCATCCTGTTAATTTCAAGAAACTTGAATTGAGGAAAGTCGAAGCCCCCAAATTTTAAATAAAGGCCAAGAACCCTGATAATGCATTCAGTGAATCCAAAATGCCCTAAAAATAGTTTTGAGACAAGATTTATATATCAAACCAAAATTTCGGACCAATTTAAGGGATTATTTGTGCTCTGAATTTAAATCACTAATGTATCTGAATTTGGATTTACATTCTTAATATATGTAATATATTTTCAAATGTCTCTGATATATTTTATGTGCTTCTGGAATAGCCCAGAGAAGTAACATAAATTATTTATAATGTTATGGCATTGTTTGAATTTCGTTTAAATTCAAAATAGTGGCAAAGTTTAAATAAAACAAAACAGAAATAGAAACAGAAAATAGAAGAGAGAGAGCCTACCTAACGGCCCAGTTGCGGCCCAGCACTGTAGAGGACCCAGTCCACATCCTCACCGCGTCATCTACCTCCTGCTAGTAGGAGCAGAGGTGCGTGGTCGCCGCGTGCGTGCCATCTCCTGCTTCCACCTCAACGCCCCAGCTCTTCTGAACGCGCCACGGAGACACCCGATACCTTCTTCCCCGCTCCCCTCGTAGCTCTCTCCTCCCCCTTGATAACTCACAAGTGTAGGGGATCAATTGTATCCTCTTTCGATAAGTAAGAGTGTCGAACCCAATGAGGAGCTAAAGGTAGAACAAATATTCCCTCAAGTTCTATCAACCACCGATACAACTCTACGCACGCTTGACGTTCACTTTACCTAGAGCAAGTATGAAACTAGAAGTGCTTTGTAGGTGTTGTTGGATAGGCTTGCAAGATAATAAAGAGCGCGTAAATATAAACTAGGGGCTGTTTAGATGAAGAAGGAATAAAGTAAATATAGCTAGTGTGGGAAAGTGGTGGTAGCAGTTGTGAAATTGTCCCTAAGCAATTGTACAAACCAACAAGCCAAAGTTTCTGTCCTGCACCGTACAAACCAACAAGCACTGTAAACATCCTAAAGGCAAACCTTGGCACATTATTTTTATAATACAATGGAATTGTACAAGGGAATAATTATTTTTGTTGAAAAGTTTCTGTAATTAAGATTCACAAAGTTTCCGTGAGCATGAACGAAGTTCAAGGAGCTCCCCCACTTCAACAATGCTTGTCTTTCTCACTTTCACTTTCCTTTTTGAAAAGTTTTGGGTTCCCCTCTTTATTTTTTTTGTTTTTAGACAATATAAAAGCACTCAATAGAAATAAATGACTCTCTAAAACTTCTGGGTTGTCTCCCTTTCAGCGCTTTCTTTAAAGCGATTAAGCTAGGCATAAAGTGCTCAAGTAACGGATCCATTCGGATCCCAAGGTATATCAAAGCCAATTTTAATTAACAATGATTTGTAATTTAGTAATGAGCACAAAGTAACATATATCATGCAACAACGAATTCTAACTCTCTTCCTATGCATCGGCATGTCATACAAGAACAATTCATGCACACATAGTAAAGGCCAATGCATAGTATAAATAGTTTCTTGCAATTTTATCATATTGGAAACATAGAGAGGTGGAGATATAGTTCCTCTCTCATAATAATTGCAAATAGGAGCAGCAAGCACATGCATATTATATCTATCAAAATCATCATGTGCAATGGTAAAATGCAACCCATCAACATAATCCATAATAAGGGCAAACTTCTTCGATATAGTGTAGTAGGGAGAATTCAAAAAGATAATAGGACTATCATGCGTGGGTGCAATGGCAACAATTTCATGTTTAACATAAGGAGCTATAGCAAGTTCATCTCCATAAGCATAATTCATATTGTCATCTTGGCCATAAGCATAGCAAGCATCATCAAAAAGGGATATTTCAAGAGAATCAACGGGATCATAACAATCATCATAGCAATCATCCTTCCGTAAGCACGAAGGGGAATTAAACAATGTATGAGTTGAAGAGTTACTCTCATTAGAAGGTGGGCACGGGTAGCTAATCTGCTCTTCCTCCTTTTGTTCTTCGCTCTCCTCATCATCTTTTTCATCCAATGAACTCACAGTTTCATCAATTTCTTCTTCCATAGACTCCAGCAAAATATTAATCTCTTCTTGGACAGCGGAGACTTTCTTAATAAATGCTTCAATTTCGGAATTGAATTCATAATTCTCATAGCAATATTTAAGTATAGCAAAGTTTTCAGGTCTATAAACTGAATCATCAAAATCTTCAAACGTTTTAAACATAGATTCAATCTCATAAGCACCCATAAAAGCAACGAATTCTTCTATTTGTTCCACATCATAGTAATCATAGATACCATTAGCATAAGAAGCCAAGGGTTTATCATCATTAAATTTGCATGAAAAGGAAAGGTGTGGAGCCTTCATCCTAGAGCAACAAGTATAATCATATCTCAAGCATAGTTCTTGAGCATACCAATGCAACATATAAATTTGATCCCATAATAGTTTCCCTTTTTGTGTCAAGCGATAATCCCTAAAGTATTCACGTTGATCCAACATGTCTCCCATAACATAATTGAATGGGGTTTTCTCGGGAGTATCAAAGTAGTACATAATATCTTTCATATTACCAGCATTGAGGGTTTTAGGAGGTTCCCCATCTCCATGAGTAGCAAGTACACCTAATTTTTTTGGTATTTCGTGTTCCATATCAATAACTAAAGATAGAGAACAACTTAGAACAGCAAATAAAAATTACTTAGCAATAAAGCAAACAAGCACACATGAGAATATTCACCCCATTGTATGACTCCCCGGCAACGGCGCCAGAAAAAGGTCTTGAAAACCCACAAGTGTAGGGGATCAATTGTAGCCTATTTTGATAAGTAAGAGTGTCGAACCCAGCGAGGAGCTAAAGGTAGAACAAATATTCCCTCAAGTTCTATCGACCACCGATACAACTCTATGCACGCTTGACGTTCGCTTTACCTAGAGCAAGTATGAAACTAGAAGTGCTCTGTAGGTGTTGTTCGATAGGCTTGCAAGATAATAAAGAGCACGTAAATATAAACTAGGAGCTGTTTAGATAAAGAAGCAATAAAGTAAATATAGCGAGTGTGGGAAAGTGGTGGTAGGAGTTGTGAAATTGTCCCTAAGCAATTGACTACTTTACTAGACCGATAGCAAGTTTTATGTGGGAGAGGCATAAGCTAACATACTTTCTCTTCTTGGATCATATGCACTTATGACTGGAACTCTAGAAAGCATCCGCAACTACTATAGATCATTAAGGTAAAACCCAACCATATTATTAAAGCATCAAGTCCCCTTTATCCCATACGCCACAACCCCCTTACTCAGGTTTTTGCTTCTTTCACTCAAGCAACCCACTATAAGCGAATCATGAACGTATTGCAACACCCTACAACGGGAATCCCTCACGCTTGCGCGACACAGAAGGCACAATAGGACAGCAACATAACCACAAGCAAATTAAACCAATCATAGCAATTCATCAATCACCGATAGGACAATGAAAATCTACTCAGACATCATAGGATGGCAACACATCATTGGATAATAATATGAAGCATAAAGCACCATGTTCAAGTAGAGGGTACAGCGGGTTGCGGGAGAGTGGACCGCTGAATATAGATGGGGGAAGGTGATGGAGATGTTGGTGAAGATGGCGGAGGTGTTGGTGTAGATCACGGTGATGATGATGGCCCTCGGCGGCGTTCCGGCGCCACCGGAAACAAGGGGGAGAGAGCCCCCCCTTCTTCTTCTTCTTCCTTGACCTTCTCCCTAGATGGGAGAAGGGTTTCCCCTCTGGTCCTTGGCTCCCATGGCATGGGAGGGGCGAGAGCCCCTCCGAGATTGGATCTGTCTCTCTATCTCTCTTTGTTTCTGCGTTCTCAAATTATGCCCTTTCACCGTTTCTTTTATATCCGGACATCCGTAACTCCGATTGGGTTGAAACCTTCGCCTAGATTTTTCTCCGAAAATTAGCTTTCTTGCAGCAAAAGAAGAGCGTCAACCACCTTACGGGGTGCCCATGAGGGTCAGGGGAGCGCCCCCTGCCTTGTGGCCCCCTCGGGCACCGTCTCGCGTTGATTTTTCCTCCCAAAAATCATAAATATTCCAAAAATATTCTCCGTCCATTTTTATTCTGTTTGGACTTCGTTTGATATGGGGTTTCTGCGAAGCATAAAACATGCAACAAACAGGAACTGGCACTGGGCACTGGATCAATATGTTAGTCCAGAAAATTGTATAAAAAGTTGCCAAAAATATATGAAAGTTTAATAACATTGGCATGGAACAATCAAAAATTATAGATACGATGGAGACGTATCACTCGTCCTCTGGATCCCTCTTCCTCTCTTGATCATGAGCCCCGAGAGCGCACTGTCGCCGTTGCCGTGGCTATAGGCCATCACCTGCCCAACCAATGCCACCACAAGCTCCGCCACGACCCCGTGGATCTACACACCTGACACACGCAACCGCAGGAGCCCTGCAATGTCGTCCCCGCCGTCCTCATCGCCGCCTCTGTCCGGTGATCACCGTCATTCGATTCGTGCCATCCAGGGCTTCCCCGGCCTCGACCTCGACTCCGTTCGACCCTGCTGTGAGACTTCATCGTTTTCCCTTTGTTCCCCTCTCCAACTCTTCCTCTAGCCGTGCTTTCCGCCGGAGCCGAGAGCTCCCGCCCGCTGGTCATGTTGTTGGATTTAGGGTTCCGGCAAAACCCTTGAGGTTCGAACACTGGGGTGCGCACGGAGATTTCCCCCTACCGAATCTCGCCCTCAACCTCGCAACGATCTCTAAGCTTAGCTCGATGAACTCACAACACAAGAGACACAACATTTATACTGGTTCGAGCCACCGTTGTGGTGTAATACCCTACTCAAGTGTGGTGGTGGTGGATTGCCTCTTGGGCTGATGATGAACAGTTCAGGGGAAGAACAGTCTTCTGAGGAGAGGTGTTCTTGTTCTTGGTGGGTGCGAGGATGAACTGAGTTTGTTCTAGTCTCGTTCTCGATCTTTCTCCCTCCTACTGTGGTGGCTAGTCCTATTTATAGAGGCCCTAGTCCTCTCCCCAAATATTGAGCGGGAAGGGATCCAACAACGACAAATTTGAAAGGGGACAGCTAGTACAATCTATCCTGACTAAAGGTGGTCTTTGCCTGTCAAAGGCGCTGGTGGTGACACCGTCTTGGGCTCCACGATCACCTCCGTCCTGCCGTCCTGCTGGTCTTGGTCTTGTTGCACCGATATGGAAACCTTTGCCTGATGCCTCGGTACTGTGCGCCTGCGCTTGCCCCCTTAGCACCAAAGGGGAAACGAGGACACTGCACGCACTGGCGCCCGCCTGGCGCTCGCCTGGCCTTGGTCGTCATGGCTTGCGTCACGGGAACCTGACGAGGTACCCCTTGCCTTGATCTCTCTGCCCCCTCGCGAGCCTGCCTGGTGAGGCCGCTCCTGAGGAGGCCTTGTGTCGTCCGCCTCGCCAGGCTTGGCCCCTCGCGAGGCTCTTGAGTGCCGGCTGACAAAGATAGGCCGTACTAGGCCACTGGTGGAGCCTCGCCGTGGGCGGCAGGCAGGCAAGTCTGGGGACCCCCATTCCCAGAACGCCAATAGTAGCCCCTGGGCCCAAGACGCGCTCGGACTTGGCTTAGCGGCGAAGCCGAAGGGCAAGTGCGGCCTTGGTCGATGCGTGGCGACTGATTGGACGTGGGCATCTCCGCTTCCCCACACTGCATCAGCAACCGCCTGACTTGACGAGTCCTTGCTGCATGTAAAAAACGGTTATCATTACCTGCGATCGTGGAGGTCGACGGTTGGCCTCCCTTGGGCTATAAATGAGGAGGCGTGAGAGCCCCCGTCGCCCATCTCTTCTCATTCCGCTCGCTTCTCCTCCCTCGCTCCATTGCTTGTAGCGTCCCCCATGGTGCCTGTGAAGAGGTTTTTGGCCGCGGAGAAGGGGAGGGCTTGCTAGGAAGGGCCTGGCTCTCCTCCGCCCAAGCGCGGATGCGGTCGCCCTCCCAAGCACTTCGCGAACCCCACCGTGGCTCCCCGCGGCCGCGGCGGTGGCCCTTCACGTGGTGGGGGCCGCCCATGTCGAGGCAGCCCGGTTGGTGGAGGAAGGTGTGATGTGGCCGCGCGGCCTCCCTGGCCGCACTTCCACTTGGCAGAGGTGCTGCCGGAATTCATTGTGTGTTCGGAAAACCCGGCCGGCAACTAGCTTCAGCTCCCGCGCTCCTTCATCAGCGAGCTGCCGGCCGCTGGCCCAAGCGGGCTCTGGTTGCAGGCGGACGACTGCTGCAGCGGGGCCTTCTGGGTCTCGGTGGAGGTCTCCGTCACCGGCAATGCAGCCTTGGCCCGAGGCTGGCAGACGTTTGCCCGCGCGCGCGGTCTGGGCAGGCGGTGCACCGTCCACTTCAAGTACGATGGCGACGCAACCCTCTATGTGAGGGTGTTCGGAGAGGATGGCCGCCGCGTTGGGTGCTGCCCTGAAGAAAACGGCGGTGACGAGGTGCTCGGTCTTGGCGACGATCGTGATGAGGGTGAAGGCAAACTTGCTCCCGGTGGCGACCGTGACTTGTCAAGCTACGGCGGCTCTTCCTCCGGCGACAGCTCCTCAAGTGGCGGCTATGATCAACCACCACGCCGTCGTGCCCGCCTCGAGGGCGGCAGCGGGTCATCCCGTCGCCGCGCTTTGGTGAAGTGCAAGGTGGGGTCTGGCTGAGCTCAGGAGGTCACCGTAGATCCCTCCTCATGAACTGTTGCAAGGCGCGTGCTGCTTCTGTTTTGTTTTCCTTCCTTCCTACATTGAGAGAGACAAGTATGGGGCCCGTTGGGGGCGTGCAAGAAACTATGATTTCCTAGTTAACATGCTGCATTTATTGTTCCTGTGTTGTGTCATGGCGTCGTTGTTGTATGTCGGCGTGTAGGAACAACTTAGCTTGGCGCGTTCGAAGTAGATTCCGCCTCACGAGGTGCCTGCTTCATGCCTTGCCGGGCGCCTTTGGAGCTGCAAAAAACTCGCTGAGAGACTATCATTTTCCGAACCCTGGTCGCAAGGGCTGCCGGCCATGGCCCGGCACTTTGTGTTGCGGTACCCGAGGGGCACGAGCTGAGAGGGGTGCTCTTGCTGCGAATTCAAACGAGAGTGCCTCGCGATGATCAGAAGAAAAAGGGCTCACGAGGGCACCCGAGGGCATCCGTACAGCCCCCTCGCGAGGCTTTAGAGAGAGAGCAAGCCAGACAGAAAACGAAGGCAGAAGGCAATGGATAGAACCGGTAAAGAACACCAGAAGCAACTTCAATCAAGGTTCAATCAAGGAAGGGCGAGCCAACTGCAGAAAGCAAATGAAAAGCCACGTCCCGCACCTAGTCTAGTCTTCAAGTCTTCTCACCAGCGCGGAGCTAAGTGCTGCCACTGGGCATGGGAGTGAGCCCATTAGGCCCAAGGGCGGCACTCCTGAGACTCCGGGGCGTGTACAATCCCACTCATTATTATGTGAGAGTGTCACCGGCGGCGAGCTTCACAGGCACTGGGCCTTCTTCACAGGCACTGGGCCTTTCTTCAGGGGTAGAACTTCTGGAGGTGGTGGATGTTCCAAGCGTTCGGGATGGGTACCCCGTCCTGGGTCTCTAGGCGCGCGGCGCCAGGCCTGGAGACGTGGACGACCTTGAAGGGGCCCTCCCACATGGGTGAGAGCTTATAAAGCCCTTCCCTGGAGAGCACCCGCCTTAGGACAAGGTCACCCACCTCAAGCGTCCTGGGGCGGACGTTGCGATAGTGATACTGCTGCAGCGCCTGCTGGTATCTCCCCCCCCCCCCGTAGCGTGGCTTCACGGCAGCGATCTTCCCCCAGCACGAGGTCCATCCCCCTGCATGGCGTCCTACTGTGCCTCATCAAACGCCAGGACCCGCGCGGAGCGACGCCTGACCTCATGAGGGATAACCGCTTCTGCTCCGTAGACGAGGAAGAAGAGGGTCTCGCCCGTTGGCTTGGTGGCGGTGGTGCGGATGGACCACAACACGGAATGGAGCTCGTCGTGCCAGCCCCTGCCGCAGGCCTCCAGCTTCTTCTTGAAGGTCCTGGTCTTGAGGCCCCATAGGACCTGCACGTTGGCGCGTTCGGCCTGGCCGTTGCTCTGGGGGTGCGCCACCGAAGCGTAGAAGATATGTGTTCCAAGGTTAGCACAATACGTCTTGAAGAGATTGCTAGTGAACTGCGAACCATTGTCGGTGATGATGCTGCTAGGAACCCCAAACCGGCTCACAAGGACTTTGATGAACTTGACCGTGGAGCCGGCTGGGATGGTGCGGACGGCTTCCACCTCCGCCCACTTGGTGAACTTGTCGATGGTGATGTAGAGGTAGCAGTAGCCCCCAGGCGCTCGACGGAATGGGCCCAATATATCTAGCCCCCAGACCGCGAACAGCCACGAGAGCAGAATGGTCTGTAGGCCATGAGCTGGCTGATGGATCTTCTTGGCATGGAATTGGCAGGCCTTGTGGGACTTCACCAGCTCGGTCGCGTCGTTGAGTGTCGTAGGCCAATAGAATCCGCTACGAAATGCCTTGCCGACGAGGGCCCGTGACGACGAGTGGTGTCTGCAATATCCACTGTGTATGTCGGCCAGCAGCTCTTTCTCCTGTTCCCTGGAGATGCAATGTAGGGAAACGTCATTTGGCCGCTTCCGATATAACTTACCGTCTTGGATGCAGTAGGTCGTGGCCTACCGGGCAACTCGCTCCGCGTCCTCCTGTTTCTCCGTCAGCGTCCCTTGCGTCAGGTATTCCTTGAATTCCCTGGTCCAGCATCTCTCCCGAGGCTCCAGCGCTAAGAGTAGGCGCGCTCCAGAGGTCGGGCCACAGGCTGGGGCTCTAGAGGCAGGTGGCTGAGGGAGTTCTTCCCAAGGTTGTGCCATTCTTGAAAGTGGTGGTGCCACCGACGACTTGAAAAGTCATTCCTCGAAAATGTCAGGCTCCTGGGGCAGCCGTTTCGACACCCTGCTGGCGATGTCATCATCCTCTTGGTTGGTGCTGGGGGCACATGCCACAACTCCAGCCCCCAGAACTACTTCTCCATCTTGCGTACTTCCACGAGATATGCTTCCATGTGCTCGTCCTTCGGGTCATCCACCTTGTTGGAGAAGTTGACGAGGAGTTGTGAATCGCCCTTGATGATGAGGCACTTCACTCCCAGTACTGCTGCAGCTTTCAGGCCAGCTATGAGGCCCTCGTATTCTGCTATGTTGTTGGAGACCTTCTCGCCCTGCTGGAAACAGAGTTGTACGGCGTAGTAGAGCTTGTCCCAAGTGGGTGATATAAGCACTGCACTAGCCCCCGCGCCTTGCCACGCGAAGGCACCATCGAAATACATGACCCAGCCATCTGGTGCCTCACTTCCTAGGGAGAGAGACCGATCCTCGCCCACCTTGAGCTCTGGTGTGTCCATCCATTCAGCCACGAAATCAGCAACTGCGGCTCCCTTGATGACCCTGGTTGTGCTAAACTCCAACTGAAACGCCTACATCTCGATGTTCCATTCAAAGACTCTTCCAACAAAGTTGGGGCTCCTAAGTACCCTTTCCAACAGGTAGGCCGAGACGAACTTGATGGGGTGACCTTGAAAGTAGTGCCGCAGCTCGCGAGGCCACCAAGAGCACGAGTAAGATCTTCTGAGGCATGGGGTACCATACTCTTGCATCCCGCAACACCATGCTGGGGAAGTACACCAGATGCTCGACGACGGTGGGGCCGCTGACGGGGCCTGCGTCTTCCGGAGGTTGAGGCACCTCCTGAGATAATGGAGCCCCCAGCGCCTGGTCGCTTGGTGGGGCCTCTTCAGCCCTGGGGGCATCTTCCTGCTGAGGTTGGTCCCTTGCTGCCCTTGTCATGGTCCTCGCGAGGCTTTCCTGGTCTTGTGTTGCCCCGGCTGAGGCCATAGCTGGGCGGGACGCGGCCTTAGTCTGGCGCTCCTCCCGAACCACCACCAGGGCTGCGCTGGCGGAGTAGGGGGTGGAGGCAAGGTAGAGCACTAGGGGCTCGAGAGGGCGCGGCGCCACCATCACGGGGGGGGGGGAGCTGGTCAGGTATTTCTTGAGGTCTTGAAACACTTGCTCGGCCTCCTGTGTCCACTCAAATGGACCCTTTTTCTTCATCAGCTTGAATAACGGTAGGGTGCTCTCCCCTAGCTTGGAGATGAAGCATCCTAACGCGGTCACGCGACCGTCGAGCTTCTGCATTTCTCGGAGGGTTTGCGGCCAACTCATGTCTTCGATCGCCTTGACCTTCTCTGGGTTGGCCTCAATCCCCTTGTGGGACACGAGGAAGCCCAGCAGCTTGCCTGAAGGGACGCCGAACACGCACTTCTCTGGGTTGAGTCACAGGTCCATCTAGCGGAGGCTCGCGAAGGTCTCCTCCAAGTCCTGGATCAAGGTCCTTGCCTCCCGAGATTTCACCACAATGTCGTCGACGTAAGCCTCGGCGTTTCTCCCGAACTACTGGCCCAAGTCAATGTACATCAGCCATTGGAAGGTCGCGCCCGCGTTGCGCAACCCGAACGGCATGCAAGTGTAGCAGTATACCCCACATGGGGTCAGGAAGGCTGTCTTCTCCACGTCTTCCACCGCATCTTGATCTGATGATAACCCAAAAACACATCCAGGAAACATAGCAGGTCGCACTCGGTGGTGGAGTCGACGATCTGGTCGATGCGGGGAAGCGGGAATGGATCTTGGGGGTAGGCCTTTGTTGAGGTTGGTGAAATCGACGCACATGCGCTCTTTCCCCCCTTTTTTGGCACGACAACGGGGTTCACCAGCCATTCGGGGTAGCGAACCTCGCGAATAACACCTGCTGCCTCCAGCTTGCGGGTTTCTTGGACGATGAAGCCCTGCTTCTCCATGGACCACCGCCTCGCCCTCTGCTTCACAGGGTGTACATTGGGGCACACATTCAGCTGATGCTCAGTCACCTCCCTTGGGACCCCCACTAGCTGCTTGCGTTCCCATGTGAACATCTCCTTGTTCAAGTGCAAGAATTTCACCAACGCCTTCTCTTGGTCGGGGTCGAGGTTGGCACCTATGGTGAAGGTGGCTCCCGAGGACCCGTCTTCCTCAACTGGCACCTGCTTGGTCTCTGCCTTATCCTGAGTGAACGGCTGCTTCTTTTTGGTTGGTGAAGCTTCTTTGGCCTTGGAGGCGTCCGTGTCGGTGGGCTGCGCCGCCATGGTGGCCTTGAGGGCAAGCTTGAGCGCCATAAGAGCCTCCTTGGTATCTCCAGCTATGGTGAGGATGCCCTTGCTTCCGGGCATCTTCATGAGGTTGTAGGCCGGATGGGTTGCTGCCATGAACTGAGCCAGGGCAGGGTATCCAAGGATGGCGTTGTACGGGAGGCCGATGTGAGCAATGTCAAAGTCGACCAGCTCCATGCGGTAGTTGGCGCGGGTGCCGAAGGTCATGGGAAGGCGGATCTGCCCTAGGGGACTGGAGGAACCTCCTACGACGCCTGAGAAGGGCTTGCTGGGATGGAGCCGCTCCAGCGGTACATGGAGGAGGCTGAAGGAATCCACCGAGAGCATGTTGAGACCAGCACCACTGTTGATGAGGGTTTTGATGATGGCCATGTGGCAGATGGTGGGCGTGCAGAGCATCGGGAGCGCACCCGAGCAGGCGGTGGTGACGGGGTGATCTTCTGAGTCAAAGGTCAGGTAAGCCTTGGACGCCACCCAACCCGGGGGAGCTCCTTGCCGCGCGAGGGCATTGCTAATTTGACGAAAGAACGGCTTGGCGTGGCGGTCTGAGGGTGGCGCTTGTGAGCCGCCGAGGAGGGCCGCGATCGCGCAGGGCGCCGGAGCCGCGAAGCGCGCAGCGAAGAGACTGCGCAGCTCCTCCCAAGATGCCATCATGGTTCTGGGAAGGTTGATCAGCCAGGCGCGCGGGACGCTAGTAAGGGCCATGGGAAGCCAGTTGGCCATGACCTTGTCATTGCCCCCGGCCTTAAGGAGGGCCTCCTCGTACGCCAGCAGGAAAACCACTGGGTCCGCCGTGTCGTCATAGCGCAGCGGCGTCTCTGGCTTGAACTTGGGTGGCCACTGCACCCGCTGTAAGGCGGGGGCCAAGGCTCGGAGCAACCTGGCCCCAGCACTGGCACCCGTCGACGGGGCTGGAGGCGCGATGTCTGCCATGAGGGAGAAGCGCAGTGTTGGCGGAGTGCGGGCCGACGGAAAGAAAGCTTCGGCGCACCCCCTACCTGGCGCGCCAAATGTTAGATTTAGGGTTCCGGCAAAACCCTTGAGGTTCGAACACTGGGGGGCGCACGAAGATTTCCCCCTACCGAATCTCGCCCTCAGCCTCACCACGATCTCTAACCTTAGCTCGATGAACTCACAACACAAGACACACAATATTTATACTGGTTCGGGTCACCGTTGTGGTGTAATACCCTACTCCAGTGTGGTTGTGGTGGGTTGCCTCTTGGGCTGATGATGAACAGTACAGGGGAAGAACAGCCTCCTAAGGAGAGGTGTTCTTGTGCTTGGTGGGTGCGAGGATGAACTGAGTTCGTTCCAGTCTCGTTCTCGATCTGTCTCCCTCCTACTGTGGTAGCTAGTCCTATTTATAGAGGCCCTGGTCCTCTCCCAAAATATTGAGCGGGAAGGGATCCAACAAGGGCCAATTTGAAAGGGGATAGATAGTACAAGCTATCCTGACTAAAGGTGGTCTTCACGTGTCAAAGGCGCTGGTGGTGACACCGTCTTGGGCTCCACGATGACCTTCGTCCTGCCGTCCTGCTGGTCTTGGTCTTGTTGCACTGATATCGAATCCTTTGCCTGATGCCTCGGTACTCCGCGCCTGCGCTTGCCCCCTTAGCACCAAAGGGGAAACGAGGACACTGCACGCGCTGGCGCCCGCCTGGCGCCCGCCTGGCCTTGGTCGTCATGTCTTGCATCACGGGAACCTCACGAGGTAACCCTTGCCTAGATCTCTCCGCCCCCTCGCGTGCCTGCCTGGTGAGGCCGCTCCTGAGGAGGCCTTGTGTCGTCCGCCTCGCAAGGCTTGGCCCCTCGCGAGGGTCTTGATTGCCGGCTGACGAAGACGGGCCGTACTGGGCCACTGGTGGAGCCATGCCGTGGGCCGCAGGCAGGCAAGTCTGGGGACTGCCGTTCCTAGAATGCTGACACATGTCGGCGTCGTGGCTACAGACACCGCAGCTTGCGCCTGGGCACGTCATCGTGCCCGGGTTGCTCCCAGGAGACGACCCCGACCACCAGTTGGTCCTGCCATGCACCCGAACACCGAACCTGTGCGTGTCCGAACTCCGGTCGTCGTAAAACTCATCGTCACCGTTGTTTCTGACCACCCCGGTTGCTGCTTCTTACACTATTAGACGTGCGATATCTCCAGCTACGCATATGGCTCTGATAACCCACAAGTGTAGGGGATCGCAACAGCTTTCAAGGGTAGAGTATTCAACCCAAATTTATTGATTCGACACAAGGGGAGCCAAAGAATATTCTTAAGTATTAGCAGTTCAGTTGTCAATTCAACCACACCTGGATAACTTAGTATCTGCAGCAAAGTATTTAGTAGCAAAGCAGTATGATAGTAATGGTAACAGTGGCAAAAGTCAATAGCAGTTTTGTAGTAGTTGTAACAGTAGCAACGGAAAAGTAAATAAGCGAAGCACAATATGTAAAAGCTCGCATGCATTGGATCAGTGATGGATAATTATGTCGGATGCGATTCCTCATGTAATAGCTATAACATAGGGTGACACAGAACTAGCTCCAGTTCATCAATGTAATGTAGGCATGTATTCCGAATATAGTCATACGTGCTTATGGAAAAGAACTTGCATGACATCTTTTGTCCTACCCTCCCGTGGCAGCTGGGTCCTAGTGGAAACTAAGGGATATTAAGGCCTCCTTTTAATAGAGTACCATACCAAAGCATTAACACATAGTGAATACATGACCTCCTCAAACTATGGTCATCACCGAGAAGTATCCCAACTATTGTCACTTCGGGGTTGTTGGATCATAACACATAATAGGTGACTATAGACTTGCAAGATAGGATCAAGAACTCTCATATATTCATGAAAACATAATAGGTTCAGATCTGAAATCATGGCACTCGGGCCCTAGTGACAAGCATTAAGCATAGCAAAGTCATAGCAACATCAATCTCAGAACATAGTGGATACTAGGGATCAAACCCTAACAAAACTAACTTGATTACATGGTAAATCTCATCCAACCCATCACCGTCCGGCAATCCTACGATGGAATTACTCACGCACGGAGGTGAGCATCATGAAATTGGTGATGGAGAATGGTTGATGATGACGACGGTGACGAATCCCCCTCTCCGGAGCTCCGAACGGACTCTAGGTGAGCCCTGCCGAGAGAGATTAGGGCTTGGCGGCTGCTCCATATCGTAAAACGCGATGAAACTTTCTCTCTGATTTTTTTCTTAGCAAAACGGAATAAATGGAGTTGGAGTTGAGGTTGGTGGAGCATCAGGGGGCCCATGAGACAGGGGGCGCGCCCAGGGGGGAGGGCGCACCCCCCACCCTCGTGGATAGGGTGTGGGCCCCTTGTCCTTGATTCTTTCGCCTGTATTTTTTATATTTTTCAAAAGTTATCTCCATGGATTTTCAGGTCATTCCGAGAACTTTTGTTTTCTGCACAATAAACAACACCATGGCAGTTCTGCTGAAAACAGCGTCAGCCCAGGTTAGTTTCATTCAAATCATGCAAATTAGAGTCCAAAACAAGGGCAAAAGTGTTTGGAAAAGCGGATATGTTGGAGACGTATCAACTCCCCCAAGCTTAAAGCTTTGCTTATCCTCAAGCAATTCAATTGATAAACTGAAAGTGATCAAGAAAAACTTTTACAAACTTTGTTTGCTCTTGTTGTTGTAAATATATAAAGCCAGCATTCAAGTTTTCAGCAAAGATTATGAACTAACCATTTTCACAATAACACTTAGCTCTCATGTTTACTCATATTAATGGCATAATCAGCTAGCAAGCAATAATAATAAAACTCGGATGACAACACTTTCCCAAAACAATCTTAATATGATATAACAAGATGGTATCTCGCTAGCCCTTTCTGAGACCGCAAAACATAAACGCAGAGCACCTTTAAAGATCAAGGACTGACTAAACATTGTAATTCAAGGTAAAAGAGATCCAGTCAAGTCATACCCAATATAAACTAATAGTAATACATGCAAATAACAGTGTGCTCTCTAGCGGGTGCTTTTTAATAAGAAGGTGATGACTCAACATAAAAGTAAATAGATAGGCCCTTCGCAGAGGGAAGCAGGGATTTGTAGAGGTACCAGAGCTTGATTTTTAAAATTGAGATGAACAACATTTTGAGCGGCATACTTTCACTGTCAACGCAACAACTATGAGATGGCGATATCTTCCATGCTACATACATTATAGGCGGTTCCCAAACAGAATGGTAAAAGTTTATACTCCCCCACCACCAACAAGCATTAATCCATGGCTTGCTCGAAACAATGAGTGCCTCCAACTAGCAACAGCTCTGGGGGAGTTTTGTTTAATTATTTTGATTTGCTTTGATATTTTTTATCATGGGACTGGGCATCCCGGTTACCGGCCATTTTCTCGTGAATGAGGAGCGGAGTCCACTCCTCTTGAGAATAACCCACCTAGCATGGAAGATACAGACAGCCCTAGTTGAAACATGATCTGCTCGAGTATACAAAACAGAATTTCGTTTGAAGGTTTGGAGTATGGCACATACAAATTTACTTGGAACGGCAGGTAGATACCACATATAGGAAGGTATGGTGGACTCATATGGAACAACTTTGGGGTTCATGGAGTTTGGATGCGCAAGCAGTATGCCCGCTTAGTATAAGTGAAGGCTAGCAAAAGACTGGGAAGCGACCAACTGAGAGAGCGACAATAGTCATGAACATGCATTAAAATTAATTTACACCAAGTACAAGCATGAGTAGGATATGATCCACCATGAACATAAATATCGTGAAGGCTATGTTGATTTGTTTTCAACTACATATGTGAACATGTGCCAAGTCGAGTCACTCAATTCATTCAAAGGAGGATACCATCCCATCATACCACATCATAATCATTTTAATAGCATGTTGGCACGCAAGGTAAACCATTATAAGTCATAGCTAATTAAGTATGGCACAAGCAACTATAATCTCTAAATGTCATTGCAAATATGTTTACTTCATAATAGGCTGAATCAGGAACGATGAACTCATCATATTTACAAAAACAAAAGAGGTTGAGTTCATACCAGCTTCTCTCATCTCAATCAGTCCATCATATATCGTCATTATTGCCTTTCACTTGCACGACCGAATGGTGTGTATAATAATAATGCACGTGCATTGCAATAAGCTGGAATCTGCAAGCATTCAATTCAAGAGAGAAGACAAAGTAATAGGCTCTAAATTAAATCAACAATCATGCATATGAGAGCCACTAAACATTTTCAATATGGTCTTCTACTCTCGACCCCCAAAGAAAAGAAAATAAAATAAAACTATTTACACGGGAAAGCTCCCAACAAGTAAAAGAAGAACGAGAAACCTTTTTGGGTTTCTATTTAATTACTACTACAGGCATGGAAAGTAAACTAACTAATTTTTTTTAGTTTTCTTAAGGTTTATCAAACACACAAGAAGAAAGCTAGAAAAAGAAGTTAAACTAGCATGGATAATACAATGAAAGAGTATGAGCACCGACAACTAGAATAGTGTGTGAATATGAATGTAAAGTCGGTGAGAAATACATACTCCCCCAAGCTTAGGATTTTGGCCTAAGTTGGTCTACTGCTAAGGATAGCCTGGCTGATATCCGAAGTTATAACTGGGGTCGTACTGAGATGCAGCAGCAAATGCATCCTGAGCTACGGCATGTTGGCGAGCCGCCTCCGCTCTCCCCTCGTTTTCAGCTACCTCCTCCCTGGTAACAACATATCTTCATTTTTCTTGGTAATCAAAAAGGGAAGGAGCAGGGAGAGTAACATGGATAGAGCTACATCTGTCAAAGATTAGTCGGTACTGGAGGAATTGTTCGTTCCTCAAAAGAAAACGATGTTTGACCATCGCGTCATAATCTAAATAAGCAGGAAGCAACTCCATATCCTCCTCTCGTGGGGCTATACCAAGATAATTAGCAACATGGGTAGCATAAATCCCTCGAAATAAATCTCCAGATATAACGTTATTATGCAACCTACATGCAACTATTGCTCCCAAGTTGAAATCTTTATTACCTAGCGCAGCACTCTTGAGGACACAAAGATCAGGGACACACATGTGACATGCTTCGTCTTTACAGTTAATGCATCTACCAATGAAGAGAGCAAAATAATGTATAGCAGGAAAATGAATGCTCCCTATGGTAGCTTGTGTTATATCCCTAGATTCTCCCACAGTAATACTAGCAAGAAAGTCTTTATATTCAGATCTGTGGGGTTCATGAACATTGCCCCACTGCGGGAGTTTGCAAACAGTTGTAAAATCTTCTAAGTCCATTGTATAAGATTGATCATACATGTCAAACAGGACACTCTGAGAATTATGCGAAGATGTATATTTAAACCTTCTTACGAATGAATCAGTCAATTGGTAGTACTGAGGACACTTATCTTGTAAGAAGTCCTCAAGATCGGCATTATGCACATATGCGTCAAATTCATCCTTAATGCCTGCATTGGCCATAAACTCTTCTGATGGCCACTCGCAAGCCCGTACTTCGGCTTCCCTTGGTGGTTCATCATCTTGCTCGCGCATAGCATGCCTAGGTCCTCTCTTTGTTGAGGAACCACCTTGGTACATTCTCCTAGAATATTTCTTTCTCTGAAAAATTTCTGAAATTTTTAGTAACTTCAAAATAAAAGTGAATACAACTAAACAAGATTGGTAGCAACTACTCCTACAAGTGCCTAGAGCCTATATCATGCATTAGAATTACTTGGGACCTCATAAATTTGACATGCAAGCTCAAGAACAGGTTCACCTATGCAGCAAAAAATTGAAATGAATAAAGCACTAGAACAAAAACTAATTGGACCAATGGAGGAGTCACATACCAGGCAACAATCTCCCAAAGCAGTTTTGTGAAAGGACCTTTGAGCAAGGAGATCGAAAATCGCAGCAAAATGAGCTAGAACTCGTGCTTCAGCTGGATGGGGATTTTTTTTGGGAGGAAGATGGAGTGTGTAGGTGCAGGAATAAGTGGAGGGGGGCCACCGTGGGCCCACGAGACAGGGGGCACGCCCAGGGGATGTGGGCACACCCTCCACCCTCGTGGCCAGGTGCTTGCCCCCCTTTAGTGTTTTTAGTGCCTAAAATCCTCAAATATTCCATAAAAACCATACTAAATTGCAGGGCATTTGGAGCACTTTTATTTTTGGGATATTTTTTTATTGCACGGATAATTCAGAAAACAGACAGATAATACTATTTTTGCTTTATTTATCTAAATAACAGAAAGTAAAAAGAGGGTACAGAAGGTTGTGCCTTCTAGTTTCATCCATCTCATGATCATCAAAATGAATCCACTAACAAGGTTGATCAAGTCTTGTTAACAAACTCATTCTGACTAACACGGAACCGGAGAAATTTCGAATAACACTAGGTTACCTCAACGGGGATATGAACATCCCCAACAATAAGAATATCATACTTTTTCTTGACACTAGGAAGAGGAAATTCAAAACCTCCAATAATGATAGTAGGAACTTTTCCAATAGAATTGATGCTATGAATTTGAGGTTGTTTCCTCAGAAAGTGTACCGTATGCTCATTACATTACCATCAATAACAGCCCTGCAGTATTCAAAAAGGGTCTACCAAGGATAATCGACATACTATCATCCTCGGGAATATCAAGAATAATGAAGTCCGTTAAGATAGTGACATTTGCAACCACAACAGGCACATCCTTACAAATACTGACAGGTATGGCAGTTGATTTATCAGCTATTTGCAAATATATTTTAGTAGGTGTCAACTTATTCAATTCAAGTCTACGATATAAAGAGAGAGGCATAACACTAACACCGGCTCCAAGATCACATAAAGCAGTTTTAACATAGTTTCTTTTAATGGAGCATGGTATAGTTGGTAACCCTGGATCTCCAGGTTTCTTAGGTATTCCACCTTTAAATGTGTAATTAGCAAGCATGGTGGAAATTTCAGCTTCCGGTATCTTTCTTTTATTTGTAATGATATCCTTCATATATTTAGCATAAGGATTTACTTTAAGCATATCAGTTAAGCGCATACGTAAGAAGATAGGTCTAATCATTTCAGCAAAGCGCTCAAAATCATCATCACCCTTTGTCTTGGATGGTTTAGGAGGAAAGGGCATGGATTTTTGAACCCATGGTTCTCTCTCTCTACCGTGCTTCCTAGCAACAAAGTCTCTCTTATCATAACGCTAATTCTTTGATTGTGGGTTATCAAGATCAACAGCAGGTTCCACCTCTACCTCATTGTTTTTGCTAGGTTGAGCATCAACATGAACATTATCATTAACATTATCACTAGGTTCATGTTCATCACCAGTTTGTGTTTCAGCATCAGAAATAGAAATATCATTGGGATTCTCAGGTGTGTCTACAACAGGTTCACTAGAAGCATCCAAAGTCCTATCATTTTTATTTTTATTTTTAGAAGAACTAGGTGCCTCTAAATTATTTCTCTGAGAATCCTGCTCGATTCTCTTAGGGTGGCCTTCGGGATACAAAGGTTCCTAAGTCATTCTACCGGTTCTAGTAGCCACTCTAACAGCAAAGTCATGTTTATTATTTAATTCATCGAGCAAATCACTTTGAGCTTTAAGTACTTGCTCAGCTTGAGTGATAACCATAGAAGCATATTTGCTAATGAGTTTAAGTTCACCTTTAACTCTAGCCATATAATCACTCAACCGTCCTATCTCGAAAGCATTATTCTTTAGTTCTCTACCAATATAAGCATTAAACTTTCTTGTCTAGCCATAAAGTCATCGAATTCATCTAAGCATGGGCTATGGAATTTAGTAGACGGTATTTCAACTTTATCATATCTATAGAGAGAGTTTACCTTTACTACCTGTGCCAGGTTGTCAAGACAATGTGGTTCTTCAATAGGCGGTATATTAAGACCATGTATTTCTTTAATGGGTGGTAAATTCTTAACATCTTCAGCTTTAATACCTTTTTCTTTCATTGATTTCTTTGCCTCTTGCATATCTTCAGGACTGAGAAATAGAACTCCCCTCTTCTTCAGAGTTAGTTTAGGATAGGCTCAGGAGTTGGCTCAATTGGCTCAGGAATTGCCTCAGAAAGAGTCCAATTATTTTCGTTAGTCAAAATATTATTCAATAGCAATTCAGCTTGGTCGACTGTTCTTTCCCTGAAAACACAACCAACACAACTATCCGAGTAGTCCTTGGAAGCATCGGTTAGTCCATTATAAAAGATATCAAGTATTTCATTTTTCTTAAGAGGATGATCAGGAAAAGCATTAAGTAATCGGAGAAGACTCCCCCAAGCTTGTGGGAGACTCTCTTCTTTGATTTGCACAAAATTATATATTTCCCGCAAGGCAGCTTGTTTCTTATGAGCAGGGAAATATTTAGCAGAGAAGTAATAAATCATATCCTGGGGACTACGCACACAACCAGGATCAAGAGAATTAAACCAAGTTTTAGCATCACCCTTTAATGAGAATGGAAATTTCTTAAGGATATAATAATAGCAAGACTTCTCATCATTAGTAAACAGGGTGGCTATATCATTTAACTTGGTAAGATGTGCCACAACAGTTTCAGATTCATAGCCATAAAAAGGATCAGATTCAACCAAAGTAATTATTTCAGGCTCAACAGAGAATTCATAATCCTTATCAGTAACACAGATAGGTGAAGTAGCAAAAGCGGGGTCATGTTTAATTCTAGCATTAAGAGATTGCTGCTTCCATTTAGCTAATAACTTCTTAAGATCATATCTATCTTTGCAAGCAAAAATAGCTCTAGCAGCTTCTTCATCCATAACATAACCCTCAGGAACAACAGGTAATTCATAATCAGGGGGAGAACTTTCATCATCACTATCATTGATAATATCATCATTAATAATTTCATTCTCTCTAACCCTAGCAAGTTGTTCATCAAGAAATTCACCTAATGGCAAAGTAGTATCATGCACAGAAGTAGTTTCATCATAAGTATCGTGCATAGCAGAAGTGGCATTATCAATAACAGGCGACATATCAGAATTCATAGCCGTAGCAGGTTTAGGTGTTGCAAGTTACTCAAAACAGAAGGAGAATCTAGTGCAGAGCTAGATGGCAGTTCCTTACCTCCCCTTGTAGTTGAAGGAAAAATCTTAGTTCTTTCATCTTTCAAGTTCCTCATAGTGATCAACAGATATAAATCCCAAGTGACTCAAAGAATAGAGCTATGCTCCCCGGCAACGGTGCCATAAATTAGTCTTGATAACCCACAAGTGTAGGGGATCGCAACAGCTTTCGAGGGTAGAGTATTCAACCCAAATTTATTGATTCGACACAAGGGGAGCCAAAGCATATTCTTAAGTATTAGCACTTGAGTTTTCAATTCAACAACACCTGGATAACTTAGTATATGTAGCAAAGTATTTAGTAGCAAAGCAGTATGATAGTAATGGTAACAATGGCAAAAGTAAAGGTAGCAGTTTTGTAGTAGTTGCAACAGTAGCAACGGAAAAGTAAATAAGCGAAGCACAATATGTAAAAGCTCGTAGGCATTGGATTAGTGATGGATAATTATGTCGGATGCGATTCCTCATGTAATAGCTATAACATAGGGTGACACAGAACTAGCTCCAGTTCATCAATGTAATGTAGGCATGTATTCCGAATATAGTCATACGTGCTTATGGAAAAGAACTTGCATGACATCTTTTGTCCTACCCTCCTGTGGCAGCGGGGTCCTAGTGGAAACTAAGGGATATTAAGGCCTCCTTTTAATAGAGTACCGGGCCAAAGCATTAACACATAGTGAATACATGAACTCCTCAAACTACAGTCATCACCAACAAGTTTCCCGATTATTGTCACTTCGGTGTTATCGGATCATAACACATAATAGGTGACTATAGACTTGCAAGATAGGATCAAGAACTCTCATATATTCATGAAAAAATAATAGGTTCAGATCTGAAATCATGGCACTCAGGCCCTAGTGACAAGCATTAAGCATAGAAAAGTCATAGCAACATCAATCTCAGAACATAGTGGATACTAGGGATCAAACCCTAACAAAACTAACTTGATTAGATGGTAAATCTCATCCAACCCATCATCGTCCAACAAGCCTACGATGGAATTACTCACGCACCGAGGTGAGCATCATGAAATTGGTGATGGAGGATGGTTGATGATGATGATGGCGACGAATCCCCCTCTCCGGAGCCCCGAACGGACTCCAGATCAGCCCTCCCGAGAGAGATTAGGGCTTGGCGGCGGCTCCGTATTGTAGAACATGATGAAACTTTCTCTCTGATTTTTTTCTCCGTGAAACGGAATATATGGAGTTGGAGTTGAGGTCGGTGGAGCATCAGGGGGCCCACGAGACAGGGGGCGCGCCCAAGCCCCCACCCTCGTGGACAGGGTGTGGGCCCCCTGGCCTTGATTCTTTCGCCAGTATTTTTTATATTTTCCAAAAGTTATCTCCGTGGATTTTCAGGTCATTCCGAGAACTTTAGTTTCCTGCACCATAAACAACACCATGGCAATTCTGCTAAAAACAGCGTCAGTCCAGGTTAGTTTCATTCAAATCACGCAAATTAGAGTCCAAAACAAGGGCAAAAGTGTTTGGAAAAGTAGATACGTTGGAGACATATCAGGCTCCTCTGCCGCTCTTTTGGTTGCTGAAACAACATTTCCGAGCCCCTCCACCGTTTCTGTACTCGCCGGCGGTTTAACACCGACTGTTTGACTCTTTTGACCAGGGATTTGACCTCCCCTGGGCCACTAACATGTGGGCCCGGCCCCTGCTAACTTTGGGTTAAGTTATTAACTAAATTAAATTAACCCACTAACTCGCTGACATGTGCGTCCAACCCTGCTGACATTTTACTTAGGGTTAGCTTAGCGCTAATTAACTATGTTAATTAGTTGAGTCAATGACATATGGGTCCCACATGTCAGGTTTGACCTGGCCATCCCAGTTGACCCGCTGACATCACATTGTTGTCATGCTGACGCAGTTAACATTTTCTCTATTAAAAATAATACAGGAAGTTTTAGAAAATGTTTAAATCTTCAAAAATTCATACAAATTAAACCATAATTCCAAATGAAATAATTTATATATGAAAAATTATCAGAAAAATCCAGTCTATCATATGTACCATTTCCATGCATGTTAGAACAACCTTTAGCTATTGTTTAGGGCAAATCAAACAAATGGCATTTGAATATCCACATATGGAGTTTGAATTTGAACCTTGGGTTCGAACCCACTTCATTTAATTGTGTTGCTAGTTGCATTAGCTCAAATCACAGCATATTGCCATGTCACATTCATGCGTCATATTTTTGCATTGCATTGATCGTATTTCCTCTCTGTTGCCAGTATTTGTCCCCACCTTAGTAGACGTTGTTCCGATGAGGAGTTCGATGACACCGATGAAGAGCTATATCATCTTCAGAAGTGCTAGGCAAGCAAAAACCCCTTGTTCATTCTGATACAATCCCACTCTATCGCTCCTTCTCTCTTTTACTGCATTAGGACAACAACATTTCAACTATTACATGTTGTGGTAGTTGAACCCCTTTCCTCTACACGACATGTCTTTGCCACAGTAAATAGTTGAAACCCACTAGCATGAGTTGGATTTCTTTGAGCCATGATGTGCCTACTCATTCATGCTTGCTTGTTATGCTTGCTTTGCTTAGGGTTGTGTCAGGTCTGATTCATCTGGGATGGATTGGAATGGTGTGAACATGTCCTATTGTTGAGAGCTAAGTATGTGAACACGATTAGGTAAAGGTATCGATGTGAGGCCATGTGGGACTACATGGTGGGTTGTTTCATTGGAACCGTCCTTAGGAACTGAGTTTTGTGTGTGCGATTCAAGATCAGCTACTACCACACGTTGGGATCGTTAATTGACTCTCTCGGCTTGTTAATCGCCCTTGTCCTCTGTACAGGAGTTGCAAGTAGTTTTTCGTGTTTGTAGTATACTTGAGGCCATGTGCAGTGCTGACCCTAGGGGTGGGCTGTGATGCGGTAGGTATGTGGCCCGCTGTACCGAGACGCCCGTTTTGTGCCTCAGGAACCCTGCACACATCGTTCGGGGCCGTAGTGGAAACCTCGGCTGGACCCCCTTTGGATGGAACCTGAATAGGCGATAAACCTGAACTAGGGACTTGTGTGGTTAGTTAGGTCATGGCCTACACCCTCGCCAGGCTTCCGCTTGAAGGTTGCCGAGATACATGACGTGTACATGGCGGTAAGTGGCGAGAGCATGTGTGTAGAAGTACACCCCTGTATGCATGTTCCTATAAGTTAGTGCCACCTTAGTTTCACGACTAGTCATGTCGGCCTAGGTTCTCTGTCATATGGATGCTAGCAACACTATCATATACGTGAGCCAAAAGGCGCAAACGGTCCCAGGCCAGGTAAGGTGGCACCCGTGGGAATACCGTGTGTGAGACCGCAAAGTGATATGATCTGTTACATGCTAGATCGATGTGACTTAGGATCGGGGTCCCGACAGCTTTGGTATCAGAGCCTGACTGCCTGTAGAATTACCAAGCCAAAATGGTCGAAGTCATGTCTAGAAATGCTTTAGTTATATAAGGGAATTGATTGTGGAAGGGAACGTAAGGCTCTTTTTACTCCTTTACCCTATGCCCGTCTGATCTAAGTCACCCTCTTCTTTCCTACGGGGATTAAGACTTAGGCTTCTCATTTTTCTATTAGGATCACATGTTACTTTTTTTTGAGAAATTATACAGTGGGAGAGGCTCCCACTGTGTTTGTATTACTCAAGAAGTAAGGTACAATGTACAATCCATATTTACAGACATCTCATCCTCCACTTTGGGAGGGAGTGTGGATAAATAGAGACCTGGGCTAACTAGTTGGGATGGAGGTTGTTTACAAAGGAGAGAATAAAGTCTCTCAAATCAACTTTGGTTCTGTATTGAAGTAGGACCAAGTCTTTTTTGAACCTATCAAGCCAATTATGATATGTTGGAGTGATGCCTCTAAAGAGTTTGTTATTCCTTTCTTTCCATATGCTCCAGGCTGCTTGCAAGAAGATTTCCATGAACATGGGCTTATCCCAATTATTAGAGGCTTTGCTTATCCATTGCAATCTGGATCCAGATACATCCCACGTGATTCCAATTTTGGACTAGTTGTATTTGCTAAATGGGCATTGAAAGATCATGTGCTCCACATCCTCTTCAACTAGTTGGCCACACAAGAGATAGCTGAGGTCATCTCCGATGTTATAGTGTCTTCTCTTGAGCATATTACGAGTATTTTGTCGATCAGAGAGGAGGAACCATCCGAACATCTTGATTTTTAGTGTTACCTTGCTCTTCCAAAGCCAATGATAGGATTGGTGTGCCTTCACATCCCGAAAATAGAACTTGTAGTATCTATTTGCTTTGAATTCCTTCGAGCCCCAACAATATTCCCATGTGTCATGTGTGTATGGAGTTTCCTGATTGCCAATGTGTAGCACTTTTTGTTGCAGGTCACGAACTTCATCAAGTGCTTGTATGGAGAGGGGGAGGTGGAACGTTTCATGGAGGGAACTGGATCCCAAGAAATCCTTGACAGAGATGTCCTTGCTCAATGCAAAAGAGAAGGCTCGAGGGTGCGATTCTTCTAGCATAGACTCCAACCAAAGATCTTTCCACATAAGGATCGTGTCTCCCTCATTTACATTTGCCTTTGAAATGCCTCTAAATATTGGTGTAAGTTTCAGCACGTCTTTCCACCAGAACGATCCTCATGGCTCCGATGCATGTGGGATGTTGTGCGTGTAATATGTTGTCCATATCAGCTCCACCCAGGGCAGGTCATGATGATTGTAAAATTTGTGCAGATATTTGAGGAGGAGGGCTTCGCTTTGGATACGGAGATTGATGATACCGAGGCCGCCACATTCTTTTGGTTGGCAAACCATGTCCCAAGCCGCTAGTGAATTGCATTTATCCCCTTGCTCCGTTTTTTTTGTCCAAAGGCATTTCCTTCTGAGTTTATCTAGCAGTTCTAGGATCTTCGGTGGAAATTTGAGGGAATAGAGAGCAAAAATTGCGAGTGATGTGACCATTGTGTTGAGGAGAGATAGTTTTGCACCATATGACATTAGAGTAAGAGTGCTGGTCATTCTTCTTTCCATCGAGCAAACTAGAGGCATCAGATCTTGGACTGTGGGTTTGGTAATTCCAAGAGGCAGTCCCAAGTAAGTGAAAGGCATAGATCCTACCGTACAGCCAAAGATTGAGGCGATGGTGTTGTAGCAGTCGGGGTCACAGTTGATCGGGATTAATGTGGATTTGTGAAAATTTATGTTTAAACCAATGGAAGCAGCATAATCAGAGAGAATGCCTTTGATCGTCGTAGCTTGCTCAACTGAGGCTGGAAGTAGAATAATCGTGTCGTCAGCATACTGGATCATCGGGTAATCTTTCTGGTTTGGTCTCTGAAAGGGAAGTTGAATTTGTCCTTGTCGGAACGCGTCCTTAATAGCAGCCTGAAGAAGATCTGCAGCCAGAACGAAGATGAGTGGTGATAGGGGATCACCTTGACGAACCCCACACTTGCAAAGAAATTGTCGGCCTGGCACACTATTGAGGAGGACAGAGGATTTTCCCGATGAGAAGATGCATTTAATCCAATCCAGCCATTTGGCATCAAATCCCATATGCTCCATAATTTTAATCATGGCGTCGTGTTCAATCGTGTCGAAGGCTTTGGCAAAGTCTAGCTTGAGCAAGACAATTTTTTGTTTTGAAGTTTGGCATTGGTGTAGGTACTCGAATGCCCAGGCCAAGCAATCTTGTATGGATCTGCCTTTGATGAATCCGTATTGATTGCGATGGACAATTTTAAGAATGAGATTTTGTAGTCGGTTTGCGAGGAGTTTCGTTATGACCTTAAGGCAGCAGTTGAGTAAAGTGATTGGCCGAAAATCCGAAACAGACTCTGGAGAACGAACCTTGGGTATGAGTGTAATAAAGCCCTCGTTAACGCTTTCAAGGTTGAGACCACCTTCGTAAAATTGATTGCATTGGCCATAAAAGTCATGTTTGATCAAATGCCAGCATTTTTTCAGAAATAGGCCATTGAAGCCGTCCGGTCCAGGAGCTCGGTCAGCCGGCATCTCCTTAATAACAGCATCAATTTCATCTGTGGTGAACGGGACTGTTAACTGATCCAGCCCCTCTACTCTATTGATAATGTTTTGTAGGTTAAACTTCATTTGAAACTCCCCAGATTTACCCAGTCTCTCTTTGAAAGCTTGATATATGATCGCCTCTTTGCTTATGTGGTCTTCCACCATTGTACCGTCCGGAAGCTTTAGAGTTGGGATCGTGTTACGTCTGAATCTTTCCGAGGCCATGGCCTTCAAAAACTTGGGGTCTTCATCCCCCATTTTTACCCATCGAATGTTGCACCGCTTCTGCCAATATTGTCTTTGGTAGTTCTGTAGACGTAGAATGTGTTTCTTTAAAATCCTCCTGAAATTTTGTTCTGGTGTCGTAAGCATTCGGAGGTTTTCAAGGGCATCAATGTTAGCCAGAGCAAGATTGGAGTTTTCAATAGCCACCTTGAGTTTGGAGATTCGTTTGCTCCACTTCTTCAACTCATATCTTAAGGCTTTGAGCTTTTTGCAAATGATAGTGGCTGCATTTGCATTTGTATCTTTTATCGGTCTTGTCCAGACAGCCTGAACTAGGTCCAAAAAGCCCGGATGTTCCACCCAATAAGACTCAAATCTGAAAATGTTGCTTCGAGGAATAGAGGTTTCAATTTTGACAACACAAGGGATATGATCAGAGACTGGCTTCCCTAGTGGCATAACAAGTGTATTAGGGTAAGTTGCAGTCCAGTTGATGGAAGTGAGGAACCAGTCAAGCTGCTCCAAGAGGGGGTCGGTTTGCATATTGCTCCAGGTGTAAGCACGGCCCTTGATTGGTAGTTCAATTAGCTGTTGGGAGCGGATGAAGTCATTAAATGCTATCATATCATTAGGGTTACCTCCAGGTTTATTTCTGTTGTCAGGGCTACGAATATAGTTAAAGTCTCCAAGTAGAAACCAGTCCTCATTGGAGGGAATGTGCAAGTTGTGAAGCCATTGAGTATATATCACACGAGGGTCGCCCTGACACGGACCGTACACATTAACTAATGTCCATTCTTGAGCAGATTGTGTGGAGCGAAATTTGATTACAAGGGCAAAATCTTCTTGGAAGATCACTGTCCCAGTGAAAATGGCACTGTTCCAAATTGTTGCAATGCCACCAGAGGCACCTTGAGAAGGTATAAACGCGAATTTATCAAATCGTCGTGGGCAACAGGACTTGAGGAACATATTATCAATGTGGGCTTTTTTTGTTTCTTGCAGACAAATTACTGCGCAACCACTGGAGGAGATCGCATTCGATAAGGCCAAAAGCTTAGGTTCGGAGTTTAATCCCCTTACATTCCAACATAAAATATTCCAATTTGCTAAGAGTGCCATGATAAACTGAAGGAAATAAAGCAACAACTGAAATAAAGAAGGCAGGTAAGTTAGGCGTTGGAAGGGCCCTCCTCATGCTCAGCCAACAGAACTTCGGCTGTTATTTCTTCTGGTGGGATGGCACACTTAGAGATTCCAATTTGCTGCAACACAAGAACTGGAGTGGGTGGGGGGATCATGTCATTCTTGGAGGAATCCGGCACACCATGGCTTGATGGGGCAGCAGCAGAGGGGATGCACCTTACTAATCTGTAGACTTATAAGATTGATGGATTCAAGTCTCAATTCAGTTTCTAGTACTTCCGTGTGTTAACACTTGGTCTCAGAACCTTGATATTGTGATGTTGAGTGGTTATGCCACCATTTTGCGGGATGTTTTCGAATCATTTTGAGCAATTACAGCCATTATGTTGTCCGAGTCATACTAGGTTTCTAAATAGTCTGATGCACTTGCAAATCTTTCTTCCCGTCCCCGATGTTCCTTTGGGCTAGATTAACCACACTAACCAGTGTGTTGAGGTACTCTATTGCCTCGACATATAAGTTGAAGCTATTCTTATGACATTAGGGTATCTTAGAGAACCACCTAGTAATCTAGCCATGTTTTGTGTTCCCCGTGTGATGATTCGGGCCGTCATTCTCGAAAGCATCTCGTGATGCCATTTAGTTAGTAGGCATTCTATTCCTGGGTTCTTGAACCAGAGATTCACCCTACTTACCTCATGTTGATAGTGTTTGCTAGTTCCTTTAGGATATTAGTAACCTTTGCAATAGTCCTCGAGGTCCGTGGTACATCCTTCTTCCAAATACCATGAACTGTTTATGGCAGAAGTTCCTTGTTGAACCAAAAGATCACAACCAGAGTGCTCTTGATGAGTTCTTGATCCTATGTTGTGACTCTACTAGTCCTACTTTCTGCATGGGTTATACAGAAGAAATATGTTGAACTTGTTCGACATGCTAATCCATGAATCCACAACTCAGAAAAATCATATGTTTCCTTTGAGTTGTCCCTCTTCACTTGTTTCTGACCATCGTCTATCAATTGATAGTCAAGGGTACGTGTGCATCTGTGCATCGATGCCTATTATTCTTGTGGTCCGTCAAGCCGTTCTACTTCATAATGACTAGGAGAAACATACTCCAGTACCTGATCCATTTTCTAGGATTAGGTCAAAAAAGTTCTATTCCGTGAATCAATATGCCAGACCAGCTTTTGTTCTGTTCCACCTTGGAGTGCTACCCTCTTGATGTCAGGAATATCATAGGAATTGCACAACCTCTTATGAATTCTTGCAGTAGTGATACTTCTTGCCATAACTATTCATTCCCTAGTCCTCGTGTTATTGTGGCTAGAATGCCAACAAGTGAATCGTGATGTGTGAAATCAATACTCCTAGCAGCTCCGTTGCTTGGTAGTTAAAGGACAATAATTTCATTCTTAGCGTGTTGGTTATTGAATCATCATTCTAAGCTAGATTGTGCTACCTAGTCCTTATTTCCGGTGCACTCTTTGATCGATGAGTTAGATTGTGTCAATCCTTGCTTATTTGGTCATATCATCTTTCCCTAAAGAGCAAGATTGATCTCGATCTTAGTAACATATCGGTTATCGTGGGTTTGTCACGGCAGATGTCCTTAGTGTGAGGACTTAGTCGCGAGGCCAACGCATCTATGTGGTAGCTTGAGAGGGGTTGGGCGGGATCGAGAGACGCTAGGCGGATCATCACACAAGACGAGGATTTAGACAGCTTCGGGCCCCGGGAAACATCATCCGGAATAGCCCTACATGCTGTTTGAGGCTAGGTCTCATTATGCTCATCGAGAGTTGCCGCATAAGCCGGCTCCCCCTTTGTGTCTAGCCCTAGATATTGTTTCTTGTTACTTGTCTCTCTTTGGGGTGCCCTTCCCCTCCTTGTATAAGTTAGAGGGGAGGTTTACATGTGGAGTCCAAATAGGATTAGGACTAGCCTATCTTCTACTACAAGCCGGATACAAGTCCGGGTCTTGATTCTTTGTAAGAAAGATATTCCTCATGCCTTTCCTCTTAAGCCGGCCTACCATAACATAAGCCGGCCTTCTGGGCCTTGAGCCTCCTGGGCCCCCGCATCTTGTCGCTCCTCTGATCCGCTTGCCAGGTCACCCATAAGTCGCCAGGATCGGGCGGGTCACTTAGTGTGTCGTCCAGCCAGGGCGGGTCATTAGTGAGTCGCCAAGTCCGGCCAAGTTACACCGCGGGGTATATCCCCGACATTAGCCCCCAAGTTTAGCTTGGATTTATCCATGGTAAACTTATGCTGCAAAATAAACACAAGAACAAATTTGACAGGTTGTGCTCCGGGTTAAGAATTCTTGTAAACCGGCACCTGAACATCCTTAAGTCCTTGTCATTTCCTTCTTCTAGAAAATCCGGGTCAATAGACCAGCTTCACAATCCATCTGATTTTCAACAGGCTTAAAGATGTAGATCTTGCCGAGTTATAATTTCCAAAATCTCCGGGTTATAAAAGACTGATGATGTCGAGTCATAATTGTTGTTGACAGCGGGTCATGTAATTGATCTTCCTGATTTACTCAAAGCTGAGAATTTGAAGATGTTCCTTCTTTATATGCATAATACCTGTAGCCCCCAAGTCTTAAGAGGAGAACATAGTGATAACTTAAGACTTGCTTCAATATAAGTGTTGCAAACTTGAAGAAATCCGGGTTATTCATCTCAATCATTAGTCATAAACTGAATATTCCACATATGTAGCCCCCAAGTGCCGGGTTGTCATGCTTGCAGAAACCTGGGACTTGTAATTGCCTTATGCTCATAAAAACTTCAACCAGTGTAGCCCCCAAGGGCCGGCTCATTATGCAATAATGAGCAGGGACTTTGTAAATAATTCATTAATAATAACATCATATGATGTAATCTCCACCATGGGGCTTGAACCCACGTCCATAAGGTTAAAAGCTTTGTACTTTACCAACTGAGTAGTGGATCTCTTTATGTAATGGACCAAGGCTTGTGTACCTTGAATTTTTGACAGGAACAATTGGTAGCCCCCAAGGGCCGGCTCATTTGGAATGTGATGAGTTGGGTCTTCAATAAGTTGAGCAAAAAAATGACTTTTGCATTAGCCCCCAAGTGCCATGGTGCATGCTGGCAGTGGCATGGGACTTGTATTTTCGATGTAATCTCAATTTGAATAATGTAGCCCCCAAGTGTCGGGTCGTAAGCCTGCAGTGACTCGGGGCTATTTCCTCCATTGTAAAACAAATCATATCCATTGATAAAAATAATAGCCGTTGCACTAAAGCGACTTTGAAAACCTCAATCATAACACTGGTTATTGATAATCACAATAGAAATCCAGCCATGTTGGCTATTCAAGATTTGAATAATATAATCCGATATGAAAACCTCAATCATTCAATATCATCATGAAAATCCAGCCAGTTTTGGCTATTAAAGATTTGAATACCTCATCGGTTGACAAGTAAATCCGGAGTTTAAATACCTGGCGGCTCTTGGCCGATGACAACTTAATGCGGTGGCCTATAGCCCTTGAGAAAATCAATAATTGATAACCCTTTTGAGACACCATTTTCAGTGATGAGCTTGGACTGAAGCATTTATATAAGTCATAGTTCTGCAAATCCCGCACAGAGTTTAAACAACATATGCCCTGGCGACTTAACGTCAAGAGCCAGGGCGGGTAACCACCCAAATGTAGTCTTACCCTGCACATAAGTAGATCACAAGAACCCTTGGCGGTTTGCCGCAGGGCGAGTCATATAAAAAACCCGAAAAGAATCATAAATTGACAAGCCGGTTATCAATCATGATGTTAAGACACAATTGATGTTATCATACTTATGATCCCTTGGACGATACCACCGGTTTACGTGACCCGGAGGGTGAAGTTGATAACTCAACCCTGTAAAAGCCGGCACATATGATATTTGTGACAACTCAAATACTTGTGATTGTATAAAAACAGATAAAAATTTTTGAGGCTTCTAATTCGAATATGATCAGTAAACCGTTCCAAAGGGGTTAAGCTAAGATTCAAATACGATCATATAGCCCCCAGTGGCGTTGGCGTTGCCGATCAAAGTGGGTATCGACAGCTATGTTCTCTTTGGTTCGAATACGACCTATGTTTGAACAGGAAGCCCCCAAATGACCTTTTAAAAGTTGTTTAACGATGCTAATTCGAATACGATCCAGGTCGATTCCCAAAGGGGTTGAGCTATGATTCGGATACGATCAAGAAGCCCCCAAGTAGGTTCTGCAGTTTGCTAATCAAAAGGGTATCGACAGCTATGTTCTCTTTGGTTCGAATACGACCTATGTTTGAATAGGAAGCCCCCAAGTGACCATATAAGATAAGCCATAATGCAGGATACCCATGTTTTGAACCATGCATCATGACAGCAAGTTCTCTTTGGTAACCATTAATTTGTCTGAGATCTCGAACTTGCGAGAGATTAATTCTTTTTGGACCGGAAATTCTTAAAGCGGATATTCAGATCCTCAAAGCTTTGTAAGGGACAAATTTACCTTGAGCCGGATGTTGAACCGGTTTTGAGAGCTTCAAAGCTTTGCGGGAGAGAGATGTCTCTTGAGGTGTATTTTAAACCGGAATCTTCATTTTGAGCCGGAAATTTTTCTAATGGCCTTTAAATATTTGCCAATAAAGCAGTAGCCTCCATGGCCGGGTTATCTTCCCTTCAATGACCCGGAGCTCTTGAATTCATTGAAACCGGAAATTTTGCCGAGCCATACCATTGTAGCCCCCAAGTCTCAAGATGACTCGAGGAGTTGGCTTGAGATTCTCCATATTTGACCATAGTAGAAGGTGTATATCATTAGCGTTGATAATGCGGTGTGAATCCACAGAAGGTTGAGGTGACTGCGGCGGGTTATAAATGATCCCATATGAACCGTGCCAGCAACTCGGCCAATGGTTCCTTCCAACTGGTTGTTTGAAGTTAACCAAACTGTAGTGGCGGCGACTTGTGCACCTGCCCATTGAGCCATCCCGTGCAGACGGCGGCTGATAATACATGATAATTTGCCTCCAATTTGTTGGAAGAAAACCGGGCTTCCCAAGTAGTGACTTGCTCATACTCAATAAACAAATCGTGCAGACAGGTGCGGCCCGATGTGTTGATGTAGACCAGGCCACAAGAGACGGACGGTAAAGACGACCGCAACATCTGAGGCGGCACAGACAGATAAACCGGCCGTGGCATTGTAAGCCGGTGCGGACGGGCAAGTTGTCCTCCTTGTTGTAAGCCGGCATGGTCGCGAAAGACGGCCACTGTGTTGTAAGCCGGCGTGGTCGCGAAAGACGACAATGGCGTTTGTAAGCCGACGCGGTCGTGAGAGACGGCCACGGCATCATAAGCCGGTTCGGGCGTCCGTTGAGCAACGACGACCACCTGTGCCAAAAGATGTTGGCGTGCCTCCATCTCCGCGGTATAATATCACTTTTTGGTAATAAATAATTGCCCTGCGTAAACAATATTGCAGACCAAGGCAAAGATAAACTTGTTCTTTGACAAAAACAACATGTGCTAATAAAATAAACTTAAATGGATATTACCTATTTTGTTCGGATAATGAATGATCCATTCAACGTGACAGGGGCGGCTCAACGCAGCGGGGGCGGCTCACATATGTCCATTGGACAGCTTGTTTGAGCAGACATGGCTTTGATTTGTTGATATATATGTCGGAGTCAACCTGCGACATTTAGAAGACAAAGCGGATGCGTGAGTCGACCGTGACATTGTAAGTCGTGCGGACAAATGAGTCGGTCGTGCGCGCGGACGGTTGAATGGCGCGGGCACGGTCAGATGAAGCGACTGCAGGTGTGGTCCTGGTGAGTTGATGTAACCCGGACCACGGGGGCAGTGGCTCACACACATGTCCTTCGAGTAGCAAGGCACAGACGAACGCCGGTGCAAAAAACGCTAACACGTGTTGCGCCCCCGTGGTATAACACTAGCTTTGTAATAAATAACTTTGTCCTGTAGATGACAACACTGTATGGCAGAGGTGTTGTTTCACAAAAAAATTTAACAAGTACTGATAAAAAATAAATTGAAAGGATATCACCTGGTATTTTTGTTAACCAAAAAAGATAGCAAATGCTCAATTGATCTGATGATGTGTGTTCCCTTTAGTCCTTATTAGTCTGGCACAGCACTAATAGTGCTCAAGTTGTTTCATGCATGTTGACTTTTTCTTCTGGCCAGCTTGTCCATACTAGAAAACTTGCATTGATGCTTCTTGTGTAACACTAGTTTCACCAGTAATTGTTTGACTGATTGAATCTTCACGTGGAGGTGCAGCTTGGCCTGAGCCCTAGTCCATCTAGGAGCATTAAGTAGTACTACTACTAGCTCGCGGCTGGCTATGGGTCTAGAGCCTTTTCCTGATGTAGGGCCCAAAGTAGGATTTTCCTTTCCTGTCGATCGCTGGCTCCAGATCACACGCGCGTTGGTGGGGCCTAATCGCTGGCAACCTTATCTTCTTAGCCCCTGCGAGAGCCACTCCTTCCAGTGCTATTTCCATGGCAGACTGTCTTCGTCTCTATTTCCATCGATTCCTCTCGCCCCGCAACTCTCACCTCCTACTGCTATCTCTGTCGTGGCCCATGGAAACAGCAGTTTGAGATCATAGCGATACACAGTAGGAGCCGAGCACGACGCCAGCGAGGGAGGCCATACAGCGGGTTGAGCCATGCGGTTTGACTCGGGCCGCGGACGCGACTTAGCGGGACAACGGTGGCTTGGTCATGGCCAGAACTGGCCAGGTGCAACGGCGGGCAACTCACGGCACGGGGCGGCTCCACGGAGCATCTCAGACAGCGGCGAGCCGACGAAGGTAGAGCCACGGCGGAGCTCAGCCGCTCAACGTGAGGGTTTGGCGAGGCGACTTAAAAACCGCGGGTTCGACTGAGGTAGTACGAGGCCGGCTCGAGGATGAAGGCAGCGTCTCGAAGCCAAGGCGATTCGGCGATTCATGGTCCGAAGAAGGCTCGGACCAGGCAAGTTGTGGCGTTGAAGATGAAATCCCCCTCCGGGTCGTGCTGATCCCTCTTTTTATATATATCTTCACATGGGCATACGGGTCTCTGTAGCAGTCATCGATCCATCGGATTGACCGATCGCCGTAGACGCGTTCGGCGATGCATTAGCTTCTCTTAAACTGATCTTTCTTAATTTCGTTTCAACGATTCGTTGATGATGGTATCCTTGGTGCCGGCTTTTTTCCATCCAGCACGTCATGAACTCTTCGATCCCTGAAGAAATCCCTCCAAGAACTCAATACCACTGTGCGCGAGCCCCACGGTGGGCGCCAACTGTCGTGGAATTGTCACGTCACATGTCCGCGTGGAAGGACTTAGTTGTGGAGCCATCGCAACTAGGAAGCCTGAAGGAGTTAATCGGGACAAGGGACACGAGAGGTTTTTATACTAGTTCGGCCCCTTACGGTGAAGGTAAGGCCTAGGTCTAGTTGGGTTGGTATTTATGTTTCGATGCCTAGGGAGTGAGATACGCTATGCCCGGCTCTCGATCAGTTGTTTCTTGCCCTAAGCCGCCTGCAGGTCGTCCCCTTATATACACGGGTTGACGCCCTCTGGCTTACAAAGTCCCGGCCGGCTTATAAACAGTGTCCGACTCGGTGACTAGTTAAATCTACCTTATGATACAAGTGAAGCCATTATGGCGGTTTACTACAACGGGCCTTAAGTCGCCTGTGGGCCTTAAGCCCTTTATTGAACCGCCATCTTCATGCTTGGTCTTGGGCTTCTTTCTGGTGAGTCTTCTTTGCATGACCCGGCCCCTCCTGGGCGGCTTACACAAATAGTTATATCCCCAACACCTGCCGTGATCGCTGCTGCATCCACCACCACGCCGTCGTGCTGCTGGATCTTCATCAACCTCTCCTTCCCCCTTGCTGGATCAAGAAGGAGGATACGTCTTCCCAACCGTACGTGTGTTAAACGCGGAGGTGCTGTCCGTTCGGCGCTAGGATCTCTGGTGATTTGGATCACGACGAGTACGACTCCCTCAACCCCGTTCTCTTGAACGCTTCCGCACGTGATCTAGAAGGGTATGTAGATGCACTCCTCTCTCTCGTTGCTAGATGACTCCATAAATTGATCTTGGTGAAGCGTAGAAATTTTTTATTTTCTGCAACGTTCCCCAACAGTGGTATCAGAGCTAGGTCTATGCATAGTTACTATGCACAAGTAGAACACAAAGCAGTTGTGGGCGTAGATGTTGTCAATTTTCTTGCCACTACTAGTCTTATCTTGCTTCGGCGGCATCGTGGGATGAAGCGGCCCGGACCGACCTTACACGTATGCTTACGTGAGACAGGTTCCACCGACTGACATGCACTAGTTGCATAAGCTGGCTAGCGGGTGTCTGTCTCTCCCACTTTAGTTGGAGCGGATTCAATGAAAAGGGTCCTTATGAAGGGTAAATAGAAATTGGCATATCACGTTGTGGTTTTACGTAGGTAAGAAACGTTCTTGCTAGAAACCTATAGAAGCCACGTAAAAACTTGCAACAACAATTAGAGGACATCTAACTTGTTTTTGCAGCAAGTGCTTTGTGATGTGATATGGCCAAAGGTTGTGATGAATGATATATGTGATGTATGAGATGATCATGTTCTTGTAATAGGAATCACGACTTGCATGTCGATGAGTATGACAACCGGCAGGAGCCATAGGAGTTGTCTTTATTTTTTGTATGACCTGCGTGTCATTGAAGAACACCATGTAAATTACTTTACTTTATTGCTAAACGTGTTAGCCATAGAAATAGAAGTAGTCGCTGGCGTGACAACTTCATGAAGACACGATGATGGAGATCATGATGACGGAGATCATGGTGTCATGCCGGTGATGAAGATGATCATGGCGCCCCGAAGATGGAGATCAAAGGAGCAATATGATATTGGCCATATCATGTCACTATTTGATTGCATGTGATGTTTATCATGTTTTTACATCTTATTTGCTTAGATCGACGGTAGCTTAAATAAGATGATCCCTCGAAATAATTTCAAGAAAAGTGTTCCCCCTAACTGTGCACCGTTGCGAAGGTTCGTTGTTTCGAAGCACCATGTGATGATCGGGTGTGATAGATCCTAACGTTCGAATAGAACGGGTGTAAGCCAGATTTACACACGCAATACACTTAGGTTGACTTGACGAGCCTAGCATGTACAGACATGGCCTCGGAACACAGAAGACCGAAAGGTCGAGCATGAGTCGTATAGAAGATACGATCAACATGAAGATGTTCACCGATGATGACTAGTTCGTCTCACGTGATGATCAGACACGGCCTAGTTGACTCGGATCATGTTTCACTTAGATGACTAGAGGGATGTCTGTCTAAGTGGGAGTTCATTGAATAATTTGATTAGATGAACTTAATTATCATGAACTTAGTCTAAAAACCTTTGTAAAATGTCTTGTAGATCAAATGGCAAACGCTCATGTCCACCTCAACTTCAATGCATTCCTAGAGAAAACCAAGCTGAAAGACGATGGCAGCAACTATACGGACTGGGTCCAGAACCTGAGGATCATCCTCATAGCTGCAAAGAAAGATTATGTCCTAGAAGCATCGCTAGGTGAAGCACCCATCCCAGAGAACCAAGACATTATGAACGCTTGGTAGTCTCGTGCTGATGATTACTCCCTCGTTCAGTGCGGCATGCTTTACAACTTAGAACCGGGGCTCCAAAAGCGTTTTGAGCAACACGGAGCATATGAGATGTTCAAAGAGCTGAAAATGGTTTTCCAAGCTCATGCCCTGGTCGAGAGATATGAAGTCTCCGACAAGTTCTTCAGCTGTAAGATGGAGGAAAATAGTTTTGTCAGCGAGCACATACTCAAGATGTCTGGGTTGCACAACCGCTTGACTCGGCTGGGAGTTAATCTCCCGGATGACACGGTTATTGACAGAATCCTTCAGTCGCTCCCACCGAGCTACAAGAGCTTTGTGATGAACTTCAATATGCAGGGGATGGAAAAGACCATTCCTGGGGTATATTCAATGCTGAAATCAGCAGAGGTAGAGATCAAAAAGGAACATCAAGTGTTGATGGTGAATAAAACCACTAAGTTCAAGAAAGGCAAGGGTAAGAAGAACTTCAAGAAGGACGGCAAGCGAGTTGTCGCGCCCGGTAAGCCAGTTGCCAGGAAGAAGTCAAACAATGGACCCAAGCCTGAGACTGAGTGGTTTTATTGCAAGGGAAGTGGTCACTGGAAGCGGAACTGCCCCAAGTACTTAGCGGACAAGAAGGCCGACAAAACCAAAGGTATATATGATATACATGTTATTGATGTGTACCTTACCAGCACTCGTAGTAGTTCCTGGGTATTTGATACCGGTGCGGTTGCTCATATTTGTAACTCAAAGCAGGAGCTGTGGAATAAGCGGAGACTGGCGAAGGACGAGGTGACGATGCGCGTCGGGAATGGTTCCAAGGTCGATGTGATCACCGTCGGCACGATACCTCTACATTTACCTACAGGATTAGTTTTAAACCTCAATAATTGTTATTTAGTGCCAGCTTTGAGCATGAACATTGTATCTGGATCTCGTTTAATTTGAGATGGCTACTCATTTAAATCCAAGAATAATGGTTGTTCTATTTATATGAGAGATATGTTTTATGGTCATGCCCCGCTGGTGAATGGTTTATTCTTAATGAATCTCAAACGTGATGTTACACATATTCATAGTGTGAATACCAAAAGATGTAAAGTTGATAATGATAGTCCGACATACTTGTGGCACTGCCGCCTTGGTCACATTGGTGTCAAGCGCATGAAGAAGCTCCATGCTGATGGACTCTTAGAGTCTCTAGATTATGAATCATTTGACACATGCGAACCATGCCTCATGGGCAAAATGACCAAGACTCCGTTCTCCGGAACAATGGAGCGAGCAACCAACTTATTGGAAATCATACATACTGATGTGTGCGGTCCAATGAGCATTGAGGCTCGCGGAGGATATCGTTATGTTCTCACTCTCACTGATGACTTGAGTAGATATGGGTACGTCTACTTGATGAAACACAAGTCTGAGACCTTTGAAAAGTTCAAGGAATTTCAGAATGAGGTATAAAATCAACGTGACTGAAAGATAAAGTTCTTACGATCAGATCGTGGGGGAGAATATTTAAGTCACGAATTTGGTATGCAGTTAAGGAAATGTGGAATCGTTTCACAACTCACGCCGCCTGGAACACCTCAGCGTAACGGTGTGTCCGAACGTCGTAATCGCACTCTATTGGATATGGTGCGATCTATAATGTCACTTACCGATTTACCGCTATCTTTTTGGGGATACGCTCTAGAGACAGCTACATTCACTTTAGCTGTCTAAATCCGTTGAGACGATACCGTATGAATTATGGTTTGGGAAGAAACCTAAGCTGTCGTTTCTAAAAGTTTTGGGATGCGATGCTTATGTCAAGAAACTTCAACCTGAAAAGCTCGAACCCAAGTCGGAAAAATGCGTCTTCATAGGGTACCCTAATGAAACCATTGGGTATACCTTCCACTTAAGATCCAAGGGCAAGATCTTTGTTGCCAAGAACGGGTCCTTTCTGGAGAAAGAGTTTCTCTCGAGAGAAGTAAGTGGGAGGAAAGTGGAACTTGATGAAGTACTACCTCTTGAACCGATAAGTAGCGCAGCTCAAGAAGATGTTCCTGTGGTGCCAGCACCAACAAGAGAGGAAACTAATGATGATGATCAAGGTACTTCGGATCAAGTTACTACTGAACTTCGTAGGTCCATGAGGACACGTTCCACACCAGAGTGGTATGGCAACCCTGTCCTGGAAATCATGTTGTTAGACAACGGTGAACCTTCGAACTATGAAGCAGCAATGGCGGGCCCAGATTCCAACAAATAGCTCGAAGCCATGCAATCCGAGATAGGATCCATGTATGAAAACAAAGTATGGACTTTGACAGACTTGCCCGATGATCGGCGAGCGATAGAAAACAAATGGATCTTTAAGAAGAAGACGGACGCGGATGGTAATGTTACCATCTATAAAGCTCGACTTGTTGCTAAGGGTTATCGACAAGTTCAAGGGATTGACTACGATGAGACATTCTCTCCCGTAGCGAAGCTGAAGTCCGTCTGAATCATGTTAGCAATTGCCGCATACTATGATTATGAGATATGGCAAATGGACGTCAAAACGGCATTCCTTAACGGTCATCCTAAGGAAGAACTGTATATGATGCAGCTGGAAGGTTTTGTCGACCCTAAGAATGCTAACAAGGTATGCAAGCTCCAGCGCTCCATCTATGGGCTGGTGCAAGCATCTCGGAGTTGGAACATTCGCTTTAATGAAATGATCAAAGCGTTTGGATTTATGCAGACTTATGGAGAAGCCTGCGTTTACAAGAAAATGAGTGGGAGCTGTGTAGCATTTCTCATATTATATGTGGATGAGATACTTTTGATGGGAAATGATATAGAACTTTTGGACAACATTAAGGCCTACTTGAATAAGTGTTTTTCAATGAAGGACCTTGGAGAAGCTGCCTACATATTAGGCATCAAGATCTATAGAGATAGATCAAGACGCCTCATAGGTCTTTCAGAAAGCACATACCTTGATAAGATATTGAAGAAGTTCAATATGGATCAGTCCAAGAAGGGGTTCTTGCCTGTGTTGCAAGGTGTGAAATTGAGCTCGGCTCAATGTTCGACCACGGCAGAAGATAGAGAAAAGATGAGTGTCGTCCCCTATGCCTCAGCCATAGGGTCTATCATGTATGCCATGACCTGTACAAGACCTGATATAAACCTTGCCGTAAGTTTGGTAGGAAGGTACCAAAGTAATCCCGGCATGGAACACTGGACAACGGGCAGGAACATACTTAAGTACCTGAAAAGGACTAAGGATATGTTTCTCGTATATGGAGGTGACGAAGAGCTCGTCGTAAAGGGTTACGTCGACGCTAGCTTCGACACAGGTCTGGATGAATGTAAGTCACAAACCGGATACGTGTATATTTTGAATGGTGGGGCAGTAAGCTGGTGCAGTTGCAAGCAGAGCGTCATGGCAGGATCTACATGTGAAGCGGAGTACATGGCAGCCTCAGAGGCAGCGCATGAAGCTATCTGGGTGAAGGAGTTCATCACCGACCTAGGAGTTATACCCAATGCGTCGGGGCCAATCACACTCTTCTGTAACAACACTGGAGCTATTGCACTTGCCAAGGAGCCCAGGTTTCACAAGAAGACCAGGCACATCAAGCGTCGCTTCAACTCCATTCGTGAAAATGTTCAAGATGGAGACATAGATATTTGTAAAGTACATATGGACCTGAATGTAGCAGATCCGTTGACTAAACCTCTCCCTAGAGCAAAACATGATCAACACCAGAACGCAATGGGTGTTCGATACATCACAATGTAACTAGATTATTGACTCTAGCGCAAGTGGGAGACTATTGGAAATATGCCCTAGAGGCAATAATAAAATAGTTATTATTATATTTCTTTGTTCATGATAATTGTCTATTGTTCATGCTATAATTGTATTATTCGGAAATCGTAATACATGTGTGAATACATAGACCACAACAAGTCCCTAGTGAGCCTCTAGTTAACTAGCTCGTTGATCAACAGATAGTCATGGTTTCCTGACTATCGACATTGGATGTCATTGATAACGGGATCGCATCATTAGGAGAATGATGTGATGGACAAGACCCAATCCTAAGCATAGCACAAAGATCATGTAGTTCGTTTCGCTAGAGCTTTTCCAATTGTCAAGTATCATTTCCTTAGACCATGAGATTGTGCAACTCCCGGATACCGTAGGAGTGCTTTGGGTGTGCCAAACGTCACAAGTAACAGGGTGACTATAAAGGTGCACTACGGGTATCTCCGAAAGTGTCTGTTGGTTTGGCACAAATCGAGACTGGGATTTGTCACTCCGTATGACGGAGAGGTATCTCTGGGCCCACTCGGTAATGCATCATCATAATGAGCTCAATGTGACCAAGTGTTTGGTTACGGGATCATGCATTACGGTACGAGTAAAGTGACTTGCCGGTAACGAGATTGAACAAGGTATTGGGATACCCACGATCGAGTCTCGGGCAAGTAATGTACCGATTGACAAAGGGAATTCTATACGGGATTGATTGAATCCTCGACAACGTGGTTCATCCGATGAGATTATCGAGGAGCATGTGGGAGCCAACATGGGTATCCAGATCCCACTGTTGGTTATTGACCGGAGAGGCGTCTCGGTCATGTATACATGTCTCCCGAACCTGTAGGGTCTACACACTTAAGGTTCGGTGACGCTAGGGTTGAAGAGATATTAGTATGCAGTAACCCGAAAGTTGTTTAGAGTCCCGGATGAGATCCCGGACGTCACGAGGAGTTCCAGAATGGTCCAAAGGTAAAGATTCATATATAGGAAGTCAAGTTTCGGCCATCGGGAATGTTTCGGGGGCCACCGGTATTGTACCGGGACCACCGAAAGGGTCCCGGGGGTCCATCGGGTGGGTCCACCTATCCCGGAGGGCCCCGTGGGCTGAAGTGGAGCCTGGTGGGCTGGTGTGCCCCCCTAGGGCATCCCCCTGTGCCTAGGGCAGGAAACCCTAGGGTGGGGGCGCCTCCCTTGGCTTGGGGGGCAAGCCACCCCCTTGGTCGCCCCCCCCCCCTTGGAGATCCCATCTCCTAGGGCCGGCGCCCCCCCAGGGGCCTATATAAAGAGGGCGGAGGGAGGGCAGCCGCACCCCAAGTCTCTGGCGCCTCCCTCTCCCCTGCAACACCTCTCCCTCTCGCAGAAGCTTGGCGAAGCCCTGCCGTGATCGCTGCTGCATCCACCACCACGCCGTCATGCTGCTGGATCTTCATCAACCTCTCCTTCCCCCTTGCTGGATCAAGGAGGAGACGTCTTCCCAACCGTACGTGTGTTGAACGCGGAGGTGCCGTCCGTTCGGCGCTAGGATCTCCGGTGATTTGGATCACGGCGAGTACGACTCCCTCAACCCCATTCTCTTGAACGCTTCCGCACGCGATCTACAAGGGTATGTAGATGCACTCCTCTCTCTCGTTGCTAGATGATTCCATAGATTGATCTTGGTGAAGCGTAGAAATTTTTTATTTTCTGCAACGTTCCCCAACACTTACAAGTCATATGCACCTGCTACGTGCTATGATCCGTAAACCCCAGGGTGACAGTAATGGGGATACTTTCTGGTGATGACCGTAGTTTGAGGAGTTCATGTATTCACTATGTGTTAATGCTTTGTTCTTGTTGCTATTGCTACTATTACAACTGCTACAATGGTGTTACTATTGTTACCGTTACTATTGGTACTGCTACCACTGCTATCGAAACTATCATATTATTGTGCTACTGATCACCTTGATGCAGATATTTAGTATCCAGGAGTGGTTGAATTAACAATTTAGCTGCTAATACTTACAAATATTCTTTGGCTCCCCTTGTGTCGAGTTAATAAATTTGGGTTGAATACTTGTAACATCCCAAATTTTCAATTTGGAATGTTATACCTAGATCATCATTGCATATCATATTTTGTTGCATTGTTGGCTCGATCCTAGAAATTCTACGCAACTCAAGGACCCACGAAGAGAGTTGGGAATTTCGTTATTTTCATAATTGAGTTTTCTCAAAATTTTGAAAATAGGATCAATTGATTTTATTTATTTTATCTTCAATTATTTCTACTATCAAAATTTCAGAGAGGGAATAAAATGACTTTCCCAAAATAAAGAAATAATGAAGATTTAATAAAAAAATCAAATAGGATTTTATTTGGAGTTTTTCGCCTTTTTAGTTGGATTTAGGAAAAATGCGCGTTTTTCAAAATTGCATTTAGGCCCCAAATAAATGTTCATATTGTCCGGCTTGATTTTAGAAGCTGGGGAAAATTTATTTCGGGATTTTTGGAGTCCGTTTAGTATTTCTTTCGTTTGTTTTTCTGCGCGAAATTATTTAAAAAAAACGCGAACCGCCTTACGGGCCATACCTGAGCGGGCCTCCGCCAGGGGGCAGCTTATATCAAGCCGCCGTCCGAGCCCCCCAGCCCACCAGACCCCCGCCGCCGGCCCATCCCGCCCGAAAGCCTAACCCTAGCCGCCTTGAATCCAGCGCCAGCCGCCGCCGCGGGACGCCGCCGTCGTCGATCCCGCCGCCCGAGGTTCGGCGCGCCTGTAATCCGTGCCGCGTTTTTTTTTCAAAAACCGATCGGTTTTCTTCGGTTTTTGTCGGTTTATTTTTTTTTAGTTTCTGTTTATTTTTTTAGATCGATTTTCTTTTTCTCGGTTCGGTTAAATAGCGAGCGTCCGCTCGTTCGTTCGTTTTAACGAATGTATTCGTCAAATTAGATTCAGTTAACAAACATTCGTTCGTTAACCCGTTCGTCGTTTTTCTTTTTCTCGGATTTAATCCGCGATTTTTCTGATCGTGATTTCTGATCCGATTTTCGTTTTAGTATAACTTTTCGCTCATTTATCGGAATCGGGCGATTCAAGCGCCTGGAGCTTCTGTAAAATTTGACTTAGATTCAGATTAGTAAAATGGAGCTGTTTTCTTTCGCCGTTTGACTTTCGTTGTTTTGTTTGATTCGATTCTTTTGCAAACCGGAGTTCTTAAGTTGAACTTTCTGGTTAGATCTTTTATTCGAGTTTTACCTGTGCATTAGATGAGTACTTATTGTATGCTTGTTTGTTTGTCTGCGATAGAATACCCGGAGTGCGCCGCCTGTTACTTCGAGTCTCTAGGTTTCGCGGATCATCAGCAAGGCAAGTAACACTTTGATCATACCTTTTCTACTACCCAGTTTTATGCATTAGATCAATCCTCAAACATTGCATGACTAGGATCTAATTAAATTGTGGGTTTTGGGAAGTAGATGAGGTAGTACCTATTACCTGTTCTATTATCAAACCTTTGGGAGTTACTTCTACGTTTGCTTATTATGCCATGCTATGCTAGTAGACGTGGATTGGGTGAGAGTATCCATGACAGATGTGAGTTTGTTCTTAATGGTTTATTTAAGGTGGCAACTTAAACACACATCTGGGTGGATTGAGGCACCTGGTTTCCAGGACTTGCCTGTTTTTCTTCGGACCGCCACCCAGGCTCAAAGGGATCATAAGATTATTCATGCTAGAAACTTCCGTGTGCAGCCACATGCTACTATGGGCTCTAGCATAGTTGACTAAGTCGTGCGAACTCTTACAGGGTAGACTAGCTGATGTAGGGGATGTAGGTTGGTATGGTCTACCCTTTACGTAAGGTGCTAGCACTTCTGAAAGACTATGTCTCGGTCATCCGTTTCTCAAACACCATGTAGTGCGAGAAACCAAATGGAGGAGATCGAGTCATGTGGGGAAAAGTGCGCAAACCTCTGCAGAGTGTAACAAACTAATCATGGTTAGTCGTGTCCCCGGTTATGGACATCTTGAGTATCTAGTACTTGGATATCATGTGAATCTCATCATGTTACTTTAATTAATATTGTTGGGTTGTTAATGAGTACTTTTAATTGGGATTGAGAATGCTATCAACCATTCTCAATGTTTAACAACCACCATGATAGTTAAATAAATTTATTCCTTTGTAATAGGGAAAAATTGGCTTTACGCAAAACTGTAACCATAGAGCTTTCCACCAGCCAAATATGCATGTAGTATAGCTTATTCCATCATATTTCTCTATGTGTTACATTGCCAGCATATTCCATGTGCTGACCCATTTTCGGGCTGCAACGTTTCATGTTGCAGACTTTTCAGACGACGAGTAAGGTGCTTAGGTCGTGGTTCTATACCCAGTGATGCCGTTGGAGTTGATGGACTCGCTTATTCTTCCCAGCCTTCCGTTGTTATCGTATTTAGATGGCCTTAAGCCATATTTATTTTCATAAGATCTCTCTTGAGACATTCGATGTAATAAGTGTGTGATTGCTACTCTGTTATAAATCCTTCAAGCACTGTGTGGTGTCAGCATTACTGATCCAGGGATGACACCTGAGCACAGAGATCAGACTGTTTGAGGTCTGGTCGCTACAAAGATGGTATCAGAGCACACGCTGACTGTAGGACACAACCACTAAGCTAAAGCCCTAGATCACTACTCTTTCTTCTCATTTCTGACTCCTCATCTTTTCTATTCTTTAGGATGGCGGATGCAAGGAACAAGTTCACACAACTAGATGAAAACTCACCTTTTGGATATCACTTGAAGGAAGTCACTAGATACCTGAACATAGGAGTACCAAGCTTCACTGGAACCTTCAACGCCACTTTACCCGAAGAGGAGCGCTGGATGATTCAAGTCTACATTCCAGGAAGGACATTTGCACCAGTCACGGAGCCCATAGAGTTTTCCTTTGATGCACCAACCTGGAGCTTAGGGAAGAGCATGGCAGCCCACATTGCCGTGGGACGAATTGGAGAAGTTTACCACAACGATCTCAAGAATACTATCTACCAGATTTGTGGGTGCCGAGATGAGCATTGGGAGATGATCAACACCAAGAAGGACAGATCAATCGCAGCTTATATTCAGGAGTTAAACCAACACATCTGATGCCAGGAGAATCAGATGTGCGCAGATATGGAGGATCTGCAGAAGGCTATGACTAAGATCAAGGAGCTAGAAGAGGAACTCAAGGCTACACGTAAAGACTATATGGAAGAAATCGTCGCTCTAGTAAGACAGAACGGCGACCTTAAGGAGAAGATTGGAGTATTCATGGGAGGTTCAGCACCCAGAAGAGAAGATGACGAACCCACTTGTCCGGAAAATTATATCATCATCGACGACACTGACTCGGATCCCGACGATAGTGATGATGATTATGTTGATGAAGCTGGAGCAAATATCATGGAATCTTCATCAGAGCAGTTTTTCTAGTTGACCACCATAACAGTAGTAGAATTTCCCCCATTAAAAAAGTAGTTTTAGTCCAAGCACTTTTGTAACGATAGTTAGACCGTTGTATGCCCTTGTTTGAATTGATTGGAGTGATATTGTGTGCTTTTGTCTCATGTGCATATGGGTAGTGTTATCTCACTAGACCTTATTCTATTCTTAACTCTCCTCTCTTCTATAAACCCTCAGATGCCTCCGAGACGCGACCCCGAATTTGTTTTTCCGCCAGAGATCACTCAGTTGATTCAGCAGCAGAATGCCTTGATTCAAACATTGGTACAGAAACAAAGGCAATAACAACAACAACAACCCACCACCACCACCACCTGTTGACCATTTGACTCGTTTCTTAAGGCTGAATCCGCCGGTGTTCTCCAGTAGCACCGAGCCAATAGTAGCAGATGATTGGCTCCGTAAGATAGGGAGGTAGTTGATCACTGCAGGATGTACAGATGGGGAAAAGGTGAAGTTTGCCCCTCATCATCTCGAAGGACCCGCAGCAGCATGGTGGGAGAATTTTACAGCCACTTACCCTATAGACACTATCACATGGAATCAGTTTCAGCAAGCTTTCCGTACTGCCCATGTTTCGGCAGGAGCTATGGCCATGAAGAAGTGTGAGTTTCGCAACTTATGCCAAGGAGGACGGACAGTTGGCCAGTATGTGGATGACTTCAGTAAGCTAGCACGTTATGCCCCAGAGGACGTTGCTACGGATGCAGCTAAGCAGGAGAAGTTTCTAGAAGGACTGAATGATGAGCTGAGCATGCAGTTGATGGTAGCCACATTCAATAACTACTAGGAGTTAGTAGATCGTGCTCTTATGACTGAAGGAAAGCAGCAGCAGATTGACAATCGTAAGAGGAAGTATGGACAGGGGAAGTACAATTCTGGACCTCAGCAGAAACTATGCTTTACCCCGAAGTCAGGAGGGCAATTTCAGCATACTCACGGAGGATGCAGCTCGCACAATCATAATGGCACAAAGAATGGAAACGGGAATGGAGGAAGCGATGGACAAAACTGCACCAACCCGTCAACACCATCCAAGGTAGACCTGAGCCATATCACTTGTTATAAGTGCCGTAAGACTGGGCATTATGCAAATGAATGTCCAGAAGCCCAAAATGGTAACGACAATGGAAGCTCAGGAAAGAAGCCGAACCCTTTCAACAGGGGACAAGTGAACCACGTTACCGTGGAGGAGGTTGAAGCTCAGCCAGACACAGTAATAGGTAAGTTTTTGGTTAAGACATTTACTGCAGTTGTTCTTTTTGATACTGGTGCATCGCATTCATACATATCAAGGGATTTGTGGATAAATATAAATTACCAACCCAAGCCCTTAGGTCACCCATGCTAGTAACCTCACCCGGAGCAGAGTATATGGCTAGTATATGGTGTGATCGACTGCCGTTGAGGATTGGACACTATGTATTTCCCTCGGACCTAATAGTTTTGGCATCGCAAGGATTGGATGTGATATTAGGCATGGATTGGTTATCAAAGTATGGAGGGAATATAGATTGCGCCAGTAAGTTGATTTTGCTTACCACCCCTGAAGGAAGGAGAATCAAGTATGTATCACGGCATGAGCCGAGGAGGGCACATGTAAATTCCTTATCAAGAGTTGTGTAGGAGGAAGTACCAGTGATAAGGGATTTCCTGGACGTGTTCCCGGAAGAGTTGCCAGGCATGCCGTTGGACAAAGACATTGAGTTTCTGATTGAACTATTGCGAGGCACTGGGCCGATATCTAAGAGACCGTATAGGATGCCAGCCCAAGATTTGGAGGAAATTAAGAAGCAGATTAAGGAGTTGCTGGACAAAGGTTTCATTCGCCCAAGTTCTTCGCCTTTGGGATCGCCAGTACTTCTGGTGGAGAAGAAGGATGGATCATTAAGAATGGTTGTTGATTATCGAGGATTAAATGAAGTGACCATTAAGAACAAATACCCGTTGCCGATGATCAATGACTTGTTTGACCAATTGCAAGGAGCTAAGGTATTTTCCAAGATTGATTTGCGATCAGGATACCATCAGTTGAAGATTGGGGAGCAAGATATACCTAAGACGGCTTTTACCACCAGGTACGGGCTGTATGAGTATACCGTTATGTCATTTGGTCTGACTAACGCCCCAACCTATTTTATGAACATGATGAACAAGGTGTTTATGGAGTTTTTGGATAAGTTCGTCGTGGTGTTCATTGATGATATTTTGGTTTACTCAAAGAATGAAGAACATAAGGAGCACTTGCGTTTGGTACTCGAAAAGCTCAGAGAACATCAGCTATATGCCAAGATCAGCAAGTGTGAGTTTTGGTTGAAGGAAGTTGGATTTCTCGGACATGTTATATCCGGAGAAGGTATAGCAGTAGACCCCACTAAAGTTGCCACTGTGACAAACTGGGAAGCACCAACAATAGTTGGAGAGATCCGGAGTTTCCTTGGACTCGTAGGATACTATCGGAGATTCATTGAGAATTTCTCGAACATTGTGAAGACTATGACAGAATTGTCGAAGAAGGATACCAAGTTCATATGGACTGAGGAGTGTGAGGCTAGTTTCCAAGAGTTGAAGAAATGTTTGGTTACCTCACCAGTATTAATCCGGCCAGATCAAAGCAAGGATTATGAAGTATATTGCGACGCTTCACGTCGAGGACTTGGAGCAGTGCTTATGCAGGAGGGAAGAGTTGTTTCGTATGCTTCACGACAGCTTAAGCCTCATGAGTTAAATTATGCTACTCATGATTTGGAGTTAGCAGCCGTAGTCACGGATCATAAGAGTTTGAAGTACATTTTCACGCAGAAGGAGTTAAATCTCAGGCAGAGGAGATGGTTGGAGCTTATTAAAGATTATGATATGAGATTGCATTACCATCCCGGAAAGGCTAACGTTGTAGCAGACGCGTTGAGCCGCAAGAGCCATGTCAACACCCTAATGACCGGAGGTTTACCAAAAGAATTAGCAGAGGAATTCTGGGAGCTATGTTTGGAAATAGTTCCGGGAGGCTATGTAGCAGCGTTGGAGATTCAGTCTACTTTGATGGATAAAATCAGAGAAGCTCAAAAGACAGATAAGGAAGTTGCTTCCATTAAGGAGAGGATGAACAAGGGAAAAGCTAAGGGATTTTGTGAGGATGAACATGATACCTTATGGTTTGAGGACCACGTTTACGTGCCAAGTGATCCGAAGATTCGGAAGTTGATTTTGCAAGAGGCACATGATTCGCCGTATTCGATCCACCCCGGAAATACCAAGATGTATTTGGATTTGAAGGAAACTTTCTGGTGGACCGGAATGAAGAAGGATATTGCAGAGTATGTAGCAGTTTGTGATGTATGTTAGAGAGTGAAGGCAGAACATCAGAAGCCAGCAGGATTGCTACAGCCATTGCTTATACCCGAATGGAAGTGGGATAAACTAGGTATGGATTTCATCACGGGATTGCCCAGGACCCGTTCAGGCTATGACTCAATTTGGGTTGTAGTCGATCGTTTGACGAAGGTAGCTCATTTCATCCCAGTAAAGACTACCTACAGCAGTGCCAAATTGGCTAAGATATACATGACCAGGATTGTATGTTTGCATGGAGTTCCGAGGAGTATCGTATCAGATAGAGGAACCCAATTCACCTCAAAGTTCTGGAAGCAGTTGCACGAAACAGTGGGAACCAGGCTGGAGTTTAGCATAGCTTTCCATCCACAGACAGATGGACAAACCGAAAGAGTCAACCAGATTTTGGAGGATATGCTGAGAGCATGTGTCTTGGATTATGGATCAAGTTGGGATGACAACTTGCCATATGCGGAGTTTTCTTATAACAACAGCTACCAAACTAGTTTGAAGATGGCACCCTTCGAAGCCTTGTAGGGAAGGAGGTGCAGGACCCCATTGTTGTGGGATGAGGTTGGAGACCGCCAGTTGTTTGGACCAGATTTGATTAAGGAGTCTGAACGGAAAGTAAAGTTGATTCGCGATAGGCTCAAGGTAGCCCAGTCAAGGCAGAAGAGCTATGCAGATTCAAAACGCAAGGAGGCAGAATATGTAGTCGGAGACAGAGTTTATCTTCGAGTATCTCCGCTTCGAGGAGTTAAGCGTTTTGGAGTTAAAGGAAAGTTAGTGCCACGTTTTGTGGGACCATACAAAGTTTTGGAACGCACGGGAGAAGTAGCGTACAAGTTGGAATTACCCGAAGGATTGTCAGGTGTTCACGATGTGTTCCATGTTTCACAGTTGAAGAAGTGTCACGCAGAGATGGCTGATATACCACTGAGAGATACTGTGCCACTAGAGGTGATTCAGTTGAATAACGACTTGACCTATGAAGAGAAACCAGCTAGATTCTCGAGTATGACAGCCGAGTCACCCGCAGCAAGGTCATCAAGTTTTGCAAAGTTCAATGGAGCCACCACACCGAGGAAGAAGCCACCTGGGAGCGAGAGGAAGATCTGCTCAAGGCCCACCCTCACCTATTTGCAAGCCAACCCGAATCTCGAGGGCGAGATTCATCTTAAGGGGGGTAGGTTTGTAACATCCCAAATTTTCAATTTGGAATGTTATACATAGATCATCATTGCATATCATATTTTGTTGCATTGTTGGCTCGATCCTAGAAATTCTACGCAACTCAAGGACCCACGGAGAGAGTTGGCAATTTCGTTATTTTCATAATTGAGTTTTCTCAAAATTTTGAAAATAGGATCATTTGATTTTATTTATTTTATCTTCAATTATTTCTACTATCAAAATTTCAAAGAGGGAACAAAATGACTTTCCCAAAATAAAGAAATAATGAAGATTTAATAAAAAAATCAAATAGGATTTTATTTGGAGTTTTTCGCCTTTTTATTTGGATTTAGGAAAAATGCGCGTTTTTCAAAAATGCATTTAGGCCCCAAATAAATGTTCATATTGTCCGGCTTGACTTTAGAAGCCGGGGAAAATTTATTTCGGGATTTTTGGAGTCCGTTTAGTATTTCTTTCGTTTGTTTTTCTGCGTGAAATTATTTAAAAAAACGCGAACTGTCTTACGGGCCGTACCCGAGCGGGACTCTGCCCGGGGGCAGCTTATATAAAGCCGCCGCCCGAGCCCCCCCAGCCCACCAGACCCTGCCGCCGGCCCACCCCGCCCGAAACCCCAACCCTAGCCGCCTCAAGCCTCGCGCCAGCCGCCGCTGCCGCCGCCGACCCCGCCGGACGCCGCCGCCGTCGATCCCGCCGCCCGAGGTTCACCACACATCGAAATCCGTGCCGCCGGTTTTTTCAAAAACCGATCGGTTTTTGTCGGTTTATTTTTTTAGTTTCGGTTTATTTTTTTAGATCGGTTTTCTTTTTCTCGGTTCGGTTAAATAGCGAGCGTTCGCTTGTTCGTTTGTTTTGATGAATGTATTCGTCAGATTAGATTTAGTTAGCGAATGTTCGTTCGTTAACCCATTCATCATTTTTCTTTTTCTCGGATTTAATCCGCGATTTGTCTGATCGCGATTTCTGATCCGATTTTCGTTTTAGTATAACTTTTCGCTCGTTTATCGGAATCAGGCGATTCAAGCGCCTGGAGTTTCGTCTCAAACCCCTCTTTCCGAATAACCAACTTAAAACAAGTTTTTGCTTTTGTAAAATTTGACTTAGATTCAGATTAGTAAAACGGAGATGTTTTCTGTCGCCGTTTGACTTTCGTTGTTTCGTTTGATTCGATTCTTTTGCAAACCGGAGTTCTTAAGTTGAACTTTCTGGTTAGATCTTTTATTCGAGTTTTACCTGTGCATTAGATGAGTACTTATTGTATGCTTGTTTGTTTGTCTGCGATAGAATACCCGGAGTGCGCCGCCTGTTACTTCGAGTCTCTAGGTTTCGCGGATCATCGGCAAGGCAAGTAACACTTTGATCATACCTTTTCTGCTACCCAGTTTTATGCATTAGATCAATCCTCAGACATTGCATGACTAGGATCTAAATAAATTGTGGGTTTTGGGAAGTAGATGAGGTAGTACCTATTACCTGTTTTATTATCAAACCTTTGGGAGTTACTTCTACGTTTGCTTATTATGCCATGCTATGCTAGTAGACGTGGATTGGGTGAGAGTATCCATGACAGATGTGAGTTTGTTAATTAATGGTTTATTTAAGGTGGCAACTTAAACACACATCTGGGTGGATTGAGGCACCTGGTTTCCAGGACTTGCCTGTTTTTCTTCGGACCGCCACCCAGGCTCAAAGGGATCATAAGATTATTCATGCTAGAAACTTCCGTGTGCAGCCACATGCTACTATGGGCTCTAGCATAGTTGACTAAGTCATGCGAACTCTTACAGGGTAGACTAGCTGATGTAGGGGGTGTAGGTTGGTATGGTCTACCCTTTACGTAAGGTGCTAGCGCTTCTGAAAGACTATGTCTCGGTCATCCGTTTCTCAAACACCATGTAGTGCGAGAAACCAAATGGAGGAGATCGAGTCATGTGGGGAGAAGTGTGCAAACCTCTCCAGAGTGTAACAAACTAATCATGGTTAGTCGTGTCCCCGGTTATGGACATCTTGAGTATCTAGTACTTGGATATCATGTGAATCTCATCATGTTACTTTAATTAATATTGTTGGGTTGTTAATGAGTACTTTTAATTGGGATTGAGAATGCTGTCAACCATTCTCAATGTTTAACAACCACCATGATAGTTAAATAAATTTATTCCTTTGCAGTAGGGAAAAATTGGCTTTACGCAAAACTGTAACCATATAGCTTTCCACCAGCCAAATATGCATGTAGTATAGCTTATTCCATCATATTTCTCTATGTGTTACATTGCCAGCATATTCCATGTGCTGACCCGTTTTTGGGCTGCAACGTTTCATGTTGCAGACTTTTCAGACGACGAGTAAGGTGCTTAGGTCATGGTTCTATACTCAGTGATGCCGTTGGAGTTGATGGACTCGCTTATTCTTCCAAGCCTTCCGCTGTTATTGTATTTAGATGGCCTTAAGCCATATTTATTTTGATAAGATCTCTCTTGAGACATTCGATGTAATAAGTGTGTGATTGCTACTCTGTTATAAATCCTTCAAGTACTGTGTGGTGTCAGCATTACTGATCCAGGGATGACACCTGAGCACAGAGATCAGAATGTTTGAGGTCTGGTCGCTACAATACTCTACTCTCGAAAATTTGTGCGATCCCCTATACTTGTGGGTTATCAAGTATACGGATTTCTGCACCATCTTATTCTTCGACACCATCTACTGATCGGCTATCTCCTCTTGCACTGTCTTTGCTCTACCAGCGCCATGATCTGTCAGGGAGGATTCTGCACAAAAGTTCCGAGTTCCATGGGAAGCTTCTGGGCGGTACACTTTCATAGTTTATTAGCGATGTTGTTTTCCGCCCGGGGAACATGCTCTGTTTGCAAGCCGTCAAAGTGTTCTTCCAATTTCCACACTTCATCCACATATGCCTCCATAAACGGGCTCTAGTAGTCTTTGTTTATTTTTTTCACTTCAAGTTGTGAGTCTCCTCGGAAAATCAACTTTTTCATTCCCAATTCTACTTCAATCCTGAGGCCGTCATGCAGTCCCTCGTACTCTACAGTATTGTCGGTAGCTTCCTCCCAGGGAAAGTGCATCTGAACCACGTACTTGAGATGTTGTCTAGTGGGTGCGTGATAACCCACAAGTATATGGGATCAATTGTAGCCTTTCTCGATAAGTAAGAGTGTCGAACCCAACAACGAGCTAAAGGTAGAACAAATATTCCCTCAAGTTCTATCGACCACCAATACAACTCTACGCACGCTTATCGTTTCCTTTTCCTAGAACAAGTATGAAACTAGAAGTACTTTGTAGGTGTAAAGGGATAGGTTTGCAAGATAATAAAGAATACGTAAATAAAAGATAGGGGCTGTTTAGATGAAGAAACAACTAAGTTAGTTTTAGTAGAGATCTTTTTGTCACACAAGATATTTATTGGTCCCTAGGCAATTGATAACTAGACCGGTAATCAAAGTCAACAAAAACTCATAAGAACATCAAATCACAAGAATTTTTTGGCTATCTTTTGGGGATTTTTTGAAATTGGGCAAGAACAAGCAAAATTAGGCTAGAAAACAAAGATGGGTGGCTCCAATTTCCTGAGAACCTAAGCTCTGATACCAAGATGTTGTAGGGTGGAGACCCTAAGTGGAGATCTTTCACGAATTGGATGGGAATCCATGAAGAACGCGAAGAACACAAAGAACAAGAGGGGAAATCACAAGAGGAAAACACTGAAGAACAAGTCCAATCACACATTGATACGTCTCCAACGTATCTATAATTTATGAAGTATTCATACTGTTGTATTATCATTCTTGGGTGTTTTACAATCATTTTATAGAAAGTTTATATCATTTTTTGGGACTAACCTATTGACCCAGTGCTCAGTGCCAGTTGTTGTTTTTTGCTTGTTTTTTACATCGCGAGAAATCAATATCAAACGGAGTCCAAACACCGCGTAACTTTTTGGAGATTTTTTTTGGACCAGAAGGAACCCAATGGGCCTGAGCTGCACTTGGAGGGTGCCCCGAGGGGGGCACAACCCACCAGGGTGCACCAGGCCCCCCTGGCGCGCCTAGGTGGGTTGTGCCCACCTCGGTAGCCTCCCGCACCCCCTCTTTGCACTATAATTTCCCACATAATCCGGAACCCTTCGGGGTTAACCTAGACGAGAAGTTCCGCCGCCGCAAGGCCTCTGTATCCATGAGATCCAATCTAGACCCCGTTCCGGCACCCTGCCAGAGGGGAGAATCATCTCCGGTGGCCATCTTCATCATCCCGGTGGCCACCACGATGAGGAGGGAGTATTCCACCCTCAGGGCTGAGGGTTTGTACCAGTAGCTATGCGTTTGATCTCTCTCTCTCTCTCTCTTGTGATCTATATCACGGGCTTTGTTAATATAGATGGATCATATGATGTTTCTCTCCTCTCTACTCTTGTTGTGATGAATTGATTCTCTACCCTTTGAAGTTTTGTCTTGTCAGATTGAATGTTCAGATCCGAAAACACATGATGTATGTCTTGCCGTATGAATACTTGAGGTGACAATGGAGTATTATATTGATTCACTTGATATATGTTATGGCACTCAAATTGCGGATTCCCGCGGTGACATTGAGGTAATCTATGCATACGGGTTGATGCACCTTTTTATTATCTTTTCTCCGATAGAAACTTTGGGGTCCCCTTGTAGTTCTTTGTGTTGGATTGAGCATTACGAATCTGAAATTGTTTGATACATATCGTATAATTAACTCGTGGGTACTCGCGGTGACATTGGGGTATCTAGGTGACATTAGAGTTGGTTGATATGTGTCATATGGTGTTATTTTAGTACAAACTCTTGGTTAGATCGATCGGAAAGAATAGCTTGCTGTTATTTTAGTACAAACTCTAGGATAGGTCGGTCGGAAAGAATAGCTTTGAGGTGGTTTCGTACCCTACAAACAATTTATTTCTTTTGTTCTCCGCTAATAGGAACTCGAGAGTGATTCTTTGTTGCATTTTGAGGGATAGTCATATGATCCAACTATGTTAGCATTCTTGAGAGATTGCACTAGTGAAAGTATGCACCCTAGGCCTCATTTTCCATCATTGCAATACTGTTTGTGCTCCGTTTTACTACTTACTACCTTGCTGTTTTTTATTGTTCGCACTACAAAAACTCATATCTACTATCCATACTACACTTTTATTCCCATCCCTTCGCCGAACTAGTGCACCTATACAATTTGCCATTGTATTGGGTGTGTTGGGTACACAAGAGATTTCTTGTATTTGATTGCAGGGTTGCTCGAGAGAGACTATCTTCATCCTACGCCTCCCACGGATTGATAAACCTTAGGTCATCCACTTGAGGGAAAATTGCTAATGTCCTACAAAACTCTACTCTTGGAGGCACAACATGTGTCTACAAGAATAAAGTTGCGTAGTAGACATCAAGCTCATTTCTGGCGTCGTTGCCGGGGAGGTGAGTGCTTGAAGGTATATCTTTAGATCTTGCAAGTGAATCTTTTAGTTTCTTGTTTTATCACTAGTTTGGTTTATAAAAGAAAACTACATAAAAATGGAATTAAGGTTGCATCATATTATTGATCATCTTTATAATATCTTTCTTGAAAATGATGGTTCGGAAAATTGTGCTCAATTAAAGAAGAATTTAATAAAATGATTGGCATGAATGATGAGCATGATGGCAATGTTGTTGGAATGAACTCTTTGAATGTCCATGATGCTAATGATAGGCAAAGCCACAAGCTTGGGGATGCTACGTTTGATGAAGATGATGTTTTTAGTCCCCCAAGATTTGATGTGCAAATTTGTTATAATAATTGCATGCCTCCTTTTTATGATGATTATAATTATGAAAGTGGATTCGGAGAGGACATGACTTTATTTAATGATGAATCCACCATTTTGGATGAGGCTTCAATAGACTGTGAGAACAAGGTCACTATCTATGATGATTATGGTGATGACATGTATGCTATAAAGAATAATGATAACCATGAAACTTGTCATCATTATTTTAATTTTCAATCCCATGATAGTTATTTTGTTGAGCTTACTCCCACTACTATTCATGAGAATAATTTGCTTATGGAGAGTAGTAAAATTTCTATGCTTGTGATCATGAAAATAATGCTTGATGTGATGGCTATATTGTTGAATTCATTTATGATGCGACTGAAAATTACTATGAGAGAGGAACATATGCTTGTAGGTGTTGCAACAATATCAAGTTTCCTCTCTATGTGTTGAAAGTTTTGAAGTTGCACTTGTTTTGCCTTCCTATGCTAGTTGATTCTTGCTCCCAAAAGTTATTTGCTCACAAAATCCCTATGCATAGGAAGTGGGTTAGACTTAAATGTGCTAGTCATATGCTTCATGATGCTCTCTTTATGTTTCAATTCTTATCTTTTATGTGAGCATCATTGAATTCATCATGCCTAGCCATAAGGCATTAAAGAAAAGCGCTTGTTGGGAGACAACCCAACATGTTTACCTACTGTTTTTGTATGTTCACATGATTAGGCTAATATAGTAATCATGGTTTATTGTCTTTGTTTCAATAATGTGCCAAGTAAAGCCATTGGGGTCATGTTGGGTGATAGTTGATTTGATCTTGCTAAAAAACAGAAACTCTTGCGCTCACAAAAATAGCTCTGATTTTTAACAGAGGAGTGCTTTTGAGTTGATTCTTTTTGTAGAAGATTCATATACAAATTTCTCACGTGGTCCAAAGTTTTTTCATAATTTTTGGAGTAGCATAAGTATGGTTTGCGTACAGATTACTACAGACTGTTCTGTTCTTCACAGATTCTGTTTTGAATACATAGTTTGCCTGTTTCCTTGTTTCTACGGCTTATATTGCTCAATATAAATTGTGGAAATGATATTCTACAGTAGGCACTGTTTGTAAACAATTATGAATCTTGTCTTTCACGGTGCCAAAGTTAAATGGTTTGCTCTTTATCATACTAACCTATCTCACAAGGTTCCATTAAGTTTTGTGTGATTGAAGTTTTCAAGTTTTGGGTGAGATATCGATATGAGGAGAATAAGGAGTGACAATACCTAAGCCTGGGGAGGCCCAAGGCACCCCAAGGTAATATTCAAGGAAGATCCAAGCAACTAAGCTTGGGGATGCCCCGGATGGCATGCCCTCTTTCATCTCCAACATTATCGGTAACCTCACTTGGAGCTATGTTTTCATTTGTCACATGATATGTGTTTTGCTTGGAGAGTCAATTTATTTTGCTACGATTTGCTTGATGTTATTTAGAATAATGTTTTTCATCTTTTATTTCAATAAAAATGTCAAGGGTAGCCTTTGCCATGCTTATTTTGCAAGTTTACATGTTGCTGTTTCAAAATAGAAAGTTTACCCTGCTGCAAAAGTTCCCTAGAAAAGTCAGAATGTGATAAATTGTTGAAACTTTTTGCAAAATAAGATCCGATAAATTTTCTACAGCGTTTATTTTTTTTCATAATTTTTGGAGTTAGGGAAGTATGATGAATCTTGCATTCTTTATAGACTATAGTGTTTTGGCAGATTGTTGTTATGGTTGCATTGTTTGCACATGTTTGCTTGTTTGATGATTCTATTTGAGGATAGGACTATTAAATATGTGGAGGCATTTAGTATGCAATGTTGAATAATAATTTGAGTGATTTGCTACAATAGAGAATGATAAGGTTTTTGCATTGGTTTATACTAACTTATCTCACGAGTTCTTGTTGAGTTTTGTGTGGATGAAGCTTTTGAGATTTAGGAAAACTGTGATATGAGAAGAATTAAGGAGACACAAAAGATCAAGCTTGGGGATGCCCAAGGCACCCCAAGATAATATTTCAAGGAGTCTCAAGCATCTAAGCTTGGGGATGCCCCGGTAGGCATCCCACCTTTCTTCATCAACAATTATCGGTTAGTATCGGTTGAGCCTAAGTTTTTGCTTCTTCACATGAGTTGTGCTATGCTTGGAATGTCATTTTGTTTTGTTTTGCTTGATGTTTTAATAAAATACTTAGACCTGAAAGTTTTTAAATAAAATAGAGTCCTCAATTAGTTACTAGGGAGGCTAATTAAGCGGTATTCACATCCCATCAATGAAGCTCTTTTCTATGGAATTGCTCTAGTGCTTCACTTATATCTTTTTCAGCACGGTGGGATTTAGTATTTTTGAAGAAATTATCTCTTGCTTCACTTAAATTAATTTGAGAGAAAGAAATATTATGATCATGATCTTCACTTATATCTTTTTGGAGTAGCTTGTCATTTACTCTTGTGCTTCACTTATATCCTATGAGTAAATTGTTGAATGAATTGAATATCATGAAGTTGAAATTACATGTTCATATCATGCCTAGTAGTGGCTTCACATTTGGTTTAGAAAGTGAAAGCTTTTGAAGCTTGACAATCACAATATTGGTCATACAAGCAATTCACAAATAATTAGTATAAGGAAGAGAACTTTCACATGCAAATACACTATCTTGGAAATCTTTTGTGATTGTGAGCCCCCATCAAAATATTGTATGCCAAAATTGTTGATGTTGGACAAGGAAGACAACGTAATGATTTATGTTTGTTCAAATTCACATAGAAGTTATATTGTCATTGATCCTTCAACATGTGGTGCTTGCCCCCTATCTTTGCTAGCCAAAAAATCCGCACCAAGTAGAGATACTACTTGTGCATCCAAAAACCCTTAAACCCAAATCTTGATTTGAGAGTCCACCATACCTACCTAAGGATTGAGCAAGATCCTTCAAGTAAGTTGTCATTGGTGCAATAAGGCAATAAAAATTACTTCTAAAAGTGTTCGATCATTTAGTGTAAGAGAAAATTGAGCATTGTACGAACTTGTGATGGCAAAGAATAAAAGCGATAGACTTCATAATAAAGGTTGCTATCATAAGGGGTAATATAAGGTGACGTTCTTTTGCACTAAGGCATTGAGAATACAAACAAATAAGCGCATGGCAACCTTTGCTTCCCTCTGCGAAGGGCCTATCTTTTACTTTTGTGTATTTACTTTCATGCAAGAGTCAAAGGTTTTCTCTCTATTCCTTTTCATCTTTCTCCTTTGGCAAGCATCATGTGGTGAGGAAGGATCTAGGCACATATATCCAGTTGGATATTGGTAGCATGAGTTATTATTGTTGACATCATCCAACCGTGAATACATTGGGAGGCGAAATTATAAGCCCCTATCTTTCTATGTGTCCGGTTGAAACGTTTTGCTCATGTGTATGCGGTGAGTGTTAGCAATCATAGAAGACTATATGATGGTTGAGTATGTGGAGCTCTTACTTGGACTCTGTTCAATAAGTTGAATTGCAATTGCTTGATGACTAAGAATATAGGTTGTTGAGTTTCAAGAGAATTCATCATTTGAACCTTAACATGTGAATTGGTTTCTACTTGGTCATGAGAAGTTTTATAAGAAATAATTGATGTTATGATGCTAGGAAAAGTGATTGAAATTATCATTGATCTAACTTATGCACTTTTCTAGCATTCACACTTCATAAATTATTTCTTTTATCATTTACCTACACGAGGACGAGTACGAATTAAGCTTGGGGATGCGGATACGTCTCCAACGTATCTATAATTTATGAAGTATTCATGTTGTTATATTATCATTCTTGGGTGTTTTACAATCATTTTATAGCAAACTTTATATCATTTTTTGGGACTAACCTATTGACCCAGTGCCAGTTGCTGTTTTTTGGTTGTTTTTTACATCGCAGGAAATCAATATCAAACGGAGTTCAAACACCACGTAACTTTTTGGAGATTTTTTCTGGACCAGAAGGAACCCAATGGGCCTGAGCTGCACTTGGGGGGTGCCCCAAGGGGGGCACAACCCACCAGGGCGCGCCAGGACCCCCTGGCGCGCCCAGTTGGGTTGTGCCCAGCTCAATGGCCTCCCGCACCCCCTCTTTGCACTATAAATTCCCAAATATTCGAAACCCTTCGGGGTTAACGTAGACGAGAAGTTCCGTCGCCGCAAGGCCTCTGTATCCATGAGATGCAATCTAGACCCCGTTCCGGCACCCTGCCGGTGGGGGGAATCATCTCTGGTGGCCATCGTCATCATCCCGGCGGCCACCACGATGAGGAGGGAGTAGTCCACCCTCGGGGCTGAGGGTTTATGCTAGTAGCTATGTGTTTGATCTCTCTCTCTCTCGTGATCTATATCGCGGGCTTTGTTAATATAGATGGATCATATGATGTTTCTCCCCTCTCTACTCTTGTTGTGATGAATTGAGTCTTTACCCTTTGAAGTTTTGTCTTGTCGGATTGAATGTTCAGATCTGCAAACACATGATGTATGTCTTGCCGTATGAATACTTGAGGTGACAATGGAATATTATATTGATCCACTTGATCTATGTTATAGCACTCAACTTGCGGATTCCCGCGGTGACATTGGGGTAATCTATGGATAGGGTTGATGCACGTTTTCATTATCTTTTCTCTGATTGAAACTTTGGGGTACCGTTGTAGTTCTTTGTGTTGGATTGAGCATTATGAATCTGAAATTGTTTGATACATATCGTATTATTAACTCACGGGTACTCGCGGTGACATTGGGGTATCTACGTGACATTAGAGTTGGTTGATATGTGTCATATGGTATTATTTTAGTATGAACTCTTGATTAGATCTATCAGAAAGAATAGATTGCTGTTATTTTAGTATGAACTCTAGGATAAATCGACCGGAAAGAATGGCTTTCAGGTGGTTTCGTACCCTACACACAATTTCTATCTTTTGTTCTCCACTAATAGGAACTCGGGACTGATTCTTTGTTGCATTTTGAGGGATAGTCATATGATCCAACTATGTTAGCATTGTTGAGAGATTGCACTAGAGAAAGTATGCACCCTAGGCCTCATATTCCATCATTGCAATACAGTTTGTGCTCCGTTTTACTATTTACTACCTTGTTGTATTTATTGTTCGCACTACGAAAACTCATATCTACTATCCATACTACACGTTTATTACCATCTCTTCGCCGAACTAGTGCACCTATACAATTTGCCATTGTATTGGGTTTGTTGGGGACATAAGAGATTTCTTGTATTTGATTGCAGGGTTGCTCAAGAGAGACTATCTTCATCCTATGCCTCCCACGGATTGATAAACCTTAGGTCATCCACTTGAGGGAAAATTGCTACTGTCCTACAAAACTCTGCTCTTGGAGGCCCAACATGTGTCTACAAGAATAAAGTTGGACATCACACATACACTAGACTCACAATCACACAAGATCCACAAAGGTACAAGAACAACAAAGGGAAACATACAAGGTAAAGTTCATCCCAAATCCAAAGGAGATTAGGTCTTGATGATCTAGATAGATCCTTCCCTAGAAGGGGTCTTGAATCCCTAGGGATCTTCTCCAATGGAGGCCTTGAACTCTAATGGAGACTTCTCTCTCAAGAGGAATCCCACAAGGGGATACATGAGCTAAGCTCTAATGTCTAGGTCTATTAGCTAACCCAAAAATGGAGGAGAAGGAGGGACATATATAGGTCTAGGGCAAGGAAGGGGTAAGTGAGGGCGAAAGGGTAAAGTTACATGGGCCTTGCCCAAATTCGGCCCTTCAAATGCACTACCGGACAGTCCGGTATGGGGGACCGGATAGTCCGGTGGAAATAGAAACTTTTGGGCGACCAAAAATTGCACAACCCAACTGTCCGCTTGGGGACCAGACTGTTCGGTAGTGCAATTTCTGCAGAGACCAAAACTGCTCTCTAGCTGGACCAGACAGTCCGGTTGGGTGACTAGACAGTCCGATAGTGCAAATTTTCCATCGTCTTCTTGTGTTGTCGCTTCCAAGCTTTCCTCGCGAACGGTGTAGGCGTACACTTGCGCTTGCACTCATCTTCGTCATCCGTGGTGCTCCGATAATACCTATGCATGCACACGAGAGTGGTGTCATGTAGTATACCATCCTCGATGGGGTTAAGTGAACACGTGTGAAGTAGATGATTCACCTTTGTGTATGTGAAGTAGTTGTCGCACGTGTGACTCACCAAACGGACTCTTGACATGGTGATGTATGTAGGATGCTTCACATCATCCCCTCCCCCTTGGGAAAGATCCGACCTCGGATCAAAAACAAAGTCACCATGGGAAAGAGACGGCGTCATCGTGTAGAAGTGGGCGTTCACCAAGTAGTCATCATCTTGAAGCTCATAGTGGTCACTCTCCTATGTTGCACCATCGTGTGATTCCTTCAAAAGGAGTGAAGACAACAAACACTTGGAAAAACAAATGTGGTTAGCGTTAGTGCAAAACCAAGCATTCAAGTGGTGATTCACTGAACAAGTGTTGTCATCATGCATAGCATAAGGTGTGACAAAGGATTGTGACATGGCATGTAAGCATATGAATTGAGCACAATCAAGGTCGTCATGGAAACAAGCATGTAAATGTGAGGTAGTGATGCAAATATGTGTGACAAGAGAATAAGCATCTACCTCATGGTCATAACAATCATGCATAAAGCGCTCGACAAATGGTCAGTGGTAGGCATAAGAATCATTCACAACACCAAAATAAATGAAGTGTCTAAACACATGGGTGAAGTGCAAGACAATCCAAACATAATGGGCATAGGGTGTAGTGAAGATAGTGTGGCACTGAACACAATAGAAAGGGCAATTGTTCATCATGTATGAGGTAATCAAGTCAAGCATGCAACGATCAATGGGGCAAGGCATATGTGAAGTGATGACATTGTTGCAACCAATCATATTATAGGAGCAAGTAATCCAAGAATTGGAGGCAACACACAAGGTATATATGTCACGAGGCATGGCAATGTGGCAATGATAAGTCAAAGCAAGATCTCTAGCATGTGTGCAATATGTCAAGGTGCCAGCAACACATGAAGTAGGATCCACAATATTCATGCTAATAGTTTTTGGGGGTTCTCAAAAGAGAAGGATATCACCTTGAAAGCATGTCCTTGCACGTCCTTCACAATTTCGAAGCACAATCAAGTGAGATGTAGAAGCGAGTCGGTCGCAAGTGGTTCGCTCTCAAGAGCTCAAATGGTCAACTCACGGGAAGTGGAAGTCGACACCAAGTCGAAGTATTCTACACATGCACAAAAGAAAGCAAACAAAGTATGTGCATGGTGGATAAACACATCATCCATCATGATGGTTCTCTTCTTTTGCACATAACCATTAGAAGCACAAGTGTGCGAATAATATGATGCAACAATGGTGATATTCATGGCACTAGGTGTATGGTGCAAAGAAGGAAGACACACATGCTTCACAAGAAATATGTCAAAATCTCCAAATATATGCGAGAATGCTATGGGGGCAATCTCATAAGCAAGACTAAAAGCATTGTTTCACTCAATGCTTGGCAAATCATCTAGCATGAGAGAGGCAACACATGTAGACATATGACAAGAAGCAAGAGAAATCATATGCAAAGCATGTAGATGGTTGTCATCAACCGCATGAAATGAGCAAGTATGAATCATTGGTGATGCAACATAAGCAAGCATATCAATCATGTCATGCAAACTAGTGGAGCGAAGATGCAACACACTAGGGGAAATGATGGCAATCATGTCATGTGAGAAAATAGTAGGTATAGGCAATGCACATGACATATCACAAGCACGAATACAAAGCAAGATCATAGTATCATCATAGGAATGGGTCATAAATGGAACCTGACAATAACAAGCAATATCTTCACCAATCTTGCAAATACACATACAAGTACGAGAATCAATCATCATGTGTAATGCAAAGCATGGGTCACAAATGCATGGCAAAGTCATAGGAATGAGCATATCATGAAAAGTGAACATGGCAAGATGGGCATGGAATATGTAATGGACAACAACCCATGACCATGTGAGGGCCATGTAGAAGAAATGCGTGAAGTCATTGCACAATGCAAATGGTGTGAAAACCATTCCACGGGATCCCAAGACATCATTGCTCTCTAGAGCTTGTTTTGTCAACTCATGGGATTGTGAGGTTGAAAAGTATTCATGGGTACCTACACAAAAGAGACACAAACCAAAGAAAGTGTGTGCGTGGTAAATGTACACATCATCCATCATGATGTGTATATGCACGTGTGAGTTAGCACAAGATAAGCATTGCTCAAAGAAATTTGATGCATGGTATAAGAACATGTCATCCATCATGAAAGAATAGTTATTGTGTATAACATGATGGGGACACAAATTGAGTATACAAGATATGGCACATCAATATCATTTTCATTCATGGGGAGCATATTGTGCACATAATTATTGGGATTATACAATGGATGACATTGATCAAAATCTCCTAACATGTATGAGGAAACTATGGGGGTCTCCTCATGAGCAATATCAGAAACATCATATGGAGAAAATGGACAACATCCAAAAAAATGCATATCCGAAGCTAGGTGGTCATGGCATGGCATATGAGATAAATGATGCAAAGGTAGCATGTCAATATCATCACAAGAAAAACAAATGCCAATAACCATGGGCTTGTCATCTATGCCATAAGTGCAAATTGGGTTCATTTTAATGGCATATGCATAGTTACTACAAAGAGATTGCAAATATGACATATGGTTGATCTCATGCATGGCATATGACAAGTCCAGCGGATTGTAAAACATGATGTGACCAAGAGAATTATCACAAAAAATCCTATGCAACATGGCATCACAACTAATAGACTCCACATGACAATCATCAAACTCATCATAAATGGGTAAATCATCGCATGGGAAAGTCGCACTAGCATGAATCATGTCAACAGGTGGATCAACATCATGCAAGCAATCAATGTCAAGATAGTCCATTAGTGGGACTAGAGCATCACCATCACCTATGTTACCTTTCTCATTCCACTCATGTGTTGTAGGTGAGGTGGCAAGGGCCAAATCATGGTCAAAGTCATCATCATGATGGAACCATGTGGGGGTGCATCATAGTCGACCATGGCCATCGTCTTGTCCAAAGGAAGGACATAATCGTCGAGGATCAGTGCGTCATCATATATGGGACCTATCACCAAATGAGACGACACAATAGATGTAGAGGATAAGTTGATAAAAATCGAAATGGCCTCACATGAACTACCTCACTCTCTCTATGTGGTGGTGGCTCACTCACTCAAGGTAGGTGCACCCATTCTCACATATGCATGGTGGAGTCACTCAAATCACTCAAGTGGTGGTGGTGGATCTCCTCACATGGTAACTGTGGCAACTCATCATATGTGGGGCTAGTGGTGAACTCACTCTCCCTCTCAATATGGTGGCACAAGTCACTCAAGTCATCGTCGTCGTGGTCGAAGGGAAAATCCTGTGCTCAACCATCTCATCACCGTCGCCGTGGATGAAGGCCGAAGATGGCACATCATTGCTCTCCTCCATGACCAGAGGGAAAATCCCATGCTCGATCATCTCATCACCATCGCCGTGGATGAATGTCGAAGATGGCACATCATTGCTCTCGCCTCCTAAGATGGAAGCATCAACCTTGCTTGCCACCTTGTTGCTTGCCTCCAAAGCATGTTCCTTGAGGTCTCCATAGTCGTAGTCGTCGCCACACCGTCTTGAAAAAGAGTCATGGTAGATTCGGCATCATCAATGCCACAAGAAGGATGGCGATGTAGTCAAACTTGGGAGCATAATCTTGGAGCTCGTCGGGCTTGGACATCTTGGTGGTACTACCCTCATGCTCGTTGACATGGAGCTTGGTTGTCGCGAAGTGAGCTTGGGGTGCGGAAGCCTTAACCTTCATGAATTCTTTTTCCACCGTGAGAGCACGAAAGTAGTTATCATCGAAGGACTTGTGGTTGTCGAGGAAGATAGTCATGGAGATGTCGTTGTTCAATCCCATCATGAAGTGGAACTTCATCCAAATGGGGTCATCCACATCGGCTCGTCACAAGGCTTTCTTCATCTCCTTGAAGTACTCATCGATGGACTTGTATCCTTGGATGGTGTTCTACAATTGGCGTTGAAGATGTTTCGTGTAGGTGTAAGGCACAAATTCTTGCTGCATCACTTTCTTCGTCTTGGGACAACTCATGTCAAACTTTCTTGAAGGTGTGTGAAGCCACCATGTCGATGTGTAGTCATGGAAGGTACTTGTGGCACACTTCACTTGATCTTTGGAGGGGACTTGATGTAGCTTGAGGTGGTCATCCATCTTGCACTCCCACTCGAGGTACTCCTCGGGGTCATGAGTCCCCAAGAATGGAATCTCATCGTCATCATCGAAGTCGAAGTAGCTTGTGGAAATAGTGGACTTGAGCTCGTGGAGTAGGCGAAGATGTCATACGTCCAAAGGCGAAGGTGCCTTGAAGTCCCTTGGCGGATATGCCAATGTAGATGGTTAACATTGAGCGGTGGTTGGTGTTGAGCTCTTGACCTTTACGTTCTTGTCAATGATGATGCCGATGCCGATGTGACCTTGCCGGGGATGGTATCTCGGAAGCATGTGTACTTGAGCATCTTCTCTAAGATAAGGAAGACCGCATGTGGTAGTTGATGAGGAACTTGAGCTCCTCATGTGCTTCTCCATCTTGGCGGCGATGAAGTTCTTCATGGCATCGAACTCGTCGTCGTGGTTGTAGACCGGAGATGATGTGCTTTGCCTATCCATCACAAGACTCAAGCAAAGGTGAGTAGGAAATGGGATAAACAATACCAATCTACCTTTTCCCAAAGTTGTGGATGTATCCCGTATCACTCAATGTGAAATGAAAGGATAGTGGAATTGGTACCAGGCTTGTTCACTCACACCTACAAAGTAAAGCTTATCGAGTGGTTTGGTTAGGACAAGTGGCACAAATTCATGCAAATTGAAGTCCAAGATATTGTAAATGTTGAGATAAATCCAAAGGACTGAAAATGCAAAGCAAGTGATCACAAATATAGAGGAGGGCAATAAAGAAACACACACGGTGGGATAATGGGGCTTTTGCAACTATAGGGACGAGCAATACAAAATTCCCTAACGAAGACTAAGCTCGTGTTGCACAAACACTAGGAGAGCACTAGCTTGATTGCACACTTGGGCACGATTCACCACTTGGCACCAACCTATATGTATGCAACAAGAATGTGTCCTATTACATGTATGCTCATGCACAAGTATCTATTTTCATGCTCAACACTCTTTTGCTTATAAGCTTGTGATATTTCTTTTCTTACTTAAAAGATTTTTTGTTTTATTTTTGCTCTTCTCTTCCTTTCCACTTTCTTATTGAGCCTCAACCATAAATATGAGACAAGTATCACAAGATATGCACGGGAGCAAGCAATTGCACTATATGATATATCCAATGATGCAACAATATGATATCGTATCACTATGGTGCACAAGTTTCCGTGAAACCCGACAATACTCGGGTAGCTAGTCTCAATAGGTATGAGGGTATGCGCAAAGATGGTGGGGCTATCAAGATGTAATGGCAAGGAAGGAAAAGTTTATGACGGAATGGATACCTTCATCATACTTAACCTTTCACAAAGTCGGGGGTAACCGGCCTTGCTTTCGGTTGAAGATGGTCTCAAAGGATGGATGGTCGTCATCGATGCGGAATGTCATGGTGGATGTAGTCGATGGAGTTAGTCGGTACTCGTATCGCTCCATGTGGTGGTTGATGAAGAAGTAACCGTCCCTAAGTAGCCGAAACACCTTAGGAGACTCAAATCACAACTCAAACAACCACAAATGCAATAAGAACCAAAATGGGTTAGGTTGCGGAATTTTTTATGTGGTGGTGCGGAAGTTAACGCGGAGGGCCTAGGCAAAGATGCCAAAATGCACAAAATTTATGGAGTGAAATGGTGTTGGAACATATCTAGATGGTGGAGAATGTCAATAGCTACTCAACGAGCTAAAGAATGTCAAAATCGGACTCCGGATGTGGGAGATATGGCCGAAAGAAGAAATCAGGCGAAGCAGTTTTTGAACTAGCGGACAATTCGGTCACGGGTAGCAGATAGTCCGGTCTTCATCCAAAAACCTTCTCATTCGAGCGGACAGTCCGGTATATGGGAGCGAACAGTCCGGTCATAGGTAGCAGATAGTCAGGTCTTCATCGAAAAACCTTCTCATTCGAGTGGACAGTCCGATATATGGGAGCGGACAGTCCGGTATATGGGAGCGGACAGTCCGGTCTGTGAGCTGTTTGCTCCTGATATGAGCGGACAGTCTGGTACGGGGGTCCGGACAGTCTGGTACGGGGGTCCGGACAGTCCGATGCAGGCTGGGAAAACTTGATTTTTTTTGGCAGAAATGGATGATTTCAAGCTCTAAATTGATGGGGGAAAATAAAAATTGTGTGTAACATCCCAATTTTCAATTTGCATGTTTATAAATAGATCATTCATATGCATCCATGATTCATGCATTTTTCCCCATTTGTTTTATTTGATTTTTGACCCAAGGAACATTGAGAAACTCAAGGACCAAAAGAGAGAGTTGGAAGTTTCCCAAGAAAACCAATTTTTATTTTTTTCGAAGTTGGGAGTTTGGATCAAATTTGGTTTCACCAAAAAAATTCATTTCCATTATATCAAAAATAAAATAAAGAGAGAAGATAAAATGACTTCTTCAAAAACACAAGGAAAATATTGGAAATTGAATTTGGAACCAAAATATATTTGTTGAGTTTTATTTGCAATTTATTTTATTAGCGTAGCAAAAAGTTTATTTTTGAAAACTTGCACTTTAGGCCAGATAAATGTTCACAAGGTCATATAGAAGACCATATAATTATGTGGAATTTTCTGAGATTTTTAGGCTAATTTTTATTTGTATTTTTCGGTGTTTCATTGCTTCTGTAAAAAAAAGGTTTAAAAAAACGCAGCCCAGCAGGCCCAGGCCTAGGCGCTATCTCCTTCTTCCTCCTCTCTGTACGTGAACACTGACAGAAATGTTCATCCATGGCGCCTCCCCCTGTTCTTCCCCTCATCTTCCTTTCCCCGCACCCATTAACCCCCAGAACCGGTTCCCCTCGCCTCCCTCTACCCCTTCCCCTTCCTAGTGCGCCTTGGAGTCGCCTGTAATGGCCATTACGAGGCAGAGGAACAGCCACCATTAAAACTCAATCTTCTGTTCGAATTCTGGCCCTCCCCTGCCCTATATAAAGCACCCCTGGGAGCCCCTCTCACCCCTCGTTCGAAGCCCTCTCTTTTTGGAGTTTTTCCCTCTCCCTAACCTCTCCAATTGCTCGCCGGAGTTCGCGAATTCCGGCGACCTCTCACCGTGTGTATAGGAAGCAATCTACCACCACAACTTGTGCAAGTGGTTCAACTCATCGTCCTCTACACCGTCCCGCGCGCATCCTTCACAGAAGGACACTGGAGCCGCCTTCTTCCTTGTCTCCGGCGACAAGTCCGGTGAGCACCCAGACAGCCAATCACAGAGCGCCACTTGTCCCTGGCCGATTTTTTTTCTTTTTGAGGAACCTTTTCCAAATTCAGATTCTTTACCTAATCTTCTTTCTAGTATATCTTTTAATCTATAGATCCGATTTAGTTGATTCGTTTTCCTACTAGTTCATAAAAATATCCTCTATCCAGAGAACCAAACGAAAAATATTTTTGAAAATTTTAAAATTTGAATTCAAACAGATCTGTATTCAAACTTCGTTAGGCCGTAACTCGAGTTTCGTAACTCCGTTTTAGGTGATTCTTTTTGTAAATCGAAGCTCGTAACATGTACTTTCTATTAAAACCAAAATCATTTATTTTTGTTACTGTAAAAATTACGTTCTGTACAGGAACTTTATTTCGTTATTTTTGGAGTTTTCCGAAGTCTTTTATTTGTTTTCTTTTTGGATCTTTGCTTGTATGCTTATGTATGTTATTGCTTGCTTACGCTAGATCATCCGGAGTGCGAAGCTTGCTACTACGAATCTTTAGAGTTCAACGGTCGTCAACAAGGCAAGTTCACACTTTGATCATAATTTTCAATACTCAGTTTTTACTTTGCATTAGTTTCACCCTCAAAGACTACATGATTAGGATTGGGAAGATGTGGTTATGCTATGTAGTTCATGTGGTAGGAACCTATGACCTTTTGATCACCCCGGGAATTTTCGTTATGTCATATATTGCTTAGCCATGCTCGTAGACGGGGATTGATATGTGTGATCCATGCAAGTTGCAAGAGATGATAATTTTGGGACAACATAAGGTGGCAACTTTAATACCCATCTGGGTGGATTGTTTGGGGCACCTGGAGAAACCAGTGCTTGCCCAAGGGGAATCCGGGAGTACCGTGTGATTACCCTAGGTCCGCCACCCAGGCTCAAAGGGGTCATAAGATATTTCATGCCTAGAAACTTTCGTGTGCAGCCACAAGCCATTATGGGCTGTGGCATAGTTGAGTAAGTTGTGTGACCTCTTTCCGTGGTAGACTAGCTGATGTAGGGGAAAGTAGGTGTACCGGTCTACCTAGGGTTAAGGGCAAACGCTTCTGAAAGGCTATGTCTCGATCTTCCGATCATGGAGGTGGTCGAGTCTTGTGGGGAAAAGTGCACAAACCTCTGCAGAGTGTACAAACTAATCATGATTAGCCGTGTCCCCGGTTATGGACAACTTGAGTATCTAGAAGTGAATTATTGGTTGATCTCATCACTCTATTTAATGAAATTACTGGGTTACTAATAACTTGGGAATTTTGGGATTGAGTTGGAGGAACCTTCTCAATAATGGCATTTTAATTTAGTAGTAAGTAAAAATTTATTCCTTTGTTGTAGGGTAAAATTGGCTTTATGCAAAAATTAAACTTAGAGCCTCCACCAGCTAAATTTGCATATAGAGATAGTTTTTTATTATTATTATTCTATAGTGTGAAATTGCCAGCATATTCCATGTGCTGACCTACACGGCTGCAACGTCTCATGTTGCAGACTTTTCCGACGAGGATTAAAGGTGCGATAGGTCGTTGTTCTGCACTCAGTTTGCCGTGGAGTTGGATGGACTCATTTACCTTCGATGCTTCCGCAGTTATTTTATTTTAGATGGCCTTTGGCCATATTATTGTAATAAATACTCTTTTGAGGATCTCGATGTAATAAAGTGTGTGATTGAACTCTGTTATAATTCCTCGAGTACTGTGTGTGTCAGCATACCGATCCAGGGATGACACGTAAGCACAGAGACTACGATCCATTTGGGTCGGGTCGCTACATTGAGGCTAGGAAATGCCAAGGAAGATAGATCCACTTGCCAAACACTAGATCCTCATGGATGAAAATCAACAAAAACTCACAAGAACCTCAAATCACAAGAACTTTTTTGTCTATTTTTTGGGGATTTTTGAAATTGGGCAAGAACAAGCAAAATTAGGCTAGAAAATAAAGATGGGTGGCTCCAGTTTCGTGAGAACCTAAGCTCTGATACCAAGATATTGTAGGGTGGAGACCCTAAGTGGAGATCTTTCACGAATTGGAGGGGAATCCACGAAGAACGCGAAGAACATGAAGAACAAGTGGGGAAATCACAAGAGGAAAACACTCAAGAACAAGTCCAATCACACATCCACTAGACTCACAATCACACAAGATCCACAAAGGTACAAGAACAACAAAGGGAAAGATACAAGGTAAAGTTCATCCCAAATTCAAAGGAGATGAGGTCTTGATGATCTAGATAGATCCTTCCTTGGAAGGGGTCTTGAATTCCTAGGGATCTTCTCCAATGGAGGCCTTGAACTCCAACGGAGCCTTCTCTCTCAAGAGGAATCCCACAACGGGAGATACATGAGCTAAGCTCTAATGTCTAGATCTATTCTTAGCTAACCCTAAAATGGAGGAGAAGGAGGGATATATATAGGTCCAAGGCAAGGAAGGGGTAAGTGAGGGCGAAAGCGTAAAGTTACATGGGCCTTGCCCAAATTTGGCCCACAGATGCACTACCGGACAGTTCGGTATGGGGGACCAGACAGTCCCGTGGAAACAGAAACTTTTGGGCATCCAAAAATTGTACTACCGAACTGTCCGCTTGGAGGACCGGACTGTCCGGTAGTGCAATTTCTGCACAGACCAAAACTGCTCTCTGGATTGACCGGACAGTCATGTTGGGCGACTGGATAGTCCGGTAGTGCAAATTTTGTACCGTATTCTTCCATCATCACTTCCAAACTTCCCTCGCGAATGGTGTAGGCGTACACTTGCGCTTGAACTCCTCCTTGTCATCCATGGTGCTCCGATGATACCTATGCATGCACACGAGAGGAGTGTCAAGTAGTATACCATCCTCGATGGGGTCAAGTGAACACATGTAAAGGAGATGATTCACCTTTGTGTATGTGAAGTAGATGTCGCACGTGTCACTTGCCAAACGGACTCTTGACATGGTGTTGTCTGTAAGATGTTCTATATCAGCCCCCTCCTCCTTCTTCTTCCTTGACCTCCCCCCTAGATGGGAGGAGGCTTTCCCCTATAGTCCTTGGCCTCCATGGCGGCGGAGCGGCGGGAGCCCCTCCGAGATTGGATCTCTCTCTCTCTCTCTCTCTCTCTCTCTCTCTCTCTCTCTCTATCTCTCTCTGTTACCTTCCGTTTCTACGTTCCCAGATTCTAGCCTTTCACCATTTCTTAACTTCCTGAAGATCCATAACTCCGATTGGGCTGAAATTTTAACATGATATTTATCCGGATATTAGCTTTCTTGCGGCTAAAGAAGGACACCGACCGCCTTACGGGAGTGGTCACAAACCCCCTGGCCGCACCCTGGGTAGGGGGCGCGCCTCAAGGGCTTGTGGGTCCCTCGGGGATCGTCTCGGGTTGATTCTTTTCCCAAAAATCACATATATTCCAAAAACAAATCTCCATAAGTTTTTATCGCGTTTGGACTCCATTTGATATGGATACTCTGTGAAACAAAAAACATGCAACAAACATGAACTGGCACTGGGCACCGGATCAATATGTTAGTCCCAAAAACAATATAAAAAGTTGCCAAAATTATATGAAAGTTGTAGAATATTGGCATGAAACAATCAAAAATTATAGATACGACGAAGACTTATCAACATCCCCAAGCTTAATTCCTGCTCGTCCTCGAGTAGGTAAATGATCAAAAAAGATAATTTTTGATGTGGAATGCTACCTAGCATAATCTTGATCATATAATCTAATAATGGCATGAATATTAAGACACGAGCGATTCAAAACAATAGTCTATCATTTGACATAGAGACAATAATACTTCAAGCATACTAATAAAGCAATTATGTCTTCTCAAAATAACACGGCCAAAGAAAATTATCCCTACAAAATCATATAATCTGTCTATGCTCTATCTTCATCACACATAGTATTTCATCATGCACAACCCCGACGACAAGCCAAGCAATTGTTTCATACGTTTACTGTTCTCAAGCCTTTTCAACTTTCACGCAATACATGAGCGTGAGCCATGGATATAGCACTATAGGTGGAATAGAATATGCTGGTTTTGAGGAGAAAAAAAGGAGAAAGTCTCACATCAACTAGGCAAATAAATGGGCTATGGAGATGCCCATCAATTAATATCGATGCAAGTGAGTAGGGATTGCCATGCAACAGATGCATTAGAGCTATAAGTGTATGAAAGCTCACAAATGAAACTAAGTGGGTGTGCATCCAACTTGCTTGCTCATGAAGACCACGGGCATTTGAGGAAGCCTGTCATCGGAATATACAAGCCAAGTTCTATAATGAAAAATTCCCACTAGTATATGAAAGCGATAACTCAAGAGACTCTCTATATGAAAAACATGGTGCTACTCTAAAGCATAAGTGTGGTAAAGGGATAGTAAAATTCCCCATTCTCTCTTTTTCTCTCATTTTTTATTTTCCTTTTATTTTATTTTTATTTATTTTGGGCTCTTTGGCCTCTTTTTTGGGGGCTCTTTGGCCTCTTTTTTATTTTTGTAAGTCCGAAGTCTCATCCCGATGAGGGAATCATAGCCTCCATCATCCTTTCCTCATTGGGCAATGCTCTAATAATGATGATCATCACACTTTATTTACTTACTACCTGATATTACAACTTGATAAAACAGATACATGATGACTATATGAATGCCTCTAGTAGTGTACTAGGATGTGCAATGATCTAGCATAGCAAAGATATCAAAAAACGGACAAGCCATGAAAATACCATGGTAGCTATTTTACGATCATGCAAAGCAATATAACAATGAATGCTCAAGTCATGTATTTGATGATGATGGAAGTTGCATGGCAATATATCTCGGAATGGCTATGGAGATGCCATAATAGGTAGGTATGGTGGCTGTTTTGAGGAAGGTATAAGGATGGTTTTATGCACCGGCGAAAGTTGGGCGGCATGAGAGAGGCTAGCAATGGTGGAAGGGTGAGAGTGCGTATAATTCATGGACTCACCATTAGTCATAAAGAACTCACATACTTTTTTGTAAAAATTTATTAGCCATCGAAGCAAAGTACTAATACGCATGCCCCTGGGGGGGATAGATTGGTAGGAAAACACCATCGCTCGTCCCAGACTGCCACTGACAAGGAAGGCAATCAAAAAATAAATCATGCTCCGACTTCATCACATAACAGTTCACCATACGTGCATGCTTCGAGAATCACAAACCTTAACAAAAGTATTTCTACTAACCCACAATTACTCACTATCATGACTATAATATCACCATATTTATATTGAAAAACTATTGCAAGGAATCGAACATATTATATTCAGTGATCTACAAGTTTTTATGACTAACCATGTGAATGACCATTTCCTGCTAACTCCCAAAACAGATATAAGTGAAGCAAGAGAGTTTTAGTCATTCTACAAAAGACATGCCCATACTCTAACAAATATAAGTGAAGCAAAAGAGCATTCTACAAATGGCGGTTTTCTATGTGTAGAGAAACATGCAATCCAAACTTCAAAAGATATAAGTGAAGCACATGAAGCATTCTATAAATCCATACTCAAAAGATATAAGTGAAGTGCAAAGAGCATTCTATAAATAAACCAAGGACTATATCATTCCAACATGGTGCATTACTAAAATAAAAATAAAAAGCACACGTCGCTCCAAGATTTACACATATCATGTGACGATAAAAATATAGCTCCAAGTAAAATTACTGATGATCGTTAGAACAAAGAGGGGATGCCTTCCGGGGCATCCCCAAGATTAGTTGCTTTGGAGTCCTTGAATATTACCTTGGGGTGCCTCGGGCATCCCCAAGCTTAGGCTCTTGCCACTCCTTATACCTTCATCCATCGTGATCTCACCCAAAACTTGAAAACTTCAATCACACAAAACTTAACAAAACCCTTGTGAGATCTGTTAGTATAATAAAGCAAATCACCACTTCAAGTACTGTTGCAAACCTATTCATATTTTATTTTTGCATTGTAGCTACTGTATTGTAACTTTTCTATAGCTTATACCACCGATACAATCGGTAATTTCATCAAAACAAGCAAAACAATGCATCAAAAATAGAATCTGTCTTGAACAGGACAATCTGTAGCAATTTGAACATCTACCATACTTATGTAACTCCAAAAATTCTGAAAAATTAGGACAAAATAAAAAAAAATTATAGAATTACCGTGTAAACATTTCAGAAACTGTTGACATTCCAAGTAAAAAAATGTAAAATCACGCACTATAGCTAAAGTTTCTGTTTTTGCACTTCATAAACCAAACAAGCAATCTAATCATCCTAAAGGCAAATCTTGGTACATTATTTTTATATACAATGGATTTGTACAAGGGGATAATTTTTTAGAAATTTTTCTGTAATCAAGGTTTGCAAAGTTTCCACGGGCATGAACAAATTTCGAGGAGCTCTACCACTTCAATGGCGCTCGTCTCTCTTACTTTCATTTTTCTTTCTAAAAAAGTTTTACGTTCCCCACTTTATATTTTGTTTTTAAACTTTATAAAAGCACAAACAGAAATAAATGACTCTCTAAAACTTCCGGGTTGTCTCCCTGGCAGCGCTTTTTTAAATCCATTAAGCTAGGCATATAGTGCTCAAGTAATGGATCCACCCGGATCCCAAGGTATATCAAAGCCAATTTTAATTAACAATGATTTATGATTTAGTAATGAGCACAAAGTAACATATGTCATGCAACAACAAATTCTAACTCTCTTCCTATGCATTGGCATGTCATTAAAGAACAATTCATGCACACATAGTAAAGGCTGATACATAGCATAAACAACTTCTTGCAATTTTATCGTATTGGAAACATAGAGAGGCAGAGATGTAGTTCCTTTCTCATAATAATTGCAAGTAGGAGCAGCAATCACATGCATATTATATTTATCAAAATTATCATTTGTAATAGTAGAACGCAGCCCATCAATATAGTCCTTAATAAGTGCAACCTTCTCCGATATAGTGTAGTTGGGAGAATTCAAATAGACAATAGGACTATCATGCGTGGGTGCAAATAGCAACAATTTCATTCTTAACATAAGGAACTATAGAAAGTTCATCTCCATAAGCATAATTCATATTGGCATCATGGCCACAAGCATAGCAAGTATCAAGTTCACCAAAAAGGGATATTTCAAATGAATCCAAGGGATCATAGCAATCATCATAGCATTCATCCTTCGGTAAGCACGGAGGGAAATTAAACAATGTATGAGTTGAAGAGTTACTCTCATTAGAAGGGGGGCATGGGTGATCAATCCGCTCTTCCTCCTTTTGTTCTTCTCTCTCCTCGTCATCTTTTTCATCTAATGAGCTCATAGTGTCATCAATTTCTTCTTCCATAGATTCCTGCAAAATATCAGTCTCTTCTTGGATAGCGGAGACTTTCTCAATAAACTCATTAATATCGGCATTATATTCATAATTCTCATAGCAATATTTATGTATAGCATAATTTTCAGGTTTGTAAACAACATTATCAAGATTTTCACACTTTTCAAACAAAAATTCAATTTCATAAGCACCCTTAAAGGCAACAAATTCTTATATTTGTTCCACATCATAGTAATCATATATACCATTAGCATAAGAAGCCAAGGTTTCATTATCACTAAATTTACATGAAACGGGAAGGTGTAGAGCCTTCATCCTAGAGTAGCAAGTAGAATCATATCTCCGGCATAAATCCAAAGCATACCAGTGCAACATATGAATTTAATCCCATAAGATTTTCCCTTTTTTAGTCAAGCGATAATCCTAAAGTATTCACGTTGATTCAACGTGTCTCCCATTATCAAGTTGAATGGGGTTTTCTCAGGATTATCAAAGTAGTGTTTAATATTTTCCACATAGCGAGCATCGAGGATATTAGGAGGTTCCCCATCTCCATGGGTAGCAAGTATGCCTAATTTTCTGGTATTTCTTGTTCCATATCCATAACTAAAGATATAAAACAACTAAGAACAACAAACAGAATCTACTTAGTGATAAAGCAAACAAGCACTCACGAGAATATTCACCCCACGCTTTGCTCCCCGGCAACAGCGCCAGAAAAAGGTCATGATAACCCACAAGTATAGGGGATCTATTGTAGCCTTTCTCGATAGGTAAGAGTGTCAAACCCAACAAGAAGCTAAAGTTAGAACAAATATTCCCTCAAGTTCTATCGACCACCGATACAACTCTATGTACACTTAACGTTCACTTTACCTAGAACAAGTATGAAACTAGAAGTACTTTGTAGGTGTAAAAGGATAGGTTTGCAAGATAATAAAGAACACGTAAGTAAAAGATAGGGGATGTTTAGATGAAGAAACAGCTAAGTTAGTTTTAGTAGAGATCTTTTTGTCACACAAGAAAGTTATTTGTCCATAGGCAATCGATAACTAGATCGGTAATCATTATTGCAATTTTATATGAGGGAGAGGCATAAGCTAACATACTTTCTCTACTTGGATCATATGCACTTATGATTGGAACTCCAGCAAGCATTCGCAACTACTAAAGATCATTAAGGTAAAACCCAACCATAGCATTAAAATATCAAGTCCTCTTTACTCCCATACGCAAAAAACCTACTTACTCAGGTTTAAGCTTCTGTCACTCTAGCAACCCACCATAAGCGAATCATGAATATATTGCAAACCCTACAACGGGGATCCCTCACGCTTGCGCAACACAGAGAGCACCATAAGACAACACCAATAATAAAACATACAACTCAAACCAATCATGATCATCAATCAACCCATAGAACAAAACAGATCTACTCAAACATCTTAGGATAGACATACATCATTGGGAAACAATATATAGCGTTGATCACCATGTTTAAGTAGAGATTACAACGGGTAAAAGAGAGGTTACACCACTATATAGAGGGGGAGAGAGTTGGTGATGACGGCAAAGAAGTTGTTGGTGTAGATCGTCGTCATGATGATAGCCCCGGCGGCGTTCCGACGCCACCGGGAGAGAGGGCGAGAGAGCCCCTTCCTTCTTCTTATTTCTTGACCTCCCCCCTAGATGGGAGGAGTGTTTCCCCTCTGGTCCTTCGCCTCCATGGTGGTAGAGGGGCGGGAGCCCCTCTGAGATTGGATCTCTCTCACTTTGTTTTCTTCCGTTTCTGCGTTCCAAGATTCCGGCCTTTCACCGTTTCCTAAATTCCCGGAGACCCATAACTCCGATTGGGCTAAAAGTTTAACATGATTTTTATCCGGATATTAGCTTTCTTGCACCTGAAGAAGAGCACCAACTGCCTTACAGGGTGGCCACAAGCACCCTGGCTGCGCCGCGGGTAGGGGGGAACGCCTCAAGGGCTTGTGGGCCCCTCGGGCATTGTCTCGCGTTGATTCTTTTTCCCAAAAATCACATATATTCCAAAAAATCTCCATAAGTTTTTATCGCGTTTGGACTCCATTTGATATGTACATTCTGCGAAACGAAAAACATGCAACAAACAGGAATTGGCACTAGGCACTGGATCAATATGTTAGTCCCAAAAATAATATAAAAAGTTGCCAAAAGTATATGAAAGTTGTAGATATTGGCATGAAACAATCAAAAATTATAGATAAGACAAAGACATATCAGTGCAACAAGCAGCACTCTGGCACCAGCGCCTTTCAGCGAGAAAGCACCGTCAAAGTACATGACCCAATTCTTCTTAGTTTCCTTGCGAGGGAGAGTTGATTGAGGGATCTCGTCATCTTGCATTGGTGTCCATTCCGCAATGAACTTTGCTAGTGCTCTGCTCTAAATGGTTGATGTACTGTCAAACTTGAGTGCAAAACTCGATAGCTCCAGTGCCCACTCTACTATCCTGCCGGTTGCCTATAGATTCCTTAGAATGCGCTGCAACGAAAAGTGAGTGACTATTGTGATCTCATGAGCCTGGAAGTAGTGGCACAACTTTCTTGAGGCCATAAGTAGGCCAAAAAGCAACTTCTGCATGCCCGAATACCTTGATCTAGCCCCCCTACAAAAGGGAGCTGACAAAGTATACGAGTTGCTGCACCATCTTCTTCTTCGGCACCATCTGTTGATCGGCTATCTCCTCTTGCACTGTCTTCGCTCTACCAATGCTAGGATCAGCCGGGGATGATTCTGCTTTGTCATGGGATGGCTTTTCCACTATCGTTTCTTCATCACCAACTTCTCTCTGCACAACGAGCGCAACACTAACCACTTGGTTCGTTGCCGCTAAGTATAGCAACAATGGTTCCTTGGCCTAGGCGCGACTAGAGTTGGCGCAGAGGACATGTATCTTTTCAGATCTTGCAGCACAGCCTTCGCTTCCGAATTCCATTTGACTGGACCTGCCTTTTTCAATATCTAGAAAACGGCTGGGTGCATTCAGCGGATCTCGAAATGAACCTACTCAGAGCCGCGACACATCCGGGAAGGCTCCGCACATCCTTGACGATCTTAAGTGCTTGAGTCTGCTCAATGGCCTTGATCTTGTTGGGGTTTGCTTTGATTCCACACGAAGACACGAAGAACCCGAGAAGTTTGCTGGATGGGACACCAAACCAACACTTCTTTGGGTTAAGCTTCATGTTGATCTTGCGCAAGTTCGCAAATGTTTCTTCTAATCTTCAATGAGGGTTGATTTGTCCTTGGTTTTGACCACTATATCATCCATGTATTCTTCCATGTTCCTGTGCAACTATGGCTCAAAACTAATCTAAACTGCAATTGCAAACGCTGAGCCATCACTCTTTAGTCCAAAAGGCATGCACATAAAGCAATATGTGCCACATGGAGTAATGAATGCGGTCTTCTCCTCATCTTCTTTCGACATAAATATCTGATGATATCCAGAGTATGTGTCAAGGAACGAGAGCAAGTCACATCTGGCAGTGGAGTCCACAATCTGATCGATGCGCGATAAGGGGAAAGGATCCTTGGGACATGCTTTATTGAGATCAGTGTAACCAATGCAAAGTCTCCACTTCCCATTTGCCTTGCGCACGACAACCAGATTTGCCAACCAGGATGGATGTAGCACTCCTCTGACCAAACTCGCTACGTCAAGTTTCTTGATCTCTTCTATTATGAACTGTTTCCTTCCCAAAGCTTGCTTCCTGACCTTCTTCTAGATGGGCCAAGCATGAGGGCAGACAGCTAGGTGGTGCTCGGTTACCTCTCTGGAAACACCGGGGATGTCATATGGTTTCCATGCAAACACATCTACATTCGCCCACGTGAAGCGATGAGCATGCTTTCCTATTTGCTGTCAAGGGTGGCACCAACAGTGAAAGAACCACCATTGTCGTCCTCCCTTGCTGGCACCTTCTTCGTCATAGGTGGAGTGCCCTTGGGCTTCTTGCGGGTAGAGCTTTCCGGCAAGTCCTCAACAGGTGTGTAGCACTCCGTGGAGGTGCGCTTCCTGGATGTCTTGCCGAGTTTCTGGCTTTTCATTTCCTTGGCGGAGGCTGTGGTCTTGACGGACTAGGCTGCCACCTCTTCTCTGTAGAGCTTGTCTACACATATGACTTCATCTTTCTTGTGGAGTTGATGGTGATGACACCCATGGGACCTGGCATCTTCAAGGGTATTGTAGGCATAGTGGGATGCTGCCATGAATTTGGCCAAGGCTGGGCGACCAAGAATTCCATTGAATGGCAAGGGGATCTTGACAACATCAAACACGATCTTCTTGGTCCTGTAATTTAGCTCCCCGCCAAACGTCACCGGTAGTATTATCTTTCCCTTTGGCTGGCTCCTTCCCAAGTTGATTCCCTGAAATGTCCTGGACCTTTTGAGCTCTTCCTCAGGAATTTGCAGACTCTATCACCTTAGGGGAGATCAAGTTCAAGCCAGCCCCACCGTCAACTAGTATTTTCATGATTTTGAGGTTGTGTATTGTCGGTGAGACCAACAATGGCAAACACCCGACCGTTGTTGTGCGGTCAGGGTGGTCCTCGGCATAAAAAATAATAGGTGTGTTAGACCACTTGAGGGGCCTTTGTGCCTCCACTGTCGGTTCCACCGCATTAACCTCACACACCCACTGCTTGAGCTGGAGATGAGAGGAGTGCAAAGATGCACCCCCGTCAATGCACATGGCTTCAGTTGCCTTCTGGAATTCAGGTTCACTTGACTCGTCATCATCCTCATCCTCACTCTCTTCATCTTCTTATTTCTTCTCTCTGCCCCTGGCGGGCTTATCTTTCTTCTAGTTAGCATTGCCACGATGTCCACCTCGACCGCCACTACCCTTCTTAACGGATCCACCTGTGCCATCCCGGCCATTCTCCTTGTCTCGCTTCGCATGCTCAGCCTTCTGTTTCTCAACTAGATGTTCAAGTTGACGGCACTCCTAGAGGTCGTGAACCTTGGTACGGTGAATCTTGCAGTACGACCCGTTAGATTTTCCGATCTTCTCTCTTGCCACAGCAACCTGGCAATCAACGCATGCAGCTGCTTCCTTGCTAGTGCCTTTCATCCTGGTTTTCTTGGCTGGACTGGATTCATTGGGTCCTTCTATAGCCATAACTGATTTGCCTTTGTGCTTTCTGTTGCGCCTTAAACCATTCTTCCGCTGGGCAGTGGCGTCTTTGTTGTCAAAATCAACTTCAATGCCAGCATCCTCCTCGGGAAGCCTTCTCCCTTCTTCAGCCCGTGCACACTTGTTCGCCAGCATATAAAGCTCGTTGATGGTCTTTGGCAATTGTACATGCATTTCCTCCCGCATCTTACGATTCCGCACATTCATGTGGAACGTGGCAATCACAACTGCGGGGTGCACATCTGGGATGTTGCGGTGTACACAACTGAACCTCTGAATGTATCTACACAGATCATCCCCTTCCTTTTGTGGGATCACTTGCAAGTCACTGGACAACCCGAGGCCCTTCTGGCCTCCGGTAAAAGCGCCAACAAATTCGTTGCAAAGATCGGACCACGAGGAAATGGAGTTGTCTGGCAAGTTCATAGACAGGCTCGCACATTGGGCTTGAGTACCAATGCGAAGTAGTTGGCTAAAATCTTTTCATCCCTTCCTCTGGCAGCCTGCATGACAATTGTGTAAATGCCCAAGAATTTTGCCGGGTTCAACTTGCCGTCGTACTTTTCTGGTACTTTGTCCTGGAACGCGTGGATAGACAGCCAACGAACTTGCCGCAACTCAAGTGTGAACTCAGGGCACCCGACCTCGTATGGCAGGTACCCGCCAACAACGGGCGTTGGCTCATCGATGATTGGGCCATTGCGCTCGTTTGATTGATGGTGCCCCTCCCGACGTCATTGAATGGTGGTGCGAACATCTTCTGCTCGCCTCTCCAGCAACACTTGCCACTGATCTTGCTGCATTTGCGGATCTAAGGAGGCCATCGACACGTCATTGGGCTGTGCATCCTGCTGAGTGTGTTGCGATTGCCTGTGCTTCTGCTGGGGTTGTTGCCGTGGAGGTGATTGCACCGTTGGTGCACCACCTGCAACACGGCCATCAGTTTGAGCCACGGCCTGATACGTCTCCAACGTATCTATATATTTTGATTGTTCCATGCTATTATATGATAATTCTTGGATGTTTTATATTCATTTTATAGCAACTTTATATCATTTTTTTGGGACTAACCTATTGACATAGTGCCAGTGCCAGTTGCTGTTTTTTTGCTTGTTTTTTACTTCACAGATCCATATCAAACGGAGTCCAAACACAGCAAAACTTTTTGGAGATTTTTTCTGCCCAGAAGACAACTTGGAGCCAAGGAAGTGCATGAGGGGAGGCCCGTGGGGCCTGATACGTCTCCAACATATCTATAATTTTTTATTGTTCCATGCTGTTATATTATCATTCTTGGATGTTTTACCATCATTTTATAGTAAATTTACATCAGTTTTTGGGACTAACCTATTGACATAGTGCCCAGTGCTAGTTGCTGTTTTTTGCTTTTTTTACTTCACAGAATATCAATACCAAACGGAGTCCAAAAGCAGCGAAACTTTTTGGAGATTTTTTCTGGACCATAAGACACCCAGTGGGCCAAGAAAGTACCAGAGGGGAGGCCCGTGGGAGCACACCCACCAGGGCGCGCCCAGGGGGGTTGTGCCCCCCACGGAGCCTGATCCCTTTGCAGAAATGATGAGGTTTTGAAACAAGCCTTACAAGTGGTAATATTAGTTTGAACCTCTCTTATATCCATGTTCACCTGATCAGCGTGAGTGTTTGCAGCTGAATGAGCTGAATTTTATTTCTAATATCAGTTTGAAGCTTGTAATCTTCAAATTTGAGCCATATATCTCTGGAATTTGAACCTTGTAATATTTCGGGCTTTTGTGGTACAATCGTTGAAATGGCATCGTATGAGACTCGTATATTGGTAGTACTATTTTGACCTTAATAAGCAATAGACTTAGATTTTATTAACCATTCTCGAATGTGTTTCCCTTGTCGATCTCATAGCAAATGATCTGTATAGCTAACTCAACTGTGATCTTCTACATTATTGCACAAAGTTGGTTTCTTCAACCGTGTGCCCTGTAGAAAGCAGAATTAATTATCGCAGTCGAGTGTCCATCATCACCCTTCTGTGTAACTTTGACCTCATCACCAACAGTAAACTTATGATTGAAGTCATTCCATGCACTTTGTTTTTGCAAAGCTTTTTGCCAAAAAAACGCCCACGACTTGCCCGTCTTCTAGCCGATGAGTGGCCAAATTAGGCGGGCGGGAAGCTTGCGCGGTTGCACCCGGCAAACTGCATAGTTGCACAAGAACAGACTCACCATTGATGCATTTGACGCCTCTTTGAGCCCACACGTGGTCAAACGAAACACGTGTGGAGTGCTCAAGCATGCACTAGAATCCTCCACTATGAACGCGGTGACAAGACGTGCCGATTACAGGCTGGCCGACCCAAATTTATTACAGCTACCATTTAACCCTTGTGCCTCTTCAACCTTTCGACCACGCCCCAGTATTGCAAGAAGCACACCCACCTGACAAATTCTTAGAGGGTATCCTATGCGGCTCCCATGGCGCTCCGAGCGGCTGACGACGACGAGCAGCAGTTCACCATGCATGCCAGGGTGGACACCCACAGAAGGTTCACGGATCTCTCGGTGGTGTACACCAACCACCCAGTCTGGTTGGAGAACTCCATCCACATCATGGAGCTGTTGCTTGCTGAGGAGAAGTACAAGGTGGTCGGGTTCAACCTCGAGTACACCCGTGCTCGTGCCGGGTCTCGTCCCAAGGTCGTTGTCTCCTAGATATGTGTGCACAATCACGTCCTCATCTACTAATACTGCCTGGCCACAAGGCCTTTCAAGCGTTTCGCCAGGTTTGTCGACAACCCCCACTACATGTTCACTATGGTGGACATCACCAACCACTACTAGAAAAACCCCTACTAATGGCGCACCTAGTATGGCCATTAATGGCGCATCTGTGGTGCGCCACTAACAGCACGCCATTAGTAATTTTTACTAATGGCGCACCAGTGGTGCGC